>NC_091731.1:17617500-18242500 GCF_030179895.1 Drosophila kikkawai | reverse complement strand
ACTCCTGGCTGGCAGCACCCGCCTCACCACCCCTTGCGAGTCGACAACCTGCTGGCAAGTGTATTAAATTATAATTATTTGTGCATGACAAAGGGTCATGAAACATGCCTAATGACACATTTGCCACAGACTCGAACAAAACGCGGGACCGCCACCACAACAACAGCTCGTGAGAGGGGTCGGGTTTGAAGGGAGGCAGGAGCAGGGTTTGGTGGCGGAGGTGGTGGCCCAGGGGGCAGACTTTACGTGTCTCCCTCTTGTGAGGATAGCGACATTGTCCGTATGTATGTACACGGCTGCAATTAACCACGCTCGTTATGTTCGAGGCATGCGGCAGCCCAAAAAGAAATTAAACAAAATTGCTGCAAAACTGAAAATTTCCACTTGTAATGCAACACCAGAAACACGTTGGCAACGGAAAGGGAGAGAGGCTCTTAACGGCTAACCGAGTCCTTAAATACTCTGGGATTACTGGTTAGAAAATCTGGAAAAATCAAGGACGTTTTCGAGAGAACTGGGGTTTTTAAAGTATAATAGAAAGGATCTTAAGCATTTTCCCAAGTTCTTAAGAAAACATAAAAATTTTTTAAAGTTAAGAAACAAAATTTAGTAGTTTAACGCTGCAATTATTATGTTTTATTCCTGAACGAATAGAAAAACCAACAATGTTAACCCTGGAGCCTATAAATATATATTATCACGATGATATTTAGAAGATTTAGGTCACTAAATGTGCGGGTAAAATTTAGGAATATTAAAAATATTCAATATAAAATGTAGGTAGATTTTAAGGCATCCATTTTTGAGCTTTTAGCTTTCTATCTAATCCTTTAGGAATTTTGTAACGGGCAAACAAACAGAACTCAGAAGGAAACCCCTAGAAAGTGTATAAAAACAAGGTTAAAGTTGCTGCGCATTGAAGCCAAGGATGGCGGCGGACTATCCCAAACTCATGCCATGGCCAAAACCATAGCCAACCAAGTCAGCAGTCAGCAGGTTTTTGGACTAATGTCTATTAGGCATTTGCCTCCACCGGAGTTTTGCACCCCTCTCCTTGGATATTCCCGCCCCGGGAAACTTTTCCGCTGCGGCACAGTGGAATGACCAAAGTTGAGAGGCCAAGGAGCGCGATAAGCGCACTCGAGAATGTTCCATGTTTTTGCTAAGGGCCAAACAGATAAGATCCGTAATGGTGCCCGCCACATTTGGCTGGCCTCACAGTTTTGGCTTAGTTTAGTGACCATTTAAGAAGTCTTTAAAGAATGTTTCTGGCAAATATGCATTCATGCGAACCTTAAATAGCCGCAATCTTTCATCTTTTGGATGTCTGCTGTAGTCAGAGTATTTGTTAAGCAAACTCAGCTGAAAATATCAGGAATTACTTTGACAGTTGATGTACAGCACTCCTGTTTCATTTCATTTCCCAAACTTATTATCCGGCCTCAGCTGTCCCATCGACTTGGTTACTTTCCATTTTAAGCCTTATTTCTGCGTTTCTTGGCTGCAATCGAACACCTAGGCCATATATCATCTCTCGCTGGGATTAGTACTACTATTTCGGTTTGCTTATTCCGCTGCGCATCAAACTCAATTCCTTGGACCACGGTGAGTGCCTATGGAAATTTGAGTCGTGGTCGTGTCGCATTCGCTTTTTTGTTGTTGATTTTTTCCCTCTATGAGCTCAGCTTGACTTCAGCCTCCTCAATCTCCTCTCTTGGCCCTACTTACATACGTGTTGCAGGCAAACAAAACTCTGTGGAAGACGACGAGGGCCAAAAACAACAAGAACGCGGCACATAAACTAGACAAACATCGATAAGAGCAAACGAAGGTCCATTCAAGTGGCAGCGACCAGGGCCCAAGGGACGTGCCTAGGAAAACAGAATTTACTAAGCAAATACGTGCATATGGAAATGTATTGGACGAACATGAACCCGAACCGAACCCGAAACCGTCGAGGTAGAACCCTCTTTCTCACTGACCCTTCACACACCTATTTTGATTCCTAAGCGAATTTCGTAATTAAACGGAAACGCTTCAATATTAGGCAAGGAGAGGAAATGACATAGTGGCAGGGCTTGTGAAGAATCTGAACACGGAGGGCTGATGACGATTCCCGGGAGGTTATTCATTATTCTACCAACCACGCATATGGCTGCGTTTCGTTAACACTAACCACTTTCTATGCATAACATTACAGGGAATACTCTGTATATGAGATGGGAATGTATAACCAGATTAAAAGAGGACTAAGATGTGTCAGAAGAGATGGTTGCTTTCATTTAAATAATTTTAAAGTTTTAATTTAAAATAAGCAAAAATTAAAATATATAAAACCCTTTTAATTTCTTTTATTTATGTTAATTTTTATAACATACTAAAAATACCATTTGGGCTTTATATAAATACTAGTTATGTCAGGCCATAAACCTTTTATGATATAAAAAACCGACAGGAAAAGGTGCATTCCAGATAAGGGCTAAATTTTTACCGACTTCCTTAATTTTGTTTTACAACATTTGCACCCCAGGACGTAATTAGCCTCCCCTATCGAGGGCTCACTGTCCGAACGATACTCTGTCTGTGTATGTGTGCCGGGATGATGGCCCATCCATATGCGTCAGGTTGTCGCTCTGCTCCGGCAATTGCTGCCAGCTGTGTTCATAATTTGATATGCGCCAAATTTGATTCGAGTTTAGCTCTCGGCCCGCTCAGACGTCGCTTTAATTAGCTACAGTTGCTGACTTTTTAATGGACAGCCAGACCGGCCAAGAGGCCAGGAGGAGGGATGGCCCAGGCAGGGAGCGGGGAATGGTCTCCGATCTCCGATTCAGGTCCGGCCTCTGGACCCCGGTCGCTTATCAATTGCGCTTAAATCGCGCACATCAATTACACGTCTGGCACGTTGCCCCGGCAGGCCTATCAATAAAATGTGCCGCGTTTCAGGTTACGTTTTTATTTTCCCTTTTTTTTCGAAGCGATTTAATTGAAATACAAGCCAACGGGCAGGCTGGAATCGAAGGGCCAGGACAGGCCCCGATGCATTCGATTTAAGCCTAAGCCGTAAAACTAGACGGCGGCCACATGGAAATTAATACGACGATTTCGATGCTCTTTCGCAGGGAACCTAAGTAGCCTCATTTTCCATTCCCTTGTGGAATCGGACCTGCTTTTGAAGGGGGGATTTGGGGGAATGGATGGCCCTTTGGTAGTCACTTTTGTGGAGGTTTCGATTTACACCGTTCAACTGGATTTCCTGTTTCTGGAGATTACTTTTAATACGTGTTCTTGCTTCTCTTAGCAATACATTTTACATCTTTATTGCAATATTAAAAAGAGGGAATTTAGTTTGAATATTATTCATAATAAGCCACAATTATTAGTGTGGGAAATTTCTGAATAATTACTTTACCTGTTGTATAAACTCTACCTTTATTTAATTTGATTTTATACATTTTTAATCTCATTTACCTAACCAGTATATACAATTTTAATATCATTTTGATTATGCGATATTAACTGTAATTAATTAGAATTAAAATATGCAAAACCTTACTCAGAATTTGAATTAAAAACCCATAAATTTATTAAATATAGTTGACTTATGTTATATCTTTTAGTTCCAACGTTTTAATTTAATACAAAGTTCTGAAATTATTCCTTCTTAAGGACTTTGAGTTTTCCTAATGACTTTCTCCTTAATTTCGTGGCACAATATTTATATAATGATCAGCCATTATCCAAGATGTAATCTAATAATAATCTCAACCTCCCAAAAATGTGTTTCTCAGTGTTGCTAAAGCGAGCACGTTTTTCCCCCTGCCCACTTGCCTCATTCCTTTTTTCTCGCCTTTTGGCTCAGTCTTTGCCCTTGCCCGCCCTCTTTTCCCTTTTTCCTTTTAACATTTTCCATTTTCCTCCCCCGGCCTCGTTTTCCTTCGGGCCCCCTTCCTCCGTTGCCCCTCGCTGACTCATTATTCGATTCGTTATCGACTGCAGAAACGACGTGAAAGATTTACGCTTCAATTGGTTTTATTTAAGCGCAAAATGCAGGCCGCCCGAGTGAACCGGGGAGACGGAGAAGGGTGTCTTCGGTTATGGAAATGATTTTTGGAAACGATGCGCGCCAGTTGCATTGATTTACATGACAACTGCGATGGTGAGGGCGAGGATGAGGGCCTGAGAAAATGCACAAGAGACTCTCGAACGGAGAGATTCCTTATCGCCACTGCCAACCCCTTGCATGATTTATAAGACGGGGCACAGGAAGCCGTCCCGATATCTTTATCTCGAGCACCCTGCTAAAAGCAAATCATAAGCGACTCCATACGGAAGTCGAAGTTGCTCAGCCCTTTTTCTGCAGCTTTCCCTTCTCACACGTGAAAAGTTGGCCCGAAAACTGAAACGGAAAACTTGGGAGCAACCCCTCGGCTTCGGCCAGCAACGGAACTTGTGCCTGGCGTCCGGAATTTCCGCCTCCATTCGAGTAAATAATTCTCCGACTCGGCTGCTCCTTCCCAAGAACAAAAATAAAAAGTAAAGTAAGTTGTAATAATTTGCATTTGCCTGCCAAATGAATTTAGCCACTCAGGCGAACTGGGGGGGTGGTGCTTCGGCAGACAGATAACTTTTAGCTTCAATTTCGGATAACTTTGGCCCGGGGGAAAACAGCAGTCAGCCAGCCAGGCAGCCGTCCCGTCATCCCGCCTGTCAGCCAGCCACCTGCTGTTAACTCGGGTCGACTTTCCCATTTACTGGCCGCCCGGGGTTGGTTTCAGTCCGGAACGAACGATCTTTTGAGGGTTTCTGAAGAGCCGCATTTCTTGGCAATTCTGCATAAAATTACAACTTGCCAAAGTGAATTCACTTAATTAGAGGCAGAGTTTCAGGGCGGAATTTCGCACATGCATGAAAGATCTAAAGATTCAAGGGGAAACTCAAAAATATATTCTTAATTTGAAATTACAGCGTAGGGCAGTGAAGCAAAACAGATTTGTTTTTAAATGTAAACTCAAAGATTTAAGATTTTATATAAAACTAAAACAGATAAACATTCTTAAACATTGACTCTGCTCTTGGCTACAATCTAATTCAAGTTTATATAGTTTAAGCGGGTGCTAAGTCGTCTTCTATAACTCAATTGTTATTATTATTATCTATTCATATTAAATATATATCCTAGCTTTCTTGTCTATTATTAGGGAATCCCCTTATGAGGGACTTGTTTACAACGTTCGAATTTCAAACAGTATTTCCCGGTACTTTAAGACATTAAAATAGCCTGCAGAAAGGTCACAACCACCGACTCCGTAAAGTCCCCCAAAATAAGCCACCGCTCGTGAATTTCGCAGTTTACGTGGACCTCTTTTTTGGCAACCGTCACCGCCTGACACTCCCAAACGTGGCCAACTAGGAGCCGAGAGTATGAGGCTGAAAGGTAGAGGTAGCAGCGAGGGCGGCAGGTAAAAGGTAAAAGGCTGCTGCCACACGTAAATATTCTATAAATTTTTATGTGCTGCCTGTCTGGCCGGTAGTTCCCATAGTTGTAGTTGTAGTTGTTGCTGTGCGAGCTGCACCTGCCCCCTGCCGCTTCCTGTCCGTCCCCGTCCGGGAGTGTCCATGAATGTCCGCTTGTCCGTATGTTGTCCGGACCGTGTTCAATTGTCTGCCGTCTGTTCAAATATTTTAAACGCCTGCCAATGGCCCGGCTCGGGTCTAGGGCGAAGGAGAGTGCTGCGCCTTTTGGCCAACTTTCGTTCACGTAATTGCCATTCTCATTGGGTTTTAGTTGCGAGAGTAGTTTTGTGCCTGGTCCTGGAGATACCAGGAAGGCAGGGAGCAGGCGAGGGATTCGATTCATGCGGTGTAAACACCTTGTCCATGGCCAGGGCCTGAGCCTCGCCTTGAGGCAAAAACATTTCGTAATTCGGCTCTTTGGGGCTCCCGTTGCCTTGCCCGAAAAGTATAGATCCCGATGCTCAGGCTGCGCCCAGAATGCCATGGCAATTAGGCATCAGGGCACTGAGCACGGCAGCATGATAGCACGACAAAGCACTGAGGAAAATTGAATTTAAATTATGTATTATAGGTCATTGAGATGCATTAGTAATCCTGAACTATCATTGAATCAAGTTAGGTTAAGCTTACCAACAACAAAACATTTCTTGATGGTATTTAGAGAGTATGTATTTTTTCCCAGTGCAGGATAGCTCGATAGCATGTGGGCATGGCCAGGTCGCGCTGCTGTTCTTGCCAGGAGGAGATGAAAGGCAACACGATTCGGGGCGAGACTCGGCCTGGAGTTTCTTAGGTGCGTCTAATGAAAGATTCAAACAATCGCGATGAATGGGCCATAGGGGTGGGCTCGGGGAAGGGTAGCTGAAGGCGCCGCGGGTGCAGCCCCAGATCAAAGACCTATCGATTGAAATTCTTGTAGGGAATTTTCGAAAATCAAATATTTTCAATTTCCTGTCCGCGTCGGCAGCCAGGCGATGCCCAAGCCCAATTCAGTTTGATTAGGGAAGGCTTTTAATTTCGTAGGCCTTAAATTACGAGTTTGTTTCCGCAGGCAGTTCTTAATTAAAACTTGATACCTTGAGTCCTGGCAAAAACCAATTAAAACATTTGTTGATTGTGTATGGAAATACTCTTGATTGTGAGATTTTTGCCACACAATTTGAATTATGAGTAGTATGTAGTAAATTTTAATGAATTGCCTGCAATACAAAGGTTTTTGTTTCGTTTGATGAAATTGCTAGTAGCAGAGCCGCTATTAAACTGTACCCAACAGTTCCGAACTCCTCGTGGATCTTTTATCCAGTAATTATAAATGCCGTTGCCAGAAAACAGCTTTGAACTTAGCTCCTTTATTGCCACCAAAGCTTCCCCAACCGTTTTATACAAGTCCCGAAATTGCAGCAGTGGAAATGCATATTGCCAATGGCAACAGCAAGGCGAAGCCAAAAATTTAATTACTTTTTATAACCAGGAGGCGGAAGAGAGGCCCAGGCAGAGGCGGAGGTGGAGGCGGAGGCTCAGGAAGAGCCAACAAACCAACCGAGCCAGGCCTTAACCAAGCCAAAGGGGATGAAGGCTGGCGCTGTCAGGCCATTCAGGTTTGCCTTCCCTTCTCGTCTCACTAAAAACTTTTGATTTGGCTTCGTGCATATTTAATAAGACGTCCATGTCAAAGTTTCGTTCGCTGCTGTTGCCGTGTAATATAATAATACACACTCCAAATTAATATTAATTTTTCGACGGCCAGAGGGGATGGGTGGCAAAGCTCAGGGGGTTGGTTTCTGCCCGCAAAACTAAGACAGCAATTTATTGTAAGATAACGCCAAAGCCAGCCTGGATACGGGATACAGTGCGAGGCATGCTCCATTTACACCCGAATTTATGGCACGTGCCAGTGCCACCCAGCAACGCCCATCGGGGCGTTAACCAGGACTTTAATGAACAACTAGCAATGGGGCGAAATAACGGGATAGGATTCCCCCAATCGCGCCGCAAGTGCTGAAGCAGAGATCATTTGTACAGTTCAGTCCTGCTTTTATTTTACTTCCAGCCAATTTATTTACCTTTCTAATCACAGAAGTTCTCTAAAATCAGCACTATAGAAGTGAGATTATATCGTTTAAATCTGTGCAGTATTTAATTTACTAAAAACATGGCAAAGCTTATAGGAAAACTAATTATGAAAGGAAAAATAAGTAAATTAAATTCTAACGTGTCATTTTTTGAATGGAAAAGTAATTCACCTTGGTTGTTAAACATTTAAATCAATCCGTAAACCTCTCTTAAGTAATTATTGCAACTTAAACTAATAGGAATTTCACCCTTTAAGATTTGATTTTTGATGTATGAATTCTACTAACAGGTAAAAGGTATGTAAAAAACATATATCTTTGAAGAAAAACAATATTAAAAGTCTTATGTGTATTTGAAGTACACATCTATCAAGAACTTCTGGGAAAAGCGAAGCAGAAAATGAAACCGCAAGACTTGCCAAAGACAGTGGAAATGGGGGCACAGTGGGATGTATTTAATTTAGTTGCACCATGCAACTTTTCACTTTTGTTTGTGCAACCGACTCACTCCCCTCCGGCCCCTATCTCGACTCCTTCGCATCTCTTTGTGGTCCCTTTCTAGCAAACGTCGCCGTTTGTTTGTGACATGTTTCGCAATTTCTTAGGCTTTAGCTGCTGCAGCTCCTCCGCCGGTTTCTGGTTCCTTATAGTCTATTCTCTATATATTACGGGCTGTCCCTTCTTTTTGCCCCTGGCACTGGCGATTCTGTCACATTCACACAAACAAAAGGCGGCCAAGGAAGTGGGACAGGGATGCAAGGATGCACTGAGAAAAAACGGGTATGTGTTAGCTTTTATTAGTTAAAAAAAACTGAATTTTTAATTTTAAATTTTAAAAAATTAAACATTTTCTCAATTTTTGACAATTTTAACGATGTAATTACTTATTAAATTTTTATTTTTTTATTTCTTCTGGTATAGCGAGTCTTTTTATCGCCTCTTTATGCTGATCAAAAATATATATACTTCACGAGGCCGGAAATGATATAATACCCTGCAAGGGTTTAAAATAACTACAAATCTATTTGAGAATTTCTTGCTAAAAAAAATAAACCTTTAATGTCGAAGAATGTTTTTAATTTATTAAAACTTTATGAGTATTTTAATAAAAAATATCGCTTGATACAATCCACTTTTGTTCTCAGTGCAGCGAAAGATAGACCGAGGGGAGGCCCACATGTGACCCAGGCGGCTTACAATAGAACTTAAGTAGTGACGGGATCGAATAGATATGGTAATACAATACACGAGCGCAATAACAATAACAGCAGCAACACAAACAATGGGCAAACGCAGTTTGCGGAATGGTGGGAAAAGACAACAATACATGGCGGTGCGGGGACAACAAGGTGATAAACGGGAATAATGGGATGGATGGATATAGATGGTTGGACGGTTGGATAGCTCCGAACGTCTCACACATTTATTCGCATCGTGACAATTTCTACATGCTTTCATAAAAATAAAAAAATCCCTATAGGCGGAAAATAAAAGAAAGGTGACCCAAAAAATTGATAAAGATCATCCGCTTGTAAGCCCTCAGCCTTAATCAAGGGATTCAGATTTAGGGTTTATAATTCAACTTGTAGAAAATATATTTTGTTTTTTTTTTTTTTGATAAAATATATAATATTACGTCTAATATGAACCCATATAGAGTTCTGGTTTTAGTGCCTAGAGTCTAGACTTCACAGGCCGCTAAATTTATAAATTTTAGGGTATTTTATGCTCTAAACTCGAATCTGACCTTAGAAAATCTCCTATAACCTCAGGTTTGCTTAGATGGTTTAACCTAAAAGTGCAAACAGTACAATTTTTTCGGTTACTGTCTTTTTACTGATTTTTTTCAAAACTACCTTTAAGGCATCCTTTCAAATCTATTTATAAAATTAGCAAAAATTTGTATTAATCTCTGAAATATTTACATATAGAATTTCTTGGTTTTAATAAAGATAGAAAATTCAATAAATAATAAGATCTAAAAACGAATAACCCCTTTTTCAACAAAAATGCCTTTCTTTACAAACAAAATACTGCTAACAAAATAGTTTATTTGACAGTGTAGTATAATGTAATGGTTTTCTTTGACGGCGCAGTCATCCATAAGATCGCACACCATCCATCGTTAAGTTCAAACTCACAAATTTTTGGCTGAGACACATTTCATTTACATAGTCCGCCGGCATGTGTGTGTGCGTTTTAACCCTCTGGGCACATTTTTTGGCACTTTCCGTTAGCAAGTTTTGCGTGTTATCAAACGATTTACAACCCACAAGTGCGACTGCATAAATTATCAATAAAAAAAAGGAGAAACGAAGGGAAAAACATGCATATAATAAAAGCCGCCAACCGTCAGCAAAAAAATGCTAATGAGTCTTGCAACTTCCCTCGCCGCCCGGGGCAACTGTTTGAGCACCCCTCTCCCAGCCCTTCGGCCTGCTCTGCTGCTGCTCTGCGGTCTGCCATCGGAGATATGCGAGGGGTGGTCGAGAAGGAACGGGGTGGGGACGACCGGCCCGGCCAAGTCATTTCGTTTCGCTTGATTTTGAACAACTTCCTGGCAACAGTATTTAACCTTCCCCTCCATTTCCAGCCCTCTAACCACGGCCCACAGTCCTCGGTCTGTGCTCAGTCCCCATCGGAGCAATTAGCGACAGTTGCAGCGGCACTTTTCGGCCAGACAGCTGTGGCCAAATTAATAGCAACATAAGCTTATAAATAAATTACTTCTGTTTATTATTAATGCCAGTCTGTTCTGAACTTTTTTACTTAATATTAATTCCAATATTTATGCGAGTAAAATATGTCAGAGATTAGAAGATGTATATTTTATTTACTTTTCAATATATATTCTGTTCATGTACGTAAATGCGATATAAAAATGTGAGTCTAATAGGATTAAAAAGGATTAAACAGATCAATCACATAACCCTTTTTCACTAAAGGGATGAAAATTTTCTGAAAATAAACAAAACTGAAAAATGTGTCACAAGCTTAATTTTAAAATATATTTTGATTTTTATTTTAAATCGTAAGTATACATATTTAGTAATAGTAAATAGATGTAAATAAGTTTAAAAAAAACATATTTTGAGTTCAATATTCGATTAGATCTACTCATTTGGCAGCAGGTGTCACCTTTCTATCTGTATCTTCTGAATTCGCCGCCATTCTCTCCCGTATCTTTGCGGTTGCCTTTTTTACGCGGGCTGCTTTGGCCTCGTCCATCTCGAGGCTGTTCCCTTTCAATTTCTTTTTTTGACAATTTGTTTTCGATAGTTTGTTGATTGCACGTTGCCCTGGCGTTTGTCATTGCACCGGTTAATTTGAAAACTGTCGATTTTCATTTATTCACTTCCGGTCTGTCCCTGCCCTTTTCTTCCTCTCGGTGCCCTCTTTAATGGAGCGTGTCAGCTGGCCAGAGTTTAGTTGCGAGATAGTTTCGGGAACGCCCAGAAATTATCCACAGAGTGCGCATAATCGAGCGGTAAACCAGGCCGAATGGATCCGGGTCTGGATGTCCTGGGAGTATATCCTTCGGAAGTCGGGCCATAAAAATAATTCCCGAATACCCACCCCGGGCATATCCGTTCGATTCGATTTCTGCTTTTTATGCTGAAAAAGCGTAATTAATGCGTTTTTCCCTTTCAACAATTCCCGTTCCGTTTTTGTTTTTCGCTCCTTATTTTCTTTGTTGTTCATTCCTGTATTATTTCTTTTTTGCTGAGCGTGCAAAAACGCAAAAACCAGCGCCCGAGGGCGGCTAAGGACCAAGGGGCGTGGCCGTAATGAACAATGCCAAACACACACTCTCGAAAAGGGGCTGAGGGGTGGGAACGGGGGCAAACTTTATCATTAAACATCCAAGAGTTACTTTTATGTTTTATTTCCGCTCGCAAAATGAAAAGCTTAAGGCTTCCCTGCTTTCGCACTTGAGCCGCAATATCGCACTCAAGGGCTTAATACAGAAATACGAAGGCAGGAAAAGATATATATGTATGTATATATACGGGAATATGGGGGAATCGGGCCTGGAAAGGGGTAGCAAGATAAATAGATGCAGGACAGCGGCAGCAGCTGCGTGTGGAAATTATCGCTGCCATCGATTTGTTATTGGATCAGAGCAGGAAGTGAGGCGGGGGAGTTCGGCGGGAGAGCATGAAAAAAATTGATTGTGGAGGTGTTTGCTACACTGAAATTGAAACTAAACCTTTCTGTATTCATTATATAAGTTTTTCATGCCTTAATTTATGTAAAATCAAGCCTTAAAACTAGTAACAAGTTGTTCTACCAATAATTACAAAAAAGAGTTAACCTTCATTTGTAGAAATATTTGAAAATAACTATTTCTATATTCCTTATCCTCTGTGAAAAACAAATACTAAATTCGAAGGAGTTTTAAAGTTTATAAATATTTTTCCCAGTGCATGATAGCTTAGCAGAGCAGACCGACAGCCGTCAAAGGCGTTTCAAGGCGTCTCAAGTGGCCGTGCAATGAGTTTTATTCCCATTTTTATTCGATTTCCATTCGTTTCGTTTCCACTCTCTGCGATTCGATTCGATTTGGTTCACTTGGAATTGGGGTCTTGTAAGCGGAGAGCTCAATCCTCGTACCGCTCATATAATTTTTTTACCCCTTTGCCGCTTGATTGTGCAGCCGAATTATATCAGATACGTTGGGTTCTGCTCTCAAAAGTGATAAAGAAAATCCCATTTGAAGTCTTTCAAGAACTCTATGGGAAAAATTATCTCTTGTGGCAAATGTTAGTAACAAGCTGCTTCGCTAATGGACAGATAGATGTGTGTGTCTCAGGAAAATTAGATCAGCAACTGGCCAGGACCTTATCAGAATTCTTCTTTTCCAATGATGATTTATTTTCCTTACGACAGGTGCAAGTTAAACAGGTCCAAGAGCGTGTTCTGGGAAATTGTTTGGAAGAAAATAAATTTTCCTTATAAATGTATCCAAGCATTACAAAATCCTGTCTTACAATGTGTTGGATGCTGTAGAGAATTCAAATAAATTGGAAGACTATCAAGTCTTAATTCCGAGGCGAATTATCCCTTAAAGCTATCGTAATTACTAGTAAAACATTTTTATATTTAAACCGCTAATATATCTAATTTTGCTTAATAATAAGAGCTCTATTTGATATTAATATTTATATTGTACAAAAAAAGGGCTCAGTTGTGAAGGTTTTACCAAAGCGATTTGGCTCCTTTTCAATTTGAAAGCAACTATTTGTGACTAAAAGACACAAAACTGAATCCATGAGTGCTTGGAGTATCCCTTAATCATATCACAACGGCTTTCCCATCTTGGGCTACTGGCAAACCCGTACTAAATCTGGGTAAGCAACAATCCAATCTGAAAATCCCATTTTTCCAAAAAGGCGCACACACAGACCCAGAGACCTGGACCTGGTGCTCAATCCCTTTGGCTAACCCGTCATTAGACCACAAGGCCCTGAAGATGTGGAACCGGCTAGAAAAACTCCTATTGGCCGCATGATTAATGGCCGCAGATTCATTTCCGCAGGAGGTGCCGGTGCCAGAGCTGGAGAAGCGGCTGCAAATACTTGTACATAGTATACCACGGATTCGTGGATTTGGTCTCTAAGGCTCGGGTTCAGATACGGATGCGGGACAAGCGATTCGCAGCGTATCTTTCGTGTATCTGCCGCACACTTCCTGGAAAGCGCCCCGGCACAACAAAATATATTCGAGTATCTGCAGGTAGCGGCCACAACCAGACATGTGTATGCCGGGTGTGTGTGTTGTGTTGGCAATTCTCCGGCGCGCCATAAGCTGGAAATTACTGTAAATCAGCAAATCAGGTCATTAGATACATTAATCTCGACAGCATGGACAATTTATGCTAAATTATAGCGTGCCTGGCAAAACGCAGGCGCTGCCAGATACATTTCATGCACAGGCTTAATCCCTTGGATACTTTGGCCAAACGAGTGCACCATCTGCAAAGAGAGCTCTGTGTGTTTTTTCAGAGTTCACTGGAAATAAAAAGTGTACTGGGAAAAAATGTTGAGTTCTTTCAACTATAAACAACTTAAATTACAATTTATTCTATTTCATTGCTTTAAATTTTAATAAATATATGTGATATATATATATAACATTATGTTATGAACAGATTTAAATGCTTACTTCATGAAATATAAAGACTAAAGGGATATATATCCTTTTTTATTTTACCCAAGGGTTATGTTCTATTTTAACGACCTTACCTGACTTCCAATCGATCCCAGGAATATTTTTTCCAAGTGCAGCCATTGAGCTTTTCCCCTGGGCAGGTGCGACCCTTATAACGAGATCCCAAGTAGCAACGACAAAGCAAGAACGAAAACAATTTGTTTAAATATATTGCTCCCGCATCAGAGGCAACTAAATATGGATGTGTAACACGAGGGCTCAGCGGCAGCACCAGCAACCCCCATATGTCAACCTGAGTGACAGAACTACCTGCCCCTGCCCCTGCCCCTGCCCCTGTCACTGCCCCCACCTCCCCCTTTCTTCGCTTCCGCTCTCCTGTCGTTAATAACTGCAATTTGAAACTGCAATCAAAATGGTTAAGTGCAGCTCACCCGGGAAAATGTGAGCCCCGGAGCGTATTAAATGTCTCGAAAATGTGACGCCTAAGTGAAGGGACAAGAATCGGGATAGCGGAGAAGAGTGAATTGGAAATGATATCATGAAAGCTAACACCACTGCCCCGATGAGACAATATATGAATCAAAGAATGTCATGGAAAAGTTTAAGCTGTCTTTGCATTGATATAACGGATACCATCGTATGAATAAATATTTAGGATCAGCGCAAAACGTCGGTTAAAACAGACATACCCTTCTGACCTCTGACTGCCCTTTTGACGGTTTTACCTTAAGAACTTAAATATATATTTGATTACTTAAGGTCTGACCATTTAGTATTGAAGTATTAATGTCATTCCTGCACCCTTTTGATGTATTCTTGCTGCATGTACCCCAGTGAGACCTTCTGGAAGCGGCTGATATTGGATCAGGGCGCAGTATATCCATATTGTGGATAAGACGGTAAGAAAACAATATCAATCCATGAACATTCCGGGAAACCTCAAAGTAATCTGTATATCCTTAAAGTGACCACCATAAAAATCGCTCAGCACTTCTTTTATTCATTCATTTTCAAGACGAAATTATATTAAATGGGCCTGCATTTACAACAAAAAGTATATTTTAGTCACAAGAACAAATATCTATAGTCTCGAAAAGAGAACTTTCTTTAATATTTAATGTTAAATTAAATTAAATAAATTGTCCTAATTGTGTTGCACCTTTTCAAAGGGTGTTTTTATATCTTAAAAGCCTTGAGGATTTTTCAACCCTTTTTAAGCAGACTTTTCAAACAATTTAATTCCCAATTTCGGACAAGCGCTTGACCAGTTTTAAACCAGAATCAATAAGGATTTTCTTCCGGTTTTGAAATATCTGTGAACTGAACAAAATTCAACTTAGCCATCTGTCCCATGTCGCACTTCAGCATCCTGCTGAAGTATTAAAAAAATATATGCCACTTTAATCCTCTTCGAGGCAAAAGTGGATGTATTTTAAAGCAGTCCAAAACTTTGTCTAAAATATTTTCAGATGTAATTGCGATTTTATAATATTTTATATTTATAGTAATATTAATTTTGTTTTATTTTTACTTGAGATAAATTTTAAATAAAGTTTTGAAAAATAATTACATAATTACAAAACTGTTATTATTAGTATTGGTATTTTTTTTACAAAAAACAAAAGCATATCATTTCATTTTGCATATAATTAGGGATTTAGAGCGTAAACTGTGCCCTCATCCCCATATCCATTCCCTGAGCTTATCCAGATCCGGGCCCTCATTCTTTTTTCATCAAAACAAAAGTGCACCTCAAACAAAGTGCATATAAATTGTTTGCTAATTGGATCCGCGAGTGCCCTTATACGGCCAGGCTTGATATATACTTTTGTAGCTTTTCTCGCAATTTGCCGCCGCCGGCAATTCCAAGTGCCTTTTTCCTCTCCCTTTTCCAGCGTTTCTTTTTTTTATCGCCTCGCTGTATAGAATATCGTAATTGTAAAATGCTGGCAAGATTATGTGAGTGCCGTCGAGTGCTGGCTGGGGAGCCATTCGAGAGGATCTGTTATTATTTGGGAATTATTTTAAATATATGCACTGCAAGTGGCCCCTAACTCACGGGGGAGCGGCGCTCTGGGCTCCGAGTTCGCGAGCCAGGGATTTGCGGTGCGTGCACTTCGTCTTTTAGGGGAGTGGCTAGGATTAATGGGCATAGCGGTCTTATCACGACCAACATAAACAATTGAGGCACATTTTCAGCATGAATTTATTTGGAGTCGATGGCTGAAGGCGGGCTTAAATTAGACAATAAGGATAGTCTAAAGAGCAGACTTATGAGAATTTTGATAAGGTGGTTTCCTGGTATTAATATACAAATCTAAGGCAATGCTTAAATCTAAAGATAAACGTAATATTTAATAAGTTAAAGGAAACGAAAGGATGAAATCGATGGAATAATATCTCATTTGTATGCATATTTCTGAGTATCTTTTTTAAATTCAGATCGATCATTATCAGAAACCGATCCCCTATCCATAACAGACTAACTTTTCAAAAAGAAACCCATTAACGAAACCGTTATGAGTCTCACATTATCGCTCAGATCTGTGATTACGATCTACAATTATCGGTCCGCCGACAAATTTGAGGATAATTTTGAGCCTGAAAAAAAGCAAACTCCAAATGTATGATATTTACGTATGAAATTCCTGAAATACAGCAAAACATAACTATAATTGCTTGTCAAAGTGGCTGGTAGGGTTCCCAATGGCTTTTCATTTCTTTGTATTTGGCTGGCTTTTTGGGACTCAAAACTTGAACGACATTCCGGGATCGCAGTTCTCTGAAAATATTTTCAGCGGAATCCGTTTAATAGCATTTCCAATAAAAAGCATAAGATGAAAAGTAAGCGGGGAACCTCCCTCATCCTTCTGCTCCTTCCGACGAGAAACAAGAAATATATAATAAAAATTCCGAGTCGTATAACTGCAATTTCTCGACCCCTGGGCCCAACCCCCTTCCCGAGTATAGTATGTGTGCTGTGTCTTGTCCATCATCCCTTCCGTTGAATGAAGGTCAAGTTAATTATGCATTTGCCAGCTGACAGACAAGCGCTGACGACGAGGAAGGAGAGCGCATCTTTTTGGGAGCCAAATGCCACGAATTCTTGACAATTAGTTGCATAATTCTGTACGGCAGAAAAGGAGACGAGAAAAATAATTGAAATTGTTTATAACTCGATGGGCAATCGAAATTGGACGAGAGCGAGACAATGGAAATGAATAATTCCCGAAGGGCTATTAAAAACATGCCAAAGGAGCGAACTACCAAAAGCGGCAACGGAACGGCAACAGCTCCATGATGAATCACGGGAATGATCGGGAGGAGGGGCAGGAGGCCAGGTCGGATTCAGGGAAAATCAAAATGTATACAATACATTATGAAGCAACTATGGATCGCTTCTGCGAAAGCCAGCAAGCAGCGAGCAGCGCGCAGCGATACAAAGATACATTTTTAAAATGTTAAATTGAAGTTCCGCCGATGTAGCCGAGGCAGGCGGTACCGGTACAGTGGAGCCTGCGACTGCCAGTAACCATAAAAAGGTATTTAGCAATTTAGATTCACTCGACGTGCACGCCGTCCAGCTCCATCCAAGTCCGATGTCCGCTGTCCATTGGCAACGTGCCTGCAACCCAAGACGCTCCCGATGTTGCCGTTGTAGATGTTGTTGCTGTTGCTGGCGGAGTATCGCACGCTTCGATCAAGCCGCTGATTGCAGCTGGAGGGAAGTGATCAGTGATGCCCACTGTGATCTATGAAAAAATTCTATAAATCAGGCAATGAGGATAAGGGATGCCAAATCTAGCTAGAGAATTTAATTAACAACTGAATAAAATCTATTGTTAAAATATTGTGACTTATAAAGTATTTCAACATTCATTTTACGAGACGATTAAAAAACACAGAACTATTTTATTTTGAAGTCAAACCTTATTGATTTTAAATGTTCAATAAAAAGATTTTAACCCTATTTATAGCAGTTTACTGACATCATTTAATAATTTAAAATATGCTTTAAAACCGATCAAAATATTTTTTAGATAATATAAGCCCATTACTTACAAAATCAATTCAAAAAGTATTTAAGATATTAGGGATACATTTTATTTCTCTTGCTTGTATTTTTCCAAAATATAATCTCATAAATATTGCCATTCCCTTAATATTTGCAAAATTATATTCCCTTGAACGCTTATCCATTTGTCAGTAATTTGAATAAAAAACCCATATTCCTACCCATAAAACCCAGCCGGGTTTGACGGGAAAGTGGCCAAGCAGGCAACCCTAAGCCTTGGACTGGGGAGGACTGACATAAAGCAAGGACTGGTGTGCTGGAAAAAAAATGAATTGCTTAGCGCTTGCCCAAAATGGTCCATGGCATAAATTCCGAATGGGAAACGCATCAATCAACGGCCAGGCTCGCACACTGGGAAGCCGGGAGTCGTAGTCCGAGTCGGACTCCGTTGAGCCATGGTTCGTGATGATATTGCCGGGGAGATTAGACGACGACGACGACAGCGGCAGAGGAAACAGCGACTCCGGCAATGGCAGCCAAAAATTAAATAAGAAGAGATAACAACTAGGCACGGCCCGAGAATACGTGGAACCGCAAACAGAACGGAGCGGCAGGAGATGGAGATCCGAGAGCCCAGAACAAATAGTCATCGTTGTCATGGCCAAGCGGATTAGCTTACCTCGCCTTGCCTGGTCCTCTTACCTGCGCAACTGGACGCGGCCTGGGCTGTTTCGGATGCCGAGACAGCAGCGGCAACAAAAACAGCCGCTCCCCTGAGCCGGGCTAAAAATTTACGATTTTAGCACAGATTGTAAAGTAAATTTTCCTGTTTTTATTTCGAATTAACAAGCGGCCCAGACAAACAGACAAGCCAAACTGCAAGCAGCGCAAGAGGGGACACACGAGGTAGACGACTTAGAGCACCGTTCTCGATTGGAAGATACCCTATAATAGTACCTAGAATGTATTAGCCTTTTAGTGCGCTGATCTATATGAATATTCTGTTCAAAACAAGGTTGAGACTCGACTATAATACACCCTTCTGCCTCTTAGACAAAGATATTTGCTGACCTCATCAGCACTAATTGGTTTGAATTCCTACTTGGGAACTTTAGTTGCTCTTTGCAAAAACTTTACGCTTAATTTTAAAAGGCCAGATAAGAGATTTCTTCCCCTTTCTCATGAGTTTTTAAAATTTCCTGCTTTAAATATTTATAACAATAAATAATGCCGTTAGTTTAAAAACAGTGTACTCTTAAATTTTAATACACCCCTAAACCCCATAGAGTAGCGGGTATAAAAAACGAAAGTTTCGTGCTGACATCGGGGAATAGAAGTGAAGGCAGCATAAAAATCTTCTTGAGGATAAGAACAAGCTGAAGAAGCCATGCAGAGCAACCGGCTACCCCGGGCACAGCGGTTACTTAATAATGCAAACAGGTTTCCGCCGGGCTTCACTGTACCGACGAAGAGGAGAACAGCCAGCTAGGACTGAGACTTGAACAAGAGAAAGGCAGTCGTCGAGTTATGAATTCGATATGCCAGAAAGGAAGGGAAAGGCGCGCAGAGAAAGGAGCCCAGCACAACAAAACACAAAGGAGGATAAACACAAAAAAAAGGAAAAAAAAACGAAACGATGACAGAGATTAGAGGAACAGGAAATGTGGGCTGGATCGATTTAATGAGTGAATGCCCGGGATCCGAAAACTGCAGATCCCGAGAACAGGCCCAGGGAACAAGCCAAGCTATGGGAGAACTGCATTTAAATGGAAATTGTACCAAATTATAGTCTCCACTCCTTCCGAAATATAATATTGCAGACCCAATAAAAATCCTAGAGTATTTGTTAGGATCTTGAATACCATAAAGCTTGCTTCTGTGGAAATAGAAATATAAAACTTTCTGGGGTTCCCATCACATAGTGGTTTTAGTTACGAGTTACAACATCTAGTAACCAAAAAGGAAGTTAAAAGGAAGTTTAAGTTTGTATATCCTTGAAGTCTAAAATTGCATCAGAGACCGAATTGGAAATATATCATAACTAAGACAAAAATGCATTAATTTTATTTCGGAAAGCAGGTTTGTGTTAGTTTTGATTAGTTTAAAAAAACTGCATGCATCATTTTACATTTAAAAAAATTAAAATTCTTGTCAATTTTTGGAAATTTTAACGATTTAACCCCTTATCAAATTTTGAAAAATTGGTTACAAACAAAATTTTCCCCCGGACATGGCTTAAACGATTCGCATGTTGATGCTGATCAAAAATATATATGATTTATGAGGTCGGAAATGACTCCTTCACTGCGTTACTAACTTTAGACTGAAATTATATGGCATAAAAAACTTAAATAAAATACAATTTGGCCAACTTTGTATAATATTTAATTACTCATTTCATTTTGCAATTAAGTCAATTGCACTTGAGAAAAACTTTATCTGTCTAGAATTTCTAATTTCACAAAATTTCCTGGACAATTACCACAGCCAGATTACTTGTTGTTGTTGGTCGGTGCCAACTCTTGGCCAATTTCCTGTTGCCTCTTTTTTGTTCTTCACCTTTTTTTTCCTGTTGCTGTAGTTGGTTTGGGCCGTGAGCCCATGAGCAGAGCAGAGCGACTGTTTCTCTAATTCGAGCAGTTTGGTAATTTCCAAATTGGCGGCCCCGTAATCAAACTGTAATGCGGCCGACTCGTCATTAAGCACGCAAGCAGCTAGCAGCAACAAAAGCAACAAAGTAACGAAGCAGCTTGGCACGGCAGCCTATAAAAGCTGCAATAATGGTGGTAAAATTAGCAAAAAAAACAACTGCAACAATATAGTAGCAAAACCATAGGGCAGAAAATACTTTCAAAACCCAAAAATATATCAGAAGCAACCGCAGAAAATTGTCAAACAGTTTTTAATTTGCACAGGAGAAACTAATATACCATATCAAAGTTGGTCAGCAAAGGGATATTGACAAAAGACGTTAATCCAGCCCAATCCTTATCTGCTATACAAAAAAATTAAAATAAATATTTAAATATAATATAAAACTTAATTATCAGCGGACATACGAACAAATTCAATTTAAATGTAAAATTAAAAAAGATAAAGCAGCAATAACACGCCCAAGAGCGGCTGCAACAATTTCTCGCAAACATATGCTGGGGGGAAAAAGCAAGAGCACGAAAACAGCTTTCGGAGCCCGACAGTCGTCGTCACTAACCCACACACACACATGGATGGGACCCACATCTACCTCACCACCTCCCACTGGCGCATCAGACACACCTCCACCTCCCCACCTCCACCCCGCCACCCACAAACGCCAAAACAGCTGATTCGTTATCAGAGAGTAAGTTGAAATGAGAGAGCGCTGAATGGAGAGAGCGGGCCAACAACAATAAGTGGGGGAAAAACGACGCCAACGGCGGCTGCTGCTATGGCAACGACCTTCCTTATTTATTACAATGTGTGTAATTCTGTCTGCCTCTCTCGCTCTGTCTCTGTCGCTCCGTGGGTGTGTGTGCGAGAGAGAGAGGCTGCCATAGATATAGTAAGTCCCCCCTTCCGCGACTTAAATTCCCAAGTTTTTAGTGCAGAAATGTCTGCAATGCTTTAGCGTTTAATATTGCTGTATGTTTGAGTTGTATTTTTGTTTTTGTGATTTTTTTAGCTGCAGAAAAGCCTCTCAGTGCGCAGTTTTGGATTTTGTATTCCAAAGGCTATGAGTAGGAGGTGTTTTTGGGGATTTTTCCGGATCTGTTGGGAGATTCTACTTATAAATGAACATTTATTTGGAACTAGGTGTGTTCTATGGTGGGGCTTGTAATGATTTTAAGGTCCTGAAGAAGATATTAAGATATTTCACCAGGGAGAAATTTACAATTTAAAATCCCTGTATTTGTTTCGATTATTCGCTCGATTTCGTAATTAAGAAACCTCAACCAAGGCAACGATGTTTTTAAAAATATAAGAAACCATTAACTTATTTACGACTTGCTCGAAATGGACAAAGCGCTGGTTTTTGATGGCCTCCACATGGCGGTGGTAAGTTTTATAAAAATACATGACTATAAAAATACATTACAATCAAGAAGTGTAGGAATTTTATTTAAATTTAATTTCTGTGAAATATTATTTTTATTTATACATCGATTGTCAGCGAAAACAATAACAAACGAAGAGTTACCAAACCTAAATATTTCTAGAATCCGCGTAGCTATTAAAACGGTGTTGATTTTATTTAGAAATCCGCCCGAAAAGAGGTTCCGCTGATAAATTTATTTTTATATTGAGTTTTTAGTGCAACTCAATTAGCTCTTAGCCCGGTGTTAACCCCTTTAGGCCCCATCGGCTTTTACGTCCCCATAAAGCTGCTCCCAAAAAAAGCGTTTGTCGTAAAAAATTAAAGCAGGGCAGCACTTAACACGCTCAGAAAACGGGAAAAATCGTATTACAAAATAATACGCTCCCTCTCTCTCTATCTTTGGCTCTCCACTCACTCTCGCTCGCTCTTTGTGGTTGTAAAGATGGCCGCCGTGTAGTAATATGGCTGAATGTGTAACACACACACAGGCACACCATCAAAGAGCGAGAGAGCGGCGGCCATATGTACTGAATGCAATTGGCTTTCGGGCTCCAGAGGACGTCACGGAACATCAGCTGTGCCGAACAGCAGGTAAGCGTCGGCAGAAGGGCGGCAGCGCAGCGACTGCGGGCAGGTAATGGATGTGGATGCCAAGTCCGGCGAGAGCGAGAGGTGATTTAAAAAACGCTCTGCGCACTCAGCAGAGAGAGAAAGAGCAAATTTAGAGAGAGAAAATGTACCTTGTGGAACTTGAGGATTGTGGAACTTGTGGATTCTATCGTGACGCTGCCGTTTCCTAAGCGTTTCACGTATATTCACATTCATTCACTTTCAAACTTTCGAACCGAGCGGTCCGCGAATATGCCACATTTAAGGCTAGAAATTATAAATTAAACGGGCATCTGGTCATCGCGGACGGAAAGAAAGAACTCGGATCTTGTGCGGATCATAGAAAGCGGAGCGCTAGAACCGAATGAAAAGACACGTAGTAGGCGAGCAAATCAACTGTTAACCAGCCAGCGAAAAACGGGCGAAAAAGACTGAAAAACACACACGTGGATTGTTCACTCACACACACCCACTCCTCCCACACTCAACACACACGAACGCAGCTCTAACTGTTCGCTGCATTTATGTAAAACAAAATCAAAGACTGATTAAAACGCTAAACAAATAAATATATACAAAAGCATATATAAACGAAACAAAGTTAAACACGCGAACAGCAAGCTAAAATATTATACGGGTTAAAAAGCGAATTCCAAAGCAAAAACAAAAGTAAATATATGGATTAAGGTTCCTCCAAAACGCAAAACAAAAATTAACAACAAATACAACACTCACGGATTACCTGCAGCAGCAAATTTACCGTTAGCCGCTCTTTTTTGGATTACCAGTGCCAATCAAATCAAATAACAAAAAGAAAACAACCACTAAAAAGTGAATTTTTTCGAAAGTGCGAAAGCAAAGAAAAGAAAAGCCAGCAAAAATGCAAAAATTCTAAAGCAACAAAGTAAAAGCGAAAAGCTACCCAAAGCGAATTCTGTGTTAACAAAACTCGAACTCGACTCGAGAAGAGCTAAGGAACCGCGGGAGCAGGAAGCAGAGTCAGGAGCAATGACGATGGCCGCCTGTTATGCCAACTACGACATGTCGTCCCTATCGCACGGCATGTCGGCTCTGTCTGCCCTGCAGCAGCAGCAACAGCAGCAGCAGCAGCAGCAGCAGCAGCAACAGCAACACAGCCAGGTGCAGCAGCAGCAGCAGCAACACCATCACCAGCAGCAGCAGCACATGTACCACGCCGCCGTGGCTGCCCACCACGCCCGTCACAGCCATGCGGCGGCGGCCCAAACGCAGGCCGCCGCCGCCGTTGCCAGCAACAGACAACAACAGCAACAGTCCGCCAGCAACAGCAATAACAGCAATGGCAACGGCGGAAATGCTGCGCCTGCCGCTTCCCCGCAAAAGGACTACAGCATCCCGCTGCACGTGGACTGCAGCGTGGAGTACGAGCTCCCCAACCAGCCCAAGCCGCCGGCAGGACAGCGCGTGGAGCCGCTGCTGATGATCCATCCGTGCTACTTCCGCAAGATGGAGTCGCAGCGCCGCAGTCCGTTCGTGAACAACATGCATGCCACGGCACGGTCCATCAGCTCAAGCTCGCTGAGCAGTGGAGCGGCCCTGGGCGGTAGCGGCAGCGGAGCGGCGGTGGCCACAGCGCCCAGCAGTAGTGCGGCCAGGCGGGGAGCCCGTGCGGCGGCCTCCACTGCCCAGCAGCAGCAACAACAACAGGCGCAGCGCTATCAGCAGCAGCAGCAGCAACTGCGGCAGCAGCACCAGCAAATGTCCCAGATGTCCCAGCAAGCTCACTATCCCCAACAGCAGTCTAGTCTGGAGCATGTGCGGCGGCAGCAGCAGCAGCAGCAACACCAGCAGCAGCAACAACAGCAGCAGCAACGTGCCAGCAGCAACCAAAGCCAACGTCAAAGCCAAAGTCAGAGCCATGCGGCCAACTCGGCGGCTGCGGCAGCGGCGGTCCAGGCCCAGGCCCAAGCCTCCATTGCCGCCGCGGCTGCCGGTCAGTGGGATCAGCTGGCGGCGGCACTGGCCGCCCGCACCGCCCTCACGCCCCATCACATGCTGCACCCGCACAGTCACAGTCACAGCCATTATGCGGCCAAGGGCAGCGGTGGCGGCGGCGGCAAGCGGGACGCCATGATCTCCGGCAGCAACTATGGACAGACGGCGGCTGCCTCAGGAAAACTGCAGCAGCAGCAGTCTCAGGTGCAGCAGCAGCAGCATCAGCAGCAACAGCAGCAGCAGCAACAACAATGCCTGCCCCCGCCGCCCTGGGATGCGACGTCCATGCTGATGGACCGGTCGCCTATGGCCACAGTTCCTAGCAATTATCAGGCCGGCCCTGACACCAATCCCATGCGCCTCTACTCGGCCACGCCCACAACGGGAGCGGCCACAGGCGGAACAGCGGCGACAGCGGCGGGTACGGGAGCAACGGTGACGGGAACGGCATCGGGAACGGTTGCTGTGGCGATACCGGGAGCGGTAACCACCGCCACGGACAAGCTGAGCGGCAAGTACCGGCAGTACCTGCGGTCCCAGAGAATGCATCCGTATGCGGCGGCCGCCTCGCTCAACCTGGCAGCCGCTGCTGCTGCCGCCGGTCAGACGTCCTTTGTCCCGTTTAGCTCGGCGGCCACAGCGGTGGCGGCCACGCCCACATTCCAGCACCTGCCGCAGATCTCCTGCTACAACGTGTGATGCAGTAGCAGCAGCACCAAGGACAACGGCAATAGGAGCAGCAGCAGCAGCAGCAACATGCAACATGAGACACAGACGCCTACCAAGTACGCGTCGATGAAATAGCCGCCTCAAGGAATAACCAATAGATCCTCCCCTAAGCATTACTATATATACACACCGCCCCCTCAAAGCTTTTAGAATCAAAAACTAATTAACTCTAACGACATATTAAGAGATGGAAAAAATTAACTGTTTAGCTGCTATGAGAAATTGTTGTCGGAAGGCTAGAAGGCGAGAAAGCGAGAGAAAAAGAGGAAAACGAGCGATCTTTTTTCTTTTTTTATGTAATGGTAGTAATTGATAAACGATACAAAAAGAAACAACAAAAAAATGCAAACTATTGTAGTGATATTTGTTATAAAATAATTTTAGTAATTAATTTAATTTAAATTAAACAACCAACCAGAAACAACAACCGCTCTGTGTAAAACCAACAACCATAAACAATGGCAACAAGTACATCCGACAACCAAACCAACCAATTGCTAAAAACTACACATACGCATATTTAATTAAACAAATCAAACAAAATGTTATAACAAACCATTTAAGAAAGAATACGAAAATATGAAAAGCAACAAATTATTACCGAATGAATAAGACAAGACAGACGACGGGACAGACAAATAGAGAGAGAGAAAAACAGAAAAAAGCGTAAAGCAACACAAAAAATACGAATAAAAATTATTCAAAATTATGCAACGTAATTTGAAGCGAGATATGCAAAAAATTAAGTAAATTGTGTTTTCAATTCATGCTAGAAAAGAGTGTGTAGTTCAAGTGACTAACCTGTGTATGCGGGAAAGAGTTTCCACTGCCGTCGGCTCTCGTGGATTACTTTTCACACCTTCCTTCCTTGTGGCCTGTCTCTGGCTTCTCTTCTTGTCCGCCTTAATTTGATTTTCAGCTTTGCTTTGCCCCATCATTTCGCTTCGCTTTTTTTCCCCCTGCGCTGCGGTGAGCTGTGATTGATTAATGTCATTGATGGAAGACCTCCGTTTTTGGGGTTGAAGAAACGTAATTTCACAGTGGTCCCTGCTTAATGGAAAACCTTTCCGCGTGGAACTAATTTCGAAATTGGATTGCGTCGATTTTACGACCCAGATTGCAGTTTATTATTATGTTAAAGTTTTAAAAGAATTAAGATTCAAGTGATTTTCTTTAAAAATGCTAGGTTCCTAAGCTATATTTACTGTTTCTAATGCTTATTTGAATAATCATTTCCTGCAACCAAAACAATTTAGTTTTCAATTTAATGTTGTGAATTTTCAATTCTTTTAAGAGAAGTCTTGTTATCTTATATACATTTTAATTGCATTTTTAAAGTAATCCTAAAACTAGAAATCATAGATTTTGGAAAAGCTTTAAACTCATTTTGGGTCTTCTGATTTATTTTATTTCCTTAACGACATAAAACCTAAGGCCAGCTTGCAGTTCCCTAATTTCAGAAGAATATATAGCCCATGCTCATTCATTCAAACAGTATAATTCATTTGTTTTTGTGTCCATGGCTCCGGTCGTACTATTACCCCGATTTTCCCCTCAACAGACTAGTGTTTACGACCTCACATAATGCTTTGTTTGACGGCAAACCCACAGAAAAGTCTAATGGTTTAAAGCTAAAGTCTGAGCTGGCAGGAAACGCGAGATTTTTATCGGCAGAAATTTTTTTTAGCTTCGGCCTCAAGGTCCCTCGGGGAAATGTGTATTTTCCATTATTGATTGCGAGCCGAAGCGATTGGAGACGGTTCGGTTCCATGGGAGTTGCGATTCCAGGAAGTAAATAACTGATTAATTTATGCATAGGCAAGGGAAGCCCGCTGAGGATTGCGAGTGTGGCAATCAGCGAATTAATTAAGGCAAAAAACTGTTTTTGGATGTGAGCCGAACGACATCCGCTGTAGACCAAAAACTGACTCATCCGCAAAACAGACTGAACCGCTTTAGGCTGCCCCAAATCCAAACGAGTCCGTGTCCACTTCCAAGTTGACTTGTCTCCACTTAAGATCCAACAAGGAGAGACAAGAGGCTGGAGCAAAATGCAGCCATAGGCAGGAACTGGCCGAGGCCAGTGTTGACGTCTGGAAAATGTCTGGAAAATAGCCAACAAAAAATCAATGCATTCTTCATGTTATAAAGCTAAAACAGCAACGACACATATATTTTTAAAATATTATGTTTGTTCATTTTGGGAAATGTATTATTTTTTGTATATATTTATATGTCTATAGAGAAAATTAAATTAAAGGTAACATTTACGATCTATAAATTATTTAATATTATTTTAACATGTTGGCCCAATTGGTTTTTATATCGATTTTATGTCAGAATTATGGCCAAGATCTCCCTTAAACCCCAAAGTGAAGCCAGGTACTGCCGTAGTTTCCCTTGATTGCGCCCCACCATCCCAAGAAACGATTGCCATCTATTCATTTATTCAATTCATATTAAATTGGTCGTAGATTAGAGGACGGAAAAATATATTTCAATTGCCGGCGACGGTGGCGGCGGCGTTCACACAAGTGTAATTAAAATATACTCCAGCTGACAGCGTCGGTTGTTTGTTTTCATTTCGTTTGAGCAATCAACTATCAGCTGCTGGGGCCATTTGCATGAGCCCCCTCACAGCCTTTGCTACCCCGTCGCAACCCCCACAGCCATCAATCCATTTCGAATGCGAGGTCATCGCCATTGTCGTCACTCATACGCCCCGTTGCCCGCTGCCCGATGGGCAGGTGCTGCTCGTCTCGTCTCGTCTCGGCTCGGCTCGTCTCGTCTGGCATTACTAAGCTGAATAGAGGCTGCACTTTGGATTCGCATATTCACATATTCGCATTCACATCTGATTCGATTATAGTGCCATGTGCGGGCCCCGGTGATAATGTCCAGTCGCCCGCCCGAGTGCCGTACTTGAGTGCTTTCGCTTATTTGACATTTTCCGTCCCGTTCCCAAATTGAGCTCAGTGATCAAGTGGCTAGTTTGGGGGCCGTTGGGAGAGATTACATACATATTTTGGGGGGACTTTATCACTGAGGCAGGAAGGGGAAACCAACCATTTCCACTGAGAGATTTTAATTGAGCTCTTATCATTACTGTTTACGATTTCATTCAAGGCGGCCAAGGGTTTGTTATTCAAAACAACTAAAAAAAGAACTTAAATTAATTGTGCGTTTTTTGTTTTCCTAAATAATAGAGGCAGAAGTAATAAGTATAAAATTTTAAGGGTCTAAATCACTAAAAGCTTAGATAGGAAAACTCTCGTTTCATTACCTAAGAGTTCTTAATACGTAGCAGCTCAGAATTATTTCTAAGTTAAGGCGGAAATAATTATTTTGAAATGTTACTAAATGTTACAAATAGTTTTACAATTTATTTGGGGCATAATCCTTTCAATTCAGCTTCACTGTTTCACGTAGATTTCAGCTCACAAACCCAACTAACAAGAGTTCCAATAAAAAGGGAAAATAGCACTCACAGCCGAGATTCAAAGTGATTTGTATCCGTCGGATGCAGGTTCCAATGGCCGCATTCGATTAATCGCTTTGCCTTTCGCTTAGTCAGAGCTGAATGTACAGACTTATAGAGCGGGATAGGTCAACTAAAAGGTTTTTTTCTCCTCTAATTGACTTTATTTAGACGTTCATGCTTGTTTTTTTTCTGCCGTCAATCGGAGAGCAGCTGCCATTTAAAAGTCATCAACAGATAAATAAACCCAATATTGGCCCGACAAAGGCAAACCAACAACCAAGTGAAACAAAAACCGATGCGGCTGGGGGAAAACATGCAAATAAAAGGCACCGAATAACAGAAGCACCCAGTTGCAAGACTCAGTTATTTTTAAATTCACGTCCCGAGTAACGAAAATTGTTCAAAATGAAATGACGCAAAGCGCATTAAGCCAAGTCCACGCCGCGAATATAAAAAGAGTAACCCAAAACTAAGTGGAAACGGCGTCGGCAGTTGTCAAGCGCCAAACAAAAATAAAAAAAAAAATACGGGGCAAAAAAAACACAACGTCGGAAGCTGTCTAACCAAACATTGTCTGCGGGGGCGGCCAGTGGGCGTGGCAGGGGGGGCTAAGTGGCAGCCACAAAAGAGGGAGAAACGCGGAGGATACTCGCATTGAGGCTGGTCATAAAGCCGATATTTACGAGGCGGAGGCAACTCCACTCCCAGACTTCAGACATCGGAGACTCTGGAGACCCCGGACTCCGATTTCAGACCTAGGCAACCGGTTTTGTCGTCATCATTTCATTTTTTTCTCTGCTCTTCGCTTTGCTCTTTTTTTTTTCTTTTCGTTTTTTGGGTCAACTTCAATCTGCTGCCAAGCGCGCTACATCATTTCTGACATAATTAAAACATTTTTAGCGGGCAAAAAAAAAGCATTTAAACAACGCAGAAACGGGGAGTGAAAAAAAAACACAACAAAATCATTTAAATATTTTCTAGGCTTTCGGTAATTATTATGCCCTGCCTCTTCGCCGCGACGATTGCCAAGAGCCATAAATTAAGTGCGTATAAAAAAAGTAAATAAATATTTATGCGAGCGAGAGAGTGAGCGACAGTTTTAATAAGCTTTAATTAAAAAATATAACAGATCAGATAAAAACGAATGCAAATATATGTATTAAATTGTCATGCGGTAGCTGTAACTAATTAGCATAATTTATATGCATGAATGCACAGCGCGCGGTGCGAGATAGACCGCGCGGGATTAAAACAGCGGCTTTAAATAAATTAAAAAATAAATTATTAATTAAAAAGGCAAATTAATGGCACTTAATTGACCTCACTCTCTCTCCGCGGAAGATTATAAGCCAAATGTATGGAATTATACACAGCGATATTCGAAAAGCCAAGCCCAACAACAGCTTAGCAAACTATAAATAATTAAGCTCACCAAATGGGAATTTCGTATTTTTGTTTAGTAGATTGCGCTGAGTCAGCCAGACAGATGATGTCAAAAGGCGATTTGTCATTGATTTCTAATTCCTAATTATACCTGGCGTTGATATTTTTAGCTTGCTAAAACTCAAATAAAACTCCCTCCCCAGGCTTTGCGCAATTGTGAAAACTTTTGGCTGGCCCAGAAGTTGTTAACAAAATCATTGCTGAGCCAAAGCCAAATCACTTAGCTGCCTTTTCAATTGGGCAAGAGCGTGGAAGGAGACAGGTAACATTAGAGAGGGAAGGTCAAGAGCTTTCAAAAGGCCTACAAAACCCATAAAAAATCAACTTGAACTACAAACTTTAGACTTGGCTGAGCAACAAACAAACATGACAACGTGTAAAACTAGTTAGCTAGCGCAAAAATATCTAAAAAAAATACAAAAGTCGAAAAAAATACACTTACACACAAAAAACAATTAAAAGGCATTAACGCTTACAGCTGCCTAAGTGCAGCATTTACTAGGGTACAGTGCGTTCCAAGGCCATAAGGAAGCTAAACATCATTTAAAAGGTATAATTAAATCAATGACAGCAAACAAGTAAATCAATTTATATTTTATTTATCAAATAATTGGAAATTAAATGGAGATTTCAAAATATTTTCTTAATTGGAGTCTTTCCTTCCTCTATTTCTTAACCTCCCTATCCTCCTGAACCGCACTGTATCGCATTTATTTCGAACACGAAACATAAAGAAAACTATTAGGTAAACGCAACTCGAAATACAATGTAACAAGTTAAAATTATATGTCAGATGGCAAGCCAAATGTCTTAGGGGGAAGCTAGGGGTACTGGCACCGGCCAGAGATACCGATGCATGTATGTACATATGGAAAGACGGAAAGGGGATGTGGTCTGGAGGAGGAAGTGTGTATGTGGCTCGGACGTGTCTGTCTGGCCGGGTAATTAAACTCCACTCGAAACTGGGTCTCAGCCGAAGACACGAACGGGCCCATATGAGATAGATGGCAGCGCGTGTATCCATCGGGCACATGGGAATACGGATATACCTATATTTAATTACTCTTAAGTAAACATTAACATCGCATTAGCCAACCGTATTGTGACTTACAAGAAAACAAAAAATCAGCCAGCGAAATAAAGCGAAAATTAGCCAGCTAAACAAATTGATATAGACGATCTTATATAGTATACCTACCAATACGCCTGTGCCGCAGCATAACCACTATCTAGGCCATCAGCAAATTAATATGTACGGAAATATATATATGTATGTATATGCAATCCATCCGATATGGGTATACACAGAAATCGGATTAACTACGAAGGCGAAATGGAAAAGTTTCCAGCGATTTGTGCGCTGAATTAACAGAACTTATCGAGCGTGAAAAGTGCTAACCAGAGATATAAATCTATATGTACGAACGTAACTATGAATTATTATCAATTCTGCTGTGAACACATTAACAACTAAATATTTCTTAATTTACTGGAAATCCTCTCTGCATTTCCGTTGCTCTTCACAACGCTGCTAAATATACGTTTAGGATAGGCTAAGAAGCAACTGCCAAGGCAACCGACACGATTTGTTCTATTCAAAACAACCTCACACAACAGTCAGGCGGAATCGGACCGACAAATGTCGGGAATTCGTTAAATTAGACAACAATTTTGTGGCATTCTGATCGCACCAAAACTGTTTCAATTCTCGCTTTGCGTGTGTAGATATATTTAATGAGCAATTATTATTGTTTCCCGAGCATGTATCAGACGTACATACATATGTGTATTTCAATGTGATAGTAGTTTTATTCGTAATTATTGTGCACAGTATACTTTGAATTATGTATGCCAATGACTAACGACTAACAAAGTTCTTTTGCACACCGAATTGGCAGAGCATTTGCATTAATTATGCCATTTTTTAGGAGGCCACTAACTCGTATAAAAACCTTTCTGTTCCGATGGAAGCCAAAAAATGTTCATGTAAATTATTTATACCCCAAAAGGGAATGGAAAATGACACATAAATATAATTATTTCGTATACATAACGATGTAAAGAGGTAGAAACGGAATAAATTTGTAGCATATTATGGATATAAAGGAATTATAAATACTACTGGGCTGCATGCGTAAGAAAAAAAAACCCAAAACAACAACTGAACCGAACACAATAAAAATGCAAATTAATTGAATATTAATTTGAGCAACTTGAATAAAGTCGGATGAGTTTTGCTTACAGGGGTTTTGGGTAGGGGTAGCGGGTCGCAATCAGGGGACTTTGTCCCAGGCATTCCCCTCTTTCTCTAGGGTGAAATACAAGCTCACGTATTTGTCATTGTTTCAGGGCACCCTCCATCACCCCCTCTGGGTATGTGTGCCACACTATCAGCACTCACGGGGCTCGTGTTTCAAATGCTGTGAATTTCCTGGCTCATAATTCAGGCGAACTCAACACTGCAGTGAAGTGCTTTTCACAATCATCCGGGGCCTCGAAATCCCCCTGAAAACAGACGTCAATTGGTCTCTGGCGGGGCAATTAAAATCGCCTTAAAAAAATAATTCGGAATAACCTGCTACGCCCACGAAATCGCATATAGCCGCCGAGCAGCCATATGTATGAGTGGAAAATAATTAAAATATTTCAAATAACATAGTTGTGCGTGGCGCGTCTTTTAATGAGCCAGCCAGCTGAAAATGCTATTCCCCCAAATTCTCCATTGAATTTCCGCCGAACAGAATGAGTCCGACGAAACCAAAGCAAACAAAATAATAAACAAATGAATCCCATTTCCATTCCCATTCCCACTCGATTTGGAAACGAGCATTGAAAATTAAATGAAACAAAGTGCAAAAGTTAAATAAATTATAATTTATGTTTATTGAGCGATGTGTCAGTCGATTTCTTGTTTCTTTTTACGGCGCGCAGCAACAACAAAAGTATCTGTATCGGTGTATCTGTGTATCTGCGCCTGTTTCTCCTGATGTTTCTGTTGCTGTAACGGCGTCCATGAGGTTGAGGCATTTATGACTTGTCATATACATATTTGCTTTTTTTTGGGGCCACGTTGTGTCTGTGTAGGAAGCCATAAATTGTGGCATATACTTTGAGACACTTTCCCACATGTGTGTAGTTTGTAGTTCGTTTGCATTTGTATCTATGCTGGATGCGGCCTATCCGTATCCGTATCCGTATCTGTATCAGCTATCTGCCCCCCCGCCAGCCGCGCCTATCCATTGTTTTGCCATTGACAATAGTCGAATGTAAAGGAAACCCTAGAGCCTCGGATGAGTAATGATTGCAGGCCGGGCATTCCACTTAAAAGCCAGCAGCAGCAGCAGACCCCGAGCCCCCTCCCTTTTCCGACTGCCTGCGGGCAGCTCGAAGACCTGGAAACCAAACAGATCCCAACTGAGACGAACCGATCCAGTCCGCATCCCGAAATCTGCGGCCCATCCCCAGTGTTAAGCCGCCTGTTGTGCAAGAGGTACACGGAGGAAAATTCTCTAATGACAGCTGTTTTTTAAATATTTTTGAAATGTTTTCAATTAAAAAAAACTTCCATTTACTACGCCTAATCGGTTCACAGAAATAGTTTTAAAATCTATAAGCTCCAGCTAGTGATTTTTACCAGTGTAAAAAATCCAAAAATGTGCACCCAGCGCACAGGCAATCGGGTGTATCTGCGAGATACGATTTTCCGTGCGTTGGCCAGGCTCACTCACACCAAATTATACACATCGAGAGATTTATTACACGGCGACTGAATGGGCGACCCGTCAAATGAGTTTTTCAGCGTAATTACCGCGCGTCACAAAAATGTTTATATGGCCAAATTCGAATAGTAAAAAAATGGGAAAACGAAATAAAATTAAGCGCACTCGCTCAGACATCGGACCATGTGGGCACAAGCATTATTATTATTATTATTATTATTATTCGGCTTTTATGGCCGCATGAAGTTTCAGTTTTTGATTACTCGGGAGGGGGAGGGGAAATGTTGAGGATGAGTGTCTGTGGGGTCTGGGCCCAGACCTTCTTCTTCTTCTTCGTCCGCGGGGCCCTGCCCTTGTTTGCAATGTTAATTGCACTTTGGCAACGTTAATCATTTATGAATGGTTTTCCCGGCCAACGAAAATAGTAGTAATAACGACGGCGGCCGAGGAAATAAAGCCACCTTAACGACTACAAAAGGTGAAGAGAGACAGACAGAAGTTAGATGGATTGCCGGCGAACAGAACATAATGAGAGATACGCGTAAATTGTTTATGCGTTAATTAAGATTTCTTTCTTTCATTACACGGACGGGACTGACGAATGCGTAACGCTCCGCAGCGCCGGATTTTGGTAATTAAGGAACCGGGGATCAGTGCTGAATCGATTGCTGATTGACCGGACAAAGGCCCTGGCAGATGGTGGCCAGGTATAGCCCAGATAAAAATGAACCAGATCTCCCAGATTCGTATCGTTGTGGGGGCCCCAATTCTTGTGCTCTCCGCTCACAGAAACTTTCCCCTCCTAAGCTGATAATCCGCTTTTAATGAATTTAATTTATTGAAGACGGCCATTATAAGATGATTTATACGTATAGTCGATGCCCGGGCATAAATTCAGATCTAAGAATTTCGTGTCAACAATTTTTATGGCGATTCTCAGTCATTGACTGCTGCTTTTTATAGCCGCCTCCGGAATGAGGTGTGTATGCGAGAATTCCCAGTAAGTATACTTTATTGGTGGAAAAATATCGTGAAGCAATTTATGTCTTCATAAGTATTCATAGGAACGATCGGTCGTGTCACAATACCCGACTCCATGGAGTTGAGTTACTGGGATCGTAGCTGTCAGCTGGGAGATCTGTTGAAATATTTCACTGGAAGTAAAATTTCCTGACGACCTGATCGGTCTTTTGTAAAGTTTCTGAAAAAAACCTCATCTGTTTATTGAGAAGTTAGCTTTAAATGCAAAGAGGCACTCATTAATTAGTGAATAAATCTTATGTGGCTTTCCATTACAAATAAGTTTGTATTAATTTTAAATTATTATCTTGACCGCTTGAAGTTTTCTTTTCAAAGTTAACAAACTGCTAGATGTTTCCGCTTTATTTCTGGATGATTGAATGGGTACACAAGTCCGGCTATAATTGAATGTATATAATTCCAGCTAATCATCACCTATCCGTGCTATTCTACATATAACTCGATATTCCAGTTGGATGATCTGTCCCGGCTCCATTTCCCTTCTTTAGTGGCTGGCGGGTTGCTGGGGAAGAATGAGAAGAATGAGAAGAATGAGAAGAAACGTTAATCAAATCAAGTTCGTTCGGCGTCAACAATTACAACACGATCCGGAGAGCGATTCCGATTGCTATCGGATTAGCATCATCTTGTCACGATTCCCGGACGGCGGTGTAGTTCACTTAGCCCCGCTCCGCTCGAATGCAAAATCACACTTCCAACTTAAAGCCAAAGCCAATTTCGTGTCAAATCTGGCCATGTGTCATTATTCGTGTGTGCTTGCGTTGGCTTTAATGGAACGTGTTTTTCTTGTAATCATTAATCTGGCATTTGCACTTAATTAAAAACATTTTAGCTATTATTAACGGGGTTTGTTTCCATTATTGCCTCGAGCAGCGTCGCCTCGCTGGAATTTGTGTACGTATTTGCTTATGGTTATGGACTTGCGTGACTTTGCTCCCTCCAGGCTCTGTTTTCTGCCATCGATATCCCCCCACACCGGCTCTCGTCTCGTGTTTTTCCAGTTTGGAGTGTCCATATTGCGGCTGCAGTTCGCTTGGATTTTTATTTGAGTTGTTATTTCGAGAACTCGTTAATATCAATTTGCCTGAAATCGTTAATTGATTTTGCAATGAGCAAATATTACGCCATTCCCCATTCCACGGCCCCCATTCCCATTGATATTGATGTTTTTCGCATCGCCTTAGCGCGACTTTGATGGAATTTCTGTAGAAATATGCAAATATTTCTCGTTTCATTTATTTTTGGGCCAATTAATTCGGCTTACTTAATTATTTACAACGTTGTGCGGTTTAAATATTTTATCGTCCCTCCGCTGACTGCGCCGACTTTCTCGAAATCGGCGAAATTGCGCACGTCTCTGGATCAGTTGGGATCGCTTAAGTGCGTTAATAAAATCGCGTGACGTTCCATCAGCACTCCCCGAGATATTGGAGCTCGTCTAATGAATTTGGCCAACACTTGGCACCCCGAAAAAATAAGGCTAATAAATAACTCGGCATTAGCACACACGTCACACGCCGACGGGGAGTGAATGAATTCAAAAACAAATATTTGTCTGCACTGCAAGAAACCCATTCGCAGCTGGATTTGGCTTATCTGGCCGATAGCCAGGGGGCACGTGAATTATTATCGACACTATGTGGCTTCCCTGACGTGACTTGATGAGTGGAGTGGGCGTCTGACCACATGCAAAGATGGGGGGGCCGAGAATTCCGCGATAGGGGAACCTTGTGACACGATTGCGGCCGATTTGTTCTCTGGAACGCCAGATACTAGATACACTATCTAGCCAGCTCGAACTCTGTCCCCCATGTCACGTATGACAGTTTAAATTCGCCCTCTTAGTGGGTGGGCCTTAAAGGGGTGCCCTATCTCATCAAGCTCTTGTTTATGTCAATGAAAGTAGCTTTGTTTTTATATTTGTCAGAGTAAAAATTGAATGATTTTGATAATTATAGAACTTTGGAGATACAAAACTTTACTATGTAATTAACCGGAACTAGATATAGAAATGTTGATCAGTTTCATTTCAATAAATGTGTGTTGTTTGCAATTTAGCTAGAACCAGCTGTTGGAATAAACGTTAATTAACTTTATACAAAGTCGTTCTTACTTAATATTCACTATAAAACCGAGTGTATGTAGGTGTTTTTAAATCGATAATAGACTTTATGGCAGTTAATTGCAATCAATAGTAGTATTCATGCAATTTATACACAGCAATTTAGACACAGCCTGGCCATTATTTCGTCTAAGATATAGAAAGGGCCTCCTATTGTTTCACCTCACCTCCTCAGATGTATATATATTCCATTCCAAACTTATTACATCAAATTAAAACTGCGATTTTCTAAAGAATTAGCCCCTTTGTGTCCGCTCTAGGGTCTGTGTGGGGTCTATATAATTAAATTATGAATGCTTTATGTGGCAAGTTTATTGTTTGCCTTTATAGCCAGCGCCTCGCATTAAAAAGAGGCTTTGTTGGCTGTGTTCTTGAACGGTTCCGACCGACCCTCTCAGATCAAACTCGTTTTGGGCAACAGCGAAAACACACAAATTGTAGACTTAATTTCAAAATGAATGAATTCAATCTATACGCGTACGCACATACAACAATAAAGCTCTAATGAATGCCAATGAACAAGAAAATAAAAATATTTTTAGGAATTGCATTATCTCAAAAAAGGAGAACCGAGAAAATAATAATAACAAGAAGGGAAGCTAACTTCGGCACACCGAAGTTTGTATACCCTTGCAGATTGGTTTTGATGTTTATATTATAAATTTAAATGCTGAAAACACTCACAAAACAGAGTTTCATTACATTTTACTTTTACTTATTATGTTTACAGTTTGACAGTTAAGGTTTTACATTCCCAGCTTTACATTTTCTCCACATTTACAGATCGTTTATATGACAGCTATATGATATAGTTGTCCGATTTTCATAAAAATTTTACCAAAATTCTGAAATAATAAAAGAAGCTTATATCTAAAAGTAGATAAGAATATGTTGAAAAACAACAAAGGTATAATTTTTTTCCTATTCTTTTTCCGATCGTTCCTATGGCAGCTATAAGATATAGTCGTCCGATTTTCATAAAATTTTTACCAAAATTTTGTAACAATATAAAATGGCTATATCTCAAAAATGATGCAAAAATATTGAAAAACAGCCAAGTTATAATTTTTTTTCTAAAAATTTATCGAACATTTGTATGGGAGCTATATGATATAATCGTCCGATCCGGCCCGTTCCGACACATATAGCAGTGAGAGTATATAGAAGACCCTATACAAAGTTTCATTCAGATAGCTTTAAAACTGAGGGACTAGTTTGCGTAGAAACGGACAGACGGACAGACGGACAGACGGACAGATGGACAGACGGACAGACGGACATGGCTAGATCGACTCGGCTGTTGATGCTGATCAAGAATATATATACTTTATAGGGTCGGAAACGTCTCCTTCACTGCGTTGCAAACTTCTGACTGAAATTATAATACCCTGCAAGGGTATAAAAAACCACAGACAATATAATATAATCATAAAAATGATACGTTGAACTGAGGCCGGTTCGGACTCCGGAGTAGCCAATGAAACGAGTACATAAATAATTTATTAAATTACAAAAACGTTTTCTGAATTACTCGCCTCGGTCCAGGCGCAGTCGGATTTCGGCCATAATGCCTTAAATTATGGCCTCATTGTTCGCCTCCAGTTATACAGAGCCATGATTATACTCACTCGCAGCTCTGTAGGTACGACGGAGCTAATGTTTGCGTATATATTCGAATGGACAGGCGATAATCGGCGCAAAGTTTGCGTCGCATTTCCCTCGGTAATCTAATTTATGGCATTTTTCTAACGACTAATTGCAATTTCCGCCCAGCCTCAGACCCCCAGCTCCTCGGAGGGAAGCCAAGGCAATCAAATTACGCATGCCGAGCGTAAATAAATCTATATATAATGCAAATTCCCAAGAACTAAAACGGCGTAAAAATATCAAGAGTCCGGGCAACCTTTTCCCGAGTGGATGACTTGACTGACTTGGCTGACTTGGGCCTTTTGTTATGCTAATTCGGCTGGCAAACGTTTGTTTTAATTAAGTTTTCCAGTTGTCGCCGGCGTACAAAGAAATCCACTCGGGCCGAGACGAGACTGAGAGTCAGACTCAGACTTGGAGTCGGATTCAAAGTCCCTTGGCAGCGCTTCGATTTGAATTTCAAAAATGAGTTTTCATCATTTATTTCAGTATTGTTTTGGCCTGCTTCGGTTGCCTTAGCCTTAACTAGCTTCTGGCCTAATCATTATGCGCGCGCCAGTTTCACATTGTGGGCCAATGGGCCCCGTCCGCGCCGAAGCCCCAAAGCGGCCCAAAGTCAGTGGGTTTTAATGTATGCATAATCATAATCATTAATAAAAACCATTTAATGTGGTCTGCTGTGAAGACGGGACGGGACTCTTTCGAGTTGGCCATAATGACTCAGTAATGGAGTTGACTTCAGGGAAGGAGTTGTGCCATGTTTTTACTTTTTGGGGTGTCTGTGATTTTTAATTATCTTCTGAGCCTTAGATGTTCGTCTTAATTTGTATTTTCATATGAATGGAAATATTAATTATGGGCCCGTTCCTAATTTAACATATTATATTTCGACTTGAGAGGTATGCAAATTAATTAAAACCCATTAAACAACGCAATGATCTCATAACTGTCAACTTTCTTTTTATTTATCTTTGAAAATTAGCATGTTTTTAAGACTTGGAAATCAATAGAATCATAAATCACTATTTTATTGATGGTTCCAAGAATGCTTTACTATAATTCAAATAATTATAATTGAAATAATAGGTCGTTATAAATTTAGTTAATAATTTGAAACTAATGCGAATATATATTGAGGTTGGTCAGGTTGCCCTGAATAAAAATAGTGCCCTTCCAAGGGTATACTCTTTAAAAAACCTCCCTTTTATTATCACCTGCTTGTTCAGGTATTTCGCATTAAAGCCAAATTCCCAGGGTGTTAAGTGGGTTCTCGCTCCCGTTTGGGTTCGAGGTTAAAAAGGGCCGCCGCCCGACCACCTGACTTCCCGGGGACTTGAGATATAGCATTCCTGGAACGTTGAACAGCTTGGTCGTACAGCGTTTGTTGTTGCTCTTTAATTGATTTGCCACCCAATGAGCGGCTCGCAATTAACCCACGGCGGCCCCAACGGCCACTTCAAAGGTCCACCGTCCGCTGGGTGATTAAGCACAAAGGCGCAGGTCCCCTCTACCCTAGAGCCCGCGCTATTTTCCGATTTGGTTACGGACGGAGGGGGGGATCCGGGGGACTGATATCGATAGCCAGTGGGGCGATTGCAGTCACGATCATCATGATCGGCATGATCAGCGGCGACTGGGCTGCAGGCGACTTTGTTGCACTCGCCGGAGATTGAGATCTCGTTTTATGAGCGATTATATATATTCCTGACTAATTAAAGGCAATGGAGAAATATTGAGTCCATAAATTAAGCGGGGCATTCTTTGGCCGATAAGGGGCATTCGTATGTGTGTGTGCGTCCCGGCCCAGCCCTGCCCACATGGGGCGACTCCACAATCTGATCATGAGCGTTGTTGGCCCATAAATCTAGGCATTACCAGGCCGGGCCTCGGCGACCAGCTAGCGAAAACTGAGGCTGAAAGGCCCGAATCTATCTGACGTGGGACAAGCAAATACAATTAAGTCGGTACCGTCAGCTCGTAATTCTGATACACCCCCAAACCGGCCACGCCCCCGTTTTTGACCCCGCTTCAGCCTCCCGTCTGTCTAACGCAATTTTCAAAATCGCCTCGCCCGCCTGTCGAAATTATCAAATGAAAAGTATCTTAATTAATTACTGATTACAGGGGAAAAAAAATAAGTTTAAGTAATAAGTTTTTATTTGCAGCTTATGGCTTTAGTGGAGTGCCGTAACACCCTGGAAATATCCCCCGTCAAGGGTATGGGAGAGCGACCACTATCTCGACCTGCTGACGCAGTCGTCTAGGTGAATGGCGACTTAGTCGAGTGGTTCGTAATTGCGCTTAAGTGTGATTAAGCAGAGGAACTGCCCCTCTTCCGCGCCCCCCGGCTCATTCATTGTTGTGCCTAGTAAAAGCGAGTATTTCCAGTCGCTTATCGCGTTCTTTTTTTCACGTTTTGTGGGCTTTTTAACTCATTTATTTTACTTAGCAGCGACAGCATTTCGGCTTCGATTTGGTGGCGTTCGTTTGGGGCATTTCAATTTCAAGTGGATTGTTTAGGGATTTATGGCGCTGATAACTGGTCAAGTGTTGCCGCTCACCTGCCCCGGTCCCCTGCCTCTTGTTAAGTGGTAACTGGAACCCTAACTTAACTTTAATTTTAGCTGAGACTGGGGCACGTCACGGCTGGGATTGATTGGACGGCGTGGGTAGGAACAACAGTTGGCTTCCAGAGGCGGGGCGATCTGTGATACAATGTAGCCTTACTATAGAAGCTGGATTCCCGCACATTTTCTAGAAACAAACTCAATAAAGTCTTTCAAATGGTTCTGCCATAAAAAGCTAATTGTGTTGATGCTGAAAAGATACCTAAAGAAGAACCCGTGAGGCTTAAGATTTGTCTCTATTGGGACCTTATCTTGGGAATTAAAGGAAGGAGGAAGGGGAATTCTAATACACAAAAGAGATTAAAATATTTTTTTACAGACAAAAATTAATTACATTTCAATTCATTAAACCCTGAATAATCACTGTTTCTTTAGATTTTAAATCATTCATTAATTATTTGAGTAGTTATGCCATTAGTTCACTTTAATTGTTTACTGCACCTTTTTTGGTTAATTGTTAGCCAGGGAATTTCGAAAAGGGAAATACCCTCATAGACTCTAAACATTTGTTAAATACATTTGGCTAAGCTGCTTTCAACGGTTGGTGGACCGCAATCAAAGTTTCAGAATGACTGCCTAAAATTGTATTTTGGCTTTTCTATACTTTTCTTTTTTTTTTCTTAGCGAGAACACTTAATCTGGAGTGCTGCTTGACTTGGAGTGCTCCACTTTTGGCACTTCTTCGGGGAACTGCCCAACAACCATCCGATCCAGAGTCGTCTATAGAATCCAAACAGGGACTGGGACTGCGCCCCCAATAAAATGATTCGGGAGAAGTTTTTTGACACTCCGCAGTCTCATGGCCATAATCGTAATATTTACAGCCCAACAGATGCCAGTTGGACCTGATTATGCCCCGGCAGCCATAAATTGCGGAGAACGAGCTCATGGACGCTAAAGAACCGCCTGGATCGGCCTGGAACCATATCCCCGACGATTACGCATCGCATTCGCGCCGAGGAAATCTATAAATGCTTTTCTGTCTGTCATATTTTGCGCCATGACTGATGATTGTACCAGACACTTGAGCGTTTATAATTGTTGGTGTTTTGTGCCGCTCGGTTTCTGTTTTTGTTTCTGTTTCTGTACCACTCGAACACTTTTGTCAATATCATTTAGTGGGCATCGTAAAGATTGCAAAAGCCCACTTCAGACTGTGGAGAGCCATTGTGCCCTCATCTTGAGGCTTTTCGTTGGTTTTTTTTTCTTATACATACTTCTTTTTTATGGTTTTTAAGGCTCGCTATTTTTTTTCTTTTTAGCTGCCAGTCAAGTAGTCAATTTGTTTTGTGTTGAGTGTTTTATTAATTAAAGTGCTTAGCCTACTATGGCTGTGTCTGTGGCTGGGAGCTGTAGTTGGGTGCCTTTCATAAATCATGATTCCCGTCGCTGGCTGCTAATTAAAAAATAAAACAAGCAAGTAAGTTTGGCGCGACATTTAAGCCCTTTTAATGAAAATTAATGCGGCTTAGTTTGGGGTAGCCCCCGAGCTCCCCGTACCACTGTATCCAGTCTTGAAGGTCGCCGGTCCATAAATAAAACTTTTCTGGAGCGGCGGCAACTTTGGCTTGGGTCACGAAACGGAGGCCCAATGATTTATGCAGGAGCACAGCTCAGCTCCCAGCGGACCCACTGTCCACTTGAGCTATTTGCATTAAAATTTCATTCGAACTGCGCCGCTCTGCCGGCGCTTATCGGGCAGCTTTATACTTTTTACTTTTATGACACGTTTTCCCAAGGGGCTGATAAGGGGTTTATAGTTGGGGGTGGGATATTTGGCAATGTTTATTTAAAGTCATAAACCGAGAGCCCAACAGCAAGCCTTTAAATATTTTAATTACTTTTAATTTATGGCGCAGGTTCCCCTCGCCGCTCGAGTGACTCAGCGGCACTCCACTTCTCTCACCTCGTACCGGACTACGAACTGTGTTTTCCCAGCTCAACTCTGCTCGGTACTTTTCCCTTGCTTCCTGACCGGACCAGAAAGCCATTAAGGCACCCGGCTGGAAATTGGCATCGAATCTCCTGGAAGTTCCACTTCTGTTGCTGCCGGCTCCTTTTAATTTTATTTTTTAATCAATAGTTTGTCGGTCGAGGCGAACATGAATATTTATTAGGCCTCCTCGCCTGCTTTTTTCGGGGCGTTGTTCATTTTTATAAATCAAACGAATTGGAATTTATGAGATGCGCTAGAAATCGCTGGGGAAATGCCTGCCCCGCCGCCTTTTGCCTCCTTTCGATCCAGTTTAGCTCGGTTCGGTCCGGTGGAGGCCAGGAAATGCTTGTTAGCAGGTAAAATTGAATGTCAAATGGAATTACAGAGAAGGCAGTTGAAGGCAAGCCGAAGGAATTGCATGGGTAAAATACCTTCTTCCCTTGGCATCTGAGAGTTGAATGGGCATCGAATATGGTGAGTAAGTATAGGAAAGTATTTAACGACAGCTGGTTAAATGGGATTAGATCAGCTTAAGAGTAGAAAAAGAGCTGGGTTCCCTTATTTTGTGGGTTATCTAGGGGAAATTCTAGTAATATATATTTCTTAATAAGAAATATCAATGTATTTTTGTTACTATTTCTAATAAATCCAACTATATATTCCCAAGGCAATTATAAAGCTAATCTATTATCGTGTGCATTATAATATTTATCATACTGAAACCCCAAAAAATACCCTCTAATTAGTCTTAACATTTTGCATAACTGATTGGTCGTCATTTGTTTGAAGAGACAAAATGGCGTTCTGGCAGGCAACCCGTAATATATATCACATTTTCCCCTTTTCCTAGTAATTTGGCATAATGTGAAATAATCGTTTTGTCTTATTCAAAAACTTGGCTCATGTGTTTGAAATATTTCAAAAAAGTAACAAAAGAGCTCTTTTAACTGAAGGTTCCCCCGAATGCCTTGTGTTTTTGCTTACTATTTAACCAAAAATTAATCAAAAAAAAACCCTGTTCAATAATTTGTAAAGCTCTTTTTAATGGCCTTCGCCGTGTGACCCACCGCTCATTAGGGTGATGAGATGGGGCCAGCTTTGCTCTGGTTCGCTCAAGGGTTGCTCGACGTCTCAAACAGAGTCGAGTCGGTTTAAGGTTTCGTTTAAATGCAAAATAGTGTGACACATGAGGGCTGGCAGGGTTTCCAGTTCCCAGAAGTCGGGTGGCCGGGGTGAGGGGTGATGGCAAACAATGTGACCGCATTTTAGTCACAGTCACACTTGGGCAGACAGACGTTACATTTAATTCACAGATTTCCGTGCCGAGCCGCGTGCTTCCACGTGAAGTGCAAGATGAGATGAGACCCGAACCCGGACCCGGAGTAGGGGGGCGGGAGGAAGACTCCTTCGTAGTTGGATGCTTGGATGCTGAATGTCGGTTGTTGGTTTGGTTGTTGGTTGTGTGCACTGCACCGGGCATAATTGAGTTTGTTTCAAATGCTTTTTACGAAGCACGACCATCCACCAGCAACAAAAGCAAACATACACTGGGAGTAATTTTAAAGTAATAGCTAAATTTTAAGTGTAAATGATTTTGGCTAGTTTCGCAGTGAAGGAGACATTTCGGAACCTAAAAATCATAAATGTTTATATTCTTTATCGAGAATGGTTGTGTTTTATTATTTATTAATATAAATTTGAATGACATTATCTGGATTACTTGAATATAAAGAAGTAAGTTCTGATGCAGCAAGGAAAAGGCTGTGCCTACCATCTAAAAATTTTTTAAATATCTCAAAAAGTCCTTCTAAATTATGTTAATAATTTCAAATTGCTGAGGCTGTGACAAGTAGGATTAATACAATTTACATCATCAAGTAGTTCTTAAGGTTTCTCTATAATTTTCCCCCTGTGCATTCGTTGCTGCTGCTGATGTTGCTGCCGTGTTGTTGATGTTGCTGCTGCTGCTGGCATCTCTGGTCTTGTGGGTCGCTCGGTTGCCGCTTGTTGGCTCTGCTCTTGGCACTTTTCGACATCGGCAACGTTGTTGTCGTCGTCGTCGTTGTTGCCAGTCGCTGGTTGGCATCGGCAACGGAATCTTAATGAATTTTACGAATTTAACATGCTGTGCACTTCAAAAGGAACACACACTTGCACACATCCGCTCGCTCAGGGTGGTGAGTCGGTTAGGGGGGACGGTGGGGAGGGAGACACGCATGTCGCCGATAAGTGTGTTTGTCGTGCCATATATAAAATTATTACTTTCGACATGCAACTGCAGCAGCAACAACAACGACCGACAGCCAGCAAAGTCGTGGGCCTCTATTTTCCAACTCACATCGCACACCGCACACATCATCTCGCATTTCTGGGCAGGAAGAGGAGCTTTGCATTCAATTTCTGAATGACAAATCTTCAGATCATTTTCAGGGGCCACCAAGATAAGAGAATTCACTCAGGAATTCGTTGAATATTTCGCACACAGCCTAATCTATATTTGTGTATTAACAATTTTGCAATTAAATTTTCTGGGAATACTGTTTTTTAAGAACCAAACAACTTGTATTTTTTTAGATTAATTAAATTTAAGGGAAAATGAAAACCATGATAAGGGGTGGCTCTTGGAATGAAACACTTAATTCTTGGCATGTATATATATATTATTGTTTTTCCTTATAACTATAATCTGTATATTAAACATTTTGCAATTAAAAACGAACTTACGAGTTCCTGGAAATGATGTTTCTTAAAAGCCAAACAATTTGTTATTTTGGGAATTATTAAAATTAAGGGAAAATCAAAACCATGATAAAGGTCGCCACCTAATTCTTGGGACGTATGTATATAAATATTATTGGCTTTCCGTAGAACCTAATCAGAGTAAATAAGTACCAAAAGCTAAAAATATTTTTCAGAACTCTGAGTTCCATGGAATACCTACAATCAAGGAGTAGATCAATCACTTGAGAATATATTTTTATATTCTTGTTCTTCATTTTTAGAACCCTGACCCTGACCGAAATCACCCATCAGAAGATTGAAATAGAAAGGTCTGGCTAAAATATTGCTCAATATGCATTTGACATTTGATTGATTCTAATTGAAGGCGGCAATTGAAGGCGGCAATTGAAGGCTAGCGGAGACCTTGTCAATTTGGCGCTATCGAAAGGCACACAAAATCCCAGAAATGGAAAGTAACCCACTCTGATTTTGGCTGTTTTTGGAGTGATGATTTCAGAGGTGCTGACACAATTCCCCTCTTCTGGCCCGTGACTAATGCCAGACACCTTGCCATTGGTCAGCTGGACTCTCCACTTGAAATTCTGGACACTTGGGCCCGGAGTGTTTTGGGCAGTCAGCTCGGTTTTGGACAGCCGAGCTTATCAATCATGCGATATACACTACGGGCATAGCAATCGCATTAGTCGGTGGGGGGAAAAGCAACCCAGAGCGACCTTAGGGCGCAGGAAATACAACGCCGCGTTACTAATAAAATAAACAGCAAATAAAGTTAATAGCATTAAAGAAAACCCCCTAATGAGCAAAGCCAATTAACGCTTGAATACAAATTTCAAAATCAACACACAAACACAAATACCAGTGCGGAAAAAAAATTAAAACTTTTGCCAGACACATATACACATGTACTACATATATCGTATATTGGAGAAGTCCAAGCGTTTTCAACCCAGAGTCCGAGTTTTCTTTATTCATATCCAACAGCAAATATTTGTGCCGCTTACGTTAAATAGTATTATGAATGTCAATACTCTTTGCAAAGGCCCAACGACTATTCCAAAGTTGTATTCAATTAAGGAAAGAAATAATTTATGAGGACTACGACTCAAGGCTTTTGAAGTTTAAATTTTTAAATTTTTCTTTTCATTTTTTGAAATGTACCTTGAATATAATCTTTCTTAAACTGGCAATAGTCCTGCAAGAGTCTCTATAAGGGCTAATAATAAGACTACAACAATTTCATCGCTTTCAGAGTTCCAATTAAAATTTTAAATAATTATTTTTTTAAGGTTTTCAGTTTTAATATACCATTTTTCCATAGTTTACAATTATTGAAATGTGTTTTTGATAAAATCTTCCTTAAGCCGACTCTGCAAGAGTATTTAAAACTTTAGTCCGCCAAAGGTGAGCCTATCTTTGTAGCCTTTTCAATACTCTTTGTTGTTTTTGGAATGTTTGCAAATTGTTTGGGCATGACAAAGGTAATTACGGTGGAAAACTAATGAAACGAACTCGCCTGAACTGGAATCATTATATTTTTTCCGCTGTGTTTCATTAATTTTCAGACCTGTGCGACATTTCCAAAGGGACGGAAAGGGAAACGGGAAGGTGGAATCTCTCTTAACGGTCATAATTCGTGGCGCATGCATTTGTGCTGGGGCTTTTATTGTTTTCATTAATATTTACTTTTAACGCGCGCTAAATGAAATTAACAACTGCTGCACTTTGTTGATGATTTTTATTAGCCTACGCGGCACAAAGACCTTCTTAATTATATGCTGAAAAATGTTTTATAATTGAGCAGCAAAAATAAAATAAAAACGAAACAGAGACCCAAGCCGAAGCCGAGGCAGAAAAAAAAACAACAAAATCGAAAAAGCGATGAAAAAGCAAATTATATAATTTTATGCTGAGCATAAATTTTCTGCAACGTCGCTTAATATGATTTTTGTTTCGTATATTTTCTGCTAATTGCTCGGCGCTTTTGTTTTTTTCCCCTCGGTTTCTTTCTTGATAATCATAAAATATTTAATTATAAATCATTTGCGTTCGATTTTTGCCTTGCCGCAGCTTTTGGAAGGTCTCGCACGCATGCCGAAGGTGAAACCCCATTCCGAACCCAAATCGGAACCCGAACCCGAACCCAAACTCAAACTCGAATCGAAAGCTTACATTTCATTAAAAGCTGGCTTAAGCGCATTTAAATGTAAAATTATACAATTTTTTCTTTACGATATGTATGCATATATGCAAATAATTTGAAAGTATTTTGTAAATCCACCTGACCAAAGCTTAATTCGTGTGCTGGAGGGGACTGCAGTAGTGCGATTAAAATGCGCTTTATTTAATTCTCATGGACAGGCAATTTGAGCAATTTTATTTATCGCAAATCGGATTCAATATGTCATTGAGATGTTAATTGATTGAAGACATTCGAAACCTTTTAATACTGAATTTAGTTTTGTATTTGCATCGACAAATATGCTTGCCAGTTCAGTTCATACGAAATAGTCGATGAATTTCGCTGAAGCACTTAGCTTTGGTTTTGATTTTAATCGTTTTCTGTTTCTGTTTCAATAGAATTTCATAAATATTTCAATTGAAACGTTAAACTATTTATTTTCCGGTGGTGTGCAAACAGATTTCTATTGCTTGCACTGTTGGAAATTATTTATATTTTATTGCAGTTTGATAATTATAGAAATATTTCAACCCAAATGCGCATTAAAAGTCCTTTGTTTTCATTATGGTAAGGTAGGGTTTCAATGGCTTTCTCCTAACATTTAAACAATCAAAATGTATACATTTAATCGTCAAACAAATCAAAATAAAATGTTTGTTTAATGAAATGAAAAATCTATTTTAGAGTTTTAGCAATTTTACCAACTTTACATATTTTCCCATTCCAATAACCAGAACCATTGCGTGCGCTTTTTCACCATTCTAATGCGCGCTGGGGGGTTTTGGCCTGGCTTTCTGTTTTTGTTTCTGTTTGTGCCTTTTGGCACTTGAAAATGATTTGTGGCGGCGGCGAATGGCGAATGTCCGAAATGCTGCGACTGCCGCGGGCCAGAACCAAAAAACCAAAGAGCCGGACAAAGAAAGCGGGCAGCGAGTGGGCGGCATGCCACAGTACGAGTATCTGCGGGTATCTGCAGTATCGGTAATATAGTATCTGGCCAAGCTGCGGATGGCGGCCCACACGGGCAGATCTCGTTTGTAGTTTGTAGTTTAGCACAATTTCATTTCATCTTCGCTGCTGATAACCAGGCGGCGGCCAAAGCCAAGCAGCCGCGTTTCCGACGAGACAGGAACGTGGGCAGTGGACTCTGTGACTCGGCTGTCCGTCTGTCTGCGACGGTCTCTAAGGCCCCTCCCCTGGCATCTGTGACAAATGCGTGTGAAAATAAATTCTCGAAAAGAATCGCCTTGAATACGACGTGGCACACCCAGTCATAGTCGCAGATGCAGACAGACACTGGGGGAAATCGCAGTGAATAATATTTATTAAAGAGATGCTGCGATGCAGGAATAAAACTCCTTACCTTATTTTCTTCGTCAATACATAAAACCATTTTTATGAAGCTAAACATTTAACAAAGATTTTTGCCTGAAATTAAAGTCCAAAAACCCCGTTGAAAATTTTTCCCTGTGCAAATGCAGATACAGATACAGATAGAAGCCAGTCAGCGACCGGGTTAGTGGCTGTTTTCTTGGGCTCCGGCTGTTTTAATTGCACTGCGCTTAATTTGTCATTAGCCTTTGACTTTGGCCTCGGACGACTCCGAGAAGCAAATAGCAAAAAGCAGGGAAAGCGGCTCCAGAGAACCGGAGTCATTCATCTCTTGTCATTTATGTTTCCGCCGGTCTATTGTATCTGGCAGGCACTTTATCCAGCTGGGTTTTTTGCAGTAATTCCTGTACAGAGTCACAGTGCGAGTCGCTTGGCATTGTTCGATTTTAGCAGAGCAATTAGTCACGCCGGGAAAATTATTTATTTTTCGCTGGGCGAAGGCGAAGTTACTCGTGTCCTGGGGAGTCGGACAAAGGCCCCGCCTTTCTATTGCAACTTTCCATTCAGCCACGTTGCTTAATTCTCGGCGTGTATCTGGCAGATACTTACTGGTAATGCGGATGTATTTATCACACGTCTGCATGCCGAGCGAATGAGTATCTGCAAGATACTTTAATCGCTCGCCGCTGCTGGCTCGCCATGAAAAACAATTTCAAACATTTTCGACAGTTGTTTTATTCCTTCTGCTCTCTGTGTGCGTGTGAATGTCTGTGTATTTTGGTCAAAAGTTTTTCATGAGTAATTTTCAAAAGCCATAAAAATGCCGCAGACAAAGTCGTTCGGAGATACGGCCCGAAACAAAAACATCGCATACTTACTTTACCGCAAAGGCTGCAGAGACAGCGGAATATAATATAAAATGCCTGACATCGTTTCGGTTTCGTTTTCGCTTTCGCATTCGCACTCGGGGATTCGTTTTAGTTTTCATTTCCAGCTGCAGCTACCTGGCGGCGACACAGGTGATTGATAATGCAGCCTAAGCTCGAGACAAAGCCGCTATCGCATCTGCGTCAGTGTCTGCATCCGTATCTCCCCGAAACGGGCGACACACGCTCCTTTCCTTTTTATTCCAGGGCCTACCTGGGCCTGGGTCGCTGCTGCAAATGTTTCGTGTGAAAACTACCTGATTTTCCGGCTCACTTGAGCACCCCGAGACTCAGTCAGCCGTGACCCGTCCGCAGACTTTCTCAACAATTGCGCCCATTGTGCAAGAGTCCTTGTCCGCAATTGCAGTTATTCAAAGCTGTGGCCCTTTTGTGCCGCCATCATATTTAAATTACTTTATTTCCACTTGGCATACCCGAACTCGAGTCTGCTTCTCCGCCACTCCACTCAACCTCCTCCGAGGTCCGCCGCCTCGCTTCCATGAGCTCCGGGCTCAAAATCAGGCCCAGCACATTCGTTATGCACACACAATGAAGATATTTAAAACATAAAGCATCTGATATATATACCGTCTCCGCCTGTATCTGGATCTGCATCTGTGGCTGCCTCGGCATGCCACATTTTAGTTACACGCATAATTTTGTTGAATTCACATTTATTATAATAGCCGCATATCCGATGCGTTGTCTTGTACTGCCCCGAGAACAGGCGGCACCAGTTGAATAAATTCCGTGAGATTGTAAAAAAACCTCATACCATTGATTCCTATTTAACGAAAAAAAGGAAATAAAACTTGGGAACTTACTAAAAGGTTTCCTTATTGCCGCGGCAATACCTTTTATTGCAGGGAAATAAAATGTCTGTGCAATCAAAAATGTTTATTGACAGAATTGCTTACATTAAATAGACAAATATCTTTCTTTAAATGTTTCTTATTTATTTTTATTCAACTAGGGATTTTTATGGCTGTAAAAATAAGAATATTTATAAAAGAATGTTGTAACTACTTCAAAGTAAATAAGTATTAAGGTTTTGCTTACCTTTAACTCAATTTAAAGCTTAATTGAAATTCCCTTATATGTAGTATCAGATCTATTCAACTGCTCAATGCTGTCTGTGTTTATATATTTTCAGTGAGCTCTTCGCATAAACCATTAAATTCTCTGTGTTTTGGCTCTTCCTTCCTTCAGCTTCGTTTTTCCTCGCTTTTTATTTTGATGTTTTGTATTTTTTCGCCTCATTTTCATTTGCCTGCGCACTGCTGATGAATGACAAGCCATTGAGCGGGCCTTCCCCCGCAATACCCGGGCCCGATATTATGGCATATTTAATGTGCGAAATTAAGTGTTGTTATATCTATAGGAATTATTTCATCAAAATTAAGTAGCACATAAATTATTTGTGCTAGGCGCTGCTTAAGCGCTGTATTTCGGGTGAGCTTATGTGTGGGCCGTCAAGGTCATGGTGTGGCCACAATTGTCCGCAGGAGGAAATCTGGGGAGCGGAGGTCATCTCCCCTCCTCCGAGAATTAAAGCGCTAAGCCGGAGGAAACCGAGTCACGTGTTCGTGCCGGCGTAACCACGATAATTGATAGCCCCAAGATGGCCCAGAGCTTAGCGTCGCTCCGATGAGAAATGGTTTAAAACGCTTTGGAAATTCACACCTTGGGCCTGCTCTGGCACGAAGATAGCTAACATCGGAGATACAATACCTCAAGCAGATGCAGAAGTATCTTAACATTCATGACTAGGCAATGTGAAACCAGAATTTAGGAAATGAAAGCTACAGTCTCTTCGACTGGTTCAATTACATTCTTTTCAAAAGATTTTGATCTTAAGGATCTTACATACATCTTTCCAAGCTATTCTATCTTGATATGAACCATGTAATCTTAAACATTTACATACACTTTTGAAACCGAAGAATACATATTGTTAAGGGGACTTATCATTTATATTTTCAATAAGAAAATTTATGTTAAATACTTCAGACTCACCTAAGTAGAATACAGATACACGTTAGAGATACAAACCTAAAATCGAACCACTTCAGGAGAAACGAACTCGAGATGAGCAGGTCATTGGGATCTGGACATAGGGTCCGCTGCCCTCGGAGTCATGGGTTAATAACAGAGCCAGCAGATTGCATGTTCCGAACCCATAATCCTCTTCAGTTGGAAATATATGACGTGAGCGATAAGAACGAACGATTTCGAGTGTTTTGTTGCTAAATCTATCAGAGAACGCCTCGGGCAGCGTCCATAAGCTATAAATAAATAAAATACTTTGGAGGGGGCAGCCGATGGATGGCAGGGGCAGGTTCTGGGCGGCGAGCCCATTTTCTTTATCTGGAACGGCACAGGAACGTATCGGAACGTACAGGAATTATCAATTAAATGTGGCAAGCAAAGCCAAGCGCCGAGAGCAATGTCAATACGCGTAATCGCTCGGAAATGAAAATAAAAATAAATAAGGAAAAAAAGAGGAACTCGACGGGGGACGTAAGGAAAAAGCCACTGAAGATGAGGAAAATACCCGAGAAATTCTGAGAGCTGGGTGCGGACTAATTGCCGTACAAAACACTTAATTGACCTTTGGCTGGGAGTCGGAGAGCTGGCTGGAAAATAAATTAATTATGCAGCCGGAGATGCACAGACTGCAGTGGCACTTAATGGATTTCACTTGGTCATTGCGTGTTTTTAATGCCCTGTTTTTATGATGATTATTTTTTTAGGGTTTGCTGGCGCAGCGGAGAAATGGCGTCCGGCTAGGAGAGTGTCATAAAGAAATTGCCAACGTCGGCTGCGGGCAACTGGAGCAATGTCGTGACAGATAAGAAACCGCAAGCCGCAACTGAAGTGTCGTCTCTGGCTGTCTGGCAGGCCCCCTCTTGTTGCCCCAAAAAAGTCCCCTTAACCCGCTCTTGACTCTCCTCCCCCCAGCCATGTGGATAACGTGACCAACATGTGCGTGCCAAAGAAGCGAAGAGGCAGCCTCCAGTCGCAGACTGCCTGCAAATAAAGTGACTGCATTTGTGTCTATCCGAGTGCATGTATATGGCAGGCCATGGTTATAGCTGCACTGGGCGAAAAGGGGTGTAGATGCAAGCTTAAAGTGAGGATTCAAATTTTTAATTGTTTAGTAAGATAACCTGGTAGAAAACAATAAGTATACAGCATCTAGTTTACTTTAAGAAACCTACTTCTAATTATGTCCTGATTTCTGCAATCATTTCATTACAAGTTTTGCTCAAGCCACAAGCTTCAAATATTCCAAAATCCATTGCAATCTTTCAGTGTTCAATCATTTGGGTTTCCAAGTGTACCTTTCCCTCCCGAATGCATGGCTATGGCTGCATCTATCGGTATGGATATGGCATTCGTGCCCGTTTCAAACTCGCAGCCAGACTCCCAGCCCAGACTCGGATGCGGACTCATACTACTCAGACTCCGACTCCGAATCCGCCTCATACTCGGACTCCTCCTCCTCTCTCCTGGCAGAATTGACGGCTGCTGCACGCTCTTGTGTAACCTTTTAATCCGTTTTGTAAGCAGAACGTAACGCACGTTCGCATAAAATGCAACTGCAACAAAAACAGCAAGAGCAACAGCAATTGCGGGGCAGGCAGCGGAAACAAGCTGTACACAATGCATCCATACCCAAACTCAACCCATACACAATCCCATATCCATTCCCATGCACATGGCAATAAGCAAGCATCAGTGTTGTCAGATTATAGCTGATGGAAAAGAAGAAATAATAAAAATATTTATGAAAATAGAAGGAAATTAGGCAGCACAAAAATATTTAAAATAATTAAGAATTGGTGTAAGTGTTTATCCGGCTGGAAGGACCAAAAGTTAAGGAGGTCAAACACGGGTTAAATTTAAAAATAAAAACCTGATGGAGCCTTTTATGCTTCTTTAAATAATTTAATTATTTACAATTTTATTGAAATCTTATTCATATTGTAAAATGAATTCAGTTCCACAAAAATCCATTATTGTTTTCCAAAAAAACACATGGCTAGAAAACAGCCAAGTCGGTTACTCCCCCAGCCACATCACCAACCAGAGGCAGTCGGAGGCGATTTCCGAACCAAGCCCAGATCAGACTTCGTCCATTGTTGCCACTGCCGCTTCTTTTTTTGCAAACAGTTTGCGGATAAATGGGCGAAATTGGTATAAATGATGGAATTACATTGTTTGAGGTCGCCACACCAGACCACGAGCAATGGGAGTCGCCTGCAGTTGAATTTCTGTCCGAAAATTGGTTTCACTGTCGGTGCTTCTCAGGCGGCTTCGGCTAATTAATGTAACCCAGATGAGTCGCTTAGCCTGGCTCATAACTGCTCTATCAGCGACTCAATCTGCCGGCTTTTTAGCCGATTCTCTTCAGTTAGTTGCTCCAGTTTGGTGCCGGAAAAAGAGCTATAGAAAACTGGAGCAAAACGATGGAGAATCAGAGACAATCCCAATCGAGCTTTGCTCTGCCCGTTAGTAATCCCATAAAAATATGTAGGGCCCTCTCGAGGGCAACGGAATTTAATGAAGCGAACAATGGATTGATTTAGGGGCAAGAGTTTGAGTCTCAGTTTGCCGCTAAATTGGAGGAAAACACTTTTAGATAGCAGGCAACAAAAGATTACTTGATGATGTCTCAATTGGAAAATGCTTCACGGCAGTGTGAAAACACAATCACTGATTAAGGCTGCATTGTTGAGTGTCAAGTAATTCAGTGGCTGGAATCTCTATTCTTTGAAATATGATTTTGTAACGCAACTACTGGGAAATACCACAAAATATGTATTCAAATTTATAGTTTCATTTCTATTTTTTCAAATAATTCTTAGAAAATCTTTTAACAAATCATAATAATAAAATATAAATCCGTTCTGTTCGTAAAAGATTTAATTAAAGCTTGATTAAGTAAATGCTGTTTGCTGTCAATTCTGATTTTCGTCTGCCAAAATTCTTAAAATACCATTTATAGGTTGTTGGGGGGTTTTGGTATCTCAGCTGAATAAATCTCACAAATGATTATTGCATTAATTTGTAATAATGGAACAATGACTGGACGCGACCCCGACCACGCAGATGCGTTCTATTTCCCAACAGACAGCATCAATATTTAATTTATGCCGCCAATATTAATCAATTAGTGTGTGGACAGCAAACAGCACTTATGGTCGTCTGATTGGCAGCGTTTTCGAAGGGGCTGTGGGGTAAATGGGCGAGGGAAGAAGGGAAAAGGGAACAAGGGGCAGGGAGAGAGCTGAAAAGGGAAGGCAGAAGGGAAAATCCACCCCCAATGACGGGCTTCAACGCCCACTAAAGACCAAAGGGTCTGGGCCAATGAGTCCTGACCAAATGTCGCCCTCGTTTCCATCCCATGTCGACGTCGCGTCGTCTCGTTGACGTCGTTGTTGTGGCACAAAAGGCAACAAGCAAATCCAATAATACAATTTATTATCAATGCCAGACCTCGGAGCCACCCTCGGATGTTCAAGGAGGAGGGGAGGGTCGGAGGTATCATAAATAACGCCACAAAAAGCCCGGCAAGGATGTTGGTTTCTACACAACACGCTTTCATATTTCGAAGTGGGCGGAATGTCTTTGCCACATGCAACACAATACAATTAAAACCTAATTAGGTTTTAATTAAGGCTTATTAATTAAATTATAACGCCAGGCGTAAATAATGCGCAATTCGTTTTAATTAAAATGTAGCAGTTACAGCTGCCAGTGAAATGTGCGAGCTGCTTGGCTTTTAGTCGAAGTCAGCTGCATCTGACGGATGCAGATACTCTTGCGCAAGACGCCGAAAAAAAAAGAAACTGGCACAAATGTCACGCAGCCAGATACGGATACGCACAGATACAGCTACAGATACAGCCGCAGCCGCAGCAGCAGAAGCTGAAGCAGATTCAGATACAACGGATACCAGAGGCAACTGCAAATAACGCAACTTATGGGCCGACTTCTGGGCCGTATCTGTAGCTAGGGAAGATTACGTTAGCACAGTTGCCGGTTGCGGTTTCGCTCTGGCTTTTGGCGCATTGCAAACAGAAATAAAATCCGACACGAGAAGGAAAGGCAAATAAAAAATAAATAACTTGTGCTAAAAAGCAAACACAGATACGGTCACCGTGTCTCTCTGTATCTGTATCTACGCCTGTGTCCGTATCTGTAGCTGGGAGATACGCATAAGGCCGGCCGGCTAGCTATTAAGGGGCGTTTCATTTTATGTTTCATTTGCGCCGCCGTCGCTGATGACGACAAAATGATAATGACTACAACAAAGCCAACAATGACGGAGACGTTGCCGGGGCTACCTGTATGAATGAGCCATAACGGGGGGTTCGGTTCGCCGGACTGCGCACCTCTGTATAGATATAAATACGTATATATATATGTAGTATGGACTGGCTGCAATGAATGGCCGGCCCGGTCTGGTCTGGCTCCCCCTGGCCCGCATCCCATCGGTTCGGGCCAAGTTAGGAGCATGACTAACAGCGCTGGCTCGCTACAACAACAGCCAGCATGAAACAACAAAAACTACGACATCGTCAGCGCAGCTTGTCGTGTCATCGTCGACGTCGTTGTCGTGCAACTGTAAGCAAAAAAAGATACAAGGTGGCCAGTCACGACAGCGAACTTCAGATACTCTGGCGTGAATGTAGCAACGGAAACTGATCAGCTAGAAATTAATACCTTTGAAAGTATAAAATACTTGATTATTATAAATATGAGTATAATAATTTATATACATTTTTCAAACTTGCATTTGTATCTCTCAGTTTGCTGACTACATTGAGGTAAAAGCTCCCTTACATACCCTACAGCCTACTTCCTCTGCCGCAAGAGTATCTAAAAAAGTAAGATCCGCATATGTATAAATAATCTGATAAGACAAACGAGTTTGACGCTTCAAATAAATGTTTGCCAGCTCTGCCAGAGGTCCCCCCTCTCCTCACTTAGTAGCCTTTGTGCGCTCATGTTCGGATCCATCTCTATTTATGGTGCGACGCCTGCGACTTCGGCTTCCCCTGTTGAGCGGCAAAAAGTTTTATCTAGCCGCTGGCATCTTGCGGATGCGAAAGAGTATCTGCAGCGGCCAAGTGGCATTCGGTCAGCAGACTGCGGTGCCGGAGGGAGGAGTTCTCGCATTTATTTGCAATTAATTTTATCTGAACGTTGGCAAAAAGTATCCCCAGACCACAACGCCTCCACGGTGACACGTGCTTCACGATGATGGCGATGGGAAACCGCTGCGGATAGTTCTTGAGTCCGGGCAAAGTCATAAAACCCGTAGAACCCGACATCCCTCGGCAACCCCAAACAAAGATACACACATACTTGGATGGCCTTGTCGAAGCATCGTGGATGCAGCTAATTTCATTTGACAATCGCTCAGTTTGGTTGTCTGGAAGAGACATACTCATACCCGTGGTCCGTATATTCTTGTGTGTAAGTGCAAAAACATGTTTCCAAGAACTCCAAACTCGAGGGCCAAACATTACGGAGTGGCGGCGATGATGTCGCTCTGTGGCTCTGATTATGGCTGGCTGATAATCAGGCGAGTGCATTGAATAGACTCGCAGTTGGAGGTCGTCCACGTTCTGCCACAAAACAGTTTTCCCCTCTCGAACATTAATGGAAGGCAGCCGGATAAACGCCCAACGGGGACTGAGGGGCCGGAGAATGGGGACTGACATCAAGTGGAAATGGGCGGACTCAGCAGAGGGGAGTTTTTGAATTGATAAATCTTTCTCTGGGGCAGGGGAACGAGTTGATTGGGATAGCAGTCTGCATACCAGATCAGCATTAAGGAAATTTAGATGAAAATCTGGTAAGAGGTCGCTATGGCTTATCAATAATGGGAGGATATATGGGGGACTACAATCTGGGATTACTCCCCAAGAGATAAATATATTGTCGACAGGCTCAATGTCTTTCTAAACAGTCAGGTTTCAATATCTTATAAAGTTTTTAAATACATTTTTAGATTTAATGTGGAGCTTACTATGAAAGATACCAGATAATCTCGTTGAATGCTTTGCGAAAGCTACGATCAAATTTAATGAATTCATTTAGATAACACAATTTAATGTTTATATTTAAGCTAAAGTAACTTTGTATGTTTTTTCTTGCAAAACCCTTGAATCAAAACCCATTCATAGCCATTCGTAGCTGTCAAACAAAGAATATCTTCATAAATTAGAAACCTGAACAGCGCGATATCAAATGAACAAGCAAACCACTTTCAAAAATTGTCTAAAATTAGAATCAGCATATCTCAGCCATAAACTATTGTTCAAACAACGCAAACGGGAAAGATAACAACGTTAATATAAAATTTTATTGTATTTACTTCTTGGTATTTGATGTGGCATTTGAAATGCGGAAAATCTTGAAATTACAAGCTGAGCAATTAACGAACTCGGCACATACGTGTTTCCTTCATTTCAGACAACAGAGAAATAAGACCTTCGGCGAAAAGGCCGGCGATAAACCAACAAAATTATGTTTTGTGCTCGCTGAGGCTGAGATACAAATGGCAAGCCAGAACTAAATGAGGCTCGACCGACTTGTGGCGAATGACTTGATATTTGGGCAGCATAAACCGAGGCGAACTGAGAAGCTGACACAATAATGGCATAAATAAGGCTCAGAGCTAATGATTGCTATAAAGCGATAAGGCCCGAAACGTGGAAAAGCCAAGGAGCGAAACAGAGGAAAAAACCAAAAACTCAAACTCAAGCCTGAGGGGACAAACAAAAGCCGCCTGGAAAACTTTGATTACCAATGGGTGGGATTGAGGTAACGAAATGTCAGGCCTCCGTCTCGAATCATTAGAAATGGCCAACGATTCTTCAGCCGTAGCTTTGATTAATGAACTTCAATTAAATACCAAAAAACAAAAATAAAAGCAAGCACATTGATGGGGCCCTTCATCCTCCATATTCATGACTGGCTTTTGGGTGTGGGCGTCTGGTCGAGTGGGCTCCTCGCTTAGATATGAGTGGAGCTCGCTCCGTAAATGTTTGTTTAATTATGCCCATAAATAATCACGCCTGAGTATGTGCACGGGCATTAATTGGGACTGCCTCTGTCTCTCTGTGTACCCCCGGGTACTGTGTACACTCGTAATAATCCGATTTTTCGTGTCTGTAGAGTGCAAGTCATTAAAATTGGTTGGAAATCGCCGGATTCATTCCCTGAGTATGCATGGTATTGTGGCACGGAAATGGGTGTCGCTGTTGTTTTTTTTATGGGAGTCTTAGTTTCGGGCTGAAAGCACAATATTTTCCTTAATTAGTTTGTGTGGAGTTCAATGCTAGTCTTTAATTTATAAACTGGGCGTTACTTTAAAGTGAAATAATAAAAATATTGCTCAAAGATAGCTAGATTTAATTAATACATATACTGGAAATACAAAAGTATTAACAAACCTCTCAACTGTAAGTAAATGCCTCAAAGTGACAGGTAGAAAAACCTCAATTAATTTTTCCAATTTCCCATTGTAGTCCTCGTTTTCATGTGACCCCATTGCGACAGATGTAGAGTACGCCTCAAGTCATCTACACCCGACCACAAAGCAATTCTTCAGGCATTGCTAATGCAATTTGCGGCAACATATGACGCCTCTAATTATACGAATTTGGCGCCTTATCTGAAAGCAAACACGACAAATGGGCGGCAATGTGACGCGTTTGTACCATGAACAACATGCCATATAGACGCCGCGAAACCTCTCCGCCAACCAGACAATTTTCACCTCAACTCCACATCCAAATCGGGAGACAATTATCCGAAAGACGTTTTTGGTCTGACAAAAAAAACACAAACAATTTGAAGCGTCGTTTCCTTACACCACTGCCTGCAAATAACCAAAAAACACAAATAGCCAAAACTATAAGCCAGCACAATGCAAACTGTGCAAAATGAAATAAAATTGTAGCCAAAGAGCAATTAAGGGAGCTTGTCTTAGAGCCAAATATGAGGTTTACTTAGCCGGCTTTTGGACGGGGGCGGATCATTATAAAACTGCAATTTGCGCCTATGACTATAGCTCCCAGATAACGCCGAATCTGGCAGCCGAGCGGAGTCTGGAGATGCACAAAGAAAAACTAAGGATTTCTAAACTTTTATTTTATGATAAACAAATAAGGAACTCAATATCCTTTGATATTTCATATCAATTAATATATACTTCTGTGTAAGTAGTATTAAATAATATTTTAAACACATTTATTTTTAATTTTAAAAAGAGATTCCGAGAGTTTTTGGGTTTCCTTGACAGGGATATAAGTTTTTCGTACCCGGCCGACAAGAAATCATTTCTCCATGTGTATTTATACACAGACAGTTGTTGGTTTTTACTGCCTTGGGCTTGGCTATGGTTACCTACTGCCAGGGGGCATTAAAGCCGTATAATATTTAATCCGTGTAATTAAGTCCAAGGAGAAAAAAGTATCAAGGGAGCACGGAACGGAACGGAGCAGGCTGTGTCTGTGTCTGTGTCCCGCCCCGGCTTTAGTCTTGGCACATAAAAATAAAAATAAAATACAGGTTGACGGTGCCTGCTGTTAATGTTGTTGTTGTTTTTAATTACCACACTCGCACACACAGGTACCGACACTTGCATATGCCACAAAACAAGCACTCACACATGGCATATTGCCATTACTATTTGATGTCCACTGTCCGTCCGTCCGGGTTTTCTGGCTCTGCACGGGGTGACAAGCATTTTGAGGTCACCGTGTGCCATTGTCATGGAAATGGAAAAATGGGAAATGGAAATGGGAAACGTCCGAGCGTAGAAAACAAATAAAATCCAAAAGAAGCTCGTAGAAATCCAGGTACCAGCGGCCCTTTGAAGGCCCTCATTCCTCAAGATCGGAATACGTAGATTGCGCAGCGGAAAAGTGCGACTCGAGCTCTGTGCCTAATGAGCTGATTAGGGTTTGATCTTATTGTCCCTAAAGTACCGGCTGCGAAAGGTGAGATATCCCAGAGATAGCGGAGAGGAGAAAAACCCTCGGCTTTAGATCCATTTCGGGACAATGCAACAAAGAAAGCTGAAAACTGATAGATCTGCATGTCATCTTCCGGCGAACTGTGAAATCTGGGTGTCTTATGAACACCAAAGATAAAGGGGGATCTTGTGTCATATTGTGCAAGAATGTAAGAGGATTAGGAGATCCAAAGAAATACAGAATAAGATCCTTCAGAATCCTGATACTTATTTTCTTTAGATTAACTATTTTAACATCTATTCAAAAAAGAGCTTAACACAATTCGGAATTCTACTGATATCTCAAGTCAAAGTCTAGTGAAATATATGAAATCTAGTATTGATCAAAATTCCTCTTGTAAATTTTTGTTTTATTAAAATTTCCATTAATCCTTCACTGCCGTTGATACGGATTAGGTCATCTTGATGATATTCGTTTCGGTTTCCTAATTCTGCTGACGGTTTCACAATGTTTCTGTTTCTGGATAAACACGAAAATCCTCTTTATCGATTAGTTTTAACATACATTTTCTATAGTTTCTTACGAAAGAAGACCGAAGCTTCCAACCACCGTGCCACATGGCCAACAGTCGGCAAGAAACCCATACCAAAAGTCATCCGAATCCGCTCTGAGGCTGGGAATGGGGATACGGCTTGAGGTGGGGCAAGTGTATATATATGACTTTGCTATTTGGTGCGTGTAAGATTACACCTCTCCTACCGCGGACACCGCCCCTGGGCAAAAAACACAGAGACGTGTCACTAAGCCGCACTTGTACGTCTGTTCGTTCGTATTTCTGCCGTCTAGTTGCGGTTGCTAGCGTTGTCAGCTTTCCACTCCGTGTTCGCAGCTTAATACCCATTACACCTTAATATTTCGTGCAAATGTCATAAAAAATTCACTTTAACTCTGAGCGCTTCGTGCTACCGAGCGCGTAACCCAATCCCAAAGATGGGGATTACACGGGAACAAAATATGAATGGATATAAAATTTGAATAAAAACTTTTTAAAGAAATATGGAAAATCAAATATATAAATGTTGTAATCAAATTTGTATTACATATTATTCTTCTTCGAAAATCTGTATAAGGCATCCAAGTTAGCATAGGTAATTTTTCCAAGTGCATCTGGCTTACCACAAAAGTTCCCAAAAGCAAACGCCGAAACACCCGTGTGATACCAAAAAGGTAGGTCTAAACCTGACAACGGCCTGCCTGGGCCGCGTCCATGTCCACTTCGCAGTGGTGCGGTTCGATTATTATCAGTTTCTTAAAATATTAAATTGCTTAATGACCTCGTTTGGGAATTTGTGCCCCTGGCCAAATGGCCACGTAAGCGCTAATCCAACCCCCAGACCCCATCTCAATTTCGGGAGAACGAACCCAACCCCCCAGGGCCTGGGAATCGGGACGGCTGCCGTGGCTCACCCTCGATTGGATGACTGGATGACTGGCTGATTGACGTGTCCTGGACAGAATGGCGCTTAATTACTAGCTCCTGGCGGCCCCTGTAATTTTCATGCGCCCGTTAAAATAGAAACTCATTTAACTTGTATACACGGACGAGAGCGCGGCCATCGACGAAAGTTCACCCAAATGATTGTGCAAATTATAGCAAATATAAAAGTCAGCAGGCCGATCTGATAAATAATGCAAAAATAGCCAAGTTGGGGGCGGTGGGGCACAACTGGGCTTTATAATTGAAAGGCACTGAGGCCCGGGCTCCCGCTGTAATTATATACATGAAGGGGCTTGGATAATAAACGGCCTGATTACCTGTGACTAAGCCATAGAAAATTCTGCCTTATAGTTATTGTACTTATTATTTGTTTAATGGTCGGTCGGGCCAAGGTTCAGGGTTCATGGTTCAGGGTATAGGGGTGGTGTTGCATTATCGGTTTTAAAACGGCCAATTACGGGAGGCCGCTGAGGTCAGAAGTCTCTATTACAATGCGATTAAGCTTTTTTATTGAAAGTGGCCTGTTGTTTACTTTGCCCTGCCTATGAATAGGTGGCTTCAGGATAGCAATTTAATCTATATATTAGTGGTAGTTTGGCCTGAATATCCAAAGCAAGGCCCTTGGAACTTTCAATCTGTGTGATTATGGTTAAAAAAGAGTCTTATTAATGCAAGGAATACAAAATTTCTTTGATTGACAAACTTTAGTTACTAGGAATTTGTGATAGAAGACTCATAACATTTCAAATTAATATTCTATAATGATTTGCAATTGTAAAAAATACTTCAAAGACTCTCTTTTAGTCAACCTTTTCACTTATCCTTTGAGGAACGTCATTGTTTGCCTATCCAAGCCTGATTCTGTTTGTACACATAAGTGTCCAAAAATGTTACTTAGCATTTCATTGCTTTGACAAATACAAATACAAATTACAATCGATATAAACCAGATAAAATATATATGTTGCAGACGTCTCTCTATTTCAATTCAATTTCTAATTGAATGACCACATGTGATGAATTTCAAAGTATTCTTTTTTGTCTAAAATAAACACAAACACACTTGACTTGATTTCCATTCATCATTAGTTCGCTCATCTGAGAGAGATGCTTTGTACAAAATTAGTTGATTTCCGAAAAACCGGGCTCAAGGAGCTCACTCATGTGCCGCCTCCATGCTTCGATTTTTTCACTATAATACGTTTATGTATAGGCTGGAGAAAAAACTGCCTGTGGTCATTATGCTTATCCCATGCAATCTGTTATTCTTCCGCTTGGGTTCGCAATCAACCAAGAGGGTAACGGGGCGGGGTAAGTCCCGGAGGGCATCTATAAGTAATCCATCAACTTCATGCATAAAATTGAATGGCGAAAATCGAACAAAACGCCCGCATATGTGATTCTGTTTGCATACAATTAGATACAAATCAGAGCCAGCTGCCGCCGCCCCCAAAACCTCGACCGAAGCGAACAGAAGGCCCAATCCCGGTCCCAATCCGAGTCCCAATCCCAATTCCAATCGTTTGACAAATGCGCCACGCCACTCTGACAAAAGACAAGAAAAGGGCCGAGATCTTGTTCTGGCCCAACCCCTTTCGCTACCGCACTCGAATTGTTTGCCGTGATATCGTGAGCAAATAAAATTCCATTTTGCCATTCTGCCGTTTTGGCATAACGGTAAAGTTAAAGTTCCTGTTTGCCCAGCCGCACCGCAAAAAAAAAGTTTTAAATTTCGGATTTCTGTTTGCATTTGGCACACAGTTTGAACCCTATGCAGACCCCAATCCGAGTCCGCATCTGAAAACCGAAAAAACCGCCAACTTCATTGCGTTTTTGTATCTTTATCTGCTGGATGTGCATCCGCTCCCCCAGCCCTCCCATACGGCATTGGCGCTTTAAAAAGTAAACAGTCGCAGGGATGCGGCCGGGATGGGGAGTGGTGTTGCGAATTGTTTGCCCTGCACAGTGCCGCCGTTTTGTTTAAATAATGAGAGAGCGAAAAGAAAAAAAAAATGGGGAAAAATGCGAATGTTTTGCGCCGCCTTTAATGTAAAATTCAAATGTTTACCCAACGCGCGGGCTTCCTCAATGGACCCGGGCGAGGGCGATGATGGCAGGGGGCCAAACTTATACAAGCGGGGCGGCATTTGCATGGCTTTCCTTGTTGCCGCCATAAGAAAGAAATTTAAATAAACCAAAAACATTGTTTGAGTAACGTGTTGAAAATAAACGAAGCCATTCATGGGCACCACTGAGAATTGCAAACAGAAGCGCACACACACTGCTCTCGGCTACAGGCGGACTTCTCTAAAGAAAACGCCACTAAATTGGATTTTTTTAAATTTAAAGAAAAGGAAAATCTTGGCGACAAGCAGTAGGTGGATTTAAGATTTAATTGAATTTTCAAGAATTTAAACTAACTCCCCTGTCTGCAGTATACTTTGATGTCGAAATATTTAGAGTAGGTACACAATATGATATTATAACTAATAAGGTTCAGCGAAAAATAGTATAAATCTTTGCCTATTAATTTGTATTTTGTTACTTCTTTTTAGGATATTGTCCAAATTGCATGAAACAGTCTACGATTCGAGTTACAGTGTTTCCCCTGCATATATGCAGATAGGTTTGGCACATGCTTGCCTCTAGATATTCCTCCAGAGTTGTGCAATTCGCGAACTAAAAGCGAGACCCCCTCAATCATGCTCAATCAACCATCGTGGCGCCTCCTTCGGGCCAAGTTGAAGCTGAAGTTGCGTTTCCTGTCGCACAGAACTCAACCAGACCAAACTCCCCACTAGGTACTCCGTAGCTCAGCTCAAACGAAACGAAATGAATGGCGACAAACTCAGCTCGTCGTAAGTGGCATGCATTCATTTCTGGGCACGGAACACGACCAGAGTACCCGTCACAGTCACAGACCCATTCCCATTCGACTCGCACAGGAATCGAGCGTTTCTGTGAAAATCATATTCATTTTCGCCAAATATCTGAGGCCCCGGCACGTTTATTTTTTTTTTATTTCTTTGTACTTGTGCGAATATTTGCTCGGGACCAACGAAAATATTTATTGAGCACGATTTTGAAATATGAACGTTTTTTATTTGTCGTTCCCTCGTTCGCCTCAGGTTACGCAAGCAATTAGAAGGGACTCGGGTATTCAAGGGAAGGGGTCGTCACTCCACTCCGAGATGTGGAAGTGGAAGCGGGAAAAGGGCAACCACAGTGGTCCTGTGCAGTGAAGAGGAAGTAAGCCGGACTACGCGGGAAGGGAAACCCTTTTCGAGGACTCGATGCTATCAATGCAATCGACTGAACAAAGGACAAGGCCTCCGGCAAGTCGCTGGGCGTCTGAGGGGCAAGAGCCTCAAAAGGGGCTAACGACCCTATGGGGAAACACGACCCGACTAAAGGATGGAGGAAATTAAGCTCACAGGCTCAACAACTTGAGTTTGCTAATGATTCTATGCCATATGAAAGGGACCTCAGTGTCGTCAGCCTAATTCGCACGAGCAAAGATGGAATCCTTGGGATCCAAGGGAAAGGAAAGAGAACTAGACATTCCCTAGCAGCCATCAGCAGAATAACTAACATGATTTTGAGCTTAGGATTTTACATATATGTCAATTGCATAAATTTATGTATAGATTTTAAATAATACAAACTATCTAAAGTTTAGTTTTTTTAATATAATTCATCCAATTAGTTTGATATTAATCTATCTATGAATTCAACTGAATATAAGAATGAATCGAAGTAATTTTGCAATTATCTGCCGCATTGTCTTTGCCATTAGCTAAATGCCAAGACCTTTTAATAACTCCAGCGGATCTTGGCTGGCAGTTTTATGGCTATATCTTCCTTGGAGTCGGGGACACACCCCTCCAACGCCATGTCCATCCCCATCTCCTCCCCTTTCTCCCCATGGGGCCTTCACATGCAAACTGCACATAAAGCTACGCCCCAGCCGCGTTGTCTATCTCCTACGAGCCCGGGTATAACTCGTTGCGTGCGTGTCGTGGCCCATCAGGAAAGATATAGTGTGCGCCGACATTGTTGCATATGGGGAGTACATGTGTAAATGCGGCGGGAGGGGCGCTGGTGCCGCATTCGGTATTCAACAACTCGAATGGGGCGCGGCCGCGGCCTCTCCAAATTCATTAAAAAAAGACTGATAATCAACAAATTTATAGGCGTATGCCAACACATCAATGTCCAACGGCTGAGGGGCTCCGGGGGACCTGGTAGGTCTCTCGTGTAATTTGCGCACGCTTATCAAATTGTAAAATCTACTTTCGGTCCGAGACAAGAGACTTGCCGCAACCCAAGACGTGAGCAATAACGAGCCGAGTGATATTTTGTGTTCTCCATAATAATTCTGATTATGGGAAATCGATAAAAATCAATTTGCAATTTGTAGACAGCGCCCTGACGATGGTCACACCCAGTCGTCCCCCAAAGCAACTCCATCTCGGGCTCCAAGCGAACCGAATCAAATTGCACACAGTAAATATTTTATGATCGATTCGATGATTGTGTCAATTATGGAAATAAAGTTGAGATACAAATATAATGGTAAAGCATCTAGAAAATGTGTTAATAACAATTCAGTACATTTTATTTATCTTTTAAAAGTTTGTTTGATTATTTTAACTTACTAAAAGATATAAAGACTTTTTTAACTAGTTTCATTTATCAACAAACTATGAAATTTATAAAAAAAAAGTAATAATAACACTCCAGGGCTTCAAAATAATATAATATGTTATAATAGTTTTCAATCTTTTATTTTAATTAATAATATTTCTTCCTGTGTATGGCCAAATCGAATCGATCAATGAAAAAGTCATTTGCCGTTGAAGAAACTTTTAATTACACGCGCCTCGAATTAGATGCAATTATTTTGTAAATGAAAAATGTCCGATGATTAAGCCAATTTACCCGCCCCTCCACAAGCCCCCCCCCCCCCCCCCCCCCCCCATTCACCTTCACAACCCCCACTAAAAGCCCAGGCCACCCTCTTTTACTATCCCACCTGCCAGCAAAACTAATTAGGTGGCGTGTGAACGGATACACCTGAGCTGATGTGGCTTTTGTCGATGGAGCCAGCGGCGAAAAAATCAATTTAAAAATGTCAAAGACGAACGCGCATGGGACAGCCACCCATACCGCCGCGCCCGCTGCCACCCAGAGTCACCCCCCTCGTCCTGTGCATCAGACCGTGTGAAGTGACAAGGGCGTCAAGAGGCAACGCCCTTCAGCCCCCATCACCACCGCCAGCAGCAGTCCACCCACCTAAAGCAATTTGTATATTTTAATAGATGAAAGTCAGCTCGCCTTTGAGGGAGGTATACCACCGAAAGAAGAAATTCTCTTTTTATACCCAGTGCTGGGGGAGTTTAAGGGTATATTTATTGGAGTAAAAGTAAGAATCTTGGGGAAACTGAAAGGAAAGTAAAAGAACGACCAAGTTTACATTGATAAACAGGTTTCAAAATAGCTATTTCTTCTTGTCACCTATTATTTCTTGTATATTTCATATGAACCTGCAGGGTATGTCATAGTCTAAACGATCTTAAGCTTCTGCAGTTTGGCATTCTGGCAGTCGACCAACGGAAATCATTTGGGGCTCTCGGATCTCGGTCGAAAAGCTCTTAAAACGCTGTGCATTTAATTGAATTACTCGCTCGGTTCTTTAACGGTCTCCTGGCCTTTGTTCTTCTGCCCAATTCGGCTTCAATTCGGCACAGAAACCGTTTTGAAATCTCATCGAGCACTGTAAATATTTCAATGCCATCGTCGCCGGTTTGTTTATTTGGCTTTTAGTCCGGGAACACGGCGAGGAGGAGTGCAGTCGAACTTCTTGACATTCGATCGCATCGCATACCGCGCATATGGGGCGCCTGCCACTGCCACACAAAGTTGTCTGCACGCATTTAATTTTGTGTTTGCATTTAATTTTGTGAAAACAAACAAACAAGGCACAATACTCGTAAACCGGGGCTCGAAAGTTATGATGAGGGTCGCAAAGGAAATGTCTGGGTCCGCGGGCAAATGGAATGAAATCAGCATAAGATACTGGCGGCCAGATAGCATCGCCCATTTGCGAGATACATTCGAGCGGAATCGAATAAGATTGTGCGTTCATTTAAAATCCATAATCCCTCCGGGTCACAGTCAAATGGCGTAAAAAGTCTGTGGGATCTGCAAAAGAAATCTTCATAAATTAGTCTAATGAATATTTACGAAATGTCAAGATATTTGCTGAGCCGGGTTGTGATGGGAATATTTTTAGACAGGTCTGTAAGCAATTATACCGAAGATTTATGTTTGCTTTTACGGTTCTAGAAATTTATTTATGTATACAACTAATTTCATTTCGATGACTTGGATTGACTCAAAATTTAATAGAGCAAAGACCAAAAAATGTTATAAGGAAAACCTCACTGAATTACGTCAAGTCCAAATTTCATGATTCAGTAGAACATTCTTGATAATTTCATATTATTCACAATCTAAATTACCTAAAAAAATATACAAATGTTTAGATAGAGGCATGAGTAACGCTGTCCATAAAAAGTAAATAAACATTTTACAAGCTCACCCATGAATTTCAGACGTAGATCTTTGGCCCCGACGTCTTTTGTCTGTAATCTTCCCCGTACGATTCGATACCCAGCCCAGACAATGAGCACACATAGAAACGGGCTGCGTTCTTAAACTATGAGTTTATGAATTTATTTTGAAAAGTCATATACGCATTGTTTGGTCAACAATTTATCACCGCCAGCGACTCGACTTGGATTGGATTGGCCTGGAAGCCGGCTTTGTGCGCGGCATATATGGCAGAAAAGCCAAAGCCAGCAGCCACATCAATCACCGGCTGACAAGCCACCTAAATACAATATAAATACAATATATTGGGCTGCCAGGGAGGCCAGTGGCAGTCGCAGTCTCAGTTGGAGTCAGAGTCGGCAGTCGTTATAATCTCGGATAGGCTAACCCCGCCGACTTATCGCATATGTGCATTACATTAAGCTTAATTAGTATTTCAGAGAGAAGCCTGGCGGAGGAAGTGGCATTACACTGGGAAAAATAGAAGCTATATCTGGTAAAACAATGCATATTTAAAATATATATGTCATATATAGATAAAGGAAATCTATTGTGGATTTATTCGACATTATCACATCTCTAAACTCCTATTGTTATTCCACATTATTATTATATTTTTCTCTCGGTGTCTCTTCGTATATCTTGGGACTGTGGGAAAGCTTGGACTCTGATTAATGAAGCGTTGTGTTCAACATTTTATGCATAAATTGCGGCACGTACAATAAATTACGCAAAATAATAAATGGTAAATTATGCAAAGCGAAATGAAAAGTTTTCGTGTAATCAGCGTGGAGGGGAAGGCTATCCTATATACTATATATATGTATATCTGTATGGTCGTTCATGCGAAAGAGATTTGCAAACCTGATTCACTTGAAGCCATAGAAGCTGATTCTCGTTTCTGATTCTCTGATTTAGATTCCTTTTGCTTCATTACAGCGACAGCGAATTGGAAATACAAAATTCTAATGAAAATGTAATTTGCTTTTCTGAATCACGCTCCGAGTGACCGTCGAATCAGATTGTAGTTGAGGCGACGTTTGAGCATTTCCCTTGAATTATGGCAGCGACCTTTTCGATTCTGCTCTCGGTTTTTCCTTTTTCCCCATGCAATTTATCGTAATGAGTTTTATTTTTTATTGCGCCAACGTGTCGAGTGCCGAGTGTCTTGTCTTCAAGGGCTCCAAGATGAGTCGGAGTCAGCAATTAATTTCCAAAGTGCCAGTCGCTTTGATGAGGTTGAAAGTTGTTGATAACGCAGAGGAAGATGCTGATGCTGATGGTGAGCCGCCCTCCACCCGATGTGCATTTTAATTAGAAATCAGCCGAGGGCGATGCTCGGTGGTCGCCAGGTAAATGACATTAAAAATGCATGCGGTACAATTAGCAGATGCTTGCAAAACATTTCAAAACTCACACTTCAATCCCGCGGATCTTCAACTGCAAACTGCAAGTGAGTGTAGTATCTGGGGAGATGGCTGAATGGGATGCGAGCAAATTGACTTGTAAAGTGTAATAGGGTGTGTGCACAGAAGCTTAAAGTAAAGGTACTTGGGATTAGTGTTCTGGAAAGGGTGTTCACGCAAAAGAACATTAAATGCATAAAATAGGTACTTGGTGATTGGGTATATCCCGAGATATAGCACGCACAGCACATTAAATTCACTAAAGAGCGAAGGCACTGCTTTGAGATTAAACTATGCTCTTCTGTAAACCAAAGCTTTAAATTTTTTAAAATTTAAATGGATAAATTAATTTATTTAGAGTCATTATCTTGGAGAAGAAGCAGTTGTTACACCACCCAGCAAACCGCTAACAAAACCCTACGAATGAAGAACTTTGCACTTTGTAAATTATCGAACAAGGCGGGGGGGCTGGCCCACAACGAGCTTTGACCTGAGCCCCACCGATGAATGGCCATTCACAGGGTATTCACACCACCGCTTGCCAAGTAACACCTACTACACCCACACCCGTCTTGGCTACGTAACACCCTCGCCACACACCCCCCACAAAGTTGGATGCATGAAACCATTTCGCAATGCAACACCAGACGAGAATGAGTTCACACAGCAATACACAGGGAGGCGAGTAGCAACATTTAAAGCGCTTTAATGTCGACACTTAAGTACCCCTGTTACCCCCCTTGGCACGCAGATCCGGCCCTGCTCACAGCTCCCTCTCCCCCCCTCCAGGTCCCTGCAACAATGGCTCATTTGCAGACGCGTCGGCAACTAAAAACAATTTAACAGACACGCTAATATACATCTTATGTGCGATGCTTTATCGTGTGTGGGGGTCTGTTCCAATGTGGGGCAATACTTTGTCCGCCAGTCTGTCCGTCTGTGCGTCTGTCCGCTCGTCCGGATATCTGTCCAGTCGTCTGTGAGCGAGTCTGTAGGCAAGTGTGATTTACAATTTACCCAATATACACTGGCAGCAGAGGCGGCAAGATCGTAAAAACCCCAAATATGTCGGATCGGGGGGCATTATCTCGGGCCTCGTTCGCTCCTTCGAATGCCAGGCAGAACCACTTTCGTTAGCTCGTAAAACTGTCTATAAAACGCAATGATAATAAAAACCCAGCACGGACGACTCATTTACGTGCTATAGTATATGAGAGCCCGCTTCTGTCAGGGTCTCAGTGTCGGAGTTTTGACGCTTCGCCTCCTCGACCTGCTCTGCTCTGCACCGCTCCTCGTCCTTTAGTGGCACTTAGAGCTCAAGACCCGAGATTCGAGATTCGAGTTCGTTTTTGGAGACGGGCCAGCGTATCGCCTTTCACGATGCCTTTTGTAAATTGCTTTTTGAATTTCGTAAAAGCGCATACTCACACTGAGAAAAAAGAAAAAGAATTAGGGAAGGGGGCGATGCGACGAGGGGACAGCCTCGTAAAACGAGAAAAATCTTTTTATGGTTTTCTCTTGGCTGGACTCGTTTTTATTGTTGGCCCGTTTTGTTGTCACCAACTATTCGGCGTTTCTTGCCCTCACAGATCCTTTGACATTTGAATAGTTCATTAATTTCGCAAAAGAAAGAAAAATGTATATAAAACACACTCACATTGTCGCACTGGAAACTTTGAAAGTCGCTTTTCTATGCCCGGCATTTTCTTTTGTCCCCGGGCAGCCTTTGTTGCTGTTCATCAATTTAAAAGGTACGGTAAGCCAGCAGTTCTTCCAGTTCCACATTCACGTTCACGTCCAAGCCCAGTCCCGATCCCAGGCAACAGTTTCATTTGAATTGTGCGTTGCTCCATGGAGTGGAGTACTCACCTTCATTCATCCACTCGCACAGGGAAAAAGTTGGGATCGTTTTGATTTCTTATATCGAAAATAATAGATTTCATATTGAATTATCCTATGAAATTCTATGATTTTTATTTTTATATTTTATATTTTATTATATAAATAATATATTTTTTCTATTAATTATTTTCTCCCTGTGCAGCCACTTTAGTTACTAGTCACTCAACAATGGCCAACAGTTTTCGTTTCGTCTCGTTTGCTCGCCGCTCATTAGCATTTCTTTTTTGGACCGTCGAGCTGCTTTTCTTGCCAATTTCGGGCGACAGGAACTGCCCGGCCCCTCATCCCGAGCTTTAGCTAATGGGATCGGATCGGATCTGTGGCCATGATTGTGTATAGTCCGCATCTGCATTTGAATCTGGATCTAAATTGCTGGCCAGCTAATTGTGAGCCCCATGCAGATGGCCGGAAATGATTTGCACACTCGCCCGAAAGAGGTTGTATAATGGCTCATTAACGTAAATGGAATATATATTCACAATGGCGATAATAGGAGGGTTCCTTGCCAGAGGCGGATACCAGAAGAAGGTACTTAACAAATTTTATGTATACCTTTGTTTCTAAACAGGTCATTAAGTTGGCTATTTATTATTCAATAAAATGTATGCCAAAACGACCATCACTCATTTTTTATTTCAAGAAAGAGGTTTGGTGTACGTATGTATGGTATAATTTTTAGGTACTGATTGACACAACACTCTATATTTTTTCAGCGTTTCCTTTTAAATCCAACAGATGTTTACGAAAACCCAATCCATGAAGTTTTAAATAATTCACTGCACATTCCAGGCAACTCCGATGGCTCGAGTTGATCCTCCCCTCCGGACAGCCTCCATCTGTGGTGTCAGCTTCGTCCGCAACTAATTCCCAGATTAATGCATTCAGGCGAAAATATTTATCAGTCATGTCCATACAATGCTGGGTAGTTTATATTTCGCAGAAGCAGCAAACTACTTTTTCTAGAACTACAACTACAACGAGGACAAATTATACTCATTCGAGTAATCGGCCTTTCTGCACAACTAAGCAGCCAGTTCGAAACAAAAACAAAACCCGAGGAAAACGAAGTAAAAACAAGAACCCACAAAAAACAAAAAGAGTATAAAAAAGAAACCAAAAACAACATTTTCGGGGCACTCGGCTCGAATTTACTAACTAGGTTGGATTTCCTAGAACCCGATCCCAACAACAGCGACGACAATAGACCACAGGCTCGTTCGTGGAGCGATAGGAGCCCTCATATCTATTACGATTTTACTGCTTTATTTTCTGAATGGGCGAGAACACACAGAACTCGTCCATGGGGACGGGACGGGATGGGACTGGGACCTCTGAGGGCCCTGTGCCTGTGCCTCGAACTCAAACTCAATCCCCGATTTCAATCTCAATCGCCATGTGGCCGGTTCTCATGTTGCCGCTGCCCAACAACGAAGATGATTATGTATTAATAAATGTACGATATTTTGCCATAAGGAACGTCCAGACAAAAGACAAAGAGTCGAGGGGAGTAAGGGCCAGTGCCGTAAAAAGCCAAAATGTAGTTAAAATAACATTTTCGGGGCCGGGGGGCGTGGCGGTGCGTGAGCTTGGCCCATTGAATCCCCAGACCCACTTCTCGGCCCATTTCCAGGGAATCTTCTGTGGTCTCGTGCGATTCTGTTTGAACACCAAGCTGGGGAGTGAATGGGCCTCCCCGGCCCTGTTCAGATTCTGCCCCGTCCTGGCTGGGGATTGTTTCTGTAGCCGCACATCGCTTTGTTTCACATTTTCAGTTCAGTTTTAGTTGAGTTTCTTTCCAGCTCTTATTTTGTTTTGTCATGACCGAAAAACACACAAAAACCGCACGGATCTGGACAAAGTTTTTGGGGATTTCAAATGCCCTTTTGGTGGGGACTTGGCGAGTTCCAGCGAATATTTAAGCACTGCTTAAAAATGTATACAAAATTGGGTGCTCTATATTTTTTTGGGGGCTTTAGACACTACCTGACATTGCAATACGAATAGTACAGTGGAAGTACACTATATAAAATACACTTATTTACTAGAAAAGACTTTGTTTATATTTTATATTTTACGAATAATGTTACTTAATTTTGAAAACCAGAATAAATTACTTGGGTATTACTGATACTGTCCATTCGCTTTATTTCACTTTCAATCAAACAACATGATTTCCTGACATTCCCGGGAGAAGACCAACGGCGGAAATCCCAGAAGATTCCCCGAAATAAACAATGTAAAAGAGCATATCCAATTCGATGTCATCCCTGGGCCCGGCTATTCATCTTGTTTTCGACTTTATTGTTCTCAATGTTGACAAGAACGTACTGAGGACGAGGACGAGGACGAGGACAAGAATGAGGATGAGGTTGAGGACAGGACGTGCTCGGGCTGCTGTTGATGTTGTTGTTCAGGGGAAAAATGTTCCAAGTTTTCTTTGAACAATCCACTTTGAAGGCATAAATTATGCCTTCAGTTTTCACTGTGCATGAGTTGTTGGCTGTCAGCTGTCGCCTCGTTCTCGTCCTCGTCCCGCTGCCGGTCCCACTCTCGATCCTCCCCCAGATAGTCCTCCCCTTGCAGTCACAAAAGCTTAACTCGCCTTTTGTGCAAAAACTTTTCGGGCCCTGCAGAAGAAAACAATCTTCAAGGGTTGTCTGACAGAATGGCAGACTGGCAGACGGACTTGGGCTCGGGTCGGCTCCCTTCTCCCTCTTTTTGGGGCCTCGCTCTGTAATTAATTTGATATGCAACGAAGCGTTTTTGAAGTTTATATTGTTTGTCTTACTTGAATACGCCCGAGTGTGCGTTTGAGCCGGACTGCCAGGCCTCGACCCGGCGAATGGGTTGAAGTGCGAGTCGGTACTTAAAAATTCCTTCACTAGAGCACTATTTTATACACTGTAAAAACTGCGTTGGTTTTTGATATTACTAAGCATTAATCAGGGTTTTTACTGGTAATATAGATTTGAGTCATTAAAAATATTATATACATTTTCATTGCTGATAATGTAAGTGTTTAGCAGACCCTCTGTAGAAGAGCTTGTTGAGTAACTCATAGTATTTCAAGGATTTCGAAAGATTGATTATATTTCTTATATATATTTAATTATTAATTTGCTATTCTTATATATTTTTCTCTCTTTACAAACGCAAGCAGCTGATACCCAACTCATCTTTCGAGTGGCAATTTTTACAAATTTTGATTTATACATGCATGCTTAACTATTTTCGTGGCCCAGTCCCCAATCCCAGACAATAGTTTTCCCTCCGCTCTGCCAAGACATTATTCGCCAGACCAAGCTCAGTTCAGAGCGGATCGGCTGGGTTTCTGCTAAGTTGGGTCCACCGGAACACTTGTGTTCTTTGTTGGGCCCCGGACTTTGATGAGGTTCGGTGTATTGAAACTGGAACTCGTCATTGTTATGCATATTGTACAATTGTTATGTGAAATTTATATTGTACACACACAATACATTCGATTGTCTGAGCTACTTCTTAGAAACCTGGTTTATGAGTATTTTTCATGACAGCAATTTTCAATTAGGGCCCTCCAACGGCGGAATGGGAGGTGGAGATACATGAATGTATAAAGCAGAGGTGGGTCGTCCGATCGAGAGGTGTGGCTGCCACTCCGTTGATTGAGTTGGGAACTATGCTGAGTAGAGGGGCGTATGATTGATGCGAATTTTGATAGATGATTCCCAGTACAATAGTTAGGGAAGATGTAAGGGGAAGGTGGTAGTATAACTCTAAATAATTAAAAGAGATAAAAGAAATAAGAGAAGATATAAAAATAGTTAGTTATAGGCTCTATTAAATTGAATATTACTTAAGAATAATCAACTATAATTGCAATTTACAATATCCAACTTCACTTATCGTTTTCATTTGCAGTTTTTAATCTTCATTATTATGCATCTTGTCAAAATTAAAAGGAATTTGATTGAAGAAACTTTCCCAGAAGAACTATCGTTCCAATGGCATTGGGTTTGAGTTCTCTTTGAGTTATTTATTTTATTCCATTCCCAAGAAAACCCATTAATATGCTTCAATGTCAAAATTTCGCCATGTTGCAAGCTAATGGAATTCCTCCTTAGTTTCATCATCGTTTCCGTGAAATATTCATATGCCCAGAGTCTCCGTCACTTTGGTCGTGTCAAGAAAGACTTTGCCAAGTTTCCTGAGTTATGTACACACTCACACATGTGGCAGTGAGGGCACAACCCCGGGACCCTTGGAGCCACAAAGCCCCCGTTCCGCAGAACCCCGAGTCAACTTCCCGGCCTTTGGTTCCTCCTGCATCAGCACTCTAGCACTGTTGTCGCAAGTGTGTTTCGCTTTTCCCGTCTTAATACTTTTATTTCTGAAGTTGTGCAAGCACAATCAGCCGTGCGGCATATGCAGCATATGTTATAACAATAATAGCAGCGCCAACAGGGCCAGCAGCCAGTAACAACAAAGTGCAAATGTGCCTGGCACTTTTGTTAACTTGAGCTAACACAGGGACATGTACTATACTTTGGGCTCAACATACACAGCTACGGTTAAGAAAATACATACTTTAAAAAATGTATATATGTACCTGTAAATACATACCCTGAAATTTATGTACAATATGTTATATAAAGTCCACACAGAGCAATTCTAATCTCTAATAGGTTATGAAAATCCTTAATTTTTAATTTTAAAAATGCAATGAACAAAGTCCTGTCTTATGTTTCTTTGTAGCATAATTAATCGATGCATTCTGTATGATAAATTGCCTCTTGGCATTTGATTAATTTACTCTTATGATCTCGCCATCCCCTGACTATTGTCCTGAACCCGGCTGTGCTGGTATTTCTATGTGATTCCCGACAATTGTGCGTATCTTGGTAGGACCTCTGGCTCATTTGTTTGAGCAAGTGCCGGCAAACGACCTCGAGTTATACATAGCAGACACACATACACACCTCCTTGTACATGGAAACGGGTGCTCCGCCAGACTTCGTCTTCGTCTGGATACTCACATCCCAGCGATAACCCATGCCAGCCGGAATTTAAGCCAAAACCGATTTGGCAGCACCTACCACCACCCACAACTTTAACTCATGCCACCACCCACCCTGGCGGGCCATGTCGTCGGGCTGGCTCGGCTTAAGTTAATTACATGCCGGTCGACGCCTCGTTGCATAAATGTGTGACCCTCTTCTGGCGGAGTGGTGCTCTCTCTTTCGCCGGGTATCGCCCCGTCCCTATCGCTCTCTCGGCCCGTCCAGCTGTGCGGCTTGGGCCATTTTACAACTGTTGGCAAACGACCTTCCCAAAATGCGGCTGATTGTTGCTGTTGTTGCAGGCGTTTTTCTTTGTTTTCCCGCTGCTCCTGTGACACGCCTTTCGACTGCGCAGGTTCCTCTCCGCATTCAGCGGAAACGCCGAGAAAACTGCAGAGAGAAAAATAGGAAGAATAGGGGAAAACTGTGCGCAGAATCTCTCCTTTATTTTCGGCAAACCCACGGGAATCTGAATGGCTTCCAATGAACCTGAAACAGAAAAAGCCGACTGTCTGCCGTGGAAGCAGAGAGCAGGAAAAACTCCTGCAAGGCGTGGCGATGGGCCAGGGGGATGGGAAATGCCGGTGTGGGGGGGAAAACGGTCTGGTCTGGCTCATGAAGTTACTCAGACATGCATAAAAATGCCGGTTTTATTATGTCGTTAGGTTCAGCTGAGTGTCTGCCTGTGTGGGTGTGCTCGAATCTGTGTATCTGTATCTGTATCTGGGGAGTTGCTCCTTGTCCAGGACTCGCCTGGCCTCACCTCCGCTCAACTCAACTCCTTTAGATGAAAGAAAAAATAAAAGAAAACAAGCACGAGAATAAGAAAGCTGCTTTTCATTTCCTCTCCCCCTTGGGGAGGCAATTTGACTGAATTTTCGGGGTGCCGGATGGATAGATAGTTGCAGCTCTGGCGAGCTGCTGGGCTGTCGTAAAATTTGCGGACCGAACCCAACCCTTTTCGGCCATAAACGAGTTTTATGTAACATTTCGCCCACGGCATACATAAAATGAAATATAAAAATGTCTCTCGCCCCTCAGTTTTCTATGTTTTATTTGCTGTCCTGGCCTGGCCTGGCCTGGCCTGGCCTGCATCCTTGGCCCCTTAGAGCGGGACAGAGCGTGGCCCCGAGGGGCGAGAGCGAGAGAGAACGATTTATATAGATCGTACACTTATATACTCGTACAATTTTGAAATATGCTTGTGACTAATTTAATTTATTTGCCATTGTTGTTCGTGAATTGTGGGATTTCCTTTTGCTTTTCTAGGTTTTCTGTCTTCATTGTTGCCCGGCATTCCTCACAGCAGCACACTGCTGTGAATTCGGGAATTGCCCTGCCATTGATTTCATTTTTCTTTCCGTCTTTTTTTTTTTATTGCCCTAACGAGCTACCAAAGAGCTATGTGGGCGTCGAGTGGGTGGTGAGGAGGGTGGTTGGATCTTCGCCTGCTTTGTAATATATTGGTATAATTTTGTCATAAAAATGAAAACTTTTACAATTAGGATTTTTGGCATTTTATTTATGAGCTCGAGAGCTCACAGCTCGTACGCTTGGCAATTTGTTCAATTGCCGGCTGCCACAGAATGGGGACTGATATATATGTATATATAAGCTATATATATTCCTAAGTGGACCTTCGAGTGAATGTGAATGCGATGCGCTTGGATGAGCTGAGCAGAAAAGCTGCTGACTTAATGACGCAACGGAAATCTTGACAAATTGTCAAGTTGCATAGAAAGCCATCATCGAAGGCAGAATGGCAAGGAGTCCACAATGGGGAAATAAGCCACAAAAGGAGCCCAATCTATTTCAGCTGAAAGCCAGGCTGATACTCATAATTGATAATTGTATGACAAGCTTAGCCATATCAAGCCAATTTAATTATTAATATTTATGTGAAGGCTTAAATATTAAGAATATTATTGTCTTGATAAAGACATAAAGGTATATCATGGTTTCACTTATTCTTTTGAGCTTCGAAAACCCAAGCTTAGACTTTGGTTAAAGTTTGTTTTAAACTGAAGTTTCAAAGGTATTTATTTATTAACTCTACAACAAATTTAAAGAATTATATTTCCTATGCCTAGGCATAGAAACCGTTTTGGTCAAATCAAGCAAACTTAATTTGCAAATGGAAATTCCAGTAACGACCAGCAGCCCAATTTTCGTAAGCATTTCCATTTATATAATTCAATTTGCTTTCATTGTCCAATGGACATTACAAAATGGCATTTATCAAGTTTTGCAATCTCTGGCTTATATAGTACAAGCCAGAGTGTGTGTTATGGCAGGGACCCATTGATTTTGGCTCTGCTGCATATCTGATTTCCCCCCATTTTCCTCCACCCAAGTCAACCCACAACACCCACACGACCTTCACAGCTTGTGCGGCGGCCATAAGCGCCAAAATATATGGCCAATAATTTTGTGTGCATGCCAATGCCAAATATGCAAGCTGCAATAGCAAAAATACTGAAAACCAGTCGGACTATCCGAAAGCCGTGGGCAATGGCCAAGCCAACATAATAAATTCAATTGAATTGGTGAGAAAAGAAGCAAAAGAAATGAGGGAGGGGATTATGGCTAAAAACATTGAAATAAAAATACAAGTAAAAATCAAGTAAATAGGAATAAAATGCAATTTTTAATTCCGCTTTTCAGTGTCTGTTGACACAAACTAATTTATGGCATTTACAAGGCAGCAACAGCAACATTTTTGCACATCAACAATTTCCAGTGCCTGCTGTGGCAAATTAGCCAGCAACAGCAAGTAATGTTTTTTTTTCCTCCCCTCTTTTTTGTTTATTTATTTCTTTTTCCTTTTTTTTTTGCTGCTGCAGCCGCGTGTATAAATTTTGCAACAGCAGCAAAATAGCAAAAAGGAAAGAAAAACTGCAAGAGATTTGCCTGCAGTTGCAGTTGCTGCTGCTGCTGCTGCTGCCGCAGCGTGTATCTGTCGCTTGTTTTCTGCTTAAATTATAGACATTTGACTTGGCTGCGACTACACAAACAACATTTGGCATGCAATTTTTCTTGCTAATTTGCATGACAGTCGCCGGCGCATATTTCTCTCTCACAGCCTCACTGCGCCTGGGAAGTTCTGGGGACAACTTCCTTGCAGCTCGCAACTTCTCAGGCTGCCTACAATATTTGTAATTAAGCAATTTATTTGCCGCCGCCTGCTGTGGATGCTGCTCCGCCGTTGCCGTTGCCGTCGCCGTTGCGGCTGCAGCTGAGCAACATTTCCGGTTTGACTAAGCTAAAATAAAAGGCAGAAAAAAGAAGTAAAAACTATTTTCGATTGATTGCAGAGCAGAGCGAAATGGAAGGGAATTGTGCAGCGGATGTGACCATTTGGCTTTGTAACATGGCAGCAATTAGTGAGGAAATCTTCACAGAAAAGACCCTCAGGCAGCAGGGCAGCTTTCGAGGGCAACCATGGCGTATGCGCAATGTCATGCCATTAGATCTAAAGGTAACTTTAAGGGGAAAGCTGAGAGGGACTCCAACTTCTATGAAAATATGCTTATGGTTTAGTTTAGTTTTTAAGGAATATGTTTAGTTACTGTTACTTTACCTTTAACATCACTTATTAATCTGATAGATTATAATATTAGGTACCTTATGTTTACCAAGTAAAATTACCTCTAATTATCATTAATTATTTCGTTGCCTACTTCTGGGAGCCCCAAGTTTGATGGGGAAAATGGAAATATCCTTGGTCCCCGGCCTCGGTATCAAATATTTGAAGCGAGCAACTTTACCCAAAAATATGCCTGCGGCAGTTGCAGTTCCATTTTCAAGGCTCACACACATGCGAGCGCCCAAAGGAAATTGCCAGAATGTGTTTGCCTGAGTTTGTGGCAACTTCTTATGGACATTCCCATGATATTGGGTATGAGTTTGTTTGCCAAGAACTGAGAACCGAGACTCGGCTGTGACTTTGGCATGGATGCAACTTCCTTCCTTGCTGTGCAGGCAGCCATGTCCTTATTGAGCTGTTCGTGTGCGAGTGGCAGAAATTCAGATTCCTCCGGCTCCAGTCAACATTCATGTCAATATTGATTTTTCATTGCTCTTGCCGGCGACGAGTGAAGCGAAGCACCAGCAGCAGTAACAGCAACAGCAACAATAATAATAATAAAAAGCGTAGAGCAATATAATTGGAATTTGAAATTGGAAATTGGATATTTTCGCAACAAAAAAGAGAGCAGAAATGCGAAGAAGTCGCACAGCGGCGGCAGCAGCAGCATATTTTATTCGATTATTTATTCAATGAGCGTCGCTCTGTTTGGATTTTATTGTGTGGACGAATGGGGAATGGGAACATGTATGCCATACATGAGTGCACGAGTGTCCGCACAAAGGCCAATTCAATTTAAAGCAGCGCACACACAGACGGGCAGACAGACCCATGACGGATAGTTACACTTGGACCAAAAGAGGTCTTTATCTAGCGACAATAATTGGGTAATATTCTTGGGAAATAGTATGCTGAATGCTTTTTTACGTTTGGGATAACCAAACCCAATAATTCTTAAAATATACTCCTTTTATGTTATATATTTCTTAAATAAATAACTGAAACAATATATAATTAATTTCTCCAAGTGTAAATAGTCAATAGACAAACTCTAGCAAGAACTTTGACCAGACAAAACGCAAATAACTCAATTTAATTGCACAAAAAACTAAACTGAAACCAAAACTAGCAGCCAAGTCAGTCCCTGGCCAAGTTAGCGCTGCTCGTCGGCCAAGTAAAGCATGGAAATAAATTGGAAAAACATTTACCATCGCCTGATCGATGGCCACTGACGAGTGCCTGTCTCCGCCGGTGCTCCGCCTTTACCCTCCCCAATTCCCCGATTCCTCCAGTTGCCCCTGCTTTCCCCACCGCCCCACTTAACTGGGCTTTGCTGGAAATGGTCGAGTGACCAACTGGTTTGGTCTTTGAATGATTGCGAGTTGGACAAACATCAATAAGCGGCAGTGGCAGGAGCACGAGCAGTGGAGTGTTTATATGGAAAATATAAATCAAATAATGGCGCAGACATTAACAAACAACGCATGTGGCTAGGCAGACATCGAGATGATTATCGGGCTTACAAAGGTTTCAATGTGTATTTAATTGCAGACCCACTAATGTCCGCTGGGAGCGGATCGAGGCGGGTTGGTAAATAGCTACGATTCCATAAAAATAGACAGTCTAGTTGTCTGGCTAAAGAACTCTTTTTTAACTGGACTGGAACATCTGATAAATTCAATTGCATTAACATTTTCATTGTGATTAATAAGGCGAATTGTTTAATAATTAACAATAGTCATAACCAGGGGAGGCTTATATGATATTATCGTAAAAGTGATTCCTAATGTATGATTTATAATTTAATTATTTAGAAAAATTATATGACTGGAAAATATGATCTAAGCATAAATCTTGGTCATTATAATAATTTTGTACCTGTTTTATTTTTAGTTCTTTACTAACATTTAATATATATTTTTTTTACATGATAAAAACGACAAAACTAACGCGTCAATTGAGCTGCCTTTCTGGTTCAACGAAGAAATCGGAATATAGCCATGTTGCTATATCGGTTACATAATTAAAGTTGCAGACATTTTAATTTGTAATTTACATCGGTTTTAGGCGCAACTTTGAAAATGCACCTGGGGGGATGGCTACGAAAGGCTGGGATCAATTGCAGCATGAAATACCCGATAATTGGCCAACTGCATTGGGACACAGTCGACGTTGGCCCGTAGTGCAGTCCCAGCAATGTTAATGCTTACAACGTCTGCCCACACGGGATTGCGGTTATAGCTGGGGCTATATAGCCTGTCCGATCGGTGGATCGTAGCACAACCCACTTTGCGAGGTCGCCCCATAGCAGCACGTAGCCATTAACCATACATATTGCCCAGTCGAACATTACAGCGAAACCTCGAAAACGAAACGAGACCATAGCTAAATATCAAGTATACGGGCCCGCTTATCGGTCCGCTGTTGCGGTAATTATAATGCGCCATAGTCACGCCAGACACGCTGCATAAATATTTAAATTAAATAATAACAAATGCTAGAAATAAATAAGCCGGGCAACTGTAAAAACAATACGTAATGCCAACAAAGGCGCGCACACGGAGGCCAACTCCCATTGACTAATGTTGCTGCGGGGAATTTGGAATTTGTCTGGTTTTTTTTCGACTGCCAGCCCAGTGCCTTTGTTCTGGCCATCCTCCCAACCAGATAGCTCCCCGCCCGGCTTTTATTTTAATTTCTGTCGTGGGCTCAGCTCGAGTTTCAAAAACCAATAATGCGGCTGCCATCGGCAACATCAACATCCAGCGACGACGACAGCAACATGGCGCACAACAAGCAATAAAAATGGCATAAAGTTCAAAATGAAAGCTAAACGTTGCCTCCCCAATGCCCCGCCTTCTGTATGTACGAATGTATGTGTGCGAGTGCGACCCCCGATCCGCTGTGAGCTGCATAAAAATAAGTAATATCGTAAAAATTACAGGAAATAAAAATCGCAACGTAAATACGTGTAAGTGCGAGAGTCGGCCAACTTTCCCAGTTGCTGAAATTGGCAGTAAAATTATGACAAAGGCAAGACAAAGATGGCAGCAGGAAAAAAGGAAAGAAAGAAAAAACTGGCTGGGGGGGGGGAGAGAGAGCAGAAATGTAACAGCCTTTTTGGGGGGTGTGGAAAACCCATTAAAGTTCAAGTTGGACATTACATGGCCATATTCTGGGCAAATGTTTTGGAAAATAAATAATTCCCAGTTGCCATAAATGTGTTTTCGAGGGTTGTTGGAACGCAACGGACCTGGCCCGGCCGATAAAAAACAAATGAGATAACTTTGCCAAGCAACTCGAGCAGAATACACAAAATCGGCGAGGCGGCAAATGGCCGATATGAAAGTATTTTCTAATCATTCTTCGAGCGTAATCCAGCAATTAGGCAACCTGTCTCCGCGCCATTCAACTCAATTACAATAATCGGGCTTAAACTTATTTCAAAGCAGATTTCATGAGAAATCGATATAAGAACTGAAAGACAATTTGATTGTTCTGAATATTTATAATAAGCCTTTAATTTGTGTGAGTTTTCCAATAAGATTTTCACCCTAGCAGACAATGAAAATCGCTCGGAAATTGCCCGAAAATCTTTAGCAATTTGCAGGGGAAAGGGACTTATATACCAGTCTGGGAATTAACAAGCCCGGCAACAACTACACCAGCAATTGCGGCGCCATGTTGCATGGATATTTCCTCTACAACAGCAACAACGAACAAGCACAACAAGCAACATCAGCAATTGCAATTACCGAGTGTGTGTAAGGCACCATAATCATTTCAAACGGCAAATTATGGCAGCGAGGAGGGGCCCACAATAACAACAATCGCAGCAACAATTGCAATTGCAACTGCAACACAAGCGAACGGCAGGCAAATGAAATGAGCTTTTAATCAATTTCCGGTATTAAAGCCTAGCCAAACCGACCAACCAACCGGCCAAGCCAGCAGCCATCCGACCATTCATCCTATCATCCAACCATCCCATAGCTGTCTGCTTTGTTGCTGCTCCTGCTGCCCGTTATTGTTGTTGCATTTAATTAACAAACAATTTATATTCATAAACCTCAATCGGTCACATGCAAATGCACATGCGACTATGCCAGCTGAAATGGTGCGGAGAGAGAGCACGGGAAAAATATTAAGTGGGGGAATTGTTTCATCGAAAAGAGATGGAAGTGAAAAATATACTCTTTTTGGTGTATTTAAAATTGAAATATAGAATATAAATACTTTGTTTTTAGACCCAGCAAATCAAGGTTTTAAAACAGCCTTTAACATTTTTTAAAATTACAAAAGAGAACCTAGTCTAGTGTTACTATTTTCGTGGAGATCTCTTGTTTCATGTTATATAAAACTCTAATGTTTTCGTAAGCCATAAAGCATATTTCAAGCGACCCATTGGAAAGTGTGCTCAAATCATATTTCGCAACGTGAATGCAATAAATATGGCAAATGCGTGGCGAAAAATAAAAATAAAAAATCATGTGCATGAGTACAATTATAAAAAAATATATATACATGCAGTGTAGCTCATCTATGTATGCTTCTATTGTGCACAAGTGTAACTTGGCCTTTTGTGTAACGAAACGTGGCAGCGGAAAAGCGGAAAAGAGCATTCGCCACAAAATGCAACAAAAGCGTCCAGTGTGCAGCAACAATACGAAGCCTGATTGGGGGCGCCCCGTTTTCGGATTTCACATTTTACAATTCGGATTCGTTGCTGCCACGTGTTGCCAGCACAAACACACTCTAGGACACACGCGTCCGAGCTGCAGGAGCAGCGGATACTGGCCACAATTGGACAGGGGATGAGTGGATGCACAGAGGAAAAAATATCCATAAGAAAGCAGCAAATAAAACAAATATAACACTTTAAAACAATATTTTTAATATTATTATTTTTAAAACTAACTTCTTTTTATAATATTCGTAAACTTTAAAAACAATCTATAAATGATGGCAGTACCTTTCTCTCTGTGTACTCAGAATTAGCCCACGTCCTGACACCCAATTAACCCCTGGCATGCACAAAGGCAAAACGCACCGCAGCGCTCTGGGAGTGGTATCTAGCAGCTTAGCAAATCATTAATTAAACCTAGCCAAAAACAGAAACCAGACAAAGGCCCGAGAAATTATTATAATGAACACGCATGGGAAATGAACGCAAAAAGCTCTGTGGCTAAGGCCCGAGCCCCCTTTTCGCCATCCCCCGGACTAATTAGCATGCCGAAATGTGTGTTCAGTGCAGACACCACTCAGAGGTCACGGCGAGGTCCAAGCCTCATTTGGCGCGTAGAAATAGTATGGGACAGCAGGGGGGTGGTAAGGGAAAACACATAAGTTGCAGCCACAAGGGCCAAGAAACATTAAGGCAAAAGGTCAAAGAGGTGGGGGAAATAACTATTCAAGCCAAGAAAGGCTAAAGAAAATACTTATAGAGGCGATTGCTGTTAGGAGATTTGCGTTTTCTGCGGACATAACAAGAATTTTTACAAGGGATATAAGATGTTACATTAACGTTTATATAATACAATATTTTCCTATAAATATATGATAATCAATTCAAGAAATATAATTTGAATAAGCAAATTGAAATAATTTATATTAATAGCACAGATTCAAAACGAGAGAGATACAGACAAAGCTGTACTTTTCCCCAAGTAAATATTTATTCATAAATAAATTATTATTTATATTAGTATAAATTATTCTTTGATTCTAATATATTTTATTGATTTTACAGCCAAGAATTAAGTTCGATTTTTAAATATTTTGAAACCAATTTTCAAGCCTTTAAAATTGAATATCAGATATTTACATGTTTTGTAACAAAATATATATATTACTCGTTTGTAATGGGCACAGTTTCTTGACTGATATATATTGTATGTACATACAAGCTGCTATTTGTGTCAGTGGAAAATATAAATGATGATTATATACGTCCGGTAATGTGAAGTACTCACCGAGTGGAAAGCAGCCAACATTGTATGGCTGCAAATTGCACGAGAACAAATATAAATATGAGTACTTGTACATCGTGCTCTGCGGCGGATTCAGTCTAACCACAAACTCATTACGGCCCATTCTCTCCGGCACAGTGTGCCCCCCCTACCGCTCCACTCTTCCGCTTTAATGACAGACGAATATTTCGTATAATATAGACATTTTCTATGGCCCCGACTTGGCCAAGTTGAAGAACCGAAGAGGAGACAAAACCCAGCAAAGCTGAAAAGCGACCTGGCAGAAACCACAAAAACTTGCCTTTGGTTATTTTGTGTCTGGCATTGTCATTGCGGCTGATGTTGCTGCCGCGCCGTTTCTGCTGCTGTTGCCGATGTTGCTGATGTTGCTGCTGCTGTCACGGCTGTTGTGCTGGCCAAAACGTGCAATTAAATGCTGTATAGAAGCTGCCGATGCCATAAGCCGTGCTCTGAACACTGAAAGCCAAATCTCCACAGATGTATCAATATTTCATTGTGCAAAAATGCTTCTAAGATTGTATGATATTACAGAAATAAAAATAAAAACAATAGTGTACATACAATACATAATATATATAAATGTATATTATGTATTGTTTAATAACAAACTACTGTGGCTGCTAATATTCTCCTGTTCTTGCTCCTGAGGCTGCTTCTCCTGGATCTAGTTGGCTTTTGTATGTTGAGTTTTTCGCTGGCTTCACTTCAACGGACAAAGTGGTCTCCTGAACCTTCTGCAAGCCACGCTCAACCTGAATGATCTACCAAACCACGCCTATCTTGACCTTCGGAGGCAACAGGGCTGGCATCTCTGCGAACTCCAGATTGGGATTAGCTTGCACGCTAGCCAAAGGAATGTTTTACCAAAGTTCTAAATAATTTTTGTGCAGGCGAAAGATAACTAAATTAGATTCCCAAAAAGCATATTACACTGTATCGGCTTACCTGTAAATTATTCTTTTGAAGGTAGTCGATTTTCTTGACCTTCACCTTGCGGTCCTTCATGTCGCCTTTATGGCCACAGAGAACAATCGGTATGTTTTCGCAGACGTGAACGACATTGCGATGCCACGTTCCAGTAGGAGACGCACGTTGTAACATCAAATAAGATGATGGCGCACTGGTCCTGGATTCTCCTTCGCAATTCTCCTGGCCAGGGGTATCCCAGACGTTGAACCGGATGACATCGCGATTGGTGTGGAAGAGCTCCCCGCCCCCTGTGGCTACATAATAATTCCTCTCGAACTCGCCGGTCATGTGACGCTTGACGAATGTTGTCCTTCCGGTACGACCAGCACACATTTAAATGTGGGAATGTCCTGTTTTTCTTGAGCCATATCCTTCTGCTTATGACATACTTTAATGGTGCAACAACTGTGGTGAGGCTGGGACAATCAAATATGTTCTCATCTCGACAGAAATAAATTATAAACAAATATAATATTTTTTGTACAATTTTCAAAAATCACACAAAATGTTTATATACAAATTAAGAAATCAAATCTTAATAAAATAAAAAGAAATGTAATACTTTAAGTTGAATTTAGATCAAAGCATTTCAAACTGAATTAATATAGGCATCTTATTACACCGAATTTTAATCAAAAATTGTTTTCAATCAAAATCGATTTCGATTTCTCTCTGTGTACTGAGGTGGAAGCCAACTTATTGGCAGTGGCTTGCCAAATGCAATGAATGAAAATTGCACAAAAAAAAGAGCGGCAGAGGCCAGAACACAATTACGGCCAGCAGAGGCATTCACCAGGCAAATTATTGATTGGCAACCGCAGAGATGCATTCCTCCGCCAAGAGATACGAGGATGCAGAATCGCTCGGCCGCTCACTAATGATGATGACGATGACGCTGGCCACTGGCTACCGGCCACTCGCCGTTGGCCATCGAATGCTCACTCTCTTCTTGGCCGCCATTGACATTGAAATCTGGCAATTTGCAATCGCTGCAATTAGTTTTTATTTCTTTGCTGAGCCAAACGCCTCGCGAATCGTCGCGATCGGGCATTTCATACAAATTATTGCTAAGGATCCGGAGTACGGGGAATTTTCGCGGAAATCATCGGGTAATGACAAACGATGGCAGCTTGCATAAGTTGCGAAATGCTATTGCGAATTTCCAATTACGAGTGTCTCAGACCCTGAGAGCGCGAATTGCAATTGCAAATCGCTAATTGCCAGTCGATTATTTATAACCGTGCCTTTTCAAAGTTCAAATGTGCGTTTTGTCGGAAGTAAATTGCTCATTTAGCGTGTCTATAAATAGCGTCCCGCAATTCAGGCGACGCAATCGTCAAGTCGCAGTTGCGGGGCAAGGTGGCGTATACGTAATGTCTGATATGAGCTGCGGGCGAGGACAGACAGCAGCTCTGTCAAAAGGGGTTTCCGGCCAAAGGGGGCCCTCTGTGTGTGCATGTTTACAGCTTGTCATTCGGACGGCAAGTGGGTCACCATCACCATTGCTATGCTGTAGAAGCCTTGCTCCACAAAGCTCCCAGCGAACGTTCTGGCTTCCGCTAATCTCGGGCAAACTGCGGTAAAGCGAATGAATAAAGGGGCATATTGTGAATGGATGCGGCATAAGAAGCTGGCTATCTGCTTGTGGTTCATAGCCATGGCTGCACAGGGGATAAATGGGTCAAACTATAAATTGCAAAAACAAAAAAGACTAGAAAATATTTATTTACCCATTTTAATTCCAACAAAATAAGGATATCTAAAACAGTTCCTAGTGATCCAGAGATTTAACTTTATATTTTTGTAGTTTTTCTACTTTTTTAAAAAAGAAGTATACACAAACATTGCTTCTTTTTTCTTTGTGTGTAAAAGCGAGAGTAAATCTTAGGCTAAAATTATTTCCACACTCCGCGTGGCCTTTTCATTTTCCATTCCAGTTTATGCAAAGCCAAAAGCATTGATAAAGAACAGGTTTATGTTGATTGCTTGTCTTTGCTTTTTTTAAGTTTCTTTTTTTTTAATTTCTAAGCGGCTTTTGGAGTGTCTTTGGAGTGTTTGTGCGTAGGCAAGAGTCCCCGTTCGGGTGAAGTTCCATTCCCAATCCCTGTCACATTAATCACGGCAACATTTGCCATGCAATTAAGCAAATGAAGCCTGCATTTAAGTGCTGACAATGATGATGATGATGGGGACTTGGACTTGGACTCGGGCTGGGAATGGAAATGGCACTGGGACTGGGACTTGGCTGGGCGAGGGACTGGGACCGGGATACTCGGCGAAATCATTAAGCTAATGTGGTTAGTTGAACATCGATAAGTGAGTGTGCCCCATGGGCAGAGGCAGCTGGCGATGTGACTCCGCTTAATGCGCATTTAATACCCCTTTGAGTCATTAGAAATTCAATCGAGTCGGTCAAAATAATTGAGCGTCCTCCAAGCCCCTCCTCGGCTTGCCAAGCGATTTGGTTTCAATTCGCGACACTCGTCTCTGGCAATTCATCAAACCCGAATCACAATCGAAATGCAATTTACTGATTTTTGTGATGGCAAATTAAAAAGGCACACACAGTGGCACGTAAAAGACAATTGACGCAGACCGCAATTCAATCAGTCAACGTCGTCATGGCCTTTTTCCCTCTGTCTGTCTGTCCGTCTTATTGGCCAAATAGCCAAACGGCCGACATATCCCGGCTGGCAACGGCAAGGCGAGAATGTCAAAGGCGTAATTAAATTATAAAATTTATATTGTAACCAGTTGACGCTTTCTTTGCGCAACAACAAAGGTGCATTTCGGATTTTGAGCACAAATCGCTGAAATACGAGCGTGTTTGCTTGCGCGAATGCAATGAAACATTGCGCATTCGCCACGTTGCACGGCCAAACGAAATTGCATTGAAATGCAAACAAAATCGTATTGAAAGCAAACACATACATATGCTTTCTTTACCAACAACGAAAAGGGAATACTCTTGAATAAAAGAATTTACAAAATTATATTATAGAAATTGTTATATTATTTTTAAAAAGGAAAGGGAAAATACTTTTCAGAAATATATAATATTTTTTACAGACACAAAATATTCAAAAGGCTTAAAAATATCATTAATCAAAGCAGATATTTTAAGGAATTTAGCTAAATATATCATTACTGCTATCCTGCTATTATTATTTATATTTAAATGGTAGAAAGTATTATTTGTTAAGCTAAAAAATCAAAATGAATGCTTTTGTAAAGAGTATTTCTTGTACATTTTCCGAGGCAGCCGTCGTCGCTGTGTGTAATTTCTCGTGCTCACTTTTCCGGCACCCCCTTAACCCCCCTTAAAACCCCAAAAAACCCTCTAACCCCCTGTCCCCTCTCTGTTTTGGGTCGCCAATCACGTGTCGCAAACATGATTTATTTCGTCAATTTATGCCAAAAGTGTAAAACGATTTTCTACCGTGTGTCAAATGAAATATTATGACGTGCACTATCATTTACATGTGTTTTACGGCCAGTGACTGTGTGTATGTGTGCGTGAGGGGGCGTGAGTGGGCGTGGCATTGCGTTTATGAATGCGACTGTCGATTGAGACCGTCTCTTTCTACTACATCCATTCCTCTTGCTCTGTTTGCATGTGTTGGCATTTACAATTTAGCAAAAAGGGAAATTACATTTAAATTGAATTGTAAACCGAATACATTGAGGGGTTCCGGGGGGAAGTGAGAGGAGAGCGAGTGCCTCTCCGCATTTGAATTTTCCAGAAATTTACGATTACGATTGAATTGAAATTCAACTCTTTCTGCGGGCGGTTCTCTGTGTATAATTTAACATATATTTGAAAAGATATCAGCCGTTACACAAATTTCCCTGAATTTCCGAATTTTCCACATAAAAGAATATGACTAAGGGAATTGCAGTCAATTAGGTAGAGTTTTTATTATGCATTCTTAATAAATTTGTTACGCTTTCAGTTAAAGATATTTGCAGAATGCCATGAATAGGCCATTAATATTTATTATTAATGAAATCAGTAACAAAAGAATGCATTTTTAAATTTTACAACATGTAAAGAACAAAACGAGTATTTATTTATTTATATACTAAAAAACCTTTAACGACATTAAACATTAAAGCCCTTGGTTGATTTAATTCTGATTGCTGTTGTTGGCAGACAATGCTACATTTATATTTATCGTGGCCACATCAAGTTCAGCACACAATGTACATGTGGGAAATAAAATTAAAATTTTAATTTATTTAGCATATGGAATATTCAGCAGAAAACCGCCTGAAAACCAAACACAAAATTAAACCCGTATTTGAATTGCAACAGCGGTAATTGAGGGGGATGATGCGGTGAAAACCAACGGAAATAAAACATTTCTATTTAATCTCGTTGGGGCTGGGCTGGGCCTCTTTTAGGGATCTGGAAAATGCAAATACCAAGCGGATTGCACAACCGCAAAATGCCGACTAATTAAATTAATAGGAAACAAATGCATAATGAGGGCAGGGGAGCCCCAGTCCAATCAGTCTGTCTGCCAGTATCTCTATCTGTATCTGTATCTAAATCTGCAGAGTCAATTAATGTTGTCCGAACTGGTGGTGATTTAAGTGCAATTAAAGTGCAAATTCTCAAATATTTTTCTGCTGAGACGCCGCACCGCTCCAAAGCGATATGCAAATTAAGCAAATGCCAGCTAAGCTATCTATGGCCAAGTGCAGATACAGATACATATACGTACAACAGATACCGAATAGCAACTAGCAGATACCAGAAACCAGACTTCGCAGCAACCAGCTACTTTTATCGCATGTGCAATTTCTTGGCCCACGACGCCAACGACGACGATAAATGCAAATCTTGACAGTTTTCTTTGAAACATTTTTATTTATTTTCGGTTGCAGTTTTTCTGCCTGTGCTTTTCTTTTCGCCTCTTTGCCTGGCTTTAGTTTTCATTGTCTGCCGTCTGGCTTTCGTGTTGCTTTGGCTTTCGGCCATTGGGAAAGCACGTTTCGTGAGCGCACATCCGATGTAGTTGCATTTGCAGTTGCAGCACTGAAAGATACAAATGTATCTTACACACACTCACACAAGGGGCTGGCGGGGTTGTAACCCCCACGCTCCGTCCATGTGGCGGCAGCAGCCTTAGACCCCGGCAAGATTGTCGCAATTTCCACGGCAGCAGCACTCGCATCGACTTTGTCCTAATACTTTGAAAGCTCTCCCGACTTAAGCAGAAAATCTGCGCCCCAAGGAAGGCTAAACACTTGAGAGAATGTGCGTTTCACAACTGTAAGAAGCTTACATTAAGTGATGAAACATAATTAAATTAGGAATAATATTAAATTTTATGGGTTGTATGATTGGTTGACTTCTTTTGCTGGTTTTAATAGGAGAATTAGAATATTAAATTATATTTAAGAGCAATATATCACCAAAATTAGATGATTTGATCATAAATAATTCTATACTTCTTTGAAATAGCTGCAACAGTCTTTATTGAGCTCTCTGATCGCTTTGAATCAGCATCAGAAAGTATTTCCATTGAGAAGTTCCCCGCTGCGTGCGAACGAACGTGTAGCACTCATCTGAATTTTAAATGGGGACTTAAATAATACTCGGAATTAATCACCGCGGAATGTTTATTAATCCATCAGATCCATTTCACGGTGGATTACAGTTTCAGTTTTCCGGGCAGCGAAGTACAAAGGGCGGGGCAGGGCAAGTGGGTTTTTTTTTCATCGCCCGATGTTGTGCAATATTCAATCGCAATCTCAATATCGATTGCTACTTACCTTCTCATACATAATTCATTGGGGCCTGGGCGGGTCGTTTAATATGAAAACCAATTAATTAAACTCTCAACAGCGAGCGTCACGACTAAAAGCTTAGAAATTACTTAATAAATTACTTTCATTAAAGCCACAAAGGAAAAGTCAGCAGGCAAGGCGCCCATTTCCCCGTAAACGTGCCCGCTCCCCCCGCTGAACTTCCCTTGGACGACACTGTCGGGCGTTGATTTATATTAATCGACCCGCTTGCACAGCTCCAGGCATTATTTATTTGAGGCAGCAGAGAAAACAAAGCAGCGGCAAAAAATATGCCAAGTAATAAATTGAATGAATCTACACATCACATGGGGGTTTGCTATATACACAGAGAGAAATGTATAGGTAGCAAATGGGTAATAAGAGGGGATAAGTAAGGTTTCAACGTATTGAAAATATTTCTAAAGATATTATTCACATTTATACCTGACTTTACCTCTGTTCTGTTAATATTAAGCTAAAATTCCTTTTATTTTCAGTGTAAATATACAACTTTTTTTAGTATTTGGGCACTTGCAAAGCAAAACGCAAAATATGCGCTAATTTTTTATTTAAATTGCGTGTGTCAAACCAGCGAATCGGAACTGAGGGCAAATGTTCGAGACGAAAATAAAGGAAGGGAGAAGAGCAGGGGGCAGAACCAATGTGCCACATGATTTATTGGCCAAAAAGAAAAGCCCAAAGAAAATATTAGTATTTCTGCAGCTCAAGCGGGTAGATGCTCCTCTAGTGGGTCACCGGAAAAACACTTGAAATCAGCTGTCCCAAAACAGCTCGGGGGTTAATTCGGGAGGTGATTCGAGTCGAGTTGGCTCACAGAACCGGGCCAAGAAAATGCTGACTACAAATTGCAATTGCCAGCCGGGCCCAGAAGAAATTGCCTCATGATTACGTCGACTGCCTGTCCGTCCGTCAGTCTGCCCGCTCGTCGGTCTTGGTCCGTCACGTCCATGTCGTCTAGCTGTCTCTTTGGGTCTCTGAGGAAATACAAAAAGTTTCCAAATTTCTGCGCTATAAGCACGTGCCCGACTCTTTGCCAAAATTTCACATCGCCCCCGGCATTTTCCCCCTCCGGGCTGTCCGTGTCTATTCTCCCCCTTTCGAAATTCACTTCATGTTAATTTTCATCTCTTTGATTTTGCGTTTGCATTTCGGCTTGCCACTCGGGGTTTAATGTAATTCTTTAGCATTTGCCTTCGAAATGAGGTTAAGCTGGCACAATGCTGAATGGCAAATGGTGAATGCTAAATGGCAGGCACTGTGCAACCGAAATGGGTCACCTCAAGCGGATATTTCGGGGGGGGGGCGGTGGAAAATGGTGCAGGGAGAAATATGTGCGCTGCGAAAGACAACAATGTGGATCAGTGGAATTTGAAAAATTGGGGTGGACGGGCGTCGTTAATTATTTCTGTTATTCATACTTTGAAACAGTTAAAATTCATGACGCAAATTGTGTTCATTTTTCATTACCAAAACGTTGAAGTTACTAAAAAATGAAAGAAACACAAAGCCTTCAGGAAATAAAAAAGGCCGAACTTAGAGGCAATAATTCAAAGTTTTAAGTAATTTCCAGCATATAATGAAAATCCAAAGTTTTGTGGATTATTTACAGACCTCCGATGATGCCCCAAGCTATATGCTTCTGCTTGTGAAACTACTGTTTCTGCTTTTGTTAGATCTGCTTCTGCTTTTGCTCTTGATCCTGCTTTTGTCCCTAAAACTGTTGTTTCTGCTTATGCTTTTGATCCTACTAATGTTTCTGAAATGGCTGCTTCTGCTTTTACTGCTGATGTTATTAGCAAAAGTGTGTTAACACTAAAAAAGTTATGATTTTGTTTAATATTTTTTGTCTTAATTGTTTATACTTTTTTTTTAAATCGTTTTTTGAGGAATAAAGTTAGTCTAACTTTTTTAATTTATTTAGTGAATCAATTGAATAAGAAAAGAACTGGCTTCAGCTTGAACCGAAGATCATAACCAATTTAAAGTTCAACCCTCTTTCACAATGACTTTTAATGATTATATTTTGTAATCATTATCATTAGCCCCAGAGTTGCCCCTTTATTAAATTCAGCTCATTAGAAGCGCATCTCGAAAATACGTACTCCACCTGATTGATAAGCGGTTAATAATAGTGTGTGACCCTCGACTAAATACCCCACAGAACGCCAGGGAAGCGCAATCGAGAAACGGAAGCGGCTTGAGGATCGGTAATCGGGAATGGGGCATCGGAACGGGGAGTCCGGTAACTGCGCCCATAAATGCACCGACTGCCCATACTTATAATTTGAGAAGGCCAGCAGACAAAGTCCGAGCGCTGCGCGCCATCAATGTAATTACGAACACGGCACGCAGTCGGTCAGCCACTCCCCCTTTTCCCTTTCCCCCCTCCCTGCCTGACCGGGGTAATGACTACACCTCAAATTGCACAGAGGTATACAAAATATAAATACAAGCCCGGCGAGCGCCTAAGGTTGCCAGGCAAGGGATCAAAAAGAAACAAGGAAACGATGACGTACCGAAAAAAGACACGAAGCTGAAAAAAACAATAACCCCAAATGGGAAAAAAGAAAATCAGACAAACAACCGAATTAACAGAACGCAGGAGGAAAAAAAATCCAGGGAGGGAGGAACATAATGCGAGTTTAAGTGCATGAAATTACAAACTGGCTGAAGTTGGCTCATGGATGGATGGTTGCTTAGCAGGGATCAGGGGCGTAGGTAGGGGGTTCTGAAAACCTTAAAATTCTTTTTATGAAATTTGATCGCCTTGAATTTCATAGAATTTTAAAGTATTTCAATAAAATAAAAGTAAAAGGCTCTACAAACTTGCTAGTAAAAACCCCTTTCCTAAAAACCCTGTAACGCCACTGCTTGGGATGTTGCCAGGGGTTCGGGGTTTTGAGGTTTCGAGGTTCGGGGTTTGGTCTACCCTGCTCCTCGTCCAAAGCTGGCTGCACCCTTTCCTTTACCTTTTCCTTTGTCCCAAACTAATTCCGAGTGCCGCGCTAGTTTGGTGACGAGCCGAAATGAAATGAGGCGGGCATAGAAACGCTGCACTTAATGGGACACTGTAAATAATTGCGGAAGTTCGTAAAGCCTTCGCCATCTGATCTGACATTTGAGGCGCAGATGTGCCGAACTGTTTGATACTCGTACTCGGAGTGTGCTGGGCTCGCCGTTGGTCGTTTGCTTATCTTGTAATTGTTGATTTAGTGTGTGCTCAATTTTTATTTTTGTGCGGTTCAGGTTCGATGGCAGCACTGTTAGTGCAGGCGGTGGCAAGGTGCCAGGGGCTGCGGGAGGGTCTGATCTGCAAGGGGGGTGGGCATGGGCACGAGCAAGAGCAGGGGCAGAGGGGTAGGTTTGTTTGCCCGCCTGGTTCATTGTTCGCTCATTGATATCGCTCGTGGTCGTTGTCGTTCCCGGCGCGTGACAAATGACTTTGACGTTGCATTCCGTATTTTCGTATGTACATACACTGCGAGAAAAATGTATTTGTACAATATTATAGGTTTACATTTTAGTTTCAATGAAAACCATTATTGAATTTACGTCATAAAATACCTTATTTTGTAGAAAACATATGAATATGGAACTGTTGACCTTGTTAAGAACTCTTAATAAACTTAGATACTTTTGCAATTTAATTTTAAATATTATGTCTTAGGCACGAGTTCCTAAAACGAATCTCTAATTGATCCCTCCTTTTTTTATTTCCATATGAAAAATAAGGCTAGTTACATTCGCATCACTACTAACCTTAGAATTCAGGCTAAGAAGAAACTGTTTAAATAAATAAGTTTCGATCTCCAACATCGTTTTTGCTCAGTGTTCAGACTTAGTTTGTGTGCCTCCGCATGGGGCTTTGTCAATGGGCGTCTGTGTCCCTGTCCGCGTCCTACGTCGCCATCAATCGAAATCCAAGCAGGCCGCCGAGCGGGCGGCGAATCAACAAATTGAACTGCTGCTGTTTATATAAAATATCTACATACTGGCATCTATCTATTGTTGTGTTTGTTGTGGATGTACGGCCTCAGTTCGCCTCGATCCCAGCGAACACTACCGGCCATAATTGACAGTTGTGTTGGCATTTATTTATTTATATTTTTTGTTGTCGTTTTTTTTTCTCTAGACGAAATCCACTCGGGGCACACACGCAAAGTGCACTGAACCGGGCGCTAAATTTGGGCACAGCTTTTTACTGTTTTACTGCTTTACGACGGGGTTCAATGTAACCCCACGGGGTTTCCACCTAACGTAGGCGCTGCTGCCCTCGCTCCGAGAGTCCCGTGAATTAATGTCAGTTGTCCGGAGTCCGGAGATGGGTGGGCCGGGTTCCATGGTGTGGATTGATGGGTGTGTGCCCTGAACCTGAATAGATGCGAGACTAGATACTAAAATCGCAGGTAGAGGTCTAACTGCGGTTGACAGACCTCTCAGGGTCGCCATCTCGGGGGAATTCAAATGAAAGTGAGTCAATGGGATGCACTTAACAATTTTAAATTGTCAATCAAGAAGCTTAAGAGCAGCGATAGTTAATTTATTAATTTTAGTAGCATTTCCTCTTTAAAAAAATTTTCGCAATTTCTTGATTTATATTGAATTGAAATTTAAAGAATTTATCATTTTACACTCTTTTGTGACATTCCCTTCACCTCCCCCTGGTAGCCACGAACACCAAACGTCAATTTGGAGCAACTGTCAGGCCAAACTGACTAGAAAGAGATGGTTAGGGGGTAGGCAGTGAAAGAGACAGACAGGGACAGAAACCAACTAAAGTGTCATACACTTTTGATGGCCAACTAATAACCGAGAGCTGCCGCCGCGACGTTGTCGTGTCAGCTGCAATTGACACTTGTGCGTCGGATGGGCAATACAAGTATTTATGAGCCGATGAACTCGAGCGGTTCTGGTTCCGCTGGCTCTAATTTCAATGGTCTCCCTGACAATATGTCGCCCTTTCTGCCTGTCTGTCTGACTGGCCTTCTGTCCGACTCAGAGTGAGTTTTGTCTGGAAACAGTGTTGCCAAAAGTAGAGTTTTCCTAAATGTATCTACAAAATATAGTATTTGTTGCCGCTGTTCCAGGTCTCCCTTTTTAACGGGCTTCCTCGTTATTTTGGTTGACAATCAAATTCTAGCGAAATTGGATTCTCTTGTTCTTCGGCACGCTCGGGCGGCTTCAAAAACTCACCCTCTGACACTGCCACCAGAAAAAAACAAAAATAATAATAAAAAGTGGGAAATGCGAAATGAGAAAATCAAGTAAATTGCCTGCAATTGCAATTGTTTTTACTCTTTGGCCAGCAGCATGTGTGCCGCTGTCCGTTATATTGTATTATATGTTTCCCTGGGCCTCGCATTTTTAATGCGAAAATGATTTCATAAATTGTTTGCCAGTGATGTTTATTTTAAAACTTTAGTTACCGTTGGGCCCCGAGGGAAGGTTGAGCAGAGAGAAAAGGGAACGAAAGAGATACGCACCCATTTCCATTCTATTATTTCAGCTGTCAGATATTTCGACACTTGAAATTGAGCGTGTGTGATGTTTTTATTCTTTCCCAAAATGGAAGGGGTCGTAGGTGGGTTAAAAAATAAGACATATTCAATATACAACCTGCACAGGAAGAAAAAGAATTGATACGTTTTAACTTTAAAGAAAATCGAAACATTTTAGGGAACTGTAACTTGGAACGTTTGTTGTTTAAAGAAAACATCCATTCATTTATTCTAGCATAAGGAAAGATATTATATTTTACTGTATTAAAAAAAATTTAGTAAAATTTCGAACTGTGTAGCACAAAAAACCCAAACAGGGGAGCGAAGGAAATTCGCACAACAGGAAGCTGTAATTGGCCCAGGAGCGCTTGAGCAAACATGGCCAAAGTCAAAGGCAACGGAGGGGGAGAGTTTCTTTATTGGATCGGCAGCTGTTGCCCGATAAGGTCGCACCCAGAGCCCAGATCCCGCACTCCTTACGCCATATCCCACGTCCGGAGACCCGACGCAATGCCAACTGATTGCCGTCTTGCGTGTTGCCTTTCCACCCGAGCCTTATTAATTATGACGGGACATGAATTGATAATGGCCGGGCCTTCAGCCCCCAAGAATTGCCGATGAGCGGCGATAGATAAGCCCCGTCCGGGAGGAGGGTTTCCTCGATGATTGCACTCGATTGGGATCGGAATCGGGACTGGGATCTGATCGGGCTGGGGGTCGGGCAGCTAATGGCGCCCATCCCAAATGAAGTGTAATTATGAGAGTAACGAAACGCTTGTAAAACGGAAAGCGAGAGGAAGTTGACCAGGCCCAGACGCCTGGACGGAATAATAAAAAGTGGAGTTTATGGGGAGAAGTGAGCACTCTTGATAATTGCCTTCAATTACCAGAGTTGCAAAATGTATAAAGATATTTAAATATCTGGATTCACAGGTACTGGTACTGATTTATATTAAATGGGAGTCACAAAAAAAGCTGGGATATAGAATTTTAATACTATTAAACCTGGTAATATGCAAAGATTCTTCAGATTCTTTCATATACTATATCTGGAATCTTTATTAACTAAAGTCTATGCCTTCACAGATCACTAAAGCTCCTCCTGCCCCTAATCAAACCGCCTCCTCCTCCCTTCTGATGCAGACATGTAAATATCATAAAGTTGTGTACAAATAAATCAAATCATGGTGCAGGGCGCTGAGAACAAACAGCCCGCATCAGGCGGCACCAAATACACATGTTTCAATATGTTCAGAGAAAAAAAAAAAACTATACCGAGACCCATCACATCATCCCCCCTGCTATCAGTCAGCCAAAGTTCAATAAACAAAAGTCAAAAGAACGAGACCGAGGGGAGGCGTTGGAGCCCACTAACATACTATATAACTTGAAACCAAATAAAACGCTCTTGTTCCCGTGTGCTTGACAGAGCGAATGCAATCAGAACTCGCACCTTCAGATACAGATACAATGGCAGATACAAGCACAGATACGAGAGCAGTGCCGCAGATACGGATACTGGCAGACACAGATACAATTAGCGTCGACTCTTAGGCAATGGCCTTTGATGTAGGCCCTCGTGATGTTAACAACCGGAGAAATACAACCAAGTGTGAAGACGAGGGGACGAGGCCTCGAAATCAAATTCAATTGAAGAAGTTGAAAGCAGAGAGCTGTGCGGGAAAGTCAATAATCATATTTAATACACCCAATGCTCTCGCTGGAAAGCGTATCCCCATTTATTTTTCTCTGCAAGAAATATAAGGCAAAAAGTGTACAAAATCCGGACCAGCTCAGGAGAATTAAATTAAATGAAATGCTGCCAGTGCCGTTCTGACAGGAAATAAAAAGAGAAAAGCAATAAAATAATAAAAATAAAAAAGTCTACTCAGTACCAGCAATTCATGAATGAAAATTAAGGCATAATCTTGAATGCTTTAATTAGAAAAGCAAATGATTAAATTATGTTTATTATTTGGACCAAGGTGCTAGGGTAGCGAGGTGGCTACCATTCCTTGGGTAACAGCTGAGTCCGTTGTCTGTTTCTGCGTCAGTTCCATGCCCCGCCTCTGTTCCACTCCGTGGCAATTCACTTGGCCAACATCAAAAGCCCATTCGAGTGGCGGCTGCCACTTTCCAAGAGTGCGAAATTAAAACAAAATGTTGCAAGATGCTGCGGGCTGTGCAACCGCTCCTACTGCTCCTCCTGCCCCACAGCTCCTCCGACTTCATCTGGGCCCGTTTTGATTTCGTTTGGCTGATAAGCCGAGCTGGCCGTAGCCGTAGCTCTTCACATCATGCGTAAAACGGCGTCAAAATGCAAATGCAAAATGCCGGGCAAGATTTCCCTCAACCCCGTGCCTCCATTCCTCCCTATGCCCGGCTGTTGCCACCGCCTGGCCACGGCGTAAATAAACATTTTGCGCTTTAATTTATGTTGCAACGTTTGTTGCATGGGGAGCATTTTATTGCACATTCGCCTGGGGCCGCATTGCGAAATTTATCATCAACTGCGAGCTAAATGGGCCAAATGGGGGCAGCATCTCCGCCGCCAAATAAGTTTTCCGCCCATAAACTGTGTTAAATATTTAGTTGTAAAAACTGCCATAAATATTTGTGAAGGGCAGAATTGTTATAGTTCTTTAGTGAATGATATTGTAAAGTGAATGAAGGAGGTGAAATCATGTAGAACAAATCTATTTGATAAAAACAACTGAATTGCAAGTATCTCATTTGTTATTCGTATTTAGTGTGGAAAACAATATGCCACAAGAAAATTGTCAGGTACAAGTCTCTATAATAATACCTTACTTTTGGCAACATTTATTTCATACATACATTCATGTATACCCTAAACATGGCCTAATCCTCTTGCTTCACTTAAGCCAATTTGTGCGGGCCATTCAATGCCGAGATCCAATTAATATTGAGGCCTGATTGGGCACAATTAAGACAATGGCTGTTCGTGGCCATTGAAAACCATTAGAACAGAAATTTTCCAAGTCATGTGACCGGAGGTGATCAAACAATTACCTGGTCCACCTGGCGTCCTTTACCTGCGCCGTGCAACTTCAGCGGACTGCACTCATTTAAAATTTAAATGTGAAAATAATGCAAATTAATGTGGAGGCAGCGTTTTGTTACGGCACCGCTGATAAACAACAACAGGACCGGGCTGGGGCCTGTTTGGACAGTTGCTGTTGTTGGCACACACCATCCAGTGTACATATATTGTTGTCCCGGCCGGATCCCTGGCTCGGGACAAGGACAACATCGTGTACATGTTAATTACTTGTGAAAATATGCAACAGACGGCAAAAACAAGGGCCGCCAGTTGCCATGAGCCAGACTTTTCGCACCAACTCAAATTGCCGGGTCGCCTGTTTTCGGGACCGGGAACCGACACCGTGAGGTGAGGTGAGGTTCGTGGATCGTATCGTTCCTTCTTTATGTTTCTGCTGACGAGTGCCCTTCAAAGTGAACCTGCCCGGCTCAAAGGGCCAACTGTGCCGCGGACCCGCACTCGGACTCAGGACTCGGCTCGACTCCGACGCTTCCGTTTCTATTCCGAAGGGCTTGGCTTGTGTGCGGGCATACTAATTACAAAGGCAAGAAGACACTTACAAAAAATATCAGAGTTCTTATTAGGGAATCATATATTTTATATATTATTTATAAAACAAGAATAGTATATTTAATATTATTTAAAAGGTATAAAGATAAAATTTTCTCAGATTTCAGACAAATAAAAATGTGGTAATATTAGAGGGCTCCTTTATGTTTCTTTATATTAAGCATAAGGTTCTTTCAATTTTTTTGAGTGTATAACCAGAAGCAACAACGGCAACCCCGACGTGCCGCATTGGATGTGGATGTGGATCTTTAATCGCGCCCCCTTGAAGCGACTTTTTGTGCGGCACACACTCATTAAGCGAAACTGAAAACCAGAAACAACTTCAAATCACACATCGTTTCTTTCTTCTTTCTCTTCCGCCCCTTTTGGTACGAGTGTATTTTGTTGCTGTTGTTGTTTTTATTACATTTCGGGACTGCCGGGCTTGTATCTTTCGCTAAGGCCTAATTGCTTTTTATGACAGTCGAGTGAATATGATAAATCTTTTGCCGTGGCCCGACATTATTTCGACATTTGTTTGGCTAGCAACATTCTTGGCAATTAAATTTATGTTTGTATTTCGTTTGTAGTTCGCTCCCCGATAATACTACCTGACATGTGTTACGGGATGGTGGTCACCACCCTCTTCCTTTCAGTTTCAGACCCACCTCTTATCCACCATCCATCCATCAGTTTGTCGGAGGAGCGATGAAAATGTGTCAGCTGTGCAAGTGTCTCCGCGCTTGACACTTATTTGCAATTGGCTTGAGGTTTAAGTCTGGCAGTGGGACAGAAAATTCCATTTAAGTGGCCTTCAGTGGGTTAATCCTCGTTGTGGGCAAATACAGCGGGCCACTACAATTGGGACAAGTGCCGGGTCCACTTTTAAATTCACCAGGGTGTGAAAAATATTCTGCCACTCAAGGGCGAGGAGAATATATTACACTTTTATAGTATGTACTTATTTTTTTAATATTGAAAAATTCATGTTCGTAAGGATCTTAATTGAGATTAAAAAAGGCTTGTCATTATTCTTCTTGGCCTACATTTTTATTTTAAGCAATAAATGTTGATGATTTTTAGTCATTAATTAGTCACTTAAGTATTTTTCTCCCTTGTAGCAATTCAAAACACTAATATTATACATGCATTGTCAAAGCTAATCATAATTTGTACAAAGAGAAATCCAATATGCTATAAAATACATAAATCACATCAAGTTGTTTAAATATCTACAATCTATAAATATTCGTCATGGACAAATATATGTCTTTATACCCTAAAACATATTAGCATATGTTTAGATAAACCTCCGAAGCAAATTCAAAATTTATATAAACTCTGAATTATTATAGATTTGCAAGAGTCTTTAGCAAATTTGACCGACTTAACCTCAGCTGTGACTAACGTTAGGCATAATTTTTGAAAACATTTTCTGTGTCAAATGAGGTAAGGCCGAGGTCTTGGCAAAAGTGAAATCCGCCAAGACAAATATGGCACTGAGCTGGCAAAGTTTCCGCGGGAATAAAGCCAACCCAAGCGAGCCCAAGCCATATTGATCCGACAACAATTTCTCTTTCAGCGCGCTTACAGTACTTTTGTGGAAGTGGAACTGGGACTGGGACTGACATTCGGCAGATTAGCATTCGGAGAGCTGTGAAAATGTTTCGTAATTTTGTGAATTTTACAAACAAATACAAAATCGTCCGGGGCATGATATCATATGGCACCCTCTGGCCCTGCGGTTCCCTCATTGAGCAAACTCTGATCGAAAAGAAGACATTCCGAACGTACGACTGGATGAAGTGTCTCAGGTTGTAACCTATATATCTTAGCCTGGATTGATGGCTAATTCTTTAACTTTTTCCCCTGCAGATTTAGCTTATTCGGCTTCTTTTTCATGGGCCCAACCATATATGTGTGGATCCGACTGGCGGGCGTTATGTGGCCACGCACCGATATTAAGTCATCGTTGTGCAAGGCGATCACCGAACAGACCGCATATGACCCGATGGCCATCAGTTCTTTTCTCTTCTTCATGACCCTGATGGAGGGCAACACATACGCAGACGCCAGGCGGGAGGTAAGGACACTAGCTTTGATTTACAGGTTATAGAATAATATGTTGGGTATATCTGGGATAGCATTTTATTGAAAAAAAGCTATTCTGTGCTATATGTCTTCATAATATTATACTCAAGCGTATAAAATGGGAATCTGATCATTGGAAACCTACCATCTCCCAGTTGTGCTCATTTCTTTGTGGCCAGTTTTCCATTCGATATTACCTTGTGGTATTTATTTTGGAATTGGGTCTCGGATTTCCACCGGGCTTCTTGCCGCAGTTTCGGTGTGTGGGTTTTTTGTTTTCGGAAATCCATTTTCTCACGACACCGTGGCGGTATCTGAATCTTTGTATCTGTCTCTCTGCGGCGCAGCATCTGTATCGGCCTCCGTATCTGTATCTGCGACTGCGGCTGTAATGTAAGCATGCATAAATATCACCTGTCTGTCGCCAGCCTCCGTCCCTGCCTGCATATCCATTTCTCCGTCTGGTCCTCCGCTTCAAGTTGTCAGCATTGATTTGTTGGCTCTGCGGCCATACTTTGAGATACTTCGAGTTACTTTGGAATAGTTCGGGGCACTTCGCTCCGGGCTCGAGTTCGGTTCGATGACTGGCCCCTGGCTGACTTCCACATCATTAGAAACCATTTATCTTGATAAATGTAAATGTTTTACCATATATTTGTGTCAGACATGCGTCGTCTCATTTGCTTTGCATGCGTTCCCCGAAGATCTATGGCCCGACTTTGCCTGGTCGATGTGATTGGCTCCGGTTTTTGGCCGTTAAAGAGTTTTGTTCGCGGAGAATGAAGACATTGTCCTCCTGGTCATTTCAAACGAACCAGTGAACGAAACAAATACTAATGTATCTTTGTATCTAAAATGTTTCTTGAAAAATATATCTATAAAGACCCGTTCACAGAAATATCCATATATTTGTTTCACTTACTTTTCTCAGCAAACTAAATTCTATTAAATTCAAAAATTAAAATGGAAAAGTATGCTCACAACGGTGGCCACTCGATAATTAATAGGCAGACCTCGACAACTGCCCCGCGGCTGACTTTTAGCTCTGGATATCGTTTACACATTCACACTCGGTTCAGGGCAAATGTTGGCAAAAGTGAAAATTTCGTAGCCCGGCAATGGCGATACCTTTCAATTAACAACATTAACAAAAATGCCACACCCCCCAGCAAAAAGAGAGAGAGCAGTCTGGGCAATAAATAAAATTTTAAAGGTCTCCCCGCACCGTCGCATGCCTGACACTTAATTACAATTTTCCGCACTGGCATTTTCCGGCTCCTAGTATTATGTCACCGCACTCACACCTCCCGATGCTCCTCCTCTCGTTCCCAGGTCAGCGATAAATTCCTGGACGCCTACAAGGTGGGCGTTATTTATTGGCCCTGCGTGCAGACGGTGAACTTCGCCTTCGTGCCGGCGCGGAACCAGGTCATCTTCACCTCCTTCTTCAGCATGTGCTGGACCACGTTTCTGGCCTACGTCAAGTTCCTGCAGCTGCATCCACCAGTGGACGTGGACCACCATGCCATGGACATTCACTTCCTGGAGATGTGAGTCCCGATTGGAGTTGAAATCTAAGTCGGAGTTCCAGCCATCTAATTTTTATTATTTATTTATTTCTATTTTATGAGGTCTATTAAAAATTTATAAATTTATGTGAGTCCATTAAATGCGGCTGATAAATGAGTTTAGATAAGTTAGCAGTTTGTCGTTAAATTGGATGATATCATGCACTGATTATAGTTTGAAATTTTATGTGTTTAGAACTTCGGAAAATTGGAAATAAGGAGGAGGTTGCTGGATTTGTACAATCAAAAAACAAAGTACAGTCCGATTTTAATGAAATTCAAAAAGAATTTAATTCAAGGGAATCGATTTTACCAAATAAAAAACTTTGCCAAACTCTGACTGACAAAGTTTGTTGCATAAATTGACCCGGATCAGCATTTATCAAAATTAATATTTATTATTTGCGCGCTTCTTTCGCTCTGGGAATGGGGTTCCATTAAAATGCATACGCAACATCTATGCATATTATATACGTTTGCCATATAATATATATGTATCTGAATATCTGCGGGTTCGTTGAAGTGGAACTGGTCGGAAGGGCGCCATGAAGGGGAACTAAGGGGTCGTGCTGAATGCGAGAGAACTGAATGCATAAATAATGCCGATTTAGATTATTCTGAAACAGAAACATCATCGCCGAGCTGCGGTCTGCACTCGGATATTCGCATTCGGATTCGGATTTGGATTTGGACAAAAATGCCACAGAGCAGAGCGCAGACGATGACGAGGCCATAATCAGGCGAATTAATATGGAAATTTATGCAGAGCGAAAAATGAAACCGCAGAAGTAAGCCCAGAACAGCAAGTCGAAACCAAAACGCAGACCTATACCGAAACCCGAACGCATGTGGGTTCTGTTATCAGTCCGGGAAAACGTGGCGCACTTCCTGGCCAAACGAGCGGTTTTGTTGGACAACACAGCACAGAAAACAAAAAGGGTAACGTTTTTTAAAAGTTAAAATAAATACCACAGAAGATTCATGAAAATAAAGGTAAACCTATAATTTTTCTTAAGAAAGTTCTAATACTTAATTCAAAATTCATACGAAATAATATCCGTTATTCTTTAATTTTATTAATTACTAAATATCCAGGGTCTTCTGAATTATGTATAATTTCACAAAAATTCTTCTCCGTGTACCCAAGCTGCGAACAAACAATTGAAACAAGAGTTTCATTTAATTCTGCGTCGGCTGGCAGGCCAATTTCCTATCCGCCCTGCGCCCATTTCTCAGTGTCTTGCCGGGGTCTTTATGCCGCTGTTTTATAGCGCATTAATTTCGAAAGTAGCGCTACGTGTGCCAAAAATCATTAGCAACGGAATTACGCTCAATGAAATGCAGTCGGCGTCGCGTCGCGTTGCCGGCAAACAAAAGCCGTCCAAGGGGAGATAATAAAGCGTGGCCGGGCCCAGGCCAGGCCGGTCTTCGTCCTCGTCCTCCGTTGTCGATGATGACGGAACCGGGGAATTCCGAGTTCAAAGCGGAGTGGAAGTGGGAAAAAGCAAAGGGGCCGGGTAACAGCAGGGGAAAGGTGGAAAATAGCAGTTGGAAGGGGGGAAAAGTCGACACCCGTCAGCCGGCAGCCAGCCGCTTGACGTTAACGTTTCTGCTGCTTATAAATTTACCCTAACGACAAGTTAAATGCTGAATACGAAATGCCGCTGACGGAAGGGTTCCCATTCGGGAACCCTCAAGAGATATTCGAACACAGGCCGGAGAATTTGCCGCCAAGATAAAGCCCTAATGTGCTTGATGTCGAAATTTGAAAATGTATGCAAAGGGAAAGGAAAGTTGACGTGGAACTTTGAGTGCTTCGGCAGACCAATTAAAATTTAATTATTTACCAAGACAACACGAAATGCCTAGATCATTCCAAATACCTTTTACAAATTGATTGAAAATTTAAAAGTAGTTTGTAAACATTAAGATACATAAAACAATATTATTCCAACAGATAATTAAACTTATATTCAGAATTTAACTTTAGTCAGTTTTATAGATCTTAAGGAAAACCGAAAACAGGAAATATTTTGTATAAAACCAAAATGAAATATGGAAATTCAAATCATCCAAAAATTCATTATATATTAAAAGTTGCATGGGTATCAGCCCTGTCCATTCAAACAGGCAACAATGCGTAGATTCTCTAGAGTATTTATTCATTTGATTTAATCAAGAGTACATATCAGATCAGAATTTCGGGCAGATATCAGACCAATCCGAAAAAATTAACAGGTTGCGTATCTGAATCTGGCAATGGACTGGCAATCTTATCGCTGGGGAATAAACCATTATTAGATAATAAGCGGAACTAATTTGCTAAATGAAATTATGCAAATGGCGTGTGCAATCAGTTCGATTTGAGACCGTCAGGTGCGAGTACTTCGTAGCATGTTCAAATCCAAGTCCTTCGATTTGGTGAATGAGGAGAAGACAAAGAAGCCGGAACGACTCTATCAGCCGCGTCGGATGCGATGGCTAAAATACATTATACTGCCGGCCGTCTTTGCGTTTGTGCTCCTTTTAATCCTGGTCAATGTGGATTTCTCCGACAACAGTGAGGAAGTGACCTCCAGTTCAACGAGTCTAGGGTTGCACAGAGACTACGACTGGGAATCGGATTCAGGATATGTCTCAACTGAAGCCATAATTAGTGGCAAAGAGAATTCCACTCAAAAAATTTCAAGAGGCTATGGTCCGGGACTTGTGGGAGTCACGACTACAACAACTAGTAAAGCAGAATCGACAACAACAAAAGCATATACTACTTCAATTTCAAGTACAACTTCAACAACACATAGTACTAGTACACCAATACCTAGCGAAGCACCAACAATACCTAACGAAGCACCAACAATACCTAACGAAGCACCAACAATACCCACCACCACCCAATCACCGAATTACGGCGAAGAGCTGAGCGAGGAATACACGTGTTCTGTACCCCAGGAGGATAGTACAACGATAACAATGCCCTCAGAAATGATACTTAAGTTCAAGGATCCAAAAAACCATAAGCTTGAGGTCGCCATAAGCGATTGTGAGTCCCCTCAAATGCGAATAATCTACTTTACAAACAACTCGTTCACAGGATCCCTAGATCAAGAGAGTTTGGAAGTAACGTTAAGTAATATAACATTCGGTTTGAACTGCGGAAAACCTTACATTTACTGCGTTATGCTGGGCGGGAGAGTAGCCGATACGCCACATTGTCTTCCCCACAGGACAATGATATGTGAGGTCTATACTTCGGAAACAGACTCCTGGTTCGAGGCTAACGGGGGTCTGGTCATTGGCCTAGGAGTGGCTACTATTTTGATAAGCAGCCTCCTCGGAATGCTGATATTGTACGGCACCCTCCGTTGGAAGCCCTCCCTGTTGAGGGGGAGTAAGCACCAGATTGGTCCTTCACGGGATTCGAATACAATGGTTCTGATTCCCCAGGAGTCCGAAAAGAACGAGTACGGCATGACAAGGTATACTATTAATCTTTAAAGAAGAATACTACTAATTGTGATAATGAATCATATATTTTTGATATGCCTTTATTAACTTTATCTATTTTTGTTTCTAATCAGAACTCCGATTTCAACGGTGGACAATAACGAATACATAGTCGCTTATCACCGATATCTGGAGCAGGCGAATCTCCGGCAGTTGGAGTCCAATAAATACATAAGTCCGCCCAGGGAAAGGGCACCCTCTGTACCGCCATCCTGTGACAGTTCCTCCCATTTCCCGCCTTCTCTGCCGGCCAGGAATGTGTACGAGAGTCTCGATATTTACGAGGAACTGCCATAGAGCTATAAGTTTCGAATATCTTAATATCTATAACTGTTGCAAAAAACAAAATTATAAGAAATGTATTTATGGAAAGGCATTTGGTAGAATCGGAATACCTAAAGCTTGTTTGTGGGTTACATTAAAGTTTAAATTTGTATTGAAATTATTTTTACTATGAGTTCCTAGCATTCCTTACTACTAGTAATATTATCCTCCTAAAATATATCATACAAATGCAATAATTAAATGTAACTTTCTATAAAGATAACCGAATACTTCAAGCTAATAAATATTATAATTCTTTGCGTAATTTCAATGCCTTGATCTGTTATTGACTTGATCCTGTTAGATTCCTTTAGCAATGAATTCAAGTTAAAATAAGCCTTGACTACACAAAGTTGATTAAACATTGAAGAATGACAACACATTTAATATTACTTGTGTATTTTATATTTATTTTTCTGTTTGCATCTCCTAATAAAAACTGGGCCCCCATGTCTGGCTCATGATTCTGTGAAAGCTGGCACAGTTCAATGCTTTTATTTAGCTTTAATGAGCCCCAGTTAGCGATGAGGGCGCAAAAAACTCCATCTGAATGCTCCCCATTGTAGAGTCTGTGGAGCCTGGCATTTGCCCTTGCTGGGGACTCGGAGATGTACTCGTGGTGCACAGTTTGTTGACTTGCCACATGCACAATAAAATATTTTTGTAAGCGCTTTTTATGGCTGACATATCTCTTAATACACACACACACACACACACACACACACAGATCTCTTTTTGCGAGCGTTTTGCCAATTTATTTGCGCTCCCCCCGTTCCAGCTGGGATGTTTGGTTTTATTTTTCGGTGCCCTGCAGGCTGTCGCTGCCATAATTTCCCAGGCACATCCCCAGCTAAGCGGGGGAGACGGGGGAGGGGACTCTGTCAAAGTCCGGCCAAGTCTCTCGGCCATATGTTGCACACATTATGCTTACTTAACAATTAGAGACGCTCTTGTAATTCCACAAAATTGCTTTGTTCGCTTGGATTTTTGTTTTTCTTTTTTTTTCGTTTTTCGCTTCGAGGGAGGCTGGCGACTTGTGGGGAAGGGGAGAAACGGTGCCAGTACTATATGCTATATGCTGTTTCGGGGGCAGGGGTTGGGAAGGAAGTGCCGCAGAGTGGCTTTTGTGCTTGTTCCTTTCAGAGCTCTTTGGTCACTGAGCTGTGAATGGTTATGAGCTTTAAATCCGAGGAAAATGCTTTGATAGCCAGGCTGCAGTTATGTGTGGGAACGGAAACTAGTCAGGGTAATGCTCGCCGAAGGTAAGACTTGAGTTTTCCGGTAACCAGAACATCGTTCTTTGAGAGCGTTAAACGAAATTGGGATTTGTTATTCAACATTCCAAAAATGGGATAATTAAAAAATTAATCTAGGGAAAAGAACAATGACAAGCAAAATGATAGTATGTCGTTACTCATCTTGTTACTATAAAGTTAAAGATCGTTTGGAAATTTAAAAAATTTCACATCTTTGATTAGGTTTGATCGCTAAGCTTTTAAATATATAGCATTATATATAATGTGTTTGGAAATAATTAAATCTTTTGTCAGCTCGCTGATTGACTTACGAAATGTATTCCATCATGCGATTAGATCGTCATCCGTAATGAACGCTCAAGTGGCACACACTGTGTTCCCAGAAGTCGAAACCCTACTCCGCACAGTTCACTTCACTGGCGGCGGGACGGGACTTCCCATTATCTCAAGTGTGAGGCGAGGGAAACCCTAGACGGTGTCACAGCCGAATGCATCTGGACAATCCCATATGTGGGCAACTGGATCGATGCGATATCTGTCGCGATTGATATTAATGATTTGCAGCAGAGGCCATTAAGTTGTTTTGTACCTTTCCATCATCAGAAAACTAGGAAAACTCTCCGATTGCCTGAAGCGAAGGCGTCACTCCAGACAGACATTGTGCACAGGAGGTCTACCCTCGCTGGGAAACCCCATTGCTCTGGCTACGAAATCAAAGACCCTTTCGCTCATTTTCCATTTTCCATTTGCCCGCTGATAACGGACACGAACCAACGGCCCCGTAACGTGGCATTTGTTTAATGGATTAAAAATAATAGGTACGAGCGGGCAGCGGGGAAGCAGGAAAGCAGGAAAAGCGGGCCCAGTACAGATAAAAATCGCAGCACGTTTTGTGTGCGCAGGGAAAATGGAAAATGTGCCGCGGCGTGTCATAAATTAATTTTTGTAAATTCTGCAGCCTGTCTGATTCGGTTACGGATCGGTATCGGCTTTATCTCCGGCCCCGAGACAGGGATTCTTATTAATAATAATAATGCCACACGGCTTTGATGGACAGACAAAGGATTTTCCCGGACGTTGTGGGTGGGTGGACTCGCTCTATGGATGCGAAACCACTTTCATTTCGGGCCTTCAAGGGTTGAAAGCATCCCATTCCCCCCGCTTGGCTGCGGTTGTCAGGCGGAGAAGCTTTTAAAAAAATTATGCAAAAATCATGATTAGGCAATTTCCCGATGCTGGAATGGAACGGTCTGCGGGTTGTGTCTCCCGGCAGCTAATTAGCCATTCATGGAGTGTAGTGAGCTGTCGGGGGAATATTTAAACAGTTGGCTGCTTCCCAGAAAGCGGCGGCAAAAGTTTAATTAGTCCGGGCGAATGAATGTGCCTTATGAATATGAAATCCGCACACAAATCTATTCAGCCCCGATCAGACGCACTCGTATCCTTGAGACTCCTTCCCGGTTTGGCTTGGTTCGGTTCGGTTCAGTTCTCTTCAGTTCGGTTGAGTTGAGTTGCGACTAATGAGCCCGCGCAGAATTGGCGCGAAGCTAAACAAAAACGGCTCACAAAATGTAGCAATTATGGGGCGGGACGGAGAAAAACTCACATTAATGACAAAAGCCAGCCAAGTACTCGGCGCACGAGGAGAGGCTGCTTAAGACCCGCAACAAACGAGGGGCACTTAAAAGATGAAACATAAAACGGAGCCCCAGAAGCCCATAAAAAACACATTGTGCCGGGGCCGCACTTGAAAGGCGAGTTCTTGCCGCATACCCCTCGCCCTGTGCGTCCTTTACACTTGAAAACATTGCTTTTCTATTCATAATATGTGCTGGGCATATGATTCCTTTCAACATTTCCATTTGCATATAATTGAAATCTATACCTATCTGATTCCCTTAAAGTACACAGGTATAGTAATAGAAAAAGAACAAGAGAACAACAAGAGCTGTATAATAATAGTGTCCAATTCAGGCCTTGGAATCCTTGAAACTGGTTTGGCCAAAATCGGTTAATAAACTTGGAAAACAATAAAGCTTCGAGGTTTATATCCTCAGTGTAGCCTTGCCATATGGGACAAAGAAGCAGTTGCTTTGTACTCGGCGGAAGGGGCTGTCATAAAATTGCAACATAAAAATAAAAATTAAACCACTAAACGCAGTCCAAACGCGACCGACTTGCGTCCAGGCCCTGACTTTTAAGTTCTCCGTTCGTCCTTCCCTTAGAAATCGATTTGACTTTGGGCTGCTGGCTCGACAGTTCGCAGAGCGACCCCAAGGGCAGGACCTCACGTTCGCCCGCGATAAGGACGAGGGTGTGCGAGTACCCCTAATGATATTCAATAATAATACATGCGCATAAAACCCACTTGCGACCCACCGCCCGAGAGTCGTCAACATTTCAGACATGCTCCGGCTGCGCCTTCAGAATTTAATGTGCTTATAATGCCGCCCGCTGGCTCTTCCAGCCATAAACAGATGCAGTCCTCACTCCCAGATAATCCCCACGCCCTATCCCGATCCCGATTCCGATTCGAATCGGATACGGCACACACGCAGCCACACTCACGTAATTGTGAGCCCAGCACCCTCGACACATTTTTAACAGCAAATGATGTCAATTTCCATGCCCGCCAAGGGCAGAGTTAGCATCGTTGTTGCGTTGGGAAAACTCCCCAGATGGAAACGCAGGATGGAGGTCCCTGGAAATGCTGAACGCGTTTTGTTATTCTATCGAAAATTGAACTTAATTGGTGCGTGAAGTGTGCACTGAGTGGATTTTGATGGTTGCCAGGCAACTATTGTAGTAGAGCTGCAAATTTGTCAGCGCCGTTGCTTTTCTTTACGCTCTCCGCCCCGAGAAGGCCCAAGGCCCATGGCCCCAGACTCAAGACCCATCCACCTGGCCTCATTATAATTTGCCAACAGTCAACAGACAGGGCTGCGATCAAATTGGACAGGCTGTGCGATATGTGCGAGGGAGGAACTTGAATAAAGAAGGATAATGAGATTCACAGGACCCAAACTATGGAGACTTAAATAAACATTTATATTGGTTATTCAATTTTAAAAACATTCCGTCATAATGAATAAGCTTCAGAAAGAAAATTCTATGAAAATATCAGAGAAATCAAATTATTAAATCCTATTGATCAAAGTTTCTTTTTCTTTTTTAATAAAATTTTATAGTAGTTTGAAATTTTGGTATAATTTTATGTTTTTCTGAAACACATTCCCTGAAAGTATGCAACATTTTGTAGTACACCGATGACTTACATTTTTAGTTTTTATACAAAAATTTGTATGAATATTAAAATAAATAAAACTGGATAAAAAAAATAGTATTTAAAACATTTATAGAAGTTTAACACATTTACACATTTTTACACGTTTATAGACTCTAAAAACTAAGATAAATGATGATGAATTAGTTATAAAGTAACAGAGAAATAACAGGTTTGTAAATGGACTCTGTTTTTCAACACGATTTAGGTTTCTGAAATATTTGCTAGAGCCCATTAATATATGCTTTATATCATTCCCAGCGTTACAAATCGTGGTAATTGCTGCCCCCATGTAGGAACCTTTATTATTCTCTGAATTGGGGTAACGAAAACTGGAAAACTGGCCACACCGAGGCAACCCTTTCGGGTTCGTTTGTAGGTGAACTGTTATCTGCTATCTGCGTAATCCCATCATGCCCGGCAATCAAATTAATTTGCCATGCCCCAGTTCGCCACGAAATGGCCGACCAACCCTCGTGGCTGAAATTCCGCAGGAAGGACACGGAGACAGGCGGCATCCCGGTCGCCAGGGCAGGGGGACATGGCATCCAAGCTGATTAGCATAAATTCGTCTATGTCGTTGCTGGCAACGTTGTCGTCTTTTGTCAACGTGTCTGGCATGCCAAGCTGAAAAACTTTGCCAGTTTCCCTTCGACTTTCCCGAAGGTGAGGGAAACGAAACTCAAACAGGAGCGGCTAAAGGAGACGGAGCAGTCACGGACTTCGGCTGGGAAACATGTGTCACTGGGGCCTGTCTGCTTATTGCACGACTAATGTCACTTGCAGGCGGAGGCAGTCAACAAAGGGCGGCGGCCTGGCCACGGCAAACTTCCTGGCACAAAGACTGACTTTTTGGACTGCAACTGCAAGTGCTATAGCATTCCTTGGGCTCTCCGGGGATGCGAAATTATTTCCAAGCCACTGACGTTGCTGGGTGAAGGACGAAGGGCGAAGGACAAAGGATAAAAGACGAAGCGTTTCATTTCAAGTAGTTCTCAGTGCTCGCTTATATGATTACACTAATGAAAATATGCAGAGTCTAGAGTCCTTTGTGAGAAGAAGAAAAGATTTTCTAATTTTTGAACTTTTACCTAAACAGTCAAGATGTTGCTTTATAATATTGCTAGGTTTACAGTTCAAAAGAAAACTATATAGATATTTAACTCTTTATTTACATCATTTTTATTTAAACGATAAATTAAAATACTATGTAGAGTTTTCTTTATCCGAAAAGGAACCTATTTGATTCATTTTTCTAAAAAATACATCGACAATATTCCCAAGCTCATTTTATTATTGTTCTCCTGATTTGTTAAGTTTAATGTATGTTTTCCTTTTCTTTTCAGCTACTTCTACCCCCTACAATAGTCTAATTAATCGGTTTTAAATCTCGACTGCTTCTTTTTTTTAAGGAAATTTCTGAGCTAGCAGAACAATGCTGCAAACAGCTGCTCATCCAATGTCGGGATCATAATACGGATTTAAGGGACTTTGCAATCCCTGGGATTTCTGCTACGTCTCATCCCCTTTTTTTTGACATCTTTTCACGGCTGTCGACGCTCTAATTAACGCATTTTGTGTCTCTGGAATTTTTCAAGTGCCGATCTGTTTACGTGGAGTTCACCGAACAAACTTGACAATCGACAAAGGAGTACGGCCAGCCGGGCACTAATCATATTTTAGTGCGGTCCAACTAATTGCGGACGCGGTTTGAAACGCCCGCCTCCCCTTCTTATTGACACACAAGCGAACAAAGTGCACTCACACCGGGCCAGCGAGGCACACACAAACGCAGACCCGATAGCAATGATGCGGGCAAGGACGATGGCCGAGGGGAGGGTAGCAATTTACACCTGAGATCTGTAAAACTCACAGGGCATGGCAAAGACGAGGTACTAAGGTGCAAGGGGTAGACTACGACTTACTGTGGGTAGTTATCTCTTTTAAATAAATAAATTATAAATTATAAATAATTAAATATAATTATAAATGAAATAATTTCATATAAACTAATATATTGTTTAACGGAATAGATACAAGAAAAATAACAACAAATCCACAAAAAAACTCCCAAAGAAATAATTGAAAGTGTTTTTCGCCAGTTGCCTTTTAAAACCAAAATATGCATATGTATACTCAAGTTATTTTTTAAATTTATAATTCACATGTCAAATTGCAATTTGAGTTTTGTACAGCCACCCACGCCTGTGGCAATCGCCGATGGCTTGTCACAACCTCTCAGAATGTCGTGAGCATTCCTTCTTCGAGCGGCCAAGAGAACAGGGTATGCGGGCAGCAGGGGACCAAGAATCGTTGCCTGGCTCTAAAGACGTGTTAATGAAGCAGACATGCGGGCCAGAACCCGAAGAGCCAAGTCGTGGTCTTTGCCATCGTCTTGAGCTTTATCTCGGGCCTTGTCTTGGTCTGGGGATGTCGTCGGCGCTGAATGAATTTGTATAACTTGCAAATCATGTTGACTGACGGGGAACAGCGTGATGAGGAGGATATGGAGAAAAAGGGGGGGAAGTCGGAGCTCCCAGCTCCGAGCTGACGTTTACTTTGGCCGGGCAAAATTTGTAAAGTGTTGAGCGCGGAGCACAAACACCCGAACCCGGGCCCAAATCTGAACATATTGTGCTGCACATATTATGAAAATACCAGGGGCGTGCGGGGTGCGATCTGGGGTTGTCTGTTCTACTAAATCAACATCATTAAGTTTTCTGTTTATAAAGAAAACACTCGAGCATCGTTTGCGAGCTCTTCTTTTTAGTTCCCCCGGAGTTCGGCGCTCGGCTTATTGCTCCGGCGGAGTATTTACACAGACCAGAGAAGCGAAGATGCGTGCCGTGTTTTTTTAGGCTGGTTCCATCACGGCCAGCGCGAAGTCTTCAAAAAGCGATACAGCCAAGTGCCAAACACAAATTAGTAGTAGGCCGCGAGTACTGGCCGAGCAGAAAGTGGCAGGAAAGTGAAGTTTCCTGCATATTTGCCAAGACATTTTACCAAAACGCTTTGCTATGCATTCGAAAAAGTTGAAACTTTAAGGCTCAAACGGTGCCTTCGAGCGCCTCTGACCCTGGCCCTTGCAGAGGAAGAAGTTTTGGTAAATTTCGTTAACAATCGAATCATAAATCGGCATCTGATCCCTTGACAAAATCAGGTTGGGTTCATCAAGGAAGTGGTCATTACAATTTCTTAACCCCTTTTCTCTCTGTGCATCTGCTGGCGGTCCCAGACATCCATTACGTGTGTCGAACGAGCGGTGCAACAAAATGTGAGGCAAAATAAACAACAAAGTCACGAAATTGTTTATACAATAAATAAAGTGTGTGTGGAGCGCAGCGTCTGGCCCGAACAGCAAAAGTATCTTAAAGATACAAACAAGCGGCGGGCACTGGCGCACGCATACCGAACATGCCACCAAGCCATCGCCATCTCCATCTTCATCCTCAGGACGCGGCAAATCCAAAATGCATCGCCCAGATACTCCGGCGTTCCCTCCGCTGCGAGTATCTGCGCTTAGTATCTGCACTTGCATGCGGCTCGAATTACAAGCGGGCAAATGTTTAAATACTTGAGTGCCGAGCACGAGCATATTAACTTTTACTCAGCGCTGGCTCTTCGCTGTTCGAAATTGTCAACACGACAATTCACTTAGATGTGCTCCTCCAACAGCCGCCATCCGGCAGATGCACTGCAGCCATGTCATTAGAAGACTTACCCCTCCCCCCGTTTGGATTTCGTGGCGCCCCGGGATAAGCATGTGGCCGCAGAGAGTGAGGTTTGCCAGAAGTTGGCAAGTACCGTTTCGTTCAGCTGTTATCTCACTTGTCCGGACAAAACTTGCCTAAATCCATTTAGATTAAGTAATCCACCCAAAAAATGGCTGCCATGTTTGACACGAAAAATAAAAGATCTAAAAACTTCGTTGAAACATTAGTAGCGTCAATTTTAAGTCTATTAAAATTATGAAAAATTGTGTTGTTTAAACGAAAACGACTAGCGCAAAGGCTCCTAGGTAGTGGAATCAAGGGATTTACGGTTAAAAAATGTTCTAAATAATAAACTCTACTGAGAAATTTAATTTTAAACAAGAAAGGAAGCTAACTTCGGCACGCCGATGCTCGTATACCCTTGCAGATATTATTTCATTACATTTTATGATATAGTTGTCCGATTTTTATAAACGTCGACGAAAATGAAGCCTGCGAAAATTGAATGGCGTTGCCAGATCAAGATAGTAAACACCTGATTTTGCGCTGTCTAAATAATTCATTTGATTTATTTTTACACCCCTAATGGAGGGAAAGTTGAAGGAAAAAAGTGGCATTGATAGGGGCTGTCAAGGCGAAGCCCATAATATGGAATTTAACCCACAAAGGACATTTTAATGCCATATTTATAAATATTTTTTCAATATTTTTTTTGAATATTTGTTTACAAACCGCTGTCCAGTGTGACCAAAGAGAAGCCTTAAACGCCATAAAAGGTACATTTTCATGGCGTTTCATGACTTATCCTTAATTTTTTTGGTCACACTCGTTCGGTAACCAATTAAACAGCGACACTCAAACTAAATAATTAAAAAGAGATTGGAAAAATGTTAGGTGATTGTTATAGATTGTCCGATAGTTAAGTTTTGTATTGAGTGTAATTTTTTGTGTTCTACACTGCTAAAAATTCGGGGTAAACTTTAAAAATCTGGTCAAGATATGGAAGATTTTTCATAATTAAAACTAATTATTTTTCATAACTAAATACGTTTTATACATCTGATATTTCTGTGGATATCCTATGTCATTTTGCGATCATTTAAGGGGTTATGAAGCACTAAAAAAGGCCTATTTTCATGGACTTTTTTAAAAGATCATACGACAATTTTACAAATTTAATTTATTGTACATTAAAATATATGGTTGAGGCAGGCTTGAACTTAACCCCACAAGAAAATTTGTGCTTGCGGTAGGCAGGATATCTCCGTCAATGTTTATAGGAAATCAAAAAACCAAAGTTTTTCTGTTAGTCATTGTGTCTGGCTTGTCTTTGAACGTATGATTTTTTATACCCTTGCAGGGTATTATAATTTCAGTCAGAAGTTTGCAACGCAGTGAAGGAGACCCTATAAAGTATATATATTCTTAATCAGCATCAATAGGGGAATCTTTTTAGACATGTCCGGAAGAAATAGATTTTTTGGCCATTTTTGCAAAATTTTATAAGGGGTTACATCATTAAAATTTTTGATTTTGATAAAAAATTAAATTTTTAAAATTTTTAAATGAAGTATGCAGATTTATTAACTGTAGAAAATCTTGCACAGAACAGTTTTCCGATTTAAAATTAATGTTCTTTTGGCCGAGTTATGATATTTTTAATTTAAAAAAAAAACCAAGAAGTTTTTTAATATAAAAAATCAGATTTTATAATACAAAATAATATTTTTCTAAGTCATGGAATCATTTCCGACCCCATAAACCATATATATTCTTGATCAGCATTAACATGCGAATCTTTCTAGACAAGACCGGAAGAAATCGATTTTTTGGCCATTTTTGCGAAATTTGATAAGGGGTTACATCAATAAAATTAGCAAAAATGGCCAAAAATGTTGATTTCTTAAAATTTTTAATTTGGTATGCAGTTTTTTTAAATTAATAAAAACTAACACAAAACTGCTTTTTAATCGAAATTAATGCATTTTTGGCTTAGTTATGATATATTTTAATTGTTGCCTGCAAGGGTATACAAACTTTGGCTGGCCAAAGTTAGCTTTCTTTCTTGTTTTTAATTAAAAATTGAATTTTTGGTAGCGTTTTATATAAAAAGTGTCATATTTTACGTCATTTTGGCCATATTTTGGCTTATAAAATGAGTTGTAAATGAAGATATAAAAAATACTTCGTTCAACAAAAACAAAACCATATCTTGAAGAAGTGTGCAAAAGCAGAAGTCGATCGGTGCAATAGTTTTCGAGAAATCGTGACTACCGACTTCAAAAAAGTGGTTTCGAGAAAAACGACGCAAATTTCGAATTGCCAGTTGTAACTCATACGACGCGCTGGGCTTTAAATTTCTCCCATTCCTACAGTTTTGCTTCGAGCGACTTGAAATTTTCGGACACTTTGTACTATTATATAAAAAAGTTTGAAATAATTGCATTTTGTTTAAGTTTCAAAACCCGGATAACCCCTTAACAAAACAATAAACTAATAGTTTAACTATTACATTATTATTATTAAAAGAATATTTAATGTATTTTTCTGAGTGTTTTATTAAAATTTTTGGTCTTTAATTAATTGTGAATTGTGTCCATACTTCATGGGGCCAAGAAATCCATACAATATCGGATAACTTAAGAAATACTTGAATTTCCTTCCAACACTTATTCTACCTATCGATTACAATGTTTGGCCGTCGATATTGACAATTAAAAAAAAATCTAGACAACTATTTGTGCGTATTTGTAGGTGTTTTTAAAATATTACATGTTGTAAGAATATGTTTTCGTTTTATGTTTTGAATTATTGTGTTAGATAAATGTTTTAAATTAAATACAGTCGAATAAATAAATTTAATAAAATGGTGATGGCGATGGTGATGGTCACTCCAAAATGGTAAAAATCTCGTAGAAAGTTGCGATCACACTGAAGCCTCGGCAGGCCCTATATAAAAAAGCCCAGCCCGTAAATTGTTGCCAGTTGATCGACAGGTCGACCAGGTTATGCGGCCTCGACAATTTGCGGAATTATTATTTTTTATTTTTAACTCAATTTTGATGGCCTTAAAAATAATGGACTATTTTTTTAAATCAGCAAAAGTTAAATAATTATTAAACTTGGAAAGATTCCTCCATTTATTATTATATAAAATCTATATATACATATATACAAATTATAAATTTATTTTAATATATTTATTTAACATTATATTATTTATATAACCATTTTAGCGTCCGCGACACTTACTGTCTGACTCGGTGCTGCGTGAGATATTTCTATTGTGTTTGGTGAGCTTATCCAGCTTGGCGGCTTGGCGCTTGATCAGCCTCGTATTGTGCTTGATCGATCGTTCTAGCCTGCGAGCCTCCTTCTATCGCTTCTTCTGGCTATTGTACACATAAATTACTGCGTATAGTCTGCCTCGCTGACCAACTAATTAATTTTTTGATCTTCACAGAAGAGGCAACCAAGTCACAACAGCAGTATAATCATGGAAGCTGGTAGCGGCGGCATGTCCATCGAGCAGATGTACTAAAAGAAGTCGCAGCTGGAGCACATCCTGCTGCGACCGGACTCCTACATCGGATCCGTGGAGTTCACCAAGGAGCTGATGTGGTTTTGGTAATACTCGCGTGATCCGAGTCGTAAATCGTGAGTGATTCACCGCAGTCGCCTTCGTATTTTAATATTGGATATTCAATGGGATTGATGCGGAAACTGATAGGAGAAGAGGGTGAGTTTTTAAATACTATCTTTTTAATTAACTGATAAGTAAATAAAGCAGGAAAAATCGTACCGTAGTTAGTGTTTTATAATAGTAGTAGAAACTCCAATAAATATAGTTACCTGGAGGACAAATCAACTTTAATTAAGATATAATTGGCTTCTCTTTCTCCGGGCATCTCCTTTGATGCCCCTCAGCTGGTGGGCGGTGGCGAACAGGCGGCCACATTCGCAATTATATAGGTATTCGGTTTTTTCGCACGTTTCATTGTGCCTAAATAAACTTGACGATGTTTTGCAAGGTAATTTGCACCGTGCGCATTCAAATTTCGGTCTCTTCCCGCCTGCTGCTGGTCCTGCCTCCTCCACACTATCATCCAGTCCCTGGGTGGAGTCCTTGGACGAATCCATATCTGAATGACTCGTCAAAGACGAACTGTCCGCTAACATCTCCCGCAATTCGTTCTCCACGTTATCCGGTACGTTGGCGAGAACTTCGACTTCGGTGGCGTTGGCAAGAATATCGTCGATGTCGATCTCTGCTGCGTCCAAAATCCCGCTGGCGCTGGAATCCGTATCCAACCCCTCGCTCAGGAGCGTCAAGGCCGATACTTTTTTTTTTATCAAGCCGTACGCTTTGATCCTGAGCGAGGGGATCAACTTTTTTAGGTCGCCGGATGTCAGTTTGGACCTGGCCCGTTCCTCCAACCGGTCCATTAGTTCCATATAGGCCTTGTCGGCCTCCATTAACGCGGTCTGGACATCATTTTTTGTTTTAGGATCCTGCCGTTGCAGAAGGTCCTTGAAGTATATGCACAACTTCTTTGCAATTTCCATTTTTGGGGTGACGCCACGAATTAGTGTTGGAAATGGTTTACGTGTCGGTAAACACCAAAAAACGGCCCAGGGCAATCGATAGAAAAATCGATAAAAATACCGAGAATAAGACAGAAATTTTGATTTTTTATAAAATTAAATGTAGTATGCAGATTTGTTTGACGCTTTTTTTACTTTATGATATTTTTAAGCTTTAATTTTCATAAAAATTATCAACAAAAAATCAACATTAAAATAAAAAATAAGAAAAATATAAATACTTGAAATAATATAGTAAAAAATAAATTTAAAACGATTAAGCCCCATTAAGGATATTATAGTTTTAGTCAAAGGAAATTAATAATAATTAACAATAATTGTAAATACTATTATGTAAAATATAGTAGGAAAAAAATTAAAACTTGGTTGTTTTTCACCGAATTTTTATCTACTCTGAGATATAAGCCTATTTTATTGTTCTAGAATTTTGCTAAGAATTTGATGCAAATCGGACAACTATATCATATAGCTGCCATAGGAACAATCGGGAAATGTATGAAATATGAAAAGCTGGGAATGCAAAACTGCAACTGTCCAAAATGCTCATTTTTCTAATCGTAGTAGGCGAATCGTAATTTTTTCAAAAGTGTGCGTCTAGTAGCTAACAAGTGTTGGTAAATTAAAGGTGCATGTAGAATACGTTTATGTGTTGAAAACGACGAAAAAAACGGTGTGCGTTTAGTAGCTAGATTTGGCTATATAGCTGAGATTCTTAGCTATATAGCTAAGGACGATAAAAACCAATTAGTTGAACAAAGCGCCATCTAGTAGCACGTCTCCCAAAACACCAAACGGTGCATTTATTAAATTCTCGGATAAAACACAAATCTTTAAATATAACGCCACCTATTGGTTGTCCTAAAAGACCAAACTGTTTATTTTAAAAATTTTCGGACTAAAACGTTGCACTTTGCGCCACCTATTGGGTGTCCGAAAACACCAAATGTATTTCTAAATTGTTGCACTTGCCGCCATCTTTTGGTAGCTCTCAAAAGTTCATCACATTTCAAAAACGTTGTATGAAGCGCCCTCTATTTGCCCGGAGACCCAAGACTTTGTTGAAATAGTTTTTACAACAGCGCCACCTTGTTTTTATGTTCAAACAATAGAACTACTTACGTTATTAATACGGTACGATACGATATATGTGCTCTACCTACGATAATAATACGATACGATACGATACATACGATAAAACGGTGTCGGTAAGGAAGTTCTAAACTGCTTTATGAACTGCTTACTGCAACATTTTCGTCTTAGCTATATAGCTAAAACGTCTTAGCTATATAGCTAAACCGTCCCAGCTATATAGCTAAAAATCTCAGCTATATAGCCAAATCTAGCTACTACACGTAAACGTACACTTAAAAAAATTACAATTCGCTTTTTACGATTAGCAAAATGAGCTTTTTGGATCTAAATTTGACGTACACTTAAAACAATTACGATTCGCTTACTACGATTAGCAAAATGAGCTTTTTGGATCTAAATTTGACGTACACGTAAAAGTGAAAGTTGTCTATAATTTCTTATGAATAAGAAGTATAAATTATTGTTCGATATAACATAGCAAAATCCCCTAATTCTATGTTAAACAAAAATTACCATAAAAAGGGTATTTTAAGAATATATTTTGTATTTATTAAATTTGTTTATGATTACTTTTTAATTTTAAAATATTTTTTAAATAAATATCCTTGTTCTTTTAAATTTTTATTAAATATTATTATTTAATTTGATCTAAAAAAGAATTACAATGTTTAGCCTGAATGTATATTAATATTTAAAAACTGTTAAATATTTAAATAAAAAACATTCATTTTTTGTGTACAAGTTGTAAATTTCTGCCAAATTGTGTTATTATATTGTTTTTAATTCATTTCGCAAACTTTATTGATATTCTGAGGCCGAATAATAATAGAGTTTAATCCCTCCCCAAAATTGTAATTCTCTCCGTGAATCCTTGCAAGATTTTATGAATAATAATCAATTTGCTAGCGTAGCTTCCTTTAAATTTAAAGAACGACATTCACACCACATACAATTTAATACTTGGTTTATAGCATTAGAGAGTGATTTACAATTAAATAACCTTAGCTTAGATTAGCGAACTAGGATCGGGAGTGTCTAGGTCTAGTCCACGTAGAACTGCTCGATAGGAACGTTTTTCAGGAGCTGGTTGGCCAGTTTGCCGAATTCGCTGGCCAATTTCTTTTGCAGCTGAGCCTGCATGGCTTCCAGGACGATTTGTGAGTTATCTCGTAAAAACAAATTGGTTGCCTCCACTGCGAAAAATTAATAAAGACTTAATTTAGTCGATAAAAGGAAATATCAATTTTGCACTCACGCAAAATTCGGTTGTTGTTGAAGGCACCAGAAATGCTCATTTTCACGTCCTTCACATCCAGGACCAGGCTAAGCGCATCAATGTGCAAGTACTTTCCTCCCTTGGCAGCGGGTCTCGAGGTCTTGCCAGTGAGGTCCGCACTGACGCCCTCGAAATTGGCATGGAAGTCGCCTCCGCCGGAGGCAGGCAGGATCAGCAGGACCCCGGAGCTCGTGTACTTGGCCTCGATCTTAAGCTTTGGCATCACTATCTTGGCCTTGAAGGGCTCGTTGCCATCGCTCAGCTTGAGGGACTTTACCTGGAAGTTGCTGGCCCCAAAGGCCTCCATGTTCTTCAGGGTGATCTTATAGCCCTGAGGACCCTCCGTCAATTGCAGAGCCAATGTATCCATTTTGAAGGGCTCCACAGAGGGCAGCTGGAAAGGTTTGGATATTTATTAGGAATTTGTAAACTTTTTCTCCTGCACCGCCCCACTGTGCCTAGAGTGACCACTTCCGCAGCTTTCCCCCCCGCGAAATCAATCATTATGCAAGTCGGAAAGTCCCAGTGACTTCCATTTGATTTGCATATTATGCAACTGCAACTCGTTTTCAAAGCAAACGCAGCAAAGAAAGCCAAACGAGAAGTGCAAAAACTAATGCAGGGGAGGGGTTTACTACTCACTTGGATCTCGGGAATGCCATTGGCCAGGTAGGGCTTCAAGTGTTCAATGGCTCCAATAAAACAGTCTACCAGCTTGGGGTCATCTCTGCGGCATTGTTTGATGTAGGCAGCTGTAATAAAAATAATTAAATTGTAAGCATTTCAAGTCGGAAATAAATTTCTATAAGATCCTATCAATGCAAACGCCGTTTAAGTTTAAACTCTTCCTTAGCACAGCTATCATCCCATAGTCCGGGCACTCGATCTTTCCCTGCAAAGTCGGAAGGTAAACACTCAAAAGTGTCAACAAAGTATAAGATCAACATCAACCGCAAATTTAATTCCTGTAAAGTTCATCGACTCTGCAGACGAGCTTAAAAAACAACTCCAAGACACCGTGGCCTTCAAGTCGAAGCCCCAACCGCGATCGAGATCTCGATCTCGATCTCGATTTCGACTTAGTTTTCGGTTTCGTTTTCGATGGCAAGGTTGTCGCTTGATCGAGAAGTGCAGCACTAGAACCTGTTGTGGCCGCAATTCTGTGGCACATGACACACATATTGGCGGCTACAGCCGGTGGTTATGGCTGGTTTATCATTATAGGTACCATTATGCCTGGGCGATTTAATTAGCGGCATTCGACGGCAAGGCGAGCTGCAGCGGGAGCGATTAAAATTTCAAGTTGAAGGCTGTTCAACGGCCACGGTTTGTGTTAATTAAATATGGATTTAGTTCAAACTCTGCATTTTGAGTGCTTACATTCAAGCCATAGCTCTTCGAGTGCGATGCGGAAGCGAATCTCTGTTGACTCTCGTCGGCTCATTGTCCCCCTTTTCGGCTTGGCTTTGCTCATTTGTCAGACAAAACTATGTCGCCTCACGCAATTAACACATTATTGTGCTTATTTTGTGGAACTGACAGGTGGTTAGATAGGGGTAAACTTGACATTTGACATATTCCCGAAGATGTGATTGCATTCTGAGTCCAGCGAGCGTGAAAGTGCTAATTGCACCTACTCGATGGGGACTCACTGAGCCCGGGTTAATTGGGAAGTCGTTAGTTTAATACCCTGGAAAGTACTTGTAATGATCTTTATATAAGACATTTTCTAAATTACATCATTTATGGCATGAGAACTACCTTGGGTTTGAGCTATTTAAGTATTTACAAAGTAATCATTGTAGATACTTAGCATTAGATATATTTTCTATTGTCTTGTGTGAATTTCTTATAAGCGTGCACTTTGTGCATGTCTAATAGGTGCTTAAACACCTTTACCTTTACCCAGCACAATTTCAGAAAACCAAAGTTTGATATCTTGAGTTGTTTTCAGATCAATAGTTCATCATGGGTATAAAGTTTAGAGAACTTTTAGCAAATAAGATACAAAGTTATTATCCAAAGTTCGAGGGAATCGTAAATTGCACCAATATAAACGTCGCAGATAATATGCATTACTTTCTGGATGTTAAAAAAAAAAGAATAATAAATTTATACAGCACGGTAATTGATATTGTTTAATATAAAAAAAAATATTAATTATTATTTTAATCCTTAAATTTTCACCATTTTATTTGAATATTTGTGATTATATAAGATGCAAAAATATTTATTTAAATTTTTTGCATGTCAATACTTTAGTCTTTAATATTGCACTTCAGTCAGTATACAATTTCCCCTTCTTTTGTTTCTTTTTCATAAATAATTTCACGACACACCATACTATTCCAACTTACGGGTCTCGGCCTGAACCAGAAAGAGAGCTTGGAGCACAATCACAAGGCACGCGGACTTGAGCATTTTCTTTAGAAATATCACTTGGGCTTTGATTTTAAAATTAATAAAAATTGATTAAATATAAAAACTAATATTTAGCAAGACAAACGTAGCCAAAAAGTGATTCTAAGACTGAAGCTGGTTGAACGTCCGTCCACGCGAAGCTGAGAACGTAAACTGCGGACAAGTCGCCGGTCGATCGCCGATTTTAAAGCCTAAAGCCGCGGAAAATGAAACGAGATGCAAACCCTAGTCCCGACGACGACGCCTGCGCTGGCAGAGATCTTCAACTTTGCCGATCTGAGTACATATACACACATATATCCAGCAGCCAGTTGCGACGCGAGTGGTTTAGGTCCAGTGACTGACTGACCGACTGCCTTTTGGGGCCCTCTCCTCGGCATCTTCGGCTTCTGTGTGCAACTTCTTGGCTTGTTTGCCCAACTGGCGAGTGCCATAAAAAGTAATTAAGCAATTCTATTTTCGCAATAGCCTGCAAGCTGAGATGCAGAGGTGCAAGATACCCATCGACTCGAGCCTGATGAACTTCACCAAGAGGCAACCTTCCCACAGCCCAACCACAAATGAGCCATGAAGATGGAGCTCAGTTGTGATTAGGGATTAATGAATGAGCCCGAAGATAAACCTCAAAGAATTATAATATTTAATAACTCCACTCAGAAGCTGCTGCATTTAATGACACCTGCTTAGCAATTTAAGATTCCTACTGCTTCCTTTATTTGTGGAACCTTGAGTCGCACAGATTCTTTATCTTCTTTTGAACCGTAACGAGGTAAGCTGGAAATATCGCCGCCTCTAATTAAAAAAATGTTTGTGACGCTTTAATTGAACATTCGAGTGAGATAATAGGATGTGTGCTTAAAAGGCAGGCCCAGGTTAGCAAAACCTGACTTTGGAATGCTCTGTATATCTGCTAGAACAGCAAAAGATAATGAGGGAGCTGCGGCTTAGTAACTGCGGCTTAGTAACTTCCAACTACTGACTTGGACTTCAAATAATAACCTGAACACTTCACTTGTTTGCTTATAAGCCCTTGACTTAAACTGCATTATTGAAACAGAATGCTATCAATACTTTTACTTGTTGTTCATCAGAATACTTTCCTCACGCAGTGCTGGAAATGAATTATTCATGGAACTGGTTGGTAGCATAGATCCTATACGATCTTGATAGACCAGTCCCAATGGGATTATATAATTTCTAGAGAGTGACTAAGCTAATGTCTAGCTATAAGCCCATTTCGCGGAAATACAAAGTCGTTCAGTTGGCCAACGACTTCTGTCTCTAAGCAGCTTTTGCATTTTGTACAAATTATCAAAACTAACATTATTTGTATCTACATTTTATTATAAATATTATGGGTATACTTATCTAACAAAAAACATGATAATATCTCTTTTAAATACCGTTTATATTTTTCTCCGTGTGCCAGAGTTCTGTAAGTACTTCGTTAGCCTATACTTTGCACTGTGATCGGAACGTACTGAACTCTTAATTTGTTTACAATGGCCCTGAACACAGACAAATAGAGCTATGGGGAAGTAGCGGGCAATGCGAAGATGCCGATGGGAATACTTATTTGTCGCACAAAAGACCTCTGGCCTCTTTGCCGATTCTGAAGCCTGTCAAAATGTATTCCGCACAATGTGGTTTTAAATGCCTCGCAGTTTGTATCTGTATCTGCACAAAAGGTGGCTGAGAATAATAGCAAACGCTTAGGGGAAGGAAAACATTTTTCAAATCTCATTGTTTTTATGTCTGTTATTGTTGTTCTCAGTTGTTTCCATCTGACTTTGATTACTTGCTCACTGGGCGGTCACAATTTAATTGGACTTTCTAACTAATGTAATAATTATTAAAGTGACTAAGCTTGAGTGAAATACAGGAATATTATCATATATTAAAAGCAAATTAAACTTGATATATTAATCATGAAAATAATTCAATTTTCAGCAAAAACAATTAACACAATTTATTCCCAAACAAGTTTTACAATTTACTACTCGGATTTTGTAGTTTGAGATGCACAAAATAACTTTCGATTTCTGTCTGTCTTTGTTCACATAATTTGCACCTAATTAAGAGAGATATTTAGGCTTTAGCTTCCTTGTGTCCCAGAAACATGTCATTCAACCCGATCGCCCCGAAGGGACGAGACTCGGACGAGAATGCAACTTCACAGTCCACTGAGTTTCGGTTGACGTTGACCCATTCAGCACCAATCCGCCTTGACCTTCAGCCGAGTCATTGGCTCAGGGCCAAGCATCCGATTACACACGCAATTCAGTGTCTCTTGCCAAGCTTAAGTTGTTGCCTCAGTTGAGCCTTTCTTTTAGGGGAATTCTAGGGTACTAGGCATCTGACTTGATCTGTGTTAACTTATATAAAATGAAAATTTAGCTATGACAAAGGAACCAGGGTAAAAAGAAGAGGAAGGATCAGAATAATCATAATGACTTCTGCTAATGGCATGAAGGTTATACTATGAAATAGATCTATTTATTTAGATATCTATCTATCTACAAACTACATAGATGAATATGGTCTCATATCTTGTGTCACCTTGGCTACTATCCAATCAACCCATATTTTAAATTGCTACGTATGTATCTGTATAATGCATGCTTTGAAACTAGCATGAATGCAAATCGAGCGTGTTTTAGCAAAACCTTGTAAGATTCTTGTTTAAATTAGTAGTATTTCAATTTCTTGAAAGGTGCTTAGCTGTGTCTTTAAAAACACATAAATTTAAAGGACTCCACGAACGTTTTAATTCAAGATATCTTAATTTTTCGTTTGAAATATAAGATTTATGGACTGATAGCAAAAGGTAACAATTCTTTTTTTTATCCTCTTAATTAGGACTCCTTTCTCATAACATCTCGTATTTTTAAGTTACTCAAATGAACAAATTAAAAATTTAAAATATATTTTAAATATACCTGCTAAACCTTTTTAATGTTAACAACTTTTTCCCTTCAAATGTAATCTAAATTTTTACACAGTATGTAAAGTGCAGTATCTTACAGATCGTTTTACTTTTTCAGAGTTTTATTCAGATTTTCTGATTTTCATGAGCTATACTTTCAGGCGCTGAGCTCACAGTAAAGGGCGATAAAATCGGGAATCTCGAAATAATAAAGAGAAGCTGTTATGAAGAAGACAAGACTGTATTCGGGTAACAATTTGTAAAAATCATAATCCCCTGAAGAACAACTAAATGTTGCATTTTTTAAGTATATTCTGGGAAAGTATGTACATAGTACATAGTAATGAAGTTCATTAAGCATCTGTAGATCTGCAAAAATCGTTCTTTCCTTGTTGTATAGATCTATTAGTGTCGATTGCATATTATATACCTACCCTACCACGCCCCAAGCATTTTAAAAAGACGATATCTTTGTAATAGGGTATATAAGTAGATATGTAATAGGCTAGCTTATTGTTTAAAAATGTTTTTCGATGACGAAATAAAACATTATACTAGATTAACTTAAGCTGCCAGGCATCCCAACACCCTGTTCTAAGTAATTTATAGGCCTGCCTCAAAAAAACCATTATATTTTAACATTTATCTGTTCCTGGAAATTATTAAGAGCCCCCATAACACACGACTCACGAGACGCTTCCACCTCAAGTGTACAATTTAAATGCAAAACGCACAATGGTCAATAATCGGAATCGTTCCCGACAGCGCATAAAGTACTCTGAACAGTTTTCCAAGACAATTGCATTTCATTCCGAGGGCTTGTCTGCATGTCATCAATATTTCGATTGGCAGAGAAAATAAATATGTCTGATTTATTAGGGTTAACACACTGGCTGCCTGGGACGGGTTCAATGGATGGACGATGGTCTGAATGGCTGGGTAATGAGTGCCCATCAACGCACTCGGCACTTGGTTCTAATCGCACTAATCTTGACCTTTTGGCAGCAAGTGGGCACAGAAACAGTGGGCTTAAACAGAGGAAAGCAAAGTACTGAGGCTAATCCCAGCTTGGAAAATCGCTAATGATGCCAAGCGGCTCGGATGATTCATGACAGCCTCATTACCCGACTGCAATTGCGGCTGTGGGAGGTGGGGTTCCGTGTCAGAGACCCTTTAAACTTAACCTTCAGGGCTCCCGGCACAGGCACAACCATCACTACACTGTACAAAAAATTACTAAGCATAAACAATATTATTAAAATTTTCTTATTTAAGCTTGCTTGCTTGTCTTGCTTTCTGGAAAGATATTTAAAGACTATCCATAGATGGTTTCCCCCTTGATTTTCCCAATTATTTACAAAAGTTTTGACTATTTTTTTCCTGTGCCGCGATGATAACGCCGACGATCTGTCTACTGCGCCCGATTTCTGGGGTGTGTCAGAAAGGCCTTTTGTTCGTCTTTCTTTCCACGGCTCTTTCGCTGCATTTTCGTCGGGCTTTCGAGCCGACTTCTTGTTGGTTAAAATGGCTTGGACCAAGGCAGTGCGAGCTCATTCCCCAGCCGAGTCGCGAGAAAGTTGGACGCAAGTAAGCGCAGCCGAAGAAAGCAGCCGAAGACTGAAGACAGTACAGCGGAGACAGTCCAATTCTTTATTCAAGAACAAACAGTGAACTGGTTGGGCCCTGGCTCTTTGACCCACTTCCACACCGAAACGAAAGAATTTCCGCTCCAAAGTGAAACCCGCACTGATTTCAGATTTCAAATTTCGTATTGCGGCGTTCAAAATTCTTTCCCGACTGTTTTCGCTTTCGCTCGTAAAGACCAGCCAGCTGCTACGTCATCTAACCGAAATTAGCATATATCCATATACAAATATCACAGACCCGAAACGTGCTAATCAATTACGAAACTAGCCAAAAGTGAAACACAACGAACGCTCATCAATAATTTCTGCAACTTGTACTTTCATGCAGACGAGGAGCCATAAAATGTGCCGGAATATTGGATTAATTTTGCTGGTCACCATGCTGGGCACTGCCCTGGCCCAGGAGCAGCGTAAGTAGCAATCAAACTATATAACAAGTGATACCTATTTGGTTAAAGCTTTCTAAGTTACATCAAAACGCCACACAGACTTTCCAGCCGGTCCTTAGACACGTCCACCGACCCGCGGATTTGGCATTGATTAATTACCACCCCCAAGACGTGCCCCGGCAACAACGAAAGTTGGCCAATACCGCAGCTGGGCAAGTGGTTCCCAGAATAGCAATGGATGGCCGCTATTTCCGAGGGTAATAGTTCAGGTTCTGCGGTTCTTCACCCGGTTGCCCAAATCCAAATTGCAGATAACTCTGAAAGCAGAATCACTTAACAAAAAATTCCATTAGTGCGAGTTGAGTTTAGTGTAAAAGTTGACTTTTGATTTAAGCCAAAGTATCTTAAATTACTTGGGCATTAAAAATCAGAATAGAGAACGTGCCAAGATAAATCTCGGAACTTCTTTATGGTTATTTTTGAAAGAAATTAAATAAAACTACCCCTTTTTATTAGTTTTCGGTGGATCAAAGAGGATATAAATCAGTAGTAATTCAGAAAACTTTGGCGTAACATGCAGCACAGCCAAAAACCTACCCTAAAAATGCATTACGTTCTATAAGGTTCCGTACAAAATATTAATCACCCCTATTAATAGGGATGCATCCCTTATTTAGATAATATATCATTGGATTTTGGAAGGTAATAACCAGTCTCCGATCTTCTAGAAGATGCAGGCAAATACTCTAGTTCTGATTAGCTTATGATATATTTACCTAAAATGAATGTAAATGAATTGATTTCCCATTCCTGATTCCATCTAAGACAACAAAGACTAAAAGCTGTTATTCCAGACTTTAACCCCAGAGAAACTAGCATGCCCCATGTTTTTAATGGTTACCACATATCCCCTGTCCACTGTAACATAACCACGTTAATGGCCCCGGCAATAAACCTGTCACCAGTAGCATTTTGACTCAAAGTGCAGCCCGGACTTGTTCACAGCGATTATCCGCTGTGAGACCGGCAAAGTAGTAATTGTGAACTTGAACCCACGTCCCCTGACGCACTCGCCTGGGAAGCGCAATTACCGTGAGGAAAGTGAATCTTCAGTTTCATTGTAAGCCCGTCCCGGCAGCGTAACAATGCATACGTGAATAGGCAAAATCTGGCAATTAGAGAGCTTGGCATGTTGAATTACTAGCCATTGTTTCACCGTTCGAATGCAATTTTTTTCCAGCCTACTACCTGCAACAATGTCCCCGGGACGAGGCCCAGATCAACGACTGTCTGCGGGAGAGTGGCAACAAGCTGGTCCATTACCTACAGAAGGGAGTGCCCGAGTTGGACATCTATGAGGTGAGTGAGTGTTTGGATGGCTATAATTAAGAGCCTCCGATCCTTGATCCCTATTTTGAATCTTTAAAAATCGCAGTCTTTGCAAATAAAACATAACTAAATAAAATTCCCCATCTATATACATATGTATATGTATATATCCCAATCTTAATTTCTCTGAAATTCGTTCTTTGACAGATCGAACCCGTAATGATCGATGAAATTGGAATCGTTCTGGGCAGTGGTCCAGATGGTTACCGCGCCCTTTTCCGGAATATACAAGCTTACGGTGTGAGCAACATTACTGTCACCAATGTCAGGTAAGTTAATACTACGACTACTTACTTTCTTTCTTAGAGAATGATTAACTGAGTGAATGAAAAGGGTGGAAAAACAATTGCAGTTTGAGACTCCATAAGCTCCAGTATCTTGCAGTTTATTTACTCCTTTCCGTTTCCCATTAAACCAAACACTAAATCTATTTTTAATGGCATTTATAATTATTCTGCGACAAATAAAAAACACGTGATAAATTCGTTTGCATTTAAGATTGCTTTAAAATTATTTCCTAAGTCGGTCATTACTTTTGCCATTTAATGGGGCTTGAATACTCTTAATAGCAGGGTGTTTGACGGCAAATAAGTACAAGTTATTATTGAATATATTATTTTAAATTAAGAGGTATTTAATACTATTTTCCAACCATTAAAACAGGTGAAATTATAATTTAAAATTCATAGCAAAAGTGTCTGTATAAATATATTGTTTAAAGTCGCAAAATGTAGTATTTTAATTTTCCAAATATTTTTGTATATGTTAATTAAAATTTTAGGGTAGTTTGAGCATACTTATTTGTTTAAAAAGGGTATAAAATATTATAATAATATAATATATTTGAAAATGTGGCAATAAATATTTTTTCAGATTATTTTATATTAATTTTTAGAAAAATAAAAGCTTAAAAATATCAAAACAAAGTCAAAAAAGCATAAAATTTTGAAAAAATAAAAAAAAAAAAGCAAAATTTCTACCTAACTTGTCTATATTAACTCGCCTGTTAATGCTGATCAAGAATAAATATGATTTATGGGGTCGAAAATGACTTCTTCTGGCTGAAATACTCAGCAAGGTAACCAAAAACCCAAACCGTAAAGACAGTACATTAGCTCTTAAAGCCCTAGTTCTTTTCTCCTACACGGATATTTATAATATGTCGCTCAATCTTTTGATTTTTATAGAATAAGTTATACAGTCTCCGCATTATTGTAATTAAATGTACCGATAATTTGCTTAAACGCCCAGTCCATCGGTCAGTGAGTCAATCAGTCAGCACGCGATATCCACTTCGATCGTCCGGCGTAGTGTCAACATTGTGGCCGCTCATTCGAATGAGCTCAGTTTCCGATGATTTGACGCGAGGCTGGCCGTAGCCTCGTGTATATCTCATAGCTCATAGTCTTGATTTATGGCTGAAACGTTTGGCACACGCTGGGAAATCGATTGAGCAATTGCCGATTTGCATTTCAATGGTTCTTCAACTCTAACATGAACGTTTTATGTTTGCCCAGTTTGATTTGTATTCGCGCGGGTTTTTTTTATTGAAGTCTACGAGAATTTTTAGCGCGTAATTGCCCCAACAAGGTGTTTGCCCATTCTGGTTGGGCTTAAGTATCGTGGGTGTGCACAGGAAAATCTAAGCCATGGTTTATCTGGAAATAGTCAGGTAGACGGTGACCAATGATTCGGTAGAAATTGTGTTACTTACTTACTTACTTACACTTACTAGTAATTTGTAATTCAGTTTCATGGGGAGTTTTAATCAGCGGGGAAGTCCGGCAACAATTAACTGGAAAATATTAATCTTTACAAGTTAAAGAGTAACGTCTTATTATTCGTGGAAACCAAGCTAGAGTTTTTATATTTTTAATCTATATCTTGTATCGGTTTTAATCGTCTCAAATTAGGTCACTTTCAATATATATTCAAACAATATTTCAAATTAATTTGTTTGAGCTAAATATATTATATATATACGAAGTTATTACTCCCCAACTCTCCCTGTTGGCCTCCGACTTTAAGCAGCTCTGGGATTATGCAACAACCAAAGCCAAGAACACTTTTAGCTTAGCTCACCGGTATTTGGAACAACAGCTTCTCCAACAATAGCCACTCTAACAAATTCAACTCCGAGCTACCAGCAACCGGCGACCGTCAATTTGGCTATAGACACTTGGCACTCAATTGGCAAAAATAAAAGACTCCGACCCAAGTGGCAGAAACACACAAACACAGTAAAAGACGGCGGGCCCACAGATCGTTGACCAAGAAACGAGCCAGAAAAGTGTGCCAACGTTAGATTCCCTAAGTGGAGAGCAATCTTTGGGCAGGTTTCAATATTGGTTTCGGCATTATCGGTGGCGTTATACACTGGTATATACATTTAACAAAGTATTCCTTTATTCGAAATACATATAAAAACTATAATTTAAAATAAAATGCAAGAAACTAACAAGATAAAAGAGCTATAGGAACCTCGATACTGATACTGAAAACTTGGTTTTGTGTTTTCTAATTTTAATGTGGTCTCGCCAAGTGTCCACTGGCTCCAACCGTATTCAGACTGTTCTCTTGCATAAGCGAATCTTTGGCTCAAGAGAGTTTCAAGGTTGAAAAGATACAATAAAAACGATAAACAGCGGCTCATCTTCGCATGAATCGAATGAAATGACAGTTTCAGGCAAAAGCCCATTACTATGAAGATTGTCACTGTCATTGCCATTAGAGGCGCCCATTAATATCCATATCTCGCCTATCTGTTTGGCAGGTCCGACTTGGAGTCGCTGCAGTTCCAGCTGACGTGCGAGATACCGCGGATTCGCGTCAAGGCTCAGTACCGATCCACAGGTGTGCTGATCTTGGTGAAGGCCTCCGGCGCCGGCGACTACTGGGGGGAGTACGGTGGGTATCCGGATTATCCGATATTCTCTTAATATAAACGCCATACTAATGACTTTCGATCTCGCAGAGGGCGTGAAAGCCAAGATCTACTTCAAGGCGGTGGCGAATGAGGCGGCCGATGGACGCACCTACCTGACCACCGACTCGGTCAAGATGGACTTTAACGTCAAGGAAATCCAGATGGGAGTGGATAATATAGCCAATGGCAATTCGGTCATACGTAAGTTCAAAGAACCGCAATCAATATATGTTCTATTTCATTTTCTCAACTAAATATATTTGTTACCCTCCACAGAGGCCGCTCTGAATCTATTCATCAACTCCAACTCCCAGGAGCTGCTCAAGGAAATGAAGCCAGCGCTGCGTACCAAACTCACCATTGTCATCCGCAACTTCATGGATCGCATATTCGCCAAGATCCCGTTGGACGAGTGGATCAACCTGAATTAAATATATATATATAGTTCCCTTAGCCCTAGGCCCTAATTTATTGCACAGAGTTCAAACTGAATAAACCAAGTAAAGACGATCGTAGAAGTTACTCAACTGGTTACTATATCATCGGATTACCATTAGGCAACCTGGTTCGGGGTTATCATTATATGCACGTTAGCTCTTCCGATTGTTCAGTTTAGGCCTGCTAATTCAAGGCCTTTGCCATCTATATTGTGAATGAAAAATGTGGGAAAAAGGTTTTTGAATAACCAGAGGAGGACAGGCCATCTTTCGTAATACGAAAATTACAGAATATATAACCTGAAGGTGTGCAGCAATTATCCTTACGTACTTCAAGTTCACTGAATTGCAGAAAACTGAATTGCATTCACAACCAAAACCTCTATGACTCATGGAAGTCAGTATAGTAAGTAGCCTATTGAATAATAAACGACGAATGAGCCACATCTTGCCACATCTCAACTTAGCTAATTCTTATAGGGAAATCGCCTTTGCCTGGTTCTCGAGTTGCGTGCGCCTCGAACAATTTTCCGCCATCCCCAATCAGCCGCCGCATTGAACCATGTCATAGGAAACTGGCGATCCCCACAGATTCCGAGCCGGGGAAAGCTTTTCGACAGGGGATCAACCTTATGTAATTCACGCAGATTGTCAACACACACATCTCCTCCCCTGGAAGCAAAGATGTTCGCGTGGCGTAATTGCGACAGGCACGACAGCTAGTAAAACGATCTTCCTGGCCCCAGCCCAGCCCCTTAACTATATAGCGTTGGCTATAGACACTGGCCTATCGAACAGACCCCTGAAATATCTAAAACAATAAAACCTACGATCTTATACAATTTATTTTAATTTTATTTAATACGGGATATAATAAATACAGTTATTTAACGAATATAAGTTATTCTAAAGAATCAAATTAAAGATTTATGTAGACCTTTTTTAAACTCCAAAAGGAATATAAGCTTTGGCTTCCCCAAGTTAAACTGCCTTCAAGTTTTGACTCGACTCTTATTAGTTACACATTATTTTTTCTAAGTTAACATTTTCGGTGGGTATTTTTGGGTGGCAGGGCCAGCGTTATGTGCTTCCGACTTAGAATGGCTTCTGCATTTTCCCGGCAAACTGGCAATTTCCCTCTTGACTATCTGTGTGGGTTTGTCGCCGTGGTGCATTTGTGTGGCTAAAATCGCCGTAGCCTTTATTAGTGTTATTATTAAACAGTATCTTTGCGTCTCCCGCTCTCTTTGCAACTGGGCATCTCTTTCTGACTTTCTGAGCTTACCCAGCGAATTCTGGCGGGGATTGGCGGGGCGTGCGAGTTCTACGTCGTGTGTGTCTGGCTCTCATGTAAATCGCAGCGTAAGTTTTTGCTATAAAACACGCCGGTCTCAACAACTTAGCATTCAGTACGATCCGTTGACGGTTACTAAAACAACACCCGGCCTAAACAGCTCGAGAACGTTGAGCAGCCTTCGCCAGTTTCTAAAAAGATAATAAGCCAGTGCTAAAGCAAATAAAACCGAATCGAATTTAAAACGCAGCTCAGTTGTGTAAGTTTCTACGGTGAATCCTTGAGAAGCTAAAAAAAAATTCGAATGTGAAGCAAAAGGTTGAACGGATCAACCTGTCGCTTGTTAATCCTTCGAAAATAAAATTCTAAATGCAACGAAAATATAGTGAAAGTTAGCAATAAGTTTAGAACGTGAGAAAGTGTCCTTAACTAATGGATTCTTAAATACTTAGATTACGAAACAAATTTTTTATTTTATTTTGGGATAACTTAAGGTTTTCAAAGGAAATAATGTTAGTAGATAAAAGTAAATTACAAAACACGCCATTAAACACCGAACAAAAATTCAAGCTACATAATTAAAATTATGAAAAAAAAACCTCTTGAAGATTTAAAAAAATTCCATTACCTGTACAATGTGTGTTTAACCTCTGCTGGTCATTTGTGAAAAATGTACACTATACAATCAATTACAGACCTGCTAACAAAAGAGGCAATAAATGACAGTAATTGGGCAGTCTGCGAGCTCCTCCCATCTATTAGACAACGTCGCAGCGACATTATTCCTATAATTAAGACACTGAGATGTTGATCGAAAGGGGAGGTTGATCATTTAGCATATGGGCTGCCACGTGACACTAAAATAGAATATACAACAAATTGCAGTGGTATCAAGACTAATTAACCTTTTGCCTTTGCAGAAATAACTCGAATCGAACAAAGCGAAAATGCAGTCCACACTTGTTGTAGCATCCCTGATGATTTGCTTCCTGGGTCTCAGCTCTGCGCAGCTGCGTAAGTTACAAATTTGGGCTCCTTGGCTTCAGTTTACTTACCAGATTTATCTTATCCCCAGCGGACTACATTCAGATTTGCCATCGCAATGAGCCGGAGCTTTCCAAGTGCCTGAAGAGCAGTGTCCACAACCTGCGGCCCTATTTGGCCAAAGGTATCAAGGAACTGAATGTCCCGCCACTAGAGCCCCTCTATATCGGAGAATTGAACATTCTGGATGGATCTGGTGGCCTTACGGTGAAGGCCAAGAAACTGAATATCCTGGGGGCCTCAAACTTCGAGATCACCAAGCTGCGCGCATCCACCCAAAATCGTCGCTTCGACTTCGAGCTGATTCTGCCCCATCTCCATGGGGCCGGACTCTACGAGATCAATGGCAATATCCTGGCACTGCCCATCAAGGGCCAAGGACCCTTCACCGGAAACTTTACCAACTTTGTGGCATATGTGCGAGTGCAGTACGATATTAAGAGCATCAATGATCTGGATTACTTGCACGTCAAGGAGTTCCTCCTGAAGGTTCGCACAGGCAAGGGAAACCTGAAGCTGGAGAACCTCTTCAATGGGGACAAGGTTCTGGGGGATGTGATTAATGACACGATCAACCAGAACTTCGAGACCTTCACCAACGACCTGATCGCCCCGATTGCCAGCGCTCTGCAGGCCCAATTCCTGGTCATCACGACAAAAATTCTGGAGAACTTCACCTACAATGAGCTATTCCCAGTCTAATGGGGAAAAGCCATTAAGCTAGAATTAAGCATGTGATAAACTCGAATTGTTTTAATTAGTCATAAAGTATTCAATAAACCTAAAATTTGAACTTAAAAAGGTGACATTTCAATTAAAAAAAAAACAAAAATTATCACGCAACCAAAGTCTAAAAATATAAAAACCTTAAAAACACCCAAAAACAAAAAAGAAAGCCAATTTTCTGCACGCCGAAGTTCGTATACCCTTGCAGTTTGCAATTGGATCATTAAGAATCGATCCATTCTGGTCAAATTAAAAGAAAAAATAACAGGAACTATTGTATATTGTATAGCATATAATAAGATGGTTTTGATAGAAAAACAAATGTTAATCGTATAAAATAACTTTATTTAAGATATATATTAAATATACATATATAATATGAAATATCTAATATAATAAACATTATAAATATAAAAGATAAAAAAACAAAGTGGCTAGTTCGACTCGGCTGTTGATGCTGATCAGGAATATACACAATCTATAGGATCGGAAATGTCTTCTTAACTACAGCGTTGCCAACTACCCTCTGCAAGGGTATAAAAACCAAGAGCTACGAAAGCTCTCCAGTGCATCAGTCCTAACTTCAGTTACTTTCGCATCGTTATTATCAGTGCTGGGGAAAAAGAGAACGGCAGAAGTGGGATCATAGCAATTAGGCATTAAGACTCAGCTTAAAAGCCCCTCTCCATACTCTCAATGAGCCAAACTACTTTGACAAACATACATAGATAAGAGCTTCTGTGTCAATACCCAAAAATTTTAATTTTAGTTGGATTTTGTCTTTGTCTCTTGCTCTAAGAACCGTGGATCTTGTCTCACCGTGGTTGTTATCCAGTTTTAAGTTATTAAGTTATAAGTGTTTTGAACCTTATTTTTATAATATTATTTTTATAATATAATAAATTTCTTAATTTTTGCATGTAAGTACTCCGTTTTATTTAATAACCAAATTATTTACACGCACATTTTCCCATTCATAATAATTAAAAAAATAAAAAGAAAGGAAGCTAGTTTGCACGTCGAGTTCTGTACACCCTTGCAGTTTGTAATTGTGGCATTAAGAATCGATATATTTTGTGAAAACAAAAATAAAAACCAACAGAAGATATAGAAAAATGCAAATTCCATTTTGATCAAATTCAAAATGATGTCTTTAAATCGTATAAAATAATATTTCCGGGTTAAAACTATTTGTAGGTTTGTTTGTGTAAGTGGAGGGATGCCTTGTGCCGTTCTCTGGCGCCGAACTAGAATTTAGTTAAATTATTTGTAATCTATAATTTTTTGTTTCAGCCCATATGTCTAGTCCTATTTGTACAACTTCAAGGGAAGTACGATCCTTAATGGAATCAGAAATGCATGGTCCACCGTCGCTGGACGACGGTTCAGGTATGTAAGCTTCATTGGCAAGAAATGTATCTCTATTATTGTATCCTTGACACAGTTTATATTGATGGCCTGCGGCGTTCAGGGCGTCTGAAAAGAAAACAGACGCCCATTGAACCACCGAAAAAGAAGCCAAAAAAGCCCATCGAAGAAAAGGAGCCAACTTCACCTATTCCCTGCAAAAGACCATCATTTGTCTGCAGTACTCCTTTTAAGGATAGAGAGCCATTCCCAGACAGTGATTCTTCCGACGAAGACAGCGCCGAAGGTAAGCTATATATTTTTATACGCACTCCAAGTGTATTACATGTTAATCTCAACTAATAATTACACTATAATTCTTATATTCTTTTTATTTTTAACTTGACAAATGCAACTTTTCTTGGTTGGAGAAAAAATAATGTATACACTTGGTTTTGTTATATATTACGACTCCTAGTTTTATTTATTTATTTATTTATTTATTCTATTTGCGTATTCGTTTTACCTTTGCAGATATTATTGAAGATTTACATATTTCCTCGTCTTCTACGGAAGAGGGTACTTCATATTTAGTTGCATCAAGGTCGGGATATGAAGGCCACATTTTCTCTGGTAAGAACTATAACGATATGGCTTTTGTTGTTATTTATAATTAACTTAATTTTACAGAAAGTCGTTGATCAGACTAAAAAGTTTTTCTCGCAGTGCGGAGCCCTGAGCAAATGCAATATTTCCTACGCTTTAAGAGATCCTTGGCCATATGTTACAATATTTAATTATTGTAATTTTAATTATAATTTTTGTTACACTACACTTTTTAGCTTCCTCTCCCTTTCTTGTTAAAAATTTGAATAATTATATGTTAATATTATAATTATTTGTTGTGTTAAATAAATGAGTTATTATATAATCATAAACCATTGACGAAAGGTGATTTGTTGGGTTCGATAAAGGTAAGATGCCACGCTGATAGGGCCAAGACTCAATAAAAATGTAAATAATTAATATATTTGTACCGTTGGCGAAATAAATAAATATATATAATATAATTGTGGGCAGCCGATATTCTAATCTATTAGGATTCGATCCAAATTATACCTTATAGGATCGGAAATGTCCCTTCACTGCGTTATAATAAACAAATAATACAATTTTAAATATTCCCGCCCTTCTAACGGTCACTCTTGTCATTTTTTACACAATTTTACTTACCGGTTTGTAATTTTACCCCATTGCTACATTTTACGCTTGACGATAACCGCTAAGACAAATTTCATCAGGCCACACTTTTTTAGTGATTTCAAAAACATCGATAAAATAAATTTTTTACACTTTTCTTTCCCGATTTTACACAAATTTACTTACCGATTGGGAATTCGACCCCGTTTTACTTACCGATTGGCAATTCGACCTACATTTGACACGGCTTGTAAGTAAAACTTACATTTGGCCCCTTTGAGGTGGGAAAACTTCGATGACGCCCTGGCAAACATCGATGCTAGCGATCGAAGACATCGACGACATCGATACTGGCATCGATTTGTCCCCACCTCTATTTCTTACGCTGCTTGCCCTCAATTAAAAATAAAATTGCAAAATTTAATTGTTTCTAGTTATAAAAACATCGCATCGCCCAGGCGCTTCAAATTCGCGTTCAATACAAATTGAAGGAACATTGTGAAACATGTCAACACCCGCACGCAGACGTCTTATGAGAGATTTTAAAAGGTGAGAAAACGGCAGAAAAGAAAAGGGAAAGGAAGGAGTGGATGAAAAAATAAGGAAGGAGAGATGCGAAGTACATACCGTCGTCGGATTTTGCGTGTTCGATTCGATTCGTGTTTCAAGTATCGTTTTCGTGGTACGAAAAATGTTGGAGAAAACGAAACGAGACTGGGGGCTGCTGCCCAATACATATAGGCAAACACGCAGTCATCCATATGTATATATGTATGTAAAACCGTGTGTATGTGGTGGAAAAGTTTGCGCAGCCAAAATACATGTGCCTGTGGGAGTGTGAGTGTGTGAGTTGCTTTTTGCTCTTCGCGAAAACAACAAAAACAAGAACGTCGATTCGCTTGTCTTTGACACTTGACTTTGATGTGTGCGAGGAAAACAAAAGAGGGCAAAAGAAAAGAGCGGAGGAGGAGAAGGAGGAGGGAGCGCAGAGGAAAATTCGAAAAACCAAACAAAAATGCTTCTTCCGTTTTGGTGAAATTGCGTCGCAGACAAAACATTAACAACAATAACAATAAGAGCGCGCCAGCTAATATGTTGTTTTTGCCTTCGCCTGAGTCAGAGCAGCTGCATCCTGGTCGCGCTCCCGCTCCCACTCCCTCTCCCGCTCGCACTCGCACTTAACCTTGTTGACTCACTAAGCGCAAAAGAGACAAACCACACACTCCAATTGGAATTTCGTTCGATTTTGGAATTTTCATCGTTTGGTGAAAATGTGAATTGCCAATTGGCGAATTGCACTTGGGCGAATGTGAAACCAAAATGTCAAGGCTGTTTGTGGTGGGCGAGATTTTCACCACCAATGCAACAAAAACAGTAGCACCGATATCAATGCCACCCCAAAGAACCAACAACTAAAAAAGCACAAAGAATAAAGGGTAGCTACACTGATCGGCAATTCAATTACATAAATTATCAAATCTGTGTAGTTTTGTTAAAAAGTCATAAATCGGTTTATTTGCACAATACTGCATATTATATTCGCTTCCCGCGCAGTAAATAAATAATTAAATATTTGATTATTTAAACCCAGAACCACAATTTGAACGGAAAAGAGCAAAAAGACTAGTAAAATATGATAAAATAGCAAAGAAAAAAATAAATATAAATAAATATATAAATATAAACAATTGATTATATAAGAAACAACCCGAAACCTAAAATTTGTTGAAAAAAGTTATTTCTAAATGCGGATATGTGTAGTCTCTTTTATATGGTTTTAAAATTGGTTTAAACAAAGAAAATGCGGAAAATTTGTCGCTGATTGAAAGTCTTTATGACTTACATATGTAAAATACTAAGAAAACTTATTTCAAAGAAAATATTATTGTGATAATTTATGGTTTGCACTGTGCAATGCAAATCATTCGTTTCTATGTTGTTTAATCGATGATTACTCTTGGCCCGCATATCGATTGAGGCAGATTGAAGGGCGCGGTTTAATGCCGCTAGCTTGTTGCTGTCTGTTGACCCAAATTTCCGAATGTTCCCGGGCCAGATAACGTGCAAATTGGCAGTTCCAGATTACGTTTTCTGTTCTCTTCGCCCAGGGTCTCTTTTTTTCTCTTATTCTTTAAATGCGGAAAGCTTAAAAAAACACCATGGTTAGATTAACGAGTATTATATACTAACATAAAAGCTTTTAAGTATTGAAAATAATAATGAAACCTTTTGATTTACTTTTAAAAAAAATTATCCTGTTTACCCATAATTTTGTTCTATTTATGCCACAGCTTGAATAAAGTCAATCGAGGTCTTGCTGATTTTTTAAAAACTTGTTGATGTTTTTAAACAAACCTTTTTCTTATAAACAATTTTAATATTGTTTGATAAGAAGCACACAAATCTCGAGGCAGCCAAACCTTCGTTTCAGAAATATTAATATCTTAACTTAGTTATTCGTGTTCTTAGCTAATGTTTCCAAACATTTTATATTTACAGACTTCAGGAGGATCCACCCACGGGTGTCTCGGGTGCGCCAACAGATAATAATATTATGATATGGAATGCTGTGATTTTTGGTCCACACGATACACCATTTGAGGACGGAACCTTTAAGTTAACCATAGAATTTACGGAAGAGTATCCAAACAAACCGCCAACAGTTCGATTTGTGTCGAAAGTATTTCATCCCAATGTGTATGCAGATGGTGGCATATGCTTGGACATACTGCAGAACCGCTGGAGTCCCACATACGATGTGTCAGCCATACTAACATCTATACAGGTGAGTGGTGCCACGTTTAGCTCCTCCTTTTGATTATTCTAAATCTTGTGAATTTGTATCTGCAGTCACTGCTGAGTGATCCCAATCCCAACTCACCGGCTAACTCCACCGCCGCCCAGCTGTATAAAGAGAATCGGCGCGAGTACGAGAAACGTGTGAAAGCCTGTGTGGAGCAAAGTTTCATCGATTAGCCATGCGCCCACTCTAGGAACAGCAATAACAGCAGCAGCAGCAGCATTAGAAGCAGGAGCCACAGCAGCTTGAAACATCAGCAAACTACAGCAACCGAAATATGCAATACCATAAACAAGTTTAAATTAAATAATAACAGAAATATTTATGATACATGTAATGCTATGAAATTGTAACAGCGCCAACGGCATCACAGCAACATATATACACAAGAACACTCTGAATCGCTCACACACCTGCGGCACTTCAGGGCCCAAATCCACACCACACAAAAGCAAAGGGCAGTTGTAAGTTATATATTTGTTTGGCCAAATGGCAGAGACCGTAGATAAAAAACAAAATATTAAAAAACACCCGAAAAACTTACTGATGCAGAGCCGCTTGTTATGCGGGCGCAGCCAGTAAGAAGTCTCTCATAAGCTAACAACTCAAATGTTATATTTATAATAGCAGCGGCAAAAAAATTATTAAGAATATAATAATAATAAAAAAAAATTACAAAACTCATGTCAAACAGTTGGAAAACCAAAATAGTTTCATTTTAGATGTGCGCTCTGCCTAGCATGTCTTCTGAGATAAACTAAACCAAACCAAAAACAAACACTAAGCAAAATTCATATTTGTAGTAGTTCGTGTCGTAGCGAGACGCACAGTTGATTGGCAAAATTAATTGAAGCTGCCTGAGATCCGCGTTTTAACTGAATGTCCAATGTCAATAATGATAACTACCCAAGCTCCCACACACATACACACATCCCACATACACACACACACACATGCTACCTAGATCGATTCATAAGTTTATTGGCCTCAAATTGTGAAATTAACTAGAAATTGAGAATTAAATGTTAGTTGTTAGCAATATAAACCATAAACTCCACATAGAACGCGAGGCGAATCTCCAAGTTGGGAGCGAGAGAGCAGGCAATTATATATGTATGTATGTATACCTATGTAGCACCCAGTGACCAATTTCGTTGCTAGACCCACTTCCACTTCCGCCCCCAAACTAACTGTAAGATCTGGTCCTGGTCCCAGTTTATACCCCTTATTTGGTCTGTTGCGAGGGCCCACGCAATGAAAGAAGAAAGTGCGGGGAGCTTTCCTTAGTGTATAGTCGGATGGGAACACCTCATAAACTGCCATTTGCCACGCTATGTACTCTCTAGGTTCCACCTGTGTCTTGGCTGCGGCAATTGATTTAGTTAGTTTTTAAGCGTTTACAATCGAGTCTTGACCTTGTTTTCTGTTGAATGCAAATTGCTGTTCCTTTTGCTAAGAACCCTCCACTTTTTGGCACTTTGTGTTGGACGAAATCGCGATGGTGACGATGCGATGATGATGCTCTGAGCATCATGTTAATCTTATACATATATGTACGAATAATCTACACTATATAGCAGCAGCCTATTGTTTTCTTCAACTATGAACCAATTAAAAGCAGAGCAAGAAAGTATATCCAAAAACCAATTCACAGCGGAAGTAAAGTAAAAACAGAATGATGAGGATTAAGGAACAATTCAAATTGTGTGGAATTTCAAATTACCTTACTGTAATTAACATTATTAATAAAGTATAAGATTTCAAATATCAATAAATGAAAATACCGCAAGTCGATGTTGTTTTTATTTCGTGGTTTGCACGCATCTACTTCATTTATATTTTATACACTTTCTCTAATTTGTTTCTATTAATTTAACCAGAATGGCTCAATTCTGAATGATCTAATTGCAAACTTCAAGGGTATATGGTAAAGCATCTAAAGGCAGCATCACAGATCTCCGTATTTTAAAGTTCAAGGTCTTTTTATACCCTTGCAGGGTATTATAATTTCAGTCAGAAGTTTGCAACGCAGTGAAGGAGACGTTTCCGACCCTATAAAGTACATATATTCTTGATCAGCATCAACAGGGGAATCTTTCTAGATATGTCAGGAAGAAATCGATTTTTTGGCCATTTTTGCAAAATTTTAAATTTTTTTAAAATTTTTGATTTTGATAAAAAATTTAATTTTCAAAAATGAAGTATGCAGATTTATTAACTGTAGAAAATCTTGCACAGAACAGTTTTCCGATTTAAAATTAGTGTTCTTTTGGCCGAGTTATGATATTTTTAATTAAAAAAAAAATCAAGAAGTTTTTTAATATAAAAAATCAGATTTTATAATACAAAATAATATTTTTCTAAGTCAAGGAATCATTTCCGACCCCATAAACTATATATATTATTGATCAGCATTAACATGCGAATCTTTCTAGACATGTCCGGAAGAAATCGATTTTTTGGCCATTTTTGCGAAATTTGATAAGGGGTAACATCATTAAAATGAGCAAAAATGGCCAAAAATTTTGATTTCTTAAAATTTTAAATTTGGTATGCAGTTTTTTTAAATTAATAAAAACTAACACAAAACTGCTTTCCGAATCGAAATTAATGCATTTTTGGCTTAGTTATGATATATTTTAATTGTTCCCTGCAAGGGTATACAAACTTTGGCTGGCCAAAGTTAGCTTTCTTTCTTGTTTTTTACCATGGTTGAACTAAAACCTGTTGAGTTTCATCAATTAAATATCATTCGGATTTTTAACTTCTGCAATTAAAACACATTTATACATTTTTGTGGTTAAAATTTTTTATTTATAATTTGTTAATATCTATTAAAGTTAATGACTTAAGCTTATGATTACAGAATTGCATAAGTTACGCTGATAAAATATATTTTTTGATTACACTGATCCTGTCAATATTGTTTTTTATTTGATTTTTCAAACAATTATATATCCTATACTTTTCTCCAAAATACATTTATGTAAAATTACAAAACTCGATACACTAAAACACATAAAACCAGCCATATACATACATAAACGCGAATCATTAAAATACAAAAGGAAGCTCTAATGTAATCGCAAAGGCGAACGCAAAACAAAAAAAGACGTTATTTACATTGATGCCTTAAAGGTAAAGCTGGAAAAGATACAAATAGAATACATTGAATACGTAAGGTTGCGGAAAAAGGTGGTTACACATATAAAAAATGGAAATATTTGCTTGTGGTGTATAAATTGTAAAAAATTGAATACTAAAGGCCGTAGCAGGGTGAGTCACTCCTCCAAGGAATTGCACAAGGAATTTGCGGTAGGATTATCCTCTTCTAATTGCCCAACGCAGCATGGCTGTGTATGTTCTTAAAGTCCTGCGTTTGCGTGGTGCTGCGCAACACCTCCAGCCACCTGTTAAAACAATTGATTTATAAGTCCAGCATCATTGACTAGTATAAGAGATATTCAGCCTACCTGTTATAGGTGTGTGCGCTCTCCGCCCGGAAGAAGTAAACGTGGTTCTTAAATGAAAGCTTGAACACAAACTCCTTTTGCACGGCATCTTGGTGCCCAGGTGGTCCCACCGTGTAGCCAAGGAGCGGGAGACTGGCCAGAGCGAACTCGTCTTGGTAGCTTTTGTAGAAGTATAGGCAGAATGAGGTGAACACCACCCACAGTTTCTGCCAGCCAGAACTGTTTTTGAATTTACGCAGTAGATAGCCGGACAGTTGGTGTTCGGCGGCTATCAAATGATCGCCCAATCCAACGGTGGCTCCACGATGCCAGCAGACGTGCAGGGCGGTGTTGCTGCGCGACGGCTGCGTCTTGTTCTGCTGCTGTTGCTGCAGCTGCAACTGCTGCTGCTGCGGTGTTAGCGGACCGCCTCCATTTACGCTGCTATTTAGGCTGCTGTTGTTGCCGTTGCTCAGGCCGAACAGGTCCAGGCCCTCCTCCGAGGAGCCTGAAAATGGTTAAGAAAAAAATATTTTAGAGGAGGCGATCTTTAGAGAAGTGAATTTTGGTTGAGTTGCGGCTGCGTTGGTCTGCTTACGAGGCCTTGTAAAGTGTCCTATGAGTGCCGGCTATAAAACCCACCCCAAATTCCCTTCTAAAGATGTACTTACTGCAGTTCTTGAGCGTCGTTAGCTGCAATTGCATGTTGGGCGGTCGGTTCTTAATGTCTGCCGCCGCCTTGGAGAGCTCGGCCAGCCAGAGGGTTTTCTCGGCGGTGGTGCCGGCACTAACCATAATGGCACACTGCCCGCCAAAGATGGAAAAGGTGTTGTGCTCGGCGTTTTCGGTGAGCAGGGATCGGACTGGAACATGCCCCAAGATGCGGAAACTCTGGTCCTGCGGCGACTTGGTGCCGAAGAGAAGCAGATCTGAGAAGAGGAAAAACATGCGCTGTTGCAAGCCACGCTTCGAGTGCTTCAGGAGGCATCCCTGGCGGATGAGCCTGCGGTGGGGCTGGACCAACTGCTCAAAGTTGATGTCACGCTGCAGCTCGCATAGTTCCACAAAGTTGGCCGAATCGGGCAGATTTGCCCGAATCCCCTTGGTGCTGCGGACTAGCAAGTGGTGTACCGCTTGGCAGTCGGCGTAGTCAATGTGCTCCTCCGCATAATAGTCGCACAGCCGCTCCAATAAAAGCTGGTAGTGCAGCAGGCGATTGAGGGGTTTTAGCAGGAGCTCACCCACCGGCAGATAGCATACCTTCTGCTGCTCGAAGTCCTTGTACACCTGGCGGAAGCGCTCATCCCCCTCGTACATTTCGTTCAGGCAGTGCAGTATATCTAGATGCGTCTGCACATACTCATCGTAGATGGGAAGAGCTGCCATGTGCTTCATCATAACGTCACCGATGCGGTGGGCTTCATGACCCCCACGGCCCTCCCATTGGACCAGGCGGTGCTCGATATCACGCAGAAAGAGATTGTGGTGCTGGGCCAACGAGTCCAGGAGCTCGAACAGCGGCTGCAGCTGTTCCACATCGTCCAGGCTCAGTACCTGGCGGAAGGTCGTATTCAACACATCCAGATCCTTCTTGTACGTTCGCTCTGTCATCAGCAGCTCCTTGGCCAAGAAGTAGCTCGGCTCGGTTGGCCATCTTCGCTTCTTAACCTCGGCCTCTATGTCATGCTGCGTGGTCAGAGCATGGGAATGACCAGACGCCACTCCGTTACCATTGTGACCGTTCTGATGCGAAGCGGTGGCCACGCCAGTGGCCAGTTCTTGGCGCTTGGCATGCTGAATCTCCGCCTGAATCACGTCATATGTTCCAGCCTCGGATCGGGAGAGGGACGACGATTTGTCCGATCCCAGAGTGAGGTCATAACGAGTGGGGGGAGTGGTTATCTCACCGCGCCGGTCTAGGGACATATTGCCATTGATGCCATGGTAGACATCTGAAAAAGGCAGAAAAAATGAAGGGAAATCAAAATAATTAAATAAAACAAATTAAATAGAGAAATATTAAATAAATTAAAGCACTTTAGTTGAATAAAATAAATATTTCTGGTTACATATTAGATAAACTTAATGAAAAGCTAATCAACTTAAACTAATTAAAATTAAATTAAGCTTACATTGTAGCTAATAAAATGATTAAAATAATTAAATTAACAATTTTACTAAAAATCTTTTGGCTGCCAATTTAAATAACCTGGTATTTTCAAATAAAAGTCATCGGCTTTCTTTATATTTGATTAATGAAGTTTTATTTATTTAGATTCGTTTCTATATAATTATAATTTAATGCTTGTTAAATCGATTGCTCGTGTACATATCATTCGTTATAAGACTCCCATTCCACCTCATTGATTCTGTTCCTTTTTTCTTTCTGTGTTCTTAATTTTGTGTGTTTTATGTTCAATTTATATTCTGTGATACAAAGCAAACTTTTGTTTCTCTAATTTCTTAAAATTCAGCTAGTATCTTGTGTGTTTCGTGTCTTTCTCTAGGTAAATACAATTTTAGTTTGAAATGAACTATAGGTTTGCACTCGAAGGAATTGTCCAATCAAAATAATTTAACCTACATAAATATACATTTCCGCTTTGGCAACCTAAAACTTGTTTTAAAATGTCTGTCGGAATTATACATAATTCCCACATTAAAATCGTTTGCTCCCTAACTAAAACCAGGTTCGACTTACTCCGAATATAAAAGGAGAAGCAAGAAGCAAGCCTTGTTCGCAACAACCAATTCTCAATTACACTATTAGCTAAACACAAATAGATATTTTGATTTGAATATTTTTGATCTGGATTAAATTAGTGAAATTTTTGTACGCTTTACGATCCTTATTTTGCCGTACCCCAAGCTCCTGCGACCCATCTTCCCTAACAACACTTAAATATCTCTTTTCCACGTATTGTAAACTTAAAGATCAAACATACATCAATCTATTCCATACAATTCTAGGTTCCCAATGGGGTTTTAAACTTAACAGGGTAATTATTAATTCCTTTTGCAAACGCCTCTTCTTACAATTTCATATATATAGATAATACTCTTGGCATAGGGCTTTCCATTACCGGATCTCGGATTTGGCACATTTATGTACTAGAACTAATGACTAACACTTGTTTGCGCTTGTGAGAATCGTAAGTTATAGTTAGTTTGCTAACTTGCACATATAAATTAAAATCTTACGGAGCTCAAGAACTGTATAAAATATACATGACTAGAAAACACCGCCATTGAGTAAATGCTTTTATTATACTGTGATAATGCCGAGTTCTGGTGGAGGAATACACATGCGGGGGTAAAATGGAACTAGAGGATCGTTCGTAAGGAACTCCCAATGATTTCTGGATAACTATTCAATCCCTACCCAATGGTCCTCCTTAGGTTAGTGCTTGAAAGCATTTTGGCTGATTTGTCAATTATTACCAGATTACTGAGATTACTAGACTTAGAGGGTCGATTTCGTACTTAAGTCTACGTAGGCATGCCTGGCTTTGACACTTGGATTGGAACTCAGCTGGATAGGATTAATAGACCTGCGCAACCAATACTGACACTGAACGTAATTGCGCGCAGAGTGCTTGGCAACTTGAATGAGTTGTATAATGTAATATAATTCATTTAATAACTGTTTTCTTAACTATCGTGTGTCGATTCGTGTTGTATTAGCTAAATAACAATTAAACAGTTTTATTCTTGTATCTGGTATTCCATTATTCGATGATTAAACAGTGCATTAAAATTTGTTCAACTCTTTTAACGTTTCCGCTCAATATATCCCATATATATATTTAAATGTTGAATTGATCTATAACATTGTCATATACGTAGATACCGCTTATAGGCAACACAATCTACACCGACCTACCACCACGTCGATTATTTATGGTATTTTTCTTATTTGATTTGTTATGTTTGGTAATGTTTGATTAAAATGTTTTATTTGAATTTGATTTGATTTTCGAACGCTTCAAGGAGAGAGTTATAATTGTCTAAATTGTCATTAGTTATGCAGCTTCTAAGATTCTTGGGTTTTATACTTTTGGTTTTTTGCTTGTCGTAAATCAGTCTCAATTACAAATAAGTTATAAGGTTATAAGTACTTGGATCGCGTGTAAAAATGGTAGAATTGTTCTAAAAACGTTTCCAAGGCAACGGAACAAATCAAAAGGCTGCATTCGATAAGCACATGCAAGGGGGTTTCCATTCATTTTCCCTAATAGTCCCCACTGGTCTACTGGTCACTTAATTCATCCGAATCGTGAAACTTGGGTGGCGGATCGACACGAATATCTAATCCGCAGGCATACCGCTCATACTCAATGGGTTCGGTTTCGTAGTCGGAGAGAAAGTCTGGATAGGGTAGCTCTTTCCGCACTTGGGCTCCTGCTGCTGGCTCTGGATCCTGCCCTGCTCCTCTGGGCACTACTCCCCTTCGTATAGTTCCAGACCCGGCTGCACCCGCTCCTCCGCCACCGAATCCACTGCAGCTATCCTCACTAGAGTTTGCCAGTTCATCGGACAGACCACCGCCGCGGGTCTCGTATTCGCTCTCCTCCGGATTGCAATAGCTTCGTCCGTGGTACGGCTGAACCGTTGGCGCTGCTGATGAACACCCTAAAGTGCCCGCCGCCATGGAATCTTCTCGTTTGAGTTGCCTTTTTTTGGTGCGTGCTGGCTTCACCGGCTGGCCCGTGGCCGGAGGCATGGGATGATTAGCAGCAGCTGGAACCTGCACCGCACTAGGACGCTCCGTTACTACAGATTGATGGTACATGGGCTTGGTGATGTGACCCAAGCGGTCGTATCGCGGAAATCCCATCTCGTCTACATTGTCGCTCATATCCAAACTTTCGAACTTTCCCCCATACTGAGGATAGTCATCGTACTCGTCGGTTTGTTCATGTTCCCTCTCCAGCTCCTCGTCGAACTCAAGGTACTGATCGTCCCGCTGGCAGGACGAGTACTCGGAACTCCCCGAATCCACCTCCGGTAGATATCCCTCTGAGCACTCTGAGCTTTCCGCTTGTTCTAAAAGAGCAGCAGCTGTCATGTTAGCCCTCATCCTCTTGGCGGGCAACTGACGCTTCTTGCGATAGCCCCTACTCCTCATCTTAGCCTCCTGACCACGGACATCCAGTGAGCTATCGGTATCATTGCCGCTGGGCGGGCTCTTCAACGAGGTGGCCATGGCTCCGGCACTCAGTTGGCTAGCCGTTTTCCTTGGCGGCTTCTGCACCAACTGATTGGGTGGCGACTCGGAACTTAGGCTGCTTGAGTAGTAAGGTGAACACCGAATCAACTTATCCGCCCGCTGCGGCATTTGTGGGGAATTCGGTCCCGTACTCTCGCTGTTCAGCGTGTTGGTAGTGGTGGTCGTGTTGGTGGCCGAGGACGTGGAGTGGGCATCTCGCTCCTCGTCAATCCGCATGGGCAGCTCCTGTGATGATTGCTGTGACTTGCTGAGCATGTGTTCGTGGAAGGAGCTCGACTGACGGAGCTGCTTGCTGGTGGTCTTAAACTCGCGGATCTGGGTCTTGGACATGGTCCTGTCATCATAACTGTGGTGCTTAGCGAGCGGCTTGGGTGGTGGAGCGACAACATCGCCGGGCAAATCGCTTGGCGTCACAATTGGCGGGACAGTGGGCACAGGTGGTGGAGGAGGTTTCGCAACTGCTACTGGTGGAGGCGCTTTCTTGGCCTTTGCATCCTCTTCAGCTTCGGCAGCTGCAGCCGCTTGTTCGGCCAGTCCAGGTTGCTTCATCTTGTTGAGCAAGGCCTGCATGATGGGTCGCGTAACCGCTGGCTTTGGGGCTGTGGGCGGTTGTGGTGCTCTTGGCTTCTGGCGCACCAGCTGCGGCTGCTGGGTTTGTATCTGACTGGAGGTGGGCGGCGGGACCTGCATTGATGGAGCCCCTCCATGGAGCGGTACAAACTCTTGACTCTGGTAGCGCTCAGTCAGCTTCTCGGTGTGCGCATACAAACGCTCGACGAACGGCGACTCCGACTCTGAGCAAATCTCCTGGCTTTGGTACAGCTTGGACATCATTTCCAAAGAACGACGCTTGCGCGCAGCTGCACTGGTCTCTGGACCCATTGGGGTATCCATGGGCTCTTGGCCGTTTCTTGCCTGATTGCCGTTGCTGCCGCTTCTACGATGGACCTGTGGCAGGGAGCAGCGCTTCTCCTCGCTGGGAGAGCTCAGACTAGCTTTGCTTCCCACACGTGTCTGCTTTAGAGGATGATACTCGCCGGGGGTAACACCGACCAGGGTGCGACTGCTGGAAGTGGACCACTCGCTAATCGTATGAGCCATTTCGGTGAGGGTTAAAGTAGTGTCATCGCTTCGAGTGGCCGAGGTGGGTTCACTTAGCTTGTCTGTTTCCGAGTTGGATAGAATGTCATAACGTAGCCCATCTGAGGAACCATTGTCTCCACTAAATTTGTGGGAGAAGCTACTTCCCCCGCTTTGCTCGTTCAAGCTCTCCGCCGATTTATTGATCGAACTTATGCTCGATTTCGTTTGATTGGACTTCTCGCTTTTGGCACAGGAATGAGTAGACACGGCGGAAAGGCTGTCTGATCCGGACAGATTTGCATATTGGCGAACGGTGTTGGTACCTGTTGACCATTCCGAAATGCTAAGCCCTATGGAGGTGTCTTCAGAGTGGGAGCTATGAGTGCACTTCTTTTGCTGCAGTCCACCCATCCTTACTGTGCCGTCAAGATCAGTGCCAAGGGAACTGGTTTCCTCCTCGGAGTGACTGGAGTGACTGCACTTTTTGCAGCTTGCTCCGCCGCCTCCGCTACTTAAACGCGCCTCGTAATTCCTCCGGACGGTTGTTTGATCCTCCAAATATGTGGTGCTGCCCGACAAGATATCATCAATGGAAGTGTCCGAGTTGTTGGAGCCCCTCGATAGCTTTCTTAGCTGCGCATCCGGGGACAGTTGTACTTTAATAGTGCCTGGCATAAAGACGTCATCGCTGGAGAACAGTTCATCCTCTGATAGGGGACTTCTAGGAGCTGGCGATCTTGTGGGCTGGGCAACAATAACTTCCGAGCTCGAGTTCTTCCGCTGAACCCTAGCGGTGGCCTGTGTGGATGAGGTGGTGCAGCTCACGTTGAGAGATGATGAGAGACAGGAGGCCGCACTCAAGGTGGAACTAAGGCAGCTAACTGTATCCGGCTGCAGTTGCTCGCTGCCAAAGTCATTGTCATCGAATGCCGCCGACATGAGATAGGCGGTGTCCTCGTAAGGCAGTACTTTGGCAACTTCCGGCGGCCCAACTGAAGTTTCCTCGTCTAAAACCACCTTATCAGCACTTTGGGCTTCATTTGCATAGTAGGTCTCAATACTCTCCACAATGATGGGAGCTCCGACAGCACTGGAAGGCGGCGATGGCCAATCTATCGAGTCCTGCGACTGCTGAAAGGACAAGCTTGCCTTCCAACAGAAGGACTTGGGCACAGGCTTGTCTAAATCCGGCATACCGTACATCGAGTCGGCTGGCTTCACTGGTACATGATCGAAGGGAATTTCTGGGAGTGGCCAGTCCTCCGAGTCCTGGCTTCCCGCATTCGACAGACACATAAGGGTGTGCCGATCCACATCGTCCGCCTGAAGTTCATCGACATGGGTCACCGAGAAGCGTCCTGTGACTAAGGTTGGTGATTTCGGTTCGTTTAGACTCCCCAAGCTAGAAAGACGATCGCCGGTGGCCGAGTCACATGGAATCTCCGGCATTTCGGCCGAGGTGCGCCGATCTGCATCGGAAATATAGGCCAAGTTAGTATTGCTTCGGGAATCAGAACTGAGGCTGGGCTGGTGGTCAGTGGAGCCCACAGATTCGTCGCGCATGCTAACCGAATGCGTGGAGGCCTTGCTCACATCGTCCTCCATGCTGGACTTTTCGGAGGCAGTGCTGCGCTCCGAGATTCTTGAGAGGGTTCGGCCTAAGGTGAAGCCAGTGGTGTAGCCAATAATGTCCGTGGGATTCACTCCGATCCCGCCAAGACTACTAGTCATTGCTGGGTAACCGAAAGTAGCTGGGAAATCATTAAGCTCATCTTGGTAGCTGGCATCGCTGGCGTCCTTTTGCTCATCTGGGGAGACCTCCTTTACATCGCTGTCAGAGGAGTCGCGCAGAGGATTCTGGGCATCGTACCTTTCGTACCCACCATCCGTTTCTACATGGTGCCATGGGTCATCTGTGCTGGAGCTGTTGGAACTTTCGATGGGAAACGGACGCCAGGTGCTTTGCTGCTCCTTCTGGGCCAGATCACCTGGGCCACGCCTCTGAGCCGCTCCCAATGAGCCAGAGCTACTTTCCGTCTCGAAGGAACCTCGCGATTCGACGCTCAGAGATCCCTTGGAGTCGAAACTAGACTTTGACTCCTGTGAGCTGCGATCACTGCCAGATTTGCCCGGCTCCGCTCGAGTTACCGACAGTTTCTTTCCTGTATTGGCCCTTGCTGGTTTCTCAATCCTCGGGGGTTTTCGAGACCCACCCGAGCTGGACTCGCTATCCTCGGTCCGCGCTCCGCCCCGATCTAAGATCTTAGCAATGCGTTCCTCGATCGGATCCAGATATGATTCAGTGCTGGTTCCAAGGTCAATTGGGCTCTGCTTCTCGAGGGTCGGTGTGCTGGGCTTTTTTCCCATTAAAACTTTTGGCTCATTAGTTGGCGTCTGTTCATTGGATCCCGTGGGTGTGATGTCATCTTTGCTTACGTCCAATTGCAGCATCCGCTGCTTCAGTTCCTGACACTTTCTAGCCTCCTCATTGCCAAAGTCCTGAGAAATTCCCAAGGGCCTGGCAATAGAGCAGCTCACGCTGGACTCCTCCTCCATTGAGCTCTTCTCCTTGCCCACGGAGAGGCTCCAGTCTTGTTGTCTTTGCGGGCTTGTATCCTTTTCTCCGCTGGTCCACGAATCGGAGCTCTTGGAACGATCACTTTGCTTGTCAAGACTATGTTTTTTCTTGCTGCTGTCCGAGGATCCGGTGTACTTTTCGAAGGTTTCCAGCACAGATTTCTCAATTTGCGGACTCGCGTTGGGTGGTGTCACCAATATATTCAGTTCAGAGGTAGGAGTGGCACAGTTAGAGTACTCTAGTGGATTGGCATCCTCTAAAGTGGCCTGCGTCTCCAGGACATTACGATCTGGCTCCAGAGTACGCGGTTCATTATCGGAGGTATCCGAACCAATGAACTCGTCACATTCCACGGTAATCCAGGAGCCCGTTTCATCGCTGCGGCTGCGATCCAGGCTTAATCGATTTGTATCTGGCCTTCCAACCCTTAGATGTCGCCTCTCCAATGAATTGTCGTCCTCCTCGATAGATGGCTCCTCACACTCGATGGTCGGCACCCTATGTGGATAGCCCTCGGCTCCAGCTCCAGTTCCTGGGATAGGAGACTTGCTGGCCGGCGAATGACTATCGTCGGCAGAGACAAAAGAATCGAGACTTTCGGCAGTGGACGGCTTTCGGCTAAATGCACCTTCACTGTCCCTGGCATCTTCAGAGGGTAAAGAACGCTTGAGAATCTCCAGGGAGCGACGCTCCGAGATCACCGCCTGCATGTCGATATCCTCCTGGAGAGGCTAAAAAGAAGTGCAAATAAATACCACAGAAAATCAATAAATTGAATAAAGTTTTATATGTTTTTGGGGCTTACCTCTGGGACCTGATATTGGTGGGCAAACATACGGCGATCACCAATAGCACTTCTGGCCACTGGTGCTGGCTTATCCTCACTCTTTTTAGCAGCCTCTGACGCTTGCCTTTTATCATCGAGGCTCCGTGCCTTGACATCTGGACCGAGATAGTGATGTTCGGCTGGCCTCTCCAGACTACTTGACTTTCCATCGATTTTCTTGTGGACGACGCTTCCCTCGATCTTCTGCTTCATCTCCTGTGCCTTGGCGATCTTCTTTGGTGATTTAATGAGCATATCCTCTGGAACGTCCGACTTCTCGGAGTCCTCAAAGGATTTATTGCGATCTTCGAAGCTGCGGTTCGCTTTGTCCAATTTATCAGGGCTGCGACCTTCGTCAAAGCTACGGCTAAATTTCACTAATGAATTGTCCAGCTTTCTTGGACTTTTAGCAATTAGCACATGATCCTCGGCCTTTGATTTAAACTCTGTTTCAATGATTATCTTGTCGCCGTCGGTTTTTACTAGTATTTTGTCCTCGGGAGCAGGGAAAGCTGGCATTGTGTCCTTTACAGGACTCAACATGGTGATGGTCTGCTTCATTGCAGATTCGTACAGCTTCTGTTGGCGTTCCTTGCGCTTGGCAATATCTGCCTCTGTCTCTTCTTGGGATTTACTCTTGTCCTTGCTTAAGCGGCGCATTTCAATAGACCTGGGACGTTCCTTTGGACTCGACTTTTTGCTGCCGCGTCCATCCCGGGCTTTTATATCATCAGCGCTGGTGCGTCGCGACTCCGGACGACTCCTGGACAGGGATTTTCCCTTGTAAGGCTCCGATGTTTTAAGTTTTCCTTTACCCGTGCTCTCAATGCTGCTGGCTCTTGAGACACCCGGAGAAGTTTTACGGGAACTGTTGGCTGAGCTATATGGGGACCAATCGGTGAACCGATACTTTGGTATGTTGAGAATGAGATGATCACCACTTCTTAGCTTCATCTTTGACTTTTTCTTGTCCTTGATCTTGACACCCTGCAGGGCGATCTTCTCAATGTAACGCAATTGGTTAAGCAGCTGTGCCTCTTCGCTATCGATAGTTATCGCACTTAGCAGTGAATCCTTTCCATTGGTTTGATAACTGCTCTGAGTGGGAATAGAGCCTGCGCAGGAGTGAATGCTATCGGCCGTATCATCATCCTGAGCAGCAGCTTGATTGGCCCGCTCCAGTGATTTTTCCTCAAGAATCTCGGCTTCTTCCTCGAAGCCGACGGTGTCGTCCTTGGAGGAGAAAGCGTTCATGGGTGGCAATCGGTGCAGCGATATTACTGGGGTGTCCAGGCTTTTGGTTCGTCTCTCTGTGGTTGGCGACTGTTGCTGAGTTGCCTTCTGCCGCTGCAATGACACTGAGCCTTCAGAGAGATTAAGACGGGCATGAGCGAATAGAATCGGAGCATGTCCCTTTGAACGCATTACTATTGAAGAGTCGATGATCTCCTCAATCAGCTTCACCTTTGACTTGGCACCGCTGGCGGTCTGCTTTTTCAGAGTATAATCAATATCAGAGCCAGTAATTCTCTCTTCATGACAAGTCTCGTAAATATCATCGTTGCTACGGAAGAACTCGGCGTGCTCTAAAATCGGCGAGGGTATGTTCTCATTTCGCTGATAGTCATTCGTACACTCGTCCATGCGTCCACGCATGGGCACATGTGGTTCATCCTCCGACGAGGGTATCGAAATGGATCGCTCTGAGATTCGTCTTAGTTCAGTGGCATTTGCATACTGTGGGTCCAACTTTTGGGTATGATAGCGACTTTCCAGATCCGCCAGACGTCTGCATTGAGGGGGAGATCCCTCAATCTCTGTAGAGCTCATTGTTTGACCACGACCCCAGGCAGCTGAGATGAGGCGACTCTGCTCAATCCTAAGGATCGACTCGATCTCCTTGCGAGACTGCGGTGGTGAGAACTCGAGACGATCAGGTATAGCCTCTGCTGAACCAAATACGTCGTCTGAGTCGAGGCTCTCGTCATCAGAAGAGAATGAGGTGATCCTGGTTTTGCCCTTCTTTGATTTTCCAGCAGACTTAGTTTTGGGAATAACTCGCGGCTTATTGGCTTTTCGGGCATTGGCCTGCAGCTCTTTGCGAAGACTCTGGATAAGCTCCATCTGCTTCTGCTCCAGCTTCTGCTGCTGCATGCTCTCCGTCCGCGAACTAGTGGCCGAATCGCTCTCTATTTGGCTGAGTTTTTTGTTTAGCTTTTCCAGAGTTGAGGCATCCATCTGTTTGGTAATGTCCCGCTTCGGCGAGGAAAGCTGAATTGTAGGTATGGTCTTGTCGATTTCAAGTGTTATAGGGTCCACTTTGGAGAGGTCAATGTTTTGGGTGAAAAGGAACTCCTTCGTCTCCACAGGCAAAAGGCTATCAAGAATGTCAGGAAGAAAGTCGGCAGCCCCAACTCCAGGCAGTCCTCCACTAGCTTTTGGCGACTTTGGCGATTTGGGAGATTTCGGTGATTTTGGTGACTTTGGAGACTTTGGTGACTTTGGTTTAGTATGCTTTTTCTCACTGGGCGAGGGTGCTGTACCGTTCATTATGTGGCGTTTATGAAGGACGTATGGAATGTCCTCCTTTAGGACTTTTGTGAACCGCCTTTCGTAATCCCTAAAGAAGCTCTTTGGAAGTTCAAAGCCAGTCTTTGGCAACTCTTGAGCGGCTTGCGGAGCAGGAGTTCCGTCGTAGCATTTCGGAATCTCAAAGTTACCATGTGCCTTACAAAGTGGCGGAGCACTTGGTATTTGCTTGTAGATGTAGTCCTCGTCACTGGAGTTCGAGTCAGCGGGGGTTAGATCAATGGACTTCTGGTGCATAAGGACATGACGCCGAGAATTACTGCCCAAACGAGAGCGATTAGCCAGGGAATTGGGATCGCTCTTAGTGCGCTCCACCGTAGCATGAGAAGTGTAATTCATAGGCACCATTATTGGATTGTACTCCTCAAAGTGTGTCTTGGCCATTAGTTCTTCTTTTCGTGTAATTTTCTGATGAGCCATTAGCCGTGCCTGTTGCTTTTCAAACTCGGACACAAGCTCTGGAGTTAGTGGATACTCAGGACTCTGCTTACTCTTCTCGTCCTTGGGCTGTTGGCCCTCCCATTGCTTTGTGTACTTTTGGATGCACTCTATGCGATCTTGGTCGAAACTGAAAATATTTTCGCTGTCCGACCGTCGACGGAAGGCCGAAATCTTGCAGGACTGGGAATTACCCCGTTTCATGGGAGCCATCTGGTCTAGGGAGTCTCCGGTTTGGATATCCTTCTCCCGACATCGTTTTCCGGAAGCTGGTGTCGAAACGGACTCGGGCGACTTACTGCCGAAGGACTTGGCATTCCGCTCGATCTCCACATTTTGCAAACTAATCGAATGCACCTTCGAGGTCTTGTGGTTCTTGTTACTGGGGAACGTGGAGTATGTGTCCCGACTGTCGTAGAATGAACTATTTGCAGTGGAGCTATGAGTGTCCGAAAGCAAGCAATCGTGGCTCTTTACCTTCGGCCGGGAGTACAGGCCCTCTGGGGGTGGCTCAACGCCTGTCTCGACTGCATCGTAATAATCGCTCTTTGAATCTTGACTGGATTGGGCAAATTTTTCGTAGAGCTCCTTTTTGGTAAACTGTTTGACCTTCTTGCCGGTGGTTGTAGGCATCTCGTAGTTGCGTCCGAAGCAATCACCGACAAGCGACTCTTTTGAGTCCTGACTAGAGGCCACCGATGTCTTGCTCTTGGTTGTCTCTCTCGATTTCTTGCTGTCCGTGTGGTACAGACTGTCGCGTGACTTTTTGCTAGAGTCGGAGCTGCGCGAGATCTTTGTTTCGAAGAGCTCACTTTGGCTTTCTTGGCTTGAGGTGCGTGTTAGGGCCTCCTGAATCTTCTTGTAAAAGTTGCCGTCCGACTTGACCGACAGTTTCTCGCGTGGCAAATACCGCGGATCCTCTGCGTCCCAGATTTCGTTCATGATGTCTGCCGCCGACTTCGACTTGACGTCGATGGCCGATCGATACTTCTGCTGATGACCCTCCGACACTGACTCGTCATCGCTGGGTATGTAGTTGCCCGAGTCTAGCGAGCAGGAGCGTAGGTGATCCTCGGAGCGACCTCGTCCCCCAAAGAAGTCAATGTCATACTTCTCCAGGAGTTCGTAGCTGTCCTGCGAGATGTCATCTTGTGAACCCGAGTAGTCCAGGTGCTGGCCATGATGACGCCTGTGCTCTTGGGTGTTGTACGTGCTCCCTGGGTAACTGGATGAGTACACCTTGCTTTGCGGCAATGGGGAGAAATCCTGGTTGGCATCGATCGAGTGGTTCTTTGTCACATACAACGAATGGCGTGAATCATCGTAACGAGTTACCGGAGAATCGATACGGTTGGAGGATAAAAATTCCTTGTCAAAGGCCGTCATCGGTTTAGGTAGCTCCCGATCGTAGTAAGTGCTGCTGTACCGCTCGAATAGGTCTTTGCAAGAGCTGCTCTTTAGCCAGGATTCCCGTTCAACCTGGTCGTAGATATTCTCACCGTCTTCTTCCTCGTCCTCCTCCTCATCATCCATGTAGTGAGCTGCTGCTTGTTCGGGTTTCACAAACTGAGTCGTAGAATAGAGATTGCCCGAGGTGGCCATCTGGTACTCAAGTTTTTCCGTAGATGAAGATAGGCGCGTGGGCGGTAGATTACCCACCGAATGGTGCGTAATGTAATGGCTGTCGTATGAGTCCACTGAATCCACTCCAGATAGTTCCGAGTTGCGGGGAAGTGAATGGGTGTGTCGGGAACTCTGTGAGTCCATCGACGGCGTCAGGTAATTCTCCGATTGAGCCAGCTTTGTTCGCTCTCCTTGGCCATACCGCTTAGTCCCGAAGCCAGTGCCAAAGTACGAAGAAGACGAGGACTCTGAGGGGTGATTGAGATCGTTATGATACTGATAGTTTCCGCTGTTGTAGGCCCGTTCCTGGACAGCAGCTGCATAGGCTGACGTACTGGGCTGCTGCAAGAGAGCAGGCACATGGCCAAGTCCCATTTGCTTAGCTCTCGTATACTGAAGTATGGACTGGTCGATGAACTCATCGCTGAAGTGCTTCTCGCGGGTTTTTGACTTGGCCTTGCGATTAACCGTGGCATATATGTCGTTTCTGTCATTGAGATTTAAATGTTCGCTATTGGATATCTTGTGCTCCTGGTGGGCAGCGCTGTGAAAGTCCGGGTACTTGTAGTGGCCCATGTCGTTGATGTCGGTGTAGATTATGTTGTCCGTTTCCGTTTCGGTCGAGTTGGCATTGGCGTTATTTAGCATGCACTGCTTAGACATCGAATAACTGGTACTGCTATAATGGACTGGGGTGACAGTTTGCGACTGGGACTCCTGTGACCGAAGCTGCGGACGATGGGCATTGGCCAAGGCCGAGGCCGAGACCGATGCTGCCGCCGCTGAGGCTGCCCCCATAGTCTCCCGATTGATGGTAGATGCCGTCAAGTCCGAATCCGCTTCCTCCTCGACTAATTCCTCCTCCTCCTCCTCCCCCATAGCCTCCCCCTCCTCCTCCGTGTCCGCAGGTCCCGGCTCCTCCGCCTCCGCCTCCTCCTCCAACTCCATGGAGCTGTTGAGATCCACCGAACGAACCACTGTGCTGGTGTTGTGCATAGTGTTGTTGTTGTTGGTGCTGCTGCTGTGCGTGTTGATGCTGATGAGCTGCGGCGACGCAGGGACATACGCTTGGGATCCCACTGAGACTCGACGAGGGGTGCTGTTGCTGTACAAGTGGGACAAGTGGCTCAGACCTGAACGCGCACCGGATATAAATAATTCGAATTTAAGCAATTATCAGCCGGTGCATTATTTGATTATTATTGAAACACAAACGCAAAGGAAACCGAAATCATATCGAACGTAACTGATCAAGATCATCAAAACAAACACACCAAGTACTGAAAATTAAAATATTAGGTTAGGAAATTCCCAATTTTTACTGGGTTTACGCTGTAGGGATTGAAATAAATCTAATCCTAATTAATGAGATAATTTCGTTATTTATAAAAAAAAACCATATAAACTATTAAGTCTAGGTTAAACTTAATCACATAAGATATAATAAACGTAAATTAGAAGAAGGTTTATGTATAATTATTAATAGATATTAAAAATTATGTAAACGGTAATATATTTTAATATATTAAATAAGAAAGGAAGGTAACTGCACTTTTCAATTTGACAAACTGTTCCAAGAAAGTCAAAATTTGAATAATTTCAATGAAATTAAAGTATAACCAGACAAGACTATAAACAGACATTCAATAAAAAGATTATATTTATATATTAAATTATTACTAAAAATATCTTAATTGTACAAAAATTATATTAAGCATCTTGATGAAATTGGTAACATAATAGTTAAAAAACATAATGGAAGACTCACCTAAATTGTGATCGCCTGGATGCACACGAGCCTGATCGGGAGCGCGCTGTTGGTGGCTGCTGCTGTGGCTGGGCGAAGTCCACGACTGCGGACCCTGAGGTGAAAGCGAGCGGTTCGAATTCATTTGGTCCATAGCCACTGCCGAGTGGTGTTGCCGTTCCGCCGCCGAGCATGCCGCTTCCTCCTGGGAGGTTGGCGAGTCCGCTGCATAGTTCTTCGTCTGATAGATCTCCACCTGGGCTGCTGTGACCTATCGGAAATAGTTTAGAAGTGTTATTTTGATATAGGCACTTAAAAGAAAACAACAACTCACTTGAGAACGCATGTGGTCGATAGGATTGTCGCGTCGGCGATCCAAGGTATCCGCTGCCTTCTTCGTCAGAGAAGGGGTCATCGAGTCGCTGCATTGATTGCGATAGTCCCATGCCGCTGCAGGATGCATTCGGGAGGCAATGCGAAATTAAAAGCATAAAACCATTACAAATCATAGCGCATACACTACTTGGAGAGACTAGCAATAACTCGACTCGACTAGACATTCATTCCCATTCATTCATCATCGTCAGCTAGCAAATGAAGCTCGATAACTCAAAATCAAATCAAGACGAACGAACCAAATGAAATCGAATCGAATGCACATATTCATCATAAATGGGTAACGAAATAAAATACAAACCAGTGTCAATTGGGAGTAGGGGATTGGCTGAAATGCTGGAATTCACATACGTATGCGATTGACTTCGGCTACTAGCATTCAGTGGCCCTTGCCGGAATGACTGAGACCTGCAGCAAAAGAAAAGACAAGAGGATACCACGTTTTATATTTTCACATGCTCATTTTTTTGTTTTTTTTTTTCATTTTTTATTTTTGTTTATTAAGTGTTTTTATTTATTTTAGTTTTGGGTTTGTCTCTTAGGATTTAGTTCAGCGTTAGCTTTAGGGTTTAGTTTAGTTTTAGAGAGTTTAGTTAGTTTAGCACAGTTGAGTTTTGAGTTTTCCATTTGGATTTTCAATACGGATCTTTGCTTAAGATAGCGAAGTCATTTCAGAAGAAAGTATAACGAAAGGAAACATAAAGTGTAATAGTTGTAAAAGTTGGTTAGTAAACAACTAGAAAACAATGAATATAACACAACAAATATCCATTATCATAGTCAACTAAAGGGGGCGTGGACTTATGAAACGGATTCTCCCAAAACATTTACATATAAATGTTATTTGGGGCTTGAAATGGTAGGTTGCTTCGAATGCTTCATATTACTAGTTCTATGGGGAGTTCTAGTCTATAACTATACATTTAGTGGGAGCAATTAGAAGGGTTAACTAACGTGAGATTAGCTGGCTTACAGTCTATGCGGAACACACACAAAGAACATACGATAAAAGCAACTTTTTGGGTAAATTACCATTTAATGATTATTTTTAAGTATAACTCTTAAGTGCAAGGCAAACCAGGGATGAGATATGCATGTCCCCTCAAACGATGATTCGCAATGATTTAAATATATTTATGAAAGTCACAGCGGGGTAGGGTGCTTCAGATGAATGGTAAAACACAAATCAGAACGCTATCGAGTATGTTACACATAAAGGTTGGTTGGCCAATTGGATTGTTGTTAATTCTACTTTAATTTATGTATTTTTTTTTTTTTTACATTAACAAAAGTAAAAAAAGAAGAACAATCAAACGCTCTCATATGTACACGCACCCACGTTGGTTAGTGAGAAAAATCATTAAAGGAAATCTAAAAATGTATATAATTTTAAATCATTAGTGATAAAAAATGGTTGTCATTATTTGCTGTACATTTGACTAGATTAATTTTTTTTTCTTGTAATTTTTATTTAAGGATTTTTAGTTTTTGTGCTTTTCTTTGTTGTTTCAGTTACTGTTTTGTACCAATTGGTTTTTAACATCCTCTTCTCTTTTCTAAGGCGCTTCACCTCTACCGTGTCATGGTTATTTTCTGTTAGCATGTTGTGTGTTTTTTGGGATATTTGTTTCAGTTGGGTTGGGTAGTACGTAAGTATAAAAAAGTTTCTTTGAAAATAAACAACAAAATGGAAAATGTGTAAAGAAACAACGATCAAACAAACGAGTCGAGTTAGATGAAAACGAAGAATTGATGCTTGGCAATGAAGGCTGATGAATAAATATTATTTGTATTTGCTTAAAAATATTAATATATGAATATATAATATATTTTATATGAATTTCTCACAATATAACTTAATTTGATTTTAGTTTCAGTTAAGGAAATACAAGCTGCAAAAGCAAAAGCCTTATAAGTTCCTTTTCCAAACAACAAAAGTAAGTAAAATGAAAAATTCCGAGGGAAATCCATAAAACTTTTTTGAGAGAAAATTTGTATTACTAAAAAATAAACACGAGTATTGGTAAAAGCATTTAATTTCTGTTTAAATCTCGGATTATACAAAGAAGCAATTTTTGCATAATCCGCTACTAACCTTTGGAAGTTTTGACGTTTCACATAATTCTCGCGGACAAACTCAATAATCTGCTTCTGCGTTTTGCCGCTATAGCTGGAATATGAAGAAAAAGCATCAAGTAAGTAAATTAAATAAGGTTAAAAACTTATAAGATTACCGGAATGAGCTGCCACGCGACAGTACACGGGTTTTGCGCCTCGGCGTATTTTGCACGGTCGTGCAGCGAAAGAATCCATGGTTCTCTACGCATTTCTTCCAGAAGTTTTTGCACTCATTGCGACCCTCGAAGAAGAACTCTACGGTGTCTTTGTAATAGCCCTAAAAGAAAATATTATCGTAAGTTTCTTACTCATCTTACTGTGTATTCAGTAGTCTCTTACGTAGCCCTCGGGATGCAGTTTGACCAGAAAGCGCTTGCGCTTGAAGGAAATCTTGCGTATCTTGGCCCAGGAGAAGGTATTGATACGCGTGATGTTTTGGAAGACTGTGATGCCCATATGGGCAACAGCTAGATTCAGCGGCACTCCCTCTACATCCTTGGCTGGGTGCATCTTCATGCCATAAAGCTCACACCGTCGTGCCGTCTCCAAGAGGTTAAGGTCTGCCTCTGCCGGTGATTGGCCACTGAATAAACAAGGAAATAAATAAAATAATAAGGATTTAGGCGCTAAGTAACACAACGATTCACTTACACATGCTTCTTGTGGTTCTCCATGATCTTGCGCTGCATGGTGGCATCCTGGTGTGGCACAAACCGATACGACGACAGATACGTGTGGTCAGGATAATCCTCGGGCACAAAGTCACCACAAGAGGCCTGCACAATGTAACTGGCCATCAGTGCAGCCGTATTGTCGTTACACTGCAAACTGCCAGTGGCCAAATCTCGTTTGATTTGCAGGCAAAATAGATATCTAGAATGGAATAAAATATATTTATTGAAATAATATATAACGATTGTTAGGGTCATGCACTAACCTTGTATACTCCTCTTCCAGCTGGGCCGGATCCGGTGTATAAAACTTAATGCAAAAGCGCAGCACTGGATCGATGAGTGAGAGGCCCACCTGGCGATTCATCGGCTTCTCTAGATCCAGCCAGTATTTGGTGTGTGTGGATACCTCCTGGTATTCCAAGCCGAAGTAATCGGCCTCAAGTAAATTGAGCTGCCGACAAACTTGCTCGAATAGGACACGTCCCAGGGCTTTAGCCTAAAAAAAAATATTTGGAATAAATTAATAAGGAAAGGGCAGCGAAATGATTATCTTTGGGTAACACGGTGGAGTCAAAAATAACACTTTTCTTGCTATCTTTTTGTTTCTAACTACTTAAAAACATAACACTAGTCGTGGCTTAATTCTTGAAATCTTAATACATACAATAAACTGACTCTAAAAACTTTCAACAATAAATAGACTTTAGTTCTTAAGCAGTTTTCCAAGGCCATTTCAGTAATTATATAAACTTGGCTTTTTAAGGCCCAAATAAATTGCACTTCCAATTGGGGCATTGGGGCGTCCTTATAATAAAATAGTGTGGTTTACGGTGAAGGAGAGGGAAACGCTAAGTTCTTAAGAAAAGTCCGAGATGCTCTTAAGATGTCCGAACTTGTTGAGCTCGTTAAAATCTAATCCAGCGTGCAGTTTTGCAGCTCATCCCGGATGACGCCACACGCCAAATGCTTTGTGGGCGTTGCGTCTGATTGCATTTGAATAAATTTCAATTGAGTTGACGCCCGGTCTCTAACTAAACTAGGCCAGTTTGTCTCGGGCTGCAATTAAGTTATATAAAAATTCAGTTTCACTGGCAAAGTGAGCGAAAACTAAGAGGGAAATTCTATAAATCAAAGATGTTTTGGGTCACTTTGGAAAATGATAGGGGAATTCAAAAATATTTACAAATTTGTAAGCAATCAAAATAAATGTTGTTGTTTGTTTGCAATTATGTAATGACACACATTCAGAGCTTAAACTTAATAAATGTCTTCAGTTGCTAATCTTAGACCTTGTCGATACTAACAGGATAACAAATTACTTAAATGGAATCATCATCATTGTAAGCCACTCCTAAATGGCTTTCAACAATTAGCAAATTAGTCAAACAAATATTAATGGCCCAGAAGATTCCGAAAACCTATTAAATCCGGCACACACGACCCTAGGAATCGCACCTATTACGATTTCAATTCAATTTGCTAATCCCGACAGGCCGCATGTGTGTTTCTGCTCCTTGCTCCTCCTGGCATATATTAATTTGGGATCAAGGAGTAGTCCCTGCCAGATGTTTCAGCATTTGGCAAATACAGGGATTCGCATCGCGGCAGCAACCAATCAGGCAGAGTGCTTTGTCATTTCGATTCTGTTGCCAGCCCCATAAAAGCGGGCAACAATCTATCAGGGTGTGAAATGTTTCGCAAGGCGTGCCAAAATGTTATTAAACCCCTCCGTGTGTGATATTTGAATATTTTATGCCCCAAATTGTATGTAAGCTGCGATCTAAAAAGCAAAGGATTCGTTGGCTGTCATCCAAAATTTTTTTGCGGCTTTTCAACGCATAAATCGAATAAAATTGGGCGTGGCTGGACAGCAGCGTAAATAAAGATAAAGGGTCTTGGCCGATAAAAACGAGCCGTATGCCGATGTTTTCAGTTTCCGTTGAAAATTCGATAGCCAAGATAAACATAAACAAAAACAATCAGAGCAACAGAGGAAACTTTTCAAGCATTGGATATGAAATTACTCTGGTATCGTAATATATCTATTCAAAATAGGAAACCGTATTAAAAAAAACGTATCTACAATTTAGTTAGGTTAATTTATTTCAATGGTAATAAAAACACATACGAAAAATATAATGCGAAACCAAAAACCCAAAACCACATGACGTATTTCCGAGAAAATTAAACCTCAAAGATCAACAAGAACGAAATTGATGCCCCACCATAGCAGCCACAATTAAATTTTCATTTAATTTTCGCAATCAGAACTCGACCAAGTCCCCGGTGGCAAAACCCAATGAAAACTTTGTTTCATCCCTGTTAATGCAATTTTCATCACTTGCCTCTAGTCACAAATGCAATTTGCAGGCTCAAAAAGAATGGGAAAAATAGAAATATATAGAATTGCAAAATTTTCCCAACTAATTGTCAACCAAAATGTGATTTACACAATTTTTGAAACAATTGTTGTCCCCATTCTAGGATACTTTAATTAATTTGGCAAACAAGAGGGGCATAAGAGAGAGAGAGGCGAGATGGATGTGGGCCCAGAATTCTCCAGGGAATGTCCTGCTTTCTCTCCTTTTTGTCGCGACTGCATCGCCATTGTTTGCTGTTTTTCCAGCCAGGAGCCAGGAGCCACAATGAGGCTACGGCCACGCCCAAGCTCTGACATTTTCCTGGCCCTAGCACAGGGGCATACACGCATATATATGAATGTAGGCTGGCCATTCATTGGGAACGGCTTGATGCCACAGCCATTTATCTTTTTAGGCCAATTCTCGGATCTTCTCCAACTACAAAACAAACCAATTAACTTTGGCGACTTCTGCAGGCGGCGAGAACGGAAATGGCAAAACGACAGGAAGCTTTTCAATGCAAACAACCCACTTTACCCTTTTTCCAACCTCCCCCAAGCGCAGCTGTGAAAAGTTGGCCCACAATTGTCGGTTGTTCAATTTGTCGTCATCAAGAGACGAACGCGGCACAAGAGCATTAGCCATTGCATAAAAGCCACCTGCAGGCAGGTGTTGTATCTACACTATACAAATTTTGAGAAACTTAGAAAAACTAAGATTTTGTAGTAAATCTTGATTTCTCAAAAAAATGTGTAAATAGAAATTAATTGCTTTTTTTAACCACCTATAAATTTTAAAAATATTATAAAAAACATTTTTATAATCGTATTAAATAGTCACTTGTTCTATGTTAAAAAACATACATTTTACTTTCACATTTAAAAATTTTTCTATACATTTAAGGGGGGACATCTGAGTAACTGGCCAAAAAAAAACCGATTTTCAAGAATTTTTTTTGGCCAAATGAAAAAGCAAATCGAAAAATTTTTAATTAGGTTTGATAATGTTATATGTGAAGTACAAAATACATTTTTTTGGAATAAATCGAAAACAAAATGGCGGCTGTGCAGCATTTCTTCGTAGGCCCTATTTTTTTGAAAGGGGTCCATGGCCGGAAACCTAACGTCCTTAATTTTTGATCAAGAACAAAAAATCAAATTTAGTTATATTCTTTATCTCAACCGCTATCGACACACGTAGGATTTTTTCGATATTTTGATTTTTAGCAAAATGGTGAGTGATTAAATAAAATTTTCAATTTTCATGAGAAAAAAACGTCACAAAATTGTTGATAAAAAAAAGTAAGCAAAAAAAAAAAAAATCCTACGTGTGTCGATAGCCATAGGTATTTTGAATATACTGTCAAAATTTCAGATCGATCGGTTAAGATTTGTTCGAGTTAGGTTTCCGGCCAACTCAAAAAAAGTGGCGTTTAAAGTTTTAAAATCGTATATGATTACATGTGAGGCATCGCCGCAGAATGGAAAATTTCGACACTTAGAAACTTTTGCCGGACTCTATCTTTAGATATGTTATTTTTAAGACCCTAAAGTATTTTTTAAGCAAAAAAAAAAATTTCAATTTTGAAAAAAAGGTACTCAGATGTCCCCCCTTAAAGATCGTTCCCAAGGCAGTCATTTGATATATAGGGTGGAAATTCCTTCACTGCGTTTTGTACTTCAGACTAAAATTATAATACCCCGCAAGGGTATAATAACGTACTATAAAAAGCTTATAGCTGAACTCGAACTTATAAATTCTATATAAAAAATTCTATAAGCTAGAACCTATATTTATAGTGTAGAAAAAGTGTTGGCAGGAGGAAGGTACTACAACAAAAAGACGATGAAGGGGCACGTATGCGGGTGTCTGCTCTCATCTCGTTCCACATACATTGTCCTTGCCTATCGAATGGCCTCAGTTAACCCCATTGGTATAGATGCCAAATCTGCGGGTTGGCCTAGACTCCCAACTATTGGCAAACTTTGCACAGAAAAGTTAAGAATTTCGCAAAAGGAGAGTTTAATAACTCAAGTTTCTAAAGCAATATGTTTGACAAAGGGGAAATTGTTTCTAGGGTCTTTGCAGGAAATCGCATATAAAGTTATTTGCTGTGGTAAAGGAAGCGCCTGTTGTGACACTTTTAATAGTGATAAACGACATAGAAGTTTGTTGAAGTTAGTAGAATTGTTCGTTAATTAAACAGAATAGAATTTCGAGTAGACTAATCGGCAGAAAATAGTAACTTTCTATGGACTTGAAAATAATTTAAAATTTATTCATGTAATCTCGAATTGTTTAACGATAAAAAATAAATAATATTAAAAAATACAGAACAATTTTTCAGTTTTATTGACCTTGAGTTTGATATAAACAGCTTTTTTGATTTATTCAACGTTTTTTTTTTTATTAATGTGCCCTTTTCGCATTCCCCTCTCCAACTTGTATAATCTATAAAACCCATAAATACTTTTTGTTGGCGTCATGACTTTATACAGGTCCAAAATGGACTTCCATTATTCTGCATTATCAGCAAAATTCGCTCAACACATCGAGATAAGCTTTTAATATTGTTGGTGCTCAAGGAAAAACGCACAAAGGCAAAACCCACAAATATAAATAAAAACATTTTTGTTTGATAAATAAATGAAATGGCGTCAACATCGAAATTCTCGAGAGTAGCATAAAAGCCAAAACATTCCCAACCGAGACCAAAAGCATAGATTTGCTAAGTGCACCGCCAACTGCTCTACATTCTCCGGGCTCTCTGGGCCAGAAAAATATTTCAATGCAAGCATTTCGGCAGGTGAAATTCTTCTTCGGCAGGCTTCACATATGAGAGATTTGGCTAGAAATTCCATTCGTTTTGGTCAGGACGTGGCCGCAAGCCACAGCCTTTACCACATCCTCGTCAGTTTCATGTCGTTCCACATTCTCATTGCCATTCACAACCGTATTATCGTTTACAAGCCACAAAATCCATTAGAAGCCTTGATTAATAATGCAGTTGACCGACCATGCAACAATATTCGTTTCTAGTCAGGGTCCAGCACACAAGCATGGAGACTAGCAAAAGCAGTCCTGTTGTTGGTAAAACGAATCTAAAGAGGGTTGGGTGCCGCCACAAGGCTTCTATTTTTAAAAAATGCAACCATGTCAATATATAGTACGAGTGTGTTACGTATACGCAGCGCTATAAGAGAATTTCTGTGCGCAGCAAAAATTGTAACATGATTGAATTTTTAATGTGGCAAGGAAAATGCGATACTGCTAAAGGTAGACTTTTGGTATACTCTATATTCACCAAAACTAAAATTTAAACTTAAAAATAGGACAATAAATGACTATAGAGCTTCTGCATTATTGAATCCAAATTTTACGAGAAATAATAAACCCAATTGCTTGCTTTTTTCATACTTAAACTCTTTAAGCCTTTGAAAATCCAACATTTAGAACACTCAACGAGTAAACGAAAAGCATCAGAACTTCCACAACATCATGTTTTGGGATAAACTGTCGAGTTTGCCTTGGGCAAATGCAAAAGGGAAAAATGCCACCAGAGGAACGCAGACAGAGAGTGGCATAAACTCGCATAAAAATAGTTTTGTGCGGAGCACTTTACAACATTTAGCAAGCCGGGGTACCGCCTCAAGTGCCACTGGTTCACGAAAAGGTCAGGCCAGAGACCCAACAACAAAGACTACGACAATACCCGGTAGCTATTGCTAAACCCAACTCCCCAGTCTAAAACCACAACCCCCAACCCACTCCACTGGCAACCCTAACCGAAAACCACCCAAACAATGGAATCCATTTTGTTGCTGCCCTGAAACATTTCCACTTCTCGTGGCTCTCTTGCTCGCCTGTTGAAGCCTTTGAAATGTGTCTACCGTTTTGGTAGGCTGGAAGTTACACTCAAAAAGCTTAGTTTAAAAACATATAAGTGGTTGCAAAATTAAAAACGTGATGTTGCTTTGATTGAGAATTTAACTGCCTTTAAAATGGTCCGTTTCTATTTGAATCTTTCATCTACTGAACGATTTAACTGAAAGATATTTACTAAATAGCAATTTATTTCAAATTTATCTCAACATAATATGCTTAGTTTAAAAATACATATGACTTTCTATTGAAATATTCATAAAATTGTTCACATTAGTCATTTAATATTAAGTAATCTCTATTAATTTTAAATGTGGATTGACTGACGCAGTAACTTAAAAGTTGTATACTTGTAGCATCAGGATAACTCAAATTTTTTTAAAAGACAAATTCTGCTGTGATTTTGTAGTGTACGCTTTTGGGCGTGGCCACTTAGTAGGCTGAGGCTAATGTTGCCAGGAAGTGGCGCAAGGAACACGAACTACATGAACATGCCGAGCATACTACGAAAAAATCCATTAACCAACACAGGGTTCAAAACAACAGGGCAAAGACGAAGTCCTACAACAGGCAGTAAAACAAGAGGAAGCTAAAGAAGTAAGCCAAGAGTATTTTTAGGCCAATTCAGTTTGAATTAATGCGATTTGCGGTCAACACTCAGACATGAACAGCAGCAATAGACAACAGTTCGTAGACCCCAGTGCAGCATCCAACCAAAATAAAAAAACACCCCACGAAATCTATGCCAAGCTGTTGAGTTGGCCATGTTTTATTTGGAGAGTGGATGGGGAGCGGGATCCATGGACCAGAGAACGGATGTACTGCATCTGCACTGTACCACTCCCCCTGCCCACTATCGCTGTTGATTTCAGCCTGTGTGCCAGGGGAAACGCAGTGAAAGAATTTCCGTTTGCTGGCCCCATGCCAAACAAACCGAGTGCCACGCCTACCGAAAACTTAAGACCTCTTGTCGCATATATCCCTACGCCCTCCCTTCTCCTTTCCGACCTTTTGCTCCGGCTGTTTTGAGTCTACATTTAATTAAAAGTAGCTTCTCATATATTTTTCCATTTGCACGTGAAATGGTTTGGTTCGAGGCAGTGCTCCACATGCATACGAAGTTGTGTACACATTGGAGATTATGCATTTATGCAATTCTTATTTAACGAATGACTTCCGTTTCAGCAGGTGCTTCCTGGGAAGGGATCTTCAAAATGGAGCTGGGTGCCAGAAAATGCATAGGTTTAGGGAATTTTTGTTTAATTTATTTTAAATTTATTTATTTTTATACATTTACTACAACCTTGTTCTGAAATAAAAATAATTCAGGTTGTATTAAAAGTCATTCCAATTTTATAATTTTATATGCTTTGGAAATCTTTTCCTATTGTTGTCTAGAAAATTTGCGTTACATCAACGCCTTGAGAATCAATTAATCTAGCCTAGTAGTCGATACTAATCCGCCCTTGAAAATTCTAGTGTACTTTAATTAAAATATGGGAATTCGTACAGCCATACCAAGATCATACTAAAGGTAAACAATTATTGGAAAAGTTGCTGATAAATGGAGGGTTTCAACATTTCATTTCAACGCTGAATGAAGTAAATACTAAAACTATATTCCAATGGCCAATGGACTTTAAGAGAACATCTCCCTTAAGGGCTTCAAACCAATCGTTTTGGTTCTTAAATTAAATCTTACCTGGACTTGGAACATGGTAATAGAATCGTCTAGCATCTGAATACGAACGGTCAGCTTCTTTCCGCCACGGTGTCTGGGCGTTGAAGGCGTGCCATCTACTCCTGATGGAGTACTGAGTGAGTGAGTCATACGGCCGCCGGGCAGACCTCCACCGCCGCCGCCGGTGGCCAGGTCATAGTGACGCCCGCCTCCTCCGCCGCCGGCGGATCGCGTTGCTGTGCCCATGTCGGCCAAGGACATCTTGTAGACGAGAATCTTGGTTGGGACTTGCTAAGGATCTGGAATAGATCGATCTAGCTCCTGTCTTGTAGCTCTGTTGTCTTCGTTGAGGCTTGTGTTAAATGCTTTAACTTGGAATGGTCTGGGTTCGTTTCGTTTTCTCGTTAATTGAATTGCTCAGCTGTTTCGTTTATTTCCCCTATTGTCTGTGCGAGTGCTTAATTCAATTTCAATTCGTTGCCAGAAAAGAACAATAACGAAAACTGGAAGCTGCAACTCCACACACGCACGTACGCACATGTGTTTCACATTTGCTCCGATGGCTCCTAGGTTCCAATCGTTCCTCTTGAGTTCCTAAGTCGGATCTTGAGCGCTTCTGGCATATTTCCCACTGGTTTGGCTAAATTTATTTGTTCAGTTTTGAAATTTTGCTGGGCACATTAACATTAACAACAAGCATGTGTGGCATTCGGTTTCCTCATCATAGTTCCTTTGGTTTTGGCATCGTTTTCCTAAAAAAGAAGAGTAAGAAAACTCCATGTTAGGCATAATCATAAGTGCTTACAAAATTAATGGATGGGAAATATTGGGATGAACTTGTGAACTAGAATATAAGTGTTTTTAAGTTACTTGTAAATCAAAAGTAGTTCAAGAAGACGGTGTTTCCAAAATTTGTTTTATTGACGATGTAACCAAAACGTTTTAAATTAAATAAGCCTGAGAAAAAAGCACACAATTGCTGTTAATATATACTATTTTGCATATGAGGATACTGACAAAAAAAGACTAGATTGACTCGGCTGTGGATACTAATCAAGACCAGGGTGGAATATACTCCTTCATTACGTTGCGTAACATTAACCCATAACATTCTGGTGTATTCCCACCACCTCCTTAGAAATCAAAATCAATGGCGCATAGCAACCAAGACATTTATCGGGCACTTTGAAACTATTCTTCAGACTTGAAATAATAAATGACACAATAGCAGTGGGCGGCAATCCCTGTCTTTCTCTCCATTAAAAATTAAAGCCCAAACAATGACCCAAATAAATGACTGACTGACTGGAAATTATTTAAACCATTATAAACTCATAAAAAATCGAAGCCGAAAGCGACTAACATTGGGAAATGGGAGGAAGAAATTAGTGAGGCACCTGTGAAAATAAATAAGCTTATCAAAATCGACCCACGGGATATAAACAAGAGAAATGTCTTTTGGGGGAAAAGGCGGCAAATCAAATGGGACTACTTTTCTGCTTCTTATTTCTGGGTTGCCGCTTGTCTTGGCCGATCAAGTTTGACGGGCCCCAGGCCCCGAAAAGCCAACCCACGTGGATAGCCCACGCTCAAAACAACAACAAAAAAATAAAAGAAGTAAAACTCCAAAGCTTGAAGTCATCGCCAACCTACATCGAAATAAATAGAAAGAGAAAAAAAGAAGTTTGGCGCCAATTATGCTGTGGGCAGGCCATAGAAGATAGGCAGAAAAAATAATAATAAAATATGAACAAAATTATGAAGAGACTGCCGTCCGCAAAGAAGCATTTATTTATGTCTTGGCTCGTAAATTTGAATACGAACGTGGCCGGCTGGCTGTCAATTTGCGAGATACAGGATGCCAGCCCCATCCATGAGGTTGAATGGGGCGTGAAATGTGTGAATTTACGATGCGATACGAGTCTCTTGTATGCATATAGGCAGGTTGAAGGAGACACTATAAAGCATATGCCTTGGCTTGATAACGATACCCGACAGCGTTCAATGAACCGCAGACTTTTCGGGCAGTCCGCCCATTGCTGTAACTTAACTATATCTTTTTTTCTCTATGAACCCTTTCTCATATGTTATGTGTTTGTGCCATGTCTAAAAACTGAAGCAGTTTGTTTGGCTTCACGGTTTGCATAAGTCACGTTTTGTCATAAATATCTCAAATGATTAGCATGTGCTCATAAAGAACATTGTGTATACATGCTTACGAAAGAAATGCATGTTTGTGAGCCATTTGTCTTTGCTAATTGTGTAATGATTAATGGTACCGTGCCGAAGGGCTTCCAGATAAATTTGTACTAGAAAAAAATATAAATTAATATTTCAAGCATGAAATGTCCTAAGAATGCAAGACAACTATATTATATTTTCTTTATTTCAGAATACTTAGAAACTTTGAGAGTTTTCTTTTTACTTATAGAATATTATAAGTAAACCATATTTAAAGAATTAGGTTTATAAATAACAGCATCACAACTTGCTCTCAATCAGTGGGGACCCACTTTTGTGATCCTTAATCATAAAACACCTTATGCGGAAATCTCTTGTACGAGTACTCAATATTAATGATGCTCAGCGACTCATGGAAGTTGTCTCCCAATCTAGTCTCACCAACTAGTTACTCCAAGTCATAGAATGGGGTAAAAGTACCGCTAGATGAGCCAAGTTTGGCTTTGGCACCGTTTGGCGAAGTATACGTTTATTCTTGCCACATCTAGCAGGCCTTATTGGCCACATACTTCTCTGCATTCCGGGGCTCAAATTGGCGAATAATGCGCCCCATCTGCTGCAAATCTGTCCATCTTAATCACTGGCAGCCAAAGTTGAGCCGTGAAGAGTTTGTCGTTTGCCAAGTAAAGTTTAACAAGTTTCTAAGTACAGCAGAAGAAAGCAGAAGCCTCTGGTTAAAGTATCTTTCTCGCTTCTTCATATCTGTATCTATGTGATGCATTGTGCGAGAGTGTGTGACCCAAAAAGTTGTGTGTGCTCGTCACCCATCAAAGTTTTATGACTTTTATATGCTGTCGAGTGGCATAAATTCATGGTTTATTAATTAAGTTTCGCTTGCCATTCTAGGTGTGTTGGATAAGGTCAGAAACGGGGCGTGGTTCCATTTTGAATATTTTAAAGTAAGAGGGTATCCTGGGACGTGTATCCCAATGTACTGAATTCTTTATACATTTAATACATACTAGTTACGTCTCTTAAGACATTGTATAGGCATAATCGGCATAAATGTATACCAATATACTTTATTACAAATAATTGACAGTTTCAATTAGATTTTCAAGAACAATTTTGCTTTAATAAGCTATACATTTTTCATATTCATCATATTTCATTTAAATTTTAAACTTTTTAAACATGTCCATTTCAATTAAGACATTCGAAATCTTGAACTGGGTTTTATTAATGTATCTGGTATACCCGAAACGCATCTCAATTAAAATATATTTCCCGCATCTTCCATAAGCCTCCAACTCCTTCTCGAAGAAAAAGATGAATCACTTGAAGATTTCTTTGGAAAATAAGGCAGGCAAATGCAAAGCAGGCCAAAGCCCGAGGAACAACAATTGCAGCTGGGTGTTTGTATAGGGCCAAAGAAAGAAAAATTAAAACTTCGACGAAGAAAAAATCTCTTTTACATCCCACATGGTACATCGTTTTCCATTCTGTCTCTCTTGCACCGCTTGCATTTTTTTCACGTTTTTCAGTGGTTTAAAAATAAAACGCACAAACAGAATTTATGTGTGTGTGCTTGTGGGTATAAAAGGATGCACTCCGCTTGTCCGTCAGTCAGGCCGATTTTTATACGCGGTATACTCATGGGTATACTCAAGGGTATATTGTATTCTTGCACATGTTATGCAGCCTTTGAAAATATTCTAAGCATTGGCATGAATTATCTATTTATTCTCTTCAAATTGTTCTTATATTGATCAGATCATTATCTCCTGTACAGCAAAATGTAATCCAATATCAAAACATTTTACTTTTTGGGCAAGTATACTAGTAACTGACGGGTATTTCATAGTCGGAACTCTTGATTATAGCGTTGTTTCTTGTTTGGTTTTTCTTTTTGCTACTGGCAGCAAGTCAGTGCATTTCAAAGTCAACTCTTTTTAGGCGTCGGCACAGCCTTTAGTGCAGTTCATTAAAATATTTATTTAAAGTCCCCCAACTCATACGCACATACTGCGAACATCCCAACAACCACGGCCAGTTGCTCTTTTATATGACTCGGCTCTTTGTTTATCATTTCATTATATACAGCCATACTTTATGGATATATAGAGGCACGAAGAATAAGATATACATATGCAGGCAGGAAGGGTAAAGCGGAGGGACACATGTGTGTGGCAAACTTTTTCGCTGAGCCAGCCCTTCGTTGTCTGGTTTTTTTTTTTACTTGTCAACAGATAATATTCCTCAGAACCCTCAGAATCTCTTAATTGCTTTCTGTGCTCGATGTGAGCTGCGATCCTATAGAATTATCTGTTTTGTGTAACTTGCTCTCCTTCGTTATTTATAATAATTACTATCAATATAACAAGAAAACCTATTTTAACCGCACTTCAATAAAGAGATCGAAAGGAAGATATTTACATTATATAAAATGGGAAAATAATCTAAATAATCGTTACAAATTCCACTCTTTAAACAAAGAAACATTGATAAAGCCTTTCAGTTATAGAAAAACTTGGCTAGATCTTAGTTAATTTCCCTTTGATCTAGCGTATCAGCCGACGATAAATATTTTCACATGCCATAGCAGATTATTTGCTAATATACAGTACAAGCCTCGAACTCAGGGGAAATATGAAGAAGGAAGAAAAACATAGACGGCCACAAGAAACCGCAATCGACAACGTAAAATGTGAGTGTATCTGTGTAAAAATCAATTAGTATTGTCAAAGGTAGCTCTCAGATACACACCGATATCTTCGCGTATGACGAAAGCATATAGGCGGCAATGTACGAAGTGGAAAATAAAACCCGTTGACAAACAAACCAAGTGACAGCTGGGCAACACTTTGACTGAACAAACAAGTGGCTATGGGTATTGATTAGACGGAGACCCTCCCCCAAAGGCGCCCCCTGACCCACCGAACCACTCGTGCCAACAACTTGAACGGAATTTACAACAAATTATGGCAATTTGTTGAACAAAGCCAGATAAAAGTCGAACTAAAAATTGCAAAAAATCATGTGCCAGGAATAGATAAAAGTTCTTGAAGTGAGGTGACAGCCTTGTGGCGGGAAACTAACTTTTATTTTTTTAAAGCATAATGGAAAGGTTAGAAGAGCTCTAGGACAGTGGATAGATAATAATATTAATTATATAATTAAATACTAAGAAGTACTTTTTCATTTTCTATAGTGTTATTCGATAGATTGATTATAACTTAGCTGGAAGCTACTGTACCAGCGCTCAAACGCTCGAACTGCGCTAATTTATATGCAGCACATGACACGCCATGACACCAGATACATTTTGATTTTTTATGCTGCTCAAAACGGAAATGGAAATCGTTTTATGCTTTGACCAAAACCAGAAAACCTGCCAACGAGTGTAAATCACTGCCCAGAGACAACTAATTTCAATTAAACTACCGAAAAACAAAGAAAAGCATTTCAATGAGTGCAGGCACCGGCCACCCTCATTTCATTCTTTGTTTTTTTTTTTCGGTTTTCCCCGCTTGCACAAAACGGAAAGAAGGCCCAAAAAGCTAACAAAGCGAATTGAGATCGCAAATAAAATATGTATAGACTGTGTATGGAAGTTGGCCGGCAACTTAATTTAGCCGGGCCCATTGCGGCTGTCAGCGGACTACGGACTAAGCTGCAACTGTGTATCTCTAAGCTACAGTGTATGTCCACTGTTGACCCATTTTATCTGCACGATTAACTCGTTCTCTTTTGGTCAACAAGCCAAGTCAAGTTTTATTTCAGCTCCGGCTTCTATTATTCTGTGTTGGTTTCCAGTTGAACTCAGCATCCGTGTGTTGAAGTCAACATTAGCTGTTTGTGTACAAAAAGATATCGCAAACACGCGACGCCTTGTAAATGCAAACTACAAGAAAAGTTTGTTTTATTTGAATTTGAAAAAGATTCTATTGAACAGTGACTAGGAATTGAAAATTAAATATATTTAATGTTAGGAAATTAATATTTTTAAATATAAGAGATTATATTATGTTTATAATAAAAGATTATATTATGTTTCCCAACTCTACCAAAAAACTGTATTATTTCGATGATCTGCCTGAGGAGCTCTAAATGATGATGTCACAAGGGCGGCTAGAGTTGCCAAAAATAAAGTAAATAAATAAAATCATCATAAATTGGAAAGAAAAAAGACTCATTCGCGTCGTCTGAGCCCAACAGCCATGCTAACAAACGAGTATTTTTAACAGCTTGCTCCAGTCAAGTGTGTTGCCGTCGCTGGCTTATCTACCTCTCCGCCACACTCCCCCCTTTTACGCTCTCCTAACACACACATGAGCGCTACTGCTGATAACGAAGCATGTAAGCGGAATGTGTAAATAGAAAATACAGTTGAACTTCCCTAAAACAAAATAGCGTCGTTTTAGAAATGTATAACAGTTATTTATGTTATTTATTCTTTGAAATATATTTTAGGAAAGGGTTAATTCGTCGATTTTTGTCATCTTTTTACCCAAAAAACAATAAATATTGCAAATTAGAAATTAAATTGCTGATATACATAGGTTGTTAAGTTATAAACTTAATGGAAAAACTTTTATAAAATCCGTACTGTAGAAAATGTCTAGATGTAAACGTTCCACTGTAGTTTAAACTTTAGGTACCGATCCCCCCCTCCCATTGGCATGCCCTCCTTTGCCCATCGTTTATCTATTTGATTGCTGGCTGTTGCCGCTGCAGTCTAGATATAGATACTGGCACCGTTATGTGAACCATGTAACTGTATCCCATGTGCGGGCGAGCGTTATCATCCATCTCTTGGCACTTATCGATAAGTTCCCGTTTTCATGTTCACTTCTTTCGCAGACACAGGCTGTGTTGACAAGCCTCGTCATAATGCAAATACAGATACGAAATGCGAAATATGAAATACGAAAATGCGCTGACCTCATCGCGCGATAAAAGTTAAGAATCCGATAAGGTGAATTTGAAGAAAAACCTTTTGTTTGAATTCACTTCCTTTGAGCAAAATGAAAGCGAAAATGTATTGAAAAATCAACAGTCACACGAAGAAAAAGAGAAGAAAAGAGAGAGAGAGAAATTTACAGTGGGTGGTTCTAGAGGTGATGGGTGGTGGTGGCAAGTCAAGCAAATGCAATGACCTGAATTTTGAGCATTTTAAGCAAGGAAATGTGAAAAGGGCGATAAGAAGACGCGGAAGAAGAGTAAAATGTGGACCGGAAGGCAAAACCGAAAGGATTTTGAGAGAAATCACAACAAAAAACCGGAGGGATACAAAATGCAAGTGAATTATTTAAAACACAATTTAAGAAGTAATTTAAAATAATAAAATTGAATTGTTTTGAGATGCAAAGAAAACTGTATAATATAAAGAAGGTCTACTGAGAATGATTATACTGTTTAAATTAAAACGACTACTTAATAAATATCAATTATCAATAATTGTGTATATTGTGCTATACTGAAAGTTTTTATAGATAAATGTTTTGTCTAATATCAAGATATTAGTTGTAAAATGTATTTACAAGTATATAGTAAAGATAAATACTAACTTCACTTCAAATAATAGTTATGAGAAATAAAACAGAAAAATGTATAATAAACCAAACAGTTTTTACAATAATTAAAATGATTTATAAACATCTAGTTTTAAAAATTGACAATTGAAACTTTACAAAATTAAATGGATTTTCCAACAAGTTAAGTTAACAAGTTAACAAAGTTAATTATAAATGCAATTAAAGTCTATTACCATCTATTACCCCGTGTTTGAGCTTTTCTTCTCTTTCACAACAATCTCACAAGCAGCTCACACTCAACGTCCCTGTCTTTATCCTTATTTTAATGGCTGCATTTTCCCCGAATGTTGAAAAGGTAAACATGTGTTGCCAAAAAACATAAAACATGAAACGCAAAAAACACCCAGCGAAAATAACGGTTCAAGCAAGGCGCGGCACCTTTCGAAGCGCAGGCGACAAGTGTTTACGAAAAGAGAGAAAAAAAAAAAGGAAACAGCCCGAAAACCCTGGCTCCCCGAACCGCGCATGTATGCGTGATCTGGGAGGCTGTGTGTCCTTGTGCCTGGCACAATACACCACCAGAGGAGAGTGTTTCAAACGCCCAGGGGGAGGAGGGAGCAAGGGCCACCCGTTTTGTTGTTGTCAAAGTCTACACTTGCCTTGTTTCTTCTTCTTGTTCCTCTCTCGCCTTCTCGCTCTCGCCCAGCTTAGCTGTATTCGCAGTGGTGTGCGTGCGCGGGTGAAGCTGTCAGTGTGTGTGTGATGGAATTTACGTGCTTATTGAATTTTCAACGCTGCGAGTTGCGCGAAAAAACAATGAAAACTCGCCGAGCTTGTCGCTTTGAACTACAATTAATTTCAATTTAATTAAAAGCGCGATGGCAGGCTGGAATTTCTCATTTTCTGGGTGTTGTTTTCTGCCAAGCTGCGCCCTTTACACAGATACACACTCACACACACGAGCGCGTAAGCTGAGAACTTCTCAGTGCGAAAAATTCACAACTTCAGTTGGACGAATAAAAACTAAAATACAAACAGATCGCGCACTTCGGTTGCTGTCAATTGGTCGGTGTGTGTTTCCCGCACATGCTGTCCACTGATCCACTGTTTTCCGCTGCAATTTTCAGTGTTTCACTGCATTTTCCGCCCGCGACGAGCGTGGACCAACCGTGCGTGGGAAAATTTCGAAACAGTGTGACCAAACATATGTTTCTTGTAGGGATGAGAAAAATATATGTTATCGATATTTCTGTAATAAAAATAAATATTTATATCGTGATATTTTCGTTACCTGATATATCGCATATCGCTATTTTTTAAATATATTTTTTAAATTTCCCTATTGGTCGCTTCCTCAAAAAGTGATCCAATATCTATTTAAATGTCATCCAATATGATACTTTTTTAATCATTTAGTCGTCAAGGAAATACCCTTATATTAACCTAGCATATCTGATTTATTTTTTAAGAAATATGTTTATTTCTCCCTATTAAATAATAAATACATTTTGGCGCATGTTTTTAAGCTATGAATTCTAGCTCAAAATATTATTAGATTTCATTGAAATATTTTATGTAAAAGACAATGAATATTGATTATTTATGATTCCATATATTACTTGCATTTGTTAATTATTTTGTTACTTATTTATATTAACTTTCTTTGTAATCTATTCTACTCATCACTGGTATAACTGAAACAGCCCGTTTATTACAAAAAAATACAAAGAGTGTGACCGTTACAATGCAATAAAATTACAAAGGAATGGCGGAAATATTTTAAATTATTATATGTTTGGAAAATATTGTTTAAATTTTTAATGTTTTAAATGAAAACTAAGGTTTTAAAATCTGTTTCTCGATTAAATTGTAATTTTGTGTCTGTATGTGTATGTTTTATACGAAATAAAAGAACACTATTTTAAAACAGTTCTCCCTTACCAATTAAGGATTTTAAAATGTATTGTTTATGTCGGGACGGCGCGAACGCCATTCCCGGCTACCAAAAATTACACGCACGAGTTATTCACATTAGGAATAATCGCAGAGGTCAACTCAGCCGAAGTGCAATGGCCAAGCCTCACTCCGGAGGAACCGCCTTCGTGATCACGGTTAACCTCTACGCCAGGTAAGTATGCTTTTCTCCGCTCGGCCTAGGGGTTTCCATGAACGAGCCGCTAGAAACGGTTGGGAATTATAAGTCCGCAAGTGGGGTGACAAGTCATCCCCGAAGTTATACTACAAGCATCTACTAGACCTTCCCTTGAGGGAAGGATCTGTATTTAAGGTTCTGTATTTAATTCTTTTCAAAATCTCCAATTGTTGAAAATAAACTAAAGTATTATATATTCATCTTCAATGGGTATCTTAGAGGTTTTTATATTATTAAACTTAAAATGTAGTTTCCCTTGTAATGTAGTTGTCAACATTAAAACCCTAAAAATAAATTAAACCTCGAAAAAATATATATTTACATATATGTACAAATGGCAAATTTATTACTCTTTATTTAAAATCAACGTGTTTTTTTTCAATTTGGGGAATGATGGAATGCTGTTATTGTATTTCTAAAATATGACAAGCACTTAATTTATTTGCGTATTTATATAAATGTTTAACAATATAGATTTTAATTTTCAACATCGAGTTTTGCATCTTTTGAGGGATTCCTGGCTGGGACAATGATTAATGAAATAATTTAAAGAAAATGAAGGGTTTATGTGGCTTTACTTTTTAGCCTTTGCCTTTGACTTTGAGGCGGTTGAGGATGCTGCCTTTTTGGAACCACCAGCTGCCTTCGAAGTGCTGGCTGCTGTAGACTTTTTTTTAGTCTTTATAAGACCGTCGAGTTCCAGGTTATCCTTATCCTCATCGTCCTCCGAATCGGCTTTAGTTCCGGCGCCCTCTTCGTCAGCATCATCTGCGGCAAGGTAGTCCTCATCGCCGCCGCCAGCAGCCTCGGCTTTTTTCTTTTTAATGCCAGCTTGAGCGGAATAGGAGTAGGCCATCACTTCCTTGTTGTAGGTTCGTGTCAGAGCGGCCTTTACTCTGCCATCCACGGCGTCTAGGGGCGATTTCTTGCCCGGCCACGAAGTCAACTCGACCAGCGAGTCCAGATCCTCGCGCAATAGATGGTAATCCTTCATGACTTCGATTGCAGCCGGCACACCTTCTTGTCCCTCCTTGGCCAGAGGCCGGCATATATTATTTAGCAGGAATGGGGCATAATCCAGCCGCACAGATAACCTAGACCCTGAGGTGCATACCCTAGTATGATCATGGAGCTCCTGAGCCAGCCTGGCCCGTTTTCCCGTCCGGGAATTCTTTCCTAGCCAGCCGGGGAAGTTGATTTGGCCAGTGAAGTGGCCGCTCATGTGCTCACCAGGCAGCACTGAGCTAAAAAAGGCCTGAGTGGGCAACAGACTCCAAGCAGAGTTCGCACGTATACGCTTATCGATCAGATCGCCCAGGCTAAGCGCATCCGCCGTAGCCGCCACCTTAGCCAGCACATCCTTCCTGTGAATACAATAGAAACAAAGGTAAAAATAAATGTATTGTAATGTTGTAAAGATTTAACTTACGCGTTCCCCTTTGGTGTCACCTGAAGGTAGTTTTGCTGCACAAAGAGCGGGGCCAGGCTGTAGTCGTGGAAGAAGAGGTCGGACTTGTCGGCAAGGCTCATGCGCTTGTGCTCCTCGGCCGTGAACACTTTTCGTACCACTTCCCAAGGACCCAACTTGAGATCCTTGCTGGCCACATGTTGACCCGCTTTGTCGGATGTGTCCTCCTTGGCACTGAGCAGGGCTATGTGATTGATAGACTGGCGGATATCATTGTTGGTGGCAGATATTATCTCCTCCACCTTGGCCGGCGTTATCTTAACCTTCTCCTTGAAGCAGATGCTCATGATTTTTCCCTTGATCTGCTCGAGACGCGGTCTCTGGAATCGCAGGTCATAGCAGTAGTTGACCAATGATCGGATCTTTGGATGAGTGCGATCATTACACATGCAAATGATAGGAATCGAGCTGTCCTTGATTAACGCAATAAGCTCCTGCATGCCACCGCGATCCTCGTTGCCGGCCATTCCATCCACCTCGTCCATGATAAGCACATGCTTCCGGGACACAGCCTGCCCCTGGCCGCTGAAGTAGCCCGAAAGAGATTTATTGCTCAGAAGGGTGGATACTTCGTCTTTGAGCAGGCGCTTGCTACGCGTGTCCGAGGCATTAAACTCTACGGCATCGAATCCCAGTTCCTTGGCCACCAAAGTGGCAGTTGTGGTCTTTCCGATACCTGGCGGTCCTGAGAGCAGCGCCGCCTTGTAGAAACTGCCGTCATCATTCTTTGCCCAGGGATTAGGTCGTTGTGGTTTATTCTTGCCGTCGTGGTTAACATACCACTTGGTCAGCCAATTCATTAGCCTTAAACGAGTTGAGGTGAGCCAATGGATGTGTACTTTACCTTATCTAAATTGTTACTTACTTGGTTACATTGCTGGCGGCTCCTGCCTGGCCCACAATCTCCTTTATGTTCGTGGGCTTGTGTTTGTCCACCCATGCCATGCTGTTTTCATCCAGCTTCTTGGTTTCGGTGGCTTTTATCACCGGAGTCTGGGAACTTGGCTCCTTTTTAACCTTGAGGGTGACGGCCGGCACGGGTTCTCCATTGTGCTTTGCTTTTTTGGCGTCGGGGGAAGTCGGGTGATCCTCCTTGATCTTATGCTTGGTAGCACTCTTTTCTTCCTTAACTCTTGGTTTCGTTTCCTCTTTCTCCTCTTTAACCTTCGACTTTCTGACGGCAGACTTCTCCTCGGTTTTCACCTTTTCTTTGCTGGTGGCCTTCTGCTGCTCCTTGGGGCTCAGTTTTTCCTCTTTAACCGACTTGGATAGGCCTGACTTTTCCCTGATTAAGTCGAATAAACCATCTTCGCTGAGAATGGGTATGTTGAGCTCTTCAGCAACGGCCAGTTTCTTGGGTCCTGCTTCTTCGCCTACTACCAGATACTTCAGCTTCTTGCCCACTACTGTCATCACTTTGCCACCGTACTCCTTGATCACCGCCTCGGCCTCCTCGCGCTCCATGGACTCGAGGACTCCGGTGACCACAAAGGTCAGACCACTGAGACAATTTGGCGATCCTTTCGGGATTTCCTTGCTGCCCGGATTTAGGCAACTGCTGCGATTCTTGTACTTCTGGTAGAGTACGGCAGACATGCGTTTCCGTTCGTGGCGTTCTTCGTCCGTTAAAACACTGGTTTCCAGATCAACCGGAGGCTTCTCTTTCTTGGCCCGCGGAGTGGTGGCTTTTGGCTTGGCAGCCTTTGGTTTGGCAGGTTCCGGACTGATTATTTTGGGTTTTTTCTCGGCTGTGGACTTGATTTCCGTCTTGGGAACCGTCTCCACCTCCTCCGCGGCCCTTAAACTCTCTTCCAGGTCCACTTCCATGAGGCTCTTGTCGATTTCCTCATTTTCAAACTCCAGAACCGCCTTGGTCTTTGGCTTGGGTATCACCACCCTCTTGGTTTCGCCACCAAACAGCTCCGAAGGATCCACGTGCTTCTTCAGCTTTGACAAGGCCGGTTTTTTGCCATTTGTAATCGATTTCTTATTATCTGGCTCTGGAGTGGCCGTCACAACTTCATCATCGCTGGATATCACCTTGGAGGTCTTGCGTTTCTTGGATTCCTGGGGACTGGCGGCCACCTCGTCCTCGTCGCTGGATATCACAAGGGGCTTGCGGCGTTTTGGCGCCTTTGGTGGCGTCTCGCCGACTGCTGCGTCCGCATTTTTCGGTTTGCTGGGCAGCCGCTTGAAGAATGAGTCGATGCCCTGGAAACAATAAATTTAGATAAATTAATTAATTAATTCTCTAGGCATCAGGCGCAATGTCAACAATACCCGTTGCATTATGGCATTTAATTTGTCGGAATTTTGGTGCAAAATACAGCTGTGTGGCCGCGCAATTAATTGATAAAGTTTCCAGTGTGACCGTGAAATTATCAATAAATAATACTTTTAATACCATTTTTCATTGGAAAAATATTATTAAAAAAATAACTGTTTTTCATAATCAATAAATCTACCACGACTCTCGAATATCGCTGCAAACAAGTTATTCTACTAAATTATTAGTAGAATTAATTAAAAATTTAAATTCGTCAGAGCTGCCACACGACCGAAAAAACTAAAGACGGTGATGCCGTAAAGCAGTTTTTAAAATAGACGTAAACCGAGGTTGAGAACTAGGTTTTTGATGATCCAAGTTTCTTACCTTCATAATTTTAAATTAATTATTAACGATTAAAAAATTTAATTAGTTTAATTATTCTAGGAGAGGTGGTCTTTTTGTTTAATAAAGAAAAGTTTGACTTCAATAAATTTAATTAAGAGATATCACTCTGCGATTTAACTAGTTTGCAATAACTAACTTTAAGAAATCTACACAGTTTAATTTAATTTCCTTAGGCACTCAATTCCATTCACTATTGGAAAACTCGAGTCAACTTTTTTTTATTAATTAAGTTTTTTTTTGTCTATTCTGACTACTCTCTTCATTATCAATAGGGGTAAAGTCAACAATTTTGTAGTTTTTCACGGCTCCATGCTCTTAAATAAATAATAATAAATACAATGGTGATAAGAAATACCATTTGAAAACATGTCTCTTTGAAGAAATCCCATTATTTCCTACATGAATTGGATTTAATATTATTTAAGGCAAGCTTAAAATAGGTGAACGAAATTGACTCACCAAATGGTTAAGGTAAAAAATGAAAATTTAATTATAAAAAATGTATTATTAAGGGGTTTTCGGAGGTTTTGTGTAACGTGTATATACATATAAAATCATATATGTAAGGAAATCATCTCCATCTATTTTTGTAATTAAATACATATTTTTTTAACTAAAGCAGACGGTTAAACTACATTTGTTTTTACTTTTCTGCGGTCAGAAATCACCTTCCTACAAGGAAAAAGGTTACCACGGCAACAGAATTTGCAGGACCTATGTACAACATATGCTCCATCAATCTTTGGCTAATGGAATGCAATCTAATCAAATCAAATCAGAATCACATCATCAACGCCACTTACATCGCCCAAAGTCGAATCCCCCGACACTCTTTTACCCGAAAGCGTCGCACAAGCTGTTTAGCTGCATTTACAGGGCATTAGCACTTTTCCCGAGTTCCCGCTTCTCCCTAGCACGTTGGTAGCCAACCCCCTTTTGGCCAACTGATTACACGCGCAATTAAGGGTTGCGGCCAAGGCGGCTGGCAAACCAACCACCCTTGCCCCCACCCACACAACGGCCTTGCTTGCGGCTTGTTGCACGTGCTAAACGCCATCTAATATCACCCTTGGGGCCGTGCTTGAACGATCGCCGCTTAACACCGATTTTGATTAAATTTAACATAAACAAACAAGGCGGCGAAGAGGGTGAGGGACAGCGGGAGGGTAAGGGTTGACTTCAAATTCGTTTGAAATTAAAGCAGAACTTATAAATTGTGAATTTATTAAATTACATTTAGTAATCTGTCATAAAGTTCAAATAAAATGAAACTATTTCTAACATAAATTTAAAAAACTAAAATGTTTGCTTACTTTAATAGTTGATTGATTTAAAACAAATAATGAGTAAAGTTCCTTTATTCAATCTCAATGTAAAAGAGTTAAGAAAGTCGAATCCTTTTATCGAAAAACCACAAAAACAATTTAAGCTAAAAATAAAAGAAAATTCAACAAAATTGGGGAAAATAGTTAAACCAAAGTGCAAAGGGTTCGGACTTGCCATATATCCCACTGACATCCCGACTGATGCCCAGACCACATGACGGAGTTCCCACACAAGGAAGCAGAAGGGAAGGCCTTGAATATAAATTGACTTCGGGTGGATTCCGCTTGGCAGGATGTTAAATTATGCGTCGAAAGTCGCAAGTAAATAAATACAAATCGGGGGGTGGTGGCCCCGAAGCCGCCCTTTTTTCACACGGATTTATTACATTTGCATTTGATTTTTCCGATTATGTGACACTTTCTGGCGCGGAGTCAGGATGATGGGGGTGACTTGCAAGGGGATACGTTTAGGGGGGGTGAGAGGGGTCACTCTTTACTTTTGGTGCCCACTAATTCGAGAATGGCGTGTGATGGCGAACACTTGTTCGCCTGCCGTCTCATTTATTGATCATTAACGGTGGCTAATCCCCCCGCCCACTCCCTCTGGCCTCTGGTTAATCGTGATTAATTATTTTGACGCATTATTTTGATTCGATATTTATCAAAATGTCGCAAAATAGCGCTTAGCCTTTTATTATGTTTGCTTAACTGATTAATCTTCGACCCGAGTTCATATTAATGTAGTTGACTTGCCCACTTCCCACTACCCTGTTTTCTGCCCTTCACTTTGTTCACTGACTGGGGTGGGAAAATTAATTTTATGGTTAAGCTTTCTATGCAAATCAACCTGTTTTAGGCTTAACTAATGAAAAATAGCAACTTCCTTAGCATGTGAATGTAATAAAACATATAAATATTTGAAAGGAAACTTGAATTTATTTTTAGATTTTTATGTGGGCCCTTTTTTTGTTTTAAAATTTATAAAATAGTTTAAAGATTTAACATAGCAATAACTTTGAGCTTCTATATCAGATACAAATTAGATTAATCCATCTTAAATCGATATGGGACCATGGAAAGCTTGAGGGCCTCCATCTTTACCCCCAACATTTATTTCTATCCAAAACACAAGAACCTTAAAAGGTCAATTGCCGACATACCAGAAAACTAAATGTTGGAAATTGTTAAAGTGGACAGAAGACGGAATCAAAGGCAAGCCCAAACCAAGCCAAATCGATGCGAACCCACACGGAGTCTGATCGTTGGGGAACAAGTTTCCCATGGACAGAAATTAATAAAATTTGCAATTTACAATTTGGAAGCGACTTATATATCAGTGGGAAAACATGGTGCAATGTGCGCGGAGAAAACATGTTCAACAGTTAATAAAACAAATAATTGCATCGTGTGTGCAATAAAAAGAAGGTTAAACGTGGCCATAGAAAGTCCCACTGCAGACTAGACAGAGAGGGCTAAATAGCCGTAGAGAGAGAAGGGAGACAAGAGGGCAGCAAAGAACGAAGACGTACAGACGACAACTAATCATCAGACGCAGGAGCAGGAGCAGCCTGGACGTAGACGTAGACGTCGCGCCAATTGGAATTGCAAATCTTGCAGTAGTGGAAACGAGAGAGATAGATACACATGCGGAGAAAGAGGGAGGGATATACACATCGAGGAGCTTCGACAAGGATGTTGGGGAACAGGAGCGGTCTAGGAGCCATGTAAGATTTGGTTTAGAAAATTAAATTATATTATATTCTGGAAATATACCTATTAACTTTAGAAATTGTGAATACCAATGCAACATCAAATTAAAAATCCAAATAAATTCGCCCTTTTGTAGTTTAAGATCCCATTTAAAAACAGAATTCCTCAGAACGCTCCTGTGAGGAGCCACCATTCCATCTCGCACACACATTGGCCCCCGTCTAAGACAAAATGGACGATGACGATGAGGCGGCGTATTGGGAACTGGGGAGCTTGGGGAATGGCAAGGAGAAGGAGAAGACCACGTTGATGATGAGGAGGAGTAGGACACACAGGTTCATTCTCCCATAAATACGCTCAGCGGGTGTTAAATATTTTGTACGACTTCTGCAAGTCCTCGACTTCGAAGCTCGGCAAAAAGACTGTCCAGGACCCAGACGCTTCGCTGGGCTATCTCTTAAACAAACGTACAACTTTTGGCCCAAACGCCTTTGTTCATCAATTAAGCTGTCTGTCCAATGTCCTCCACCATCTCGCCCCGTCCCCCGATCCTCCCCAGCTTGGTCGTGCACATGAAAGAGAAGGAATTACTGAGAGAGAGAGAGAGATAGATGGGTGGCTGGGGCTCAGGGAGAACTGGAGACACATGCTATGGCTTGTAAATTGTGCGTCGGTCAGAAATTGAAATATGGCGTCGCAACGCAGGCAAATTGAAATCAATGAAAATGCTGTATCCTCGTGCAGGGCTTACTCCGGGCTTCCACAAGGAATACTTAGATATGGGGGAAAGGCAATCTAGGAAAAGCGAAATTTAACAGACTTTAACTTCTTTGGGGGCAAATGAAGTTGAAGTCATGTGTAAGAAGCTGTTTTAGATGATTTCTTGGAAATCAAATACACATTTTTTTGGTTTCTTTAATAATTATAATTGTAATAACCTATAGGTATTATTAAGCATACATATGTGTACTCTTATGTATGTATATATGTTAGCTTTTATGGTAGATTCGTTTACTTACCTCAATTTCCTTCTAAGCGCCTAAACTCATTTTTAATAATTACAACTTCTTGCCTCTTTATGGAATAATTCAATCTACGAGGCATTTACGATCAGGATATATCCGATTACCAACTTTCGGATTGCCACCGAACTGTTCTAGGCTTACGCCGTCTCAATTTGATGGAATCTCCCGCTCCTGGACGCCCAGCCGCTCTCCCACAGCCGTTTATAGATATATTTTAAATGCCGATAAAAGCGCATGTACGACAAGCAGCTAAACAAGAGACAGAACATGCCATCATTACCACCAACCGATCCCATCCGATCCGAACTGATCCGTGCCGAGCCATCTTGGGCTGTGTTGAGCTGAAGATCGGACGCCGCGCCATGTTTGATGATTAAATCTCGAAAATGTTAATGACGCCGCAAGCGGAGGCAGCCGTAAAAGAAGCCCCCGAAGAGCCTCCATTCCAGATGGAACCGAAACTCAGACATGGAAATTAGCTGACGATTGCCAGGAGGGCCAGGAGTGGGGATATCGATTGGTCGTTAAACGAACGCCAAGGATCGGGATCGTGATCGGGATCGGTTTTCATTTGACGCGCTCCGCTCTGGCGGCATCTTGGTATTGATTAACCAACTGAACCCTCGCCCCGATCGGACCGATCAAAATACCTATTAGCAATTAAAAAACGAAGAAGAAATCATATATGACAAGTTGGGAAGGTCGAGCTAGCTAGGTACCGTTGCTGAGATCCCTCCGAGTTCCCTCGCATATATATGAAGTTGAAATTATGAGACATTAAGTGACTGTAGGTTAACAACCAAGACAAGAAAAAATATGAAAAATATTATTGCATTGTCTGGCCGAGAGGTGCAGAGGGGGGCTTTCTTTATGGATCCCTCCATCGGTTTCTTCCCCTTTTGGGTTCTTTTATGTAACTGGTTTTATGTAACTTGTCTTAAGCCCTTTGTTATTGGCGGGATTCTCTTTATCCGCGCTGCATTGTGCAGCAGGTATTGATTGTGGTGTTTATAATCATTGGATTTGTGTGAGTCTTGAAAATTGTTAATATTCTCGATAGCAATGGTTTCGGTAAAATTCTTCAAGCATTGGTTTTTAGCTAAGTATATTTTCAAGTATTTTAAAATACATTCTGTTATCCCACTTAAAAAAAAAAAAAACAAAAACAAACATACTTGGCCCGTTGATGTCAAGTTTTGTGAAGATTAATTGAACAATCAATTTAAATTTTTATAGGTTTTCAACTTTTCATTTCTCTTACACGATTTTCTGTGTCCCTTCTCAGTCTCCGTTGTTGTTGTTATTATTGTTGGGTTATAAATTTGATTTCTTTGTGGCTTTGGAATCGGTCTTCAGGTCTCTGTTCTTCTCTCTCTCAACTTCTTAAGTTGGGCTTAATTTAAAATTATGAAATAGAAGCATTAAAAGATGAACTTTATTTAAAGAAATACGAAAAAAAGCAAAGTCTAAAAGGTTTGCTATATATTTATAGATGAAGTCTATAAATCAGATACAGTAATCAATATTTTATTTATTGATTTTAAAATTATTTTGTGGAAGTTAATTTACAATAAATTTGTTTCATTACATTTTTCTTAAATCTTGTTCGTAACTATAAATATTTTGATGGCTTTCTAATAACTAGCCATAAAGTGCAACACAAAAATATATATTACTTTCATCGCAAACATTAAAGAGTAAAATTTAACGACCAATAAAAATAAATTTGTTCACATTTCGCTATATTTTATATTGCCGATTTTATGGCTTAACAAATTACCTTTATTAAAGTTGGAATATCAGTATTAATTGTAGTGATTTCAGCATTTTTATACCTCTTAAGTCGGGCGCCATTGCAGAGAAATTTTAATGAAATTATAAATTTGATTATACAAACACATGTTGAACAGACTTTTATTGGATCTCTCTAATGTCGGCTGCGCTCGGTTTATCACCCACCAATGGCGGGAGGGACTGTGACAATGGCAACACCTACGGATTTTTTAGTGCATAACTGCCAGGGACTTTAGTGGCCCAACCTTTCCTTTATTTCATTTCCATTTCGATTTAATTTATGTGCATTTCAAATGCATTTTATTCTGTTTCTATGGCGCATGCGCTTGGGTTCTTGATCGGACAATAGGAAAAGCCCTGCCCCTTGGCTGTGAGCAAACAAAATCTTTATAGTTTACACACATCAGCATTTTATGGGTTGGTTGACGTTGGCCCAGGGATAGTCTTCTCATCTCGGATCGAAAGCCGTGACAGATCTGGTTGCAGTATGCGCCAGCGATTTGATTTCCCGAATCATCAAAGGCGGGATCTCAAGTCGATCAAATAAAACTTAAATTTTGATTGCTATTTGTTTCCTTAATAGGGGATCTTCGTTTTAGAAATATTAAAAGATAATCGTTTGTTCTTGAGGGTAACCAGTGTGCTATGTTCTGTTTAGTTCACTTTTTTGTTACGTAAAATTTATAATTATATATATATATTGTTAGAGTCTGCTTCAAGGTATAGATTTAAAAACCTTAATTCAGATTCCAATTCTAAACCAACACCGTTTCAATACCAACTTCCCAACGTCATGACCCACAAATTTCTAACAAGTGCAAGTTTCCCTTTAACATTTTAATTTGCCATGCAAATAATAGAAAACAATCTTTCCTTTCCTACCGAAACTCTGGGATGATTGTTGAATTGCTATGCAAATTTCTCCTTTTCTCCCAAAATGAGCAACCGAAAGAACAAAAAGCGAAACGAAAACTTTTACATTTCAATTTTCCACACTGTCACCCCAGCAAGGTGGCTCCATCGCCTAATGCCCCAACTAATTAATGAAAGTAAATTAATTTATACGTAAATTGTTTTGTTTAGCAACGGTCTCTGGCCCTGGAGACCCTTAGTTTCGGTCTAGGGTTTTATCAATGGCTTTGTCCGACGCTTCTTGAATGCCTAATGAGCCAGCCCGGGAGAAGCGTTCAAAGTTTTCTGACTTGGGTTGACTTAATTCGCTGTATAATTGTTGATTTGGTTTCGTTGGGTTCCTTAGTGGAACGTGGGAGATTTTCCCGCTTATCGAACTCTAAATTGGGGGAGTGTATTTACAGTACAGGAGTTGAAGTGCGATTCGGGGCACTGGCGCAGACTATTAAGTGGCACCATCTACGCAGCAGTTACTGGGTTTAAGAGCAAAAATCATTATCCTGATCTATAAATAGCAAGAAAATAATGGATATTATTTGCATAGTGATTGAGGTTCTACCAATAGGAAAGTTTCTCTATGTTAACTTTAGTTCTTGGACCATTTTCTTATTTTTTTTTAAAGAAAATCACAACTTGAATTGAACAAACTACTTCGCTTTCCAACTAAAGCCTGTTTTGTTCGCCAGGACACTAAACAAATACCGCAATTGATGTTCAATTATGTTTTTGGCAAACCGCAGGAATCCACTTAACTTAGTTCGCGGTCGCCACTCGAATGAAAGCTCATTAAGTCGTGTCAGGGTTAGTCCTTGTGTCACAAACTGGGAGGCTGAGGGGGATGGCTTATAATGGGCCGGACTGAACAAGAGCATAAAGCAATTATTTGCATATCCCCCAAGAGCGGCAGACAAAGAGCGCAAATTGCAGCACACAAACCAGGAGCGAAGCTAGAAATTGGGTGGGTTTCCAGGCGGTCGTCCTGCAATTTGGTAAAGCGATTTGGCAACGAGGGGCATAATGAGCGGAGCATTCACCTGCCCCGTGCCCTCTGAATCACTATTCCACTGCTGCGACCCACTGTTGTCATTCATTCGGCCATTGTCATCGGCCCACTCGTTTGTGCATTCATTTATTCAATTGTGGCCACTTGTTAGGACAAAAGCCTTTTGGCTTCTGGGACATACTGTACACAATGAGCGGCAAATTTTCTCATTGCACTTAAAAAATTATCTTTGAACAGTGAGAAAATATTAAGGTTTTAATTTATAAATTATCTTAGCTAAGTTCACTTAATAATTTTTCTTGATAAATTGATAACATACGAGAAGGCTGGACATCCTTTCTTTATTTATCAAATTAATTTCGAAAAAGGTGGTATACTAAAGGTAATTTATGTATATATTATAATTATAATTATTATTTATTATTATAATTAATACATAAAGCTTAGAATTTTACGTATAACAGCTTTTGACATTTTGAAGCACACTTTTTTTTGAGTGTACTCCTCCCCCTTCGAACATTAACTTGTTTGTTTGCCTCTGATTGTCGTCATCGTCCTTATCATCGTCATCAGCCAGCCACGTTGTCTCCTGCTAGAAACAGGGGCTGTATCGAGGAGGGCGAGTGGAGCGTCTGATGACGGACTGGCGCTGTCAGGCGCATTGAAATTGAAATTGTTGCGAATAGAGGGGGAGGGGATGGGGCACGGGGCACGGAAAAGTCGAAGAAAACTCGCCTCGTGTCTTGTGCCGATGACACTCCGCCTTTTGTGCTCCAGATCCCAGATCCCCACTGAATGGAAATGTTTGTTATGATTCCTTCAACTTGTCGCCATGATTGCGCATAATTGGGTCACATGCTTGTCACAAAAATACGTAGCTCCTCCTCCCCCGATCGCATTCCCTCTTCTTCCACGTAATGTACAAGATTTTTCATTAAAATTGTCATATTTTCTTTTATTTCTGTTGGCCTCTGCGATGGCTTCCTTAAATTGCTTTCTTGTGCGGCAAACAAAAATACAAAAAGAAAGAAAGAACGTTGAAGAGCATATTTTGTTGTGTGGCTTTGTTGATGCTCTAACTACTTTTTTGATAAAAATCTTGGAAATATTTATAAATAATTATAAACGTATTTCATATTTTATAAATATTTGTTTTTAATTTAAATTTACTTGACTTGATTTTATATATTTAAAACTAATAAAAACTTTGATGCAAATTCCTCTTCCAGAAATTATTAAAGACCACCGTTCCATATAGCAAAATATTATTAAATAATAATTATTTATTTCACTAAGTTATCTTTTACAACCTATGATAATTTGGTATAAGATATTCCTTTACTTCATCTTGCAAGCATTCATAAAGTTTATAAAACTTGGTTTACAAGTTAGAGTATTTTCCCTCCAACATATTTCCTTCATCTTTCCGATATTCTCATTGCCATTTTATGCTTTTGATTGCGTACACAATTTTTTGCCGATTTTTATTATGCGCCTCGTCGTTTATTTTGCAGCGCATAATTTATGCCCGTGGTCCTTCCTCGCTCCCACTGCCGATATTACGCCGGTTATCTCCTTCGATGCCCCACCGTTGTCCGTTGGCGTCGCCATTTTTTTGCGCTTCCTGAGCCGGAATCTGTCCCCTTGGAGTCTCGATTTCGTTTCGGTTCCTTTCTGGCTACTGGGCCGAGGCCTCTGGTCCCTGGTCTCTGGTCTCTGGTCCGTTGTTCGCTGTCCCTTCTCCGTTGTCGCTGGCGGAAATGTATTTACACCAAAACGTCCGTAAAATGGCGGCCATAAAATAAAGTTTTAACGGATGTTTACGCAATGCGCATGAATTGTCCAATATTGACAAGAGAGACAGGAGGAGATGGCGAACGATTGGTTGTTGGTAGCCCAAAGGAAGGAACTCCGCGTCCGAGGGCACAGCTATTGAAATTTTAATGGCCCTGGCCAGTGGCTGTGACGTCTTCAATGGCCTTTTGGTTGGGGTGGAGACTTTTTAAAAGAAGCTGTGTATATTTTCAGAATATCGTCTACAACGAGAAGAAGCAATTGGGGATTAAAAGCCTGATTATTCCTTAACTATTTGGCATAAATTATAGAAAAACGTTTCTGTAATCAAAGATTTCCTATTTCAAGTACAATAAATATCCAGCAAGCCTGCTTTTGAACTCTGACAAGTGGCTTCTCGAATTACCCAGCAATCTGCACCCTTCTCCGCGCTTCTCATACTCGCAACCTTAAGGCAACACCGCAATTGCAATTTTCGACTGCAATCTTTGGTAATTTGACCCAACCCGCCCGCATCGGAACATTTGGAGGGTTAATCGGGGACATGTTGGAACTGACAACATAATTATCGACCCGCCAGGCAAGGGCAAATGGGGCACGCCCACATAGTTATGACATTGACAGGACCTGCTATCTGTCCAACCTATCTCTGCCCGCCCCGCCCTCGTTCCCCTCGAGAAACGTATGTATATATTTAAACGAGGGTTGGAAAGGCCAGAATCTGCGCTAGCTAATGCACCGAGATGTCGTTGCCAATTTATCCGGCGACCCTTGAGCGAAAAGAAACTTCACGCACAATAAATTTTTCATTCGTTGTCATTAAATCATTTCGTAAGGCCCCAAAAATATACAAAAAAGCCAGGCAAAAGAAAAAAAGGAAAATGAATCGAGGAAGCTGAAAGGAGCCAAGGATAATGACAAGAAACATGCTGCAAATGTCAGGGCAGACAGGAAAACGGAAACGTATTGGCGCAGTGAGTTCGCAATGGCTGCCAGACAGAAGGATACAAGTTGGGGAAATCTGTATAAAGTTCTGAGAGCGGAGTCTCTAGAACCGGAAAACTAAAAGTAAACCAACTAGAGAAAATGTTGATTTGTAAAGTGATCAGGAAAATAAAAAATTGCATGTTATAAAATGAAAAAAAAAAAAATTAAATATAAAATCTACCATGTAAATGGATTAATATACAACTTTTAGATTAACAATAATTTATTTATATACGATTTTTAATGATATAATATTATGCCTTAAATTAAATTGGACTAGATCAAAGTAGCAAATGCAAATAAATCATTGTAAATCGATTAAAATCAGTTCAAAGATACATTTATTGTTTTATCAATTATATAATTAAAAATCATATTTATTATTTAGAGTACCTTAAAATCGAATTCTTTCGACAGACTCAAATTTTCTTTTATTTTTCTGTTCTCAAAGAACTGCGGAAACGGATGCGGGTGCGGACAAGTTAAAAACGACTGCCAACAAAATAAATATATGCATGAATATACATATAGACGGTTTGAGAGATGCGACAAATATCCATGAAAATCATAAATTATGCAAAATATATTTGATTAAAATTCATTTACTGCCAAGACGCCAAAGAGCAAGTCGGAGAATGATAAATGCCCGACGAGAAAAAATCAAAGCAAATCACTTCCAGCCGCCGAAGAGCTGAAAATGTTTAATAATGGAAATCCCCAGAGCACGCCCAGAACTCAAATGCAGGACTCCGAGCACGTGTCCTTGCACACGCCACACTTCATAAATTCTACCCCGCCGGACGGTCGCCGAGCAGCATTTACAGTTACAGTTATGATGCCCGAAAGTCAACTGGGGAACGAGGCGTTCGGCGGATGTCCGCCCATCCGCCCGTCCGGAAGCTAAGCCTCGCAAAAAGAAAACCGCAGCAAAGTAAACACACGAAGGACGACGGAAGAACATTTCCCTTCAATGAATGAAAGCCCCTGGTAACACTCGAGCAAATAAAACAAACGCAGATTTACAGAAAAAGAATATTTTGCGAGCAGAAAGTACAAATAAAAAATAGGAATATCTTAAATTTAGTACATTATATTATATTAGTAAATTTAAAAAATATTAATTTATAATTGTTGGAATTGGTTGAGTGTCTTAAGTATTTTGATATAACTTGATGGCTGCAAAAATCATTTCATTTAAAAATAGAAATATTTTTCTCTGTGTAAAAACCACCCTCTATAGGTAAAGTGAGAAAACACATAGACACATTGTGGCCCAATGGCTGAGCAAGGAATCCTGCGCCGCAATCAAATCATCTGCCAAGTTTATGATTTATTTAACTTTTTTAATTGACTTTTTCCGAAAGCGTTAGCTCCTTTCCCCCCCGAAAACCAGGACTCTGCGTGTGAAAGGATAATGGTGGGTCTTCAAACAAGGAAACTTCACTTGCAGTTTGTATTGTTGTTGTTGTGGCGCGAAGGAAATGCGTCATATGAACGGAAATGGATGGGGCTGCGGATACGGATGCGGATACTGATGCGGAGGTGTGTGAGCCAAACGTGTGCCTGGTACTGGGCTTGTTGCAAATCCGGTTTAGTCTATTTATTTGAATGCCTATTTTTATGCTCATCCGGCTGACGTTTACTTTCCTTACAACCCATTAAAGGATATCAAATAAAAAGAAACGAAGCGAAATGGTTATGATTTATGTAATGGTAATTGCTTGCGGAACACTGGAAATGGCACGGGTGACCTTTTTAAGGATCTTGTTTTGTTGGAAAAAACTGAAATTACCTTTAGTAAGAAGGAAATTCAACTTGGGTAACATGAAATTTGTGTATTCTTGGAGATTTATATGAAGGTATTAGTAAATAGAGTTTATCTTTTATTTAGCTCTGAGTTTATTTTACTTATTTATGTTACTGTAACTATTGTATTCCTTGAACTAGCAAGGCCTTCAAAAAATGTCATAGTGTTTCGTCTTTACAAATCCAAATTTCACTTCCCATCACTCTTTCAAATCAGTCTGAGCTACCAAAACCAAATAATTTTCTATTGATTTTTGTATGGTGTGTGAAAAGGTGTGTCTCTTGAAAATCCAACTAAATTAAAAAACACCTTCCCGCAGATAATATTTTCACCATGAAGCCATTCTCGTTGACCACCTGCATTCGCCAAATTTGGATCATGTCCGGCTGGCTGCGCCAGGAGGCCGCAGTTGCTGCCTCTATGTTGGTGTTGCAGCGCCACCAGGTGGAGCTAAAGGATGAGGAGGCCGCGCTCAAGGATGAAAAGCGGGCTTCGGCCGATGGCGATGAGCTGGGCCAGGTGGGAGTTGACTCGCAGGGACAGCTGCGCCGCGTGCGCATTCTCGACGATTACATCATGCCCTTCGAGTGCGGCCTCTAGTTTTACATTATAAAAATTGTCTTAAGCTTGAGTTAATGATTACCGTTGTTCCCGCGGCTTTGAGTTGGATCGAAGTGGAGTCGACCACCGAAAATAGCCTATCCAAATTTTGGTCTGCACTGAAAAATATTTGAACCTTGGACTCAATTAAAAGGATATTAGAATCTTGATTCATATTTAATAGTCTAATCAAACGTTGGATGGATGGAAGGAAGGATATAGGAATCTATATTTGTTTTAGTTTAATCACTTGATTGTTTGGAAGACATAAAAAAATCTAAGAAATGTGAAAAATTAATAATTTGTGAAGTTAATATTAAAACATTTGTTATGCAACCCTCAACATGAATATATGTTACATTTTTGATTTTAAACGCAACTTAAGGAAAGTCAGTTGGGTTGAAAAGTCATTGAATTCATTTAGAAACATTCCTTAATTTATTCCCTTCATACAACCCCTTACTCCACAGCTTGACTTGCTCTGAACTCCCATCAGTCACCGTGAAACCGAACTAATTTGACAGCCAACTAGCGCCGGACCCAGCATTCATATGCCCAAAGTGGGTATCGCATTCCCCCAAGCTCACTTGTCAGTCTCCGTCGCAGTCTAACTTTCAATTTCTTCGGGTCGAAATAAAACCACACACACGCCCAGAAAAAAAGTATCCCACAAACAAGAGCCCTAAGGAGGCCTGGCAGAAATATAATTTATGAGCTAACCGAAAAAAGGAGCAGAACAGGGCATTTGATGTATACATTTTGAGCGTTGTGGAGACACAAAAATGATTTTGATGGACACTTAACAAAACGACACCAACTGGACCCAGACTTTGGGAAGGTTTCAGGTGGGGCCAGCAGTCCGGTGAAACCGAAGATCGGTTCTTCCTCGAGCTGCAAGAGGCTGGAAAAAAAACATAGCCAGAGCGAAAAACGACATATTTCATATTTTATTTATTATTTAGAAAGGGTATGCTGCATAAATCAAAAGCGAAATGAGTACGACATAACAACACCAAAAAGCTGAGGCCAGACCCAGATGGAGCAGGAGCTGGGAATGGGGATGGGGATGGGGATGCATCTCATGGCTGCGGGGGAGCGTGGCGGAGTGGCAGACGCAATCGCAGTCATCGATGTTGTCCAATGCAGCCAACCAAACAACCGAACTGCCAAACAACCGGCCAACCAGCATACGAAATAAAATCAAAATAAAAGCAAACTCAAACCGAAAATGAAACTGAAACGCGAAAAAGTTCCCACATGTTCACAATTTTGTACACATTACGTTTATGGGCTTTGGCCGAACCAAGGTGCAGGAGTTAAAAAAAAGGAATAAAAAAATACAAAACAAAAACAATCAACGAAAACCCACAGATTTGCAAGTAAGGCATAAAATATCATTCATTCAGCATTCAACATGCGAGTTCAGATGCTGGCCCAAGCGATTTTATCGCTTGAATATGCTGAGGGTAATATATGAATACTTTATTTTAATTAAAGCATATGGATTATTTCATTTTTGAGATTTAAAAATCGGCTTATTTACTTATTTTTTAAGATATTATAGAGGTTCTGTAAGATTTTTTAATTTTATAAAATTTCAAGACTAGATTAGATCAGGTAATTCTTATTTGTTCAGGCAAATCTTATTTGTTTTTAAATTTACTATTTGAAATATAATATTTTATATTTTTATTATTATTATACTAATCTTATATTTATAATAATTATAATTAAGGGTGTGTAAAAAGTACAAGAACAAGATTATAAAATATGAAGAAGGAACTATCTCTGGGGTTAAAAAAAACGTGTATTATTTTTGATTAAATCCACCAGCCGAGTCAATTTGGCCATGTTTGCTAGTCCGTATAAAACAACAGATATTAAAGACTATAAAAGCTATATAAATCTTTAAACTATTGGCATTTTAACTTTTAAATTGTATAATTTTATTCATCCCAGTCTTACCTTTTTTCTCCCAGTCCATCGGAGTGACATGAGAGGGTAACCAGAACAACAGTCAAATGTTGTGTGCTTGGTATTTTTGCGTCACGCGTTGTTCCACCTTGTCTTTTGTGGTTTTTGTTGCTGCTGTTTTTCGGGGGGGTGGTGACAAAGGGGGCGGGGTGAATCGATTCGCGGATTGCGCCTGCGCACACGCCTGAATACGAAATGCCGGACCTTTTCAGGGCCGAAGGAGTGCGGGGCCGTATCGTCGAAATGATCGCAATCTCAACACAAAATTTGTGTTTGGCGCAGACATTTTTTTACTGTGCCAAGGGACCCGCGAAGATAACCGAAAGATGATGAAGATGAAGCAGCAGCAAATCTGCAAAAAGCCCGGAGAATGTATGGCCCCCCCAACCGCCCGCGCCTGTCTGGGCTGGGTCTGTGGACACTTAAAGAAAATGTTGATTTATTGGATGTCATAAATGTAGCATAGACTTAAATATTTATACATTTTTTTTTCTTTACAAAATTATCAGGAGCGTCCTTGAAATCGCTAAAGATTTTAAATCAATTTATTATAAATGTTTAATTGTAAGCAATATACTTGTTTCTAGTAAGGTGAAAGCATACTTAAGAATATATTTTAAGTTCATTTTATAATCTAAAATCTAAAATTTAGATCAACAATTACTTCTGTTTATGAAAACTCTTAGGATTTTAGTCTAATTTTGAATTGCCTCTACAAAAATCTAATGAATATAATTATCTCATTCCATTTTTTAAGTGTAGACTTGGAGTTTTCAGGTCCTCGGCCAACGTCGTGTTGTCATAATGAATGGTGCAGCTTAAGTCATTTCATTTTGGAGCTGGACTCGAGGCTGCTGCGTTTTTTATAGTGCTGCTGGCGCCATGAAATATTAAATTACGAGCTGCTGTTTTCCTGCGCTCACTCCTCGTCCCTTTGCCCCTCCGCCTGTTCCTCATTAGGCGCAGAGACATTCCACATACGCCGTGTGGGCTTTGGCTTCGTTTGCGACTGAAATTAATAACTAAAACGTTGCAAGACCATAAAAAAGGACAGGCGAAATCGATCCAAGAATCGGCCAAATTGAAATTCCAACTTGCAGAATTAATAAGTTAATTTCTGCAAACGCCCCTCGATGCCCAATCCATCTGCTCGCATGGAAATGTTTTGCATAATTACACCCAAGGCTTCAGCTCCTTCCCGTTTATGTTGTTTCATTTATGGCTTTGGCTAATTTGCCAGGTATTCGGAGAGGCGATGTGCGGTTCAGATGGGATTTTATGATGCTGCCTGCCATTAAAAAGGTTAAAGTTGAGGCTCAGTCGCTTAATGACTATCCTGGGGCCACTTGCGGCTCATGGGACCTTGCCACTTGGGGCTCATGTTAATTTTTCGGACATTTATGGCAATGGGTTGACACATGTTGGCGAAGGTTAATGGGGTGAAGAGTTAATAGAACATCTTATAAGGATTTGTGGGGTAGATTATGTGGGGTTTTCTCACTTGGGTAGTTTCAATGAGCTGTGATTTGCTTGTTAATACAATTAGTTTTTAAAATTGAGAATCTAAATTTCAAATCATACTTAGTTTTTATTTGAGGAATTTCGATACAGAAATATTTATTAATTTCTCTTCTTTTCTAAACTCTCCAGGCTAGTAGTTAGTTTAGTAAACTTTTATTGGTTATCCATCATGGGTTCTTTCCAATTCATAAATCCCCCTTCCATAAGCTGCAATTTATTATGGGACTGAGAAAAGTACCGATTGCCTTTCGCCGCCTGCAATTGCAACAATTTTGACTGGAACTTTGACTTGCATGGCCAGTAAATTTGGCTGAAATCAAATAACGATAAAAAATCACACGAATATTAATTCGCGGAACGGCAAAGACCTTCAGGCGAAAGCCAAAGGCAGACCCCTAAACTGTTCCTGAAATTTATAGACGCGGTCTAGGCTAGGAGGCCCGCAATCGTTGAGCCCCAGTTTTAGTTCCAGTTCGAGCAAGATGCTCCTCGCCATTCCACAGCTGGTCGTGTGAGAATGTTTGGGGCACATGTGCCCCAGTCCTCATCCTTGTCCTGATCTCAAGCTCAACCCCGGGTTCAGCTGCAGAAAGGCCAGAATAGCTGGCAAAGATACATTTAAAAGAATCCGATTCAACTACTGGCCAAGTCCGAAGATCGGCTCTAATGCCAACGCCAAGCTGGAGTCTTTGTTTCTGCCCCCTCCGCTTTTATGCGATCCGCTTCCATGGAAGTGGAAGCTTAAGCCCGACGATGAAAATATTTATATATATATATAAGTATTTGAGCGCAGACTTATCGCCGAACAAGATCAATAAGCACGATATCAATAAGCTGTGGTGGCGTTGTTCCAGGCGGACTAACAACAGCAAGCACGCTGAACGCAGATCTGGGCAAGTGGGAGGGGAAGGTTAAGTATATGGCATTTAGATTTAAGTAGAAAATATATCGAAACACTTAAATTAATATTTTGTTTATTTTTCTGTAAACACTTTATCAAATTTATCAACGGCAAGTTTGGCTTCTTTTAATGATTTAAGAAGGTCTTCAGCTGTAGCTAGACATTTCTTTTGGCTTTGAGGGTGCATTTGGCTCAGCAAGTTCCCGTTTCTTGTCAAGAAAACTTCGAGTTTGCCATTCCAAAGGTGTTTTATCAAGTGACCCCACATCTCCACAAATAGTTCACCCAAGTCCCTTTTCCAGTCGACCGTTGCCGCCCGATGCAGCAGGACAGTTTTCATCATATAGCTTGAAAGTTCGGGTAATTGTTTTCTGTTTGCATCTCGCAATCCCTTCATGAGGCGCAGCACGTCCTTGAGTTTATGGTTATCCTTTATCAATGCATTCTCCCACATTGGGGCAGAGACTATAAACGACTTTCCGGTCTTATTTACACCCAATAGAGCGGTTGCCAGCCAGGGATATGCATTGCGGACTTTTTGGGGAACGGGTGGATCAGCGAACGGCCACTGGGATCCCGTGAATTCAAATGCCGGAACCAGGTCAATCGATAAAGCGCGATCCTTAGATACAGCCTTAATTGTGTGGGCACAGCCGTAGGTTCCCATTCGATAGCTTAATGTATATTTTTTACCGTTGCAGCTTAATATCAAATCTGAAGAGAAGACTTTTTTGAAGACACTGTGGAGCCAGTGCTGAAGATCTGCGCCTTCGATGTCAAACTTCAGTAACATGGGCTCGAATTCGGCACACAATGAGACAAATTCGGAATTGTTCGATTTGGGAGTGACCTTAAAGGGAAATTTTAGTTTCAAGTGCAAATCGAATTCGTCAGGAACATCCAGCTTCACTTGGTCCAAGTAACTGCCTGGAAAATAGGGATATTTACGAAGTGAGTAATTTCATTTAAATTAAATTTAATTATTTGTCAAAAAATATTTGGAAATATATTATTTTAAAGTCAAGTATTATATGAGTTTTCATTTTCAAAAATATAAATAATACTACTACTAAAAATGTCGAGGTACTAAACAAATTGGTGTATATAAATGAATCAACAAAAGGTTTTCCACAAACTTACCACAAAGGCTTAGGCCGACGAAAACTTCGGCAAAGGAAGGGTCCTTTTCCTTTAGTTCTTCAATCACATGATTTAAAAGGGCATCCGCGTCCTCTGTATATACTGTGTGATCCTTGCTGGATATTTCCAAGTTCATCAATTTTTGTTGTAAATTTTCGGTAAAGCTCATGATTGTTGTTCTTTTTCAATTAGTTCTGTACATATAATTTCAACTATTCACTTCAAGCTCCAGAAGTCGACTGAAATAGCCAGCTCTCTATCTCTCTATAACATAGTACCTTACGATTTGTTATCACTGCGATAACAAACTGAACGGAAATTGTGTTAAGACTATATATAATTGTTTTGGTTTGGTTTGGCAAATATGTTCAAGAAGTATATTTATATTTTGAACACATATCTTTTACAATTTACATTTTACAAGTGGTTAACCACTAATTCAAGGAAAGACCTCCTGCTTTTATGTTTTAATCTAATGATTCTTTTTTTGGGTACCAGGGTATCATGCAGTCGAGCACAATCGTTTTCAAATGTGTTTGTTTAATGAAAATAATCTGCCCTTTAGGATTAAGTTGAATTGATATCGCGAGCAAGTGTCTGATTATACAATCAATGAGAGGCAAAGGTATGATAAGCCTATACTAACTTAGTTTAATCAAATTGAATAAAGGAAAAATAGCTTTCTAATCAAAGAAATAAGCTTTTTAGCACACTATTCATTATCTCATTCTTCATATCAGTATCAGTAAGTATTACTAAAGTCACTTTAGAAAACCATCAAGCAAATAATGAATGAAATACCTTTATGTTTTGATTTGAACTTGGCGAAAACCTCTTCTGATCGCCAATATCTTGGTGTAGACTAATGGGCAAACAATTTCGTAGCAGAACAAACGTCCAAGAGTCTGACAAAATTTGTCTCGCCCGTCAATTTCATAAGCCAGATGCCATTTTTTTTATTCCTATTTTTGCTGAATTTATTTTTGTTGCTCAAGATATCCGCAGAGCGGAGGGAGGCGAGGAAATCCGACGGGAAAGACACCACTACAACCATTACCGCAGCGAGATGATGGCCTGGGATGGAACCGGGTTGGCTGGATATGCTTGGATTGGTTCGGTTTCTCAGGTATCTGTGTTTGTTTACCTTTGTGGCATTTGCATATTTTGAATGTTCGCGGAGCGACTCGTGGCACGTTTTACAGAAAACGGCGGGTAGAGAGACGAAAGACACTTTATCGATGATTGTGTGGGCGAGTCATGCGACGACCTTTCCATAGTTCTCCATGTCTTTTGTTGTCGCTCTGCGGCCGTTGTTGTCAAACAATTGTCACAACGTGTCGGCATTCACACGAACTTTATGTTTTATCCAACACCTCGTCGCAAATCTCTCAGGGGTTAAAGTTTGTCTAAAGTTTTCTGGCTTTCCGTGGATTTCGGGGGACTCAGATCCGGCGATTCAAGGGATCGAGAGGGGGCCAGCAATGACCGATCCGTGATCACTCAGTGATCCATTGCCCTACCGCATCGCACTCGTTCATCAATAACCGTCTGCGGCGGTGTTCCATCAAAAGTTGCCTGCGATCGCACAAAAACCAACACTCCGGCTGAAGGGTCCTTCAGTTCCCGGCTAATAACGAGCGGAACCTCAGCGGTTCCATTGTTCTGGCCCCTCTCGAAGGCCCTCCCAAATATGTATTCATTATATTTATGGCACAATTTTGCTTTCAAAACGGGGAAACAAAAAGGAACACTTGTGCCCTGGGCCCCGGCTGACAAGCGGAATATCTTTTTTCTCGCGATCGATCGATGGATTGGCCTGGGACGGCTCCTTCGCTGAATAGATCACTCGGCCGTAATGAATTATTGATGGACCTCGATTGGCAGAGGGTAGGGAAAATCACACATATAAAAAAACGTAGGGATGAAATGTAACCAGAGCTTTGACTTAATGTGGCAGCTCAACCAGATCGATGTGTCCACACACAACCGAATCGGTGGAGCTGCTCAAGTTTTGTGACTTTGTCAAGTCCTCCTCCCCATGCTCCTCCTGCTGATCATTTGTGATATATTGTTTCGGTAGCAGTTTGTTAAACGTGATCAATTTTTAATTACCCATCATCATCATCATCCATCCGAAGACAACCATCGATCGGTGATCGCTCGATTGTCGTATCAATCGCACCGCACAGAATGTAACTCGGACGTTTGTCGCATGTCATTCAACGATTTATGCCCCGAGAGTGGCTTTAATAAATGTGTCTTTGCCGCTTTTGGCCCAGCATCTCTCGGTTTCAGCTCCAGCTCTTCCCTTCGCTTTCCGCTCTGATTGAGGCGACTTTGTCACTGGTGATGTGGCGCCGTTGTCTGCTCCGTGGAACTCCCCTGGCTGCTCACTCCCCGCCTCGAGGTCCACATTTGGAGCGTGTGTGCGCAAAATGCTTAATTAGTTTTTGTCTAATTAACACTTGGGACATGGCGAAAGCGACTGGAGTCGTGTGCCACCAAAGGCGTGAAGATCAAAAGGTAAACAAGCGTCCGAGGATCGAGGAACTATAAAAAGGAAAGCTGAGCCTGGCGAACTACTTTGGGTTTTATGGGTGGTAATTATGGTACATTTATGTAGTAATTATTAATTATATTTACACTTTGTTAATTTAAGGTAATTGAAAAACAGATTTAATACAAATCAAACATGGATTTCATAAAAGAATAAATATATATTTAATAATATATAGGAAAGTATTTAAACTATTATTTTGAGCATCATAAGGGAATACTTAAGACAGCTTATTGATTTCATTTAATATTTAAAACATGTCTTAGTTATTTATTTAGGAACAGACAAAACACCAAATGATTCCAGCAGAATTCCAATCAAGCCACTCCTCCTCCATCTTGGCCAGACTCGGTCCAAGCTCTCACCTCGACTGGACGAACAACATAATTTCTGTAGCCGCACACGACCATTTTGCCACCAGGCTTCCACGGAGACCAAGGTTCGTAGGTTCCCGGGCTTCGAACTCGAGCCCTTAGGCTCCAGGCGCAGAAATTAAGGTGAACGCCCACAGCACGCGCCGGTGGAATAAGTGGGGATAGAAAGCCAGACACCGAGAAGGGAGAACGCAGACTGGAGCACCGAGAACACGAGCAGCCAAGCTGGCTGCCAAAACTCCAGTGGAAATATTTGCCACTTGAGTTTCGGTGGCTCCCCTTTTCAGCCCCCCTTTTGTCTGGTCACCACTTGAAGTTCTTGGCGCGCGCGTTTATTTATTTTGGAACGGGGCGCAGGGCAACAAATTAAAAAGTAATTCTCGGGCGCAGCATAATTAGCTGCTAAGTGACACTAATGGGGCCGCAGTTGCACTGCCCCAAGAATCCCTCTTTCCTCCCCGTCAGCCCCCCGAGCTGGCTGCACTTTTCCACTTTTTCTTCAACGGCTCGTGTGTGGGCAATGTGAGGTTCTCGAGTTGCTGAGTGAGTTTTCGTTGGTTTAGCTAATTGAGTTCTGTTTTTTGGGCCAGCAGTACACATGGCCACTTGGCTCCCTTGTGGCTGCCAAGTTTGGTTGGCCCCGTAATTGATGGGCCCGCTGAAAGCAAAGGTCTTTGCGGTGATGAAATCTGGAGAAGACGATAGATTATAGTATGGGCTGCCTCGCTGTAGATGTCAGGCTGGCTAGCAAAGCTGGCTTTCCACATTCCACATACAGATACACCCAAGAAAATAATAAACTTGAAATGGTGAGAAAGGGTTAACATAAATTCTAGAGCTATCCTTCTAACTATTCTTCCCATCCCAAGTTACGTCAGACGATGAGCTCCACCAGTGGATCAACTAGGGATTGGAAAGCAGGCTCGCTGGGCGAATCTCTGGGAGACCAAGACTGCATTGTCATTGGGGAAGTTCCCAAGAGACCAAAGAGGCCAACAGTGCTGTCCTCGGGAGAAGATACAGGGAGAAGTGTGAAATCAAAGTCCAGTAGGCGCTCCTCCGATATCCAAGACCAGGATGCCGTGGCCTGCTATACTACCAAGGTCAAAAAGAAGGCCTCTCAAACAAATTTCTTCCCAGAGGTCGAAGCACAAAGCCAACATTCAAGAGAAGGTTCGGCTTCCGAGGAATACGCACCCAACGATATGGAATACATCTCCAGCGAACAGGATGAGATGCAGACCCGGTCCCAGCCAAGTCAACGCTCCACTGATCACTCCAAGAGCTTTAGTCAGATATATAGCGAAATTTACGAGGAGTCCATAGAGCGCCAACAAAAGGCCGAACAGGCCTGTAGGGCCTACAACATAAATAGGTCCAAGCTGCGAGGGACACGCAAGAGATCCGATTCAAGGGGGCGGGAGAGTGGCACCTATAGCAGCCTGGAGTCCAGTTACTCTAGTGATTTGGGCAAGAGATCTGAGGAATTCGGCAGCCAATCAAATGTAGAAGAATTCAACTGCAAGGCAATCTCTGAAGGTCAGCTAACACAAACTGTTGGCTATCGAAAGATCACACCCATAAGAAGTTGCTTCAAGAGATTACCATCCAGCCAAACCGTGAATGATATGGACAGTTTTAGGGAGAGATCGGAACGTAGTAATAAGAAGCTACAACCAAAAAAGTATTATGACGAATACTCCACCAACACATATGGGCAAAGATCATCGTTGAGTTTGCGCGAATCTTCTGTTTGTATCCAGAGCTCCGTTTATTCAAAACCAAGAAAATACCAACGAGAGGGCTCCAATACTGAGGAGACTAATGACCATGATTACCTAACAGACTGCAAAAGTGTCTCCGGAATAGGAAATCCAACCTCTGTGACATCTTCGAGCCGAACTCAAAGAGATTATCATTCGCGCAGCAGCACACGCCATAGCCATCACCATTATCGTCGCCTGGAAAGTGTGCCCAAGACATATCAAGATCGTGGAAATAGTCCCATTAATATCAAGACAAGGCGACAAACGATCGAGTCTCGGAACGTTTATACCGACATGGACACCGAGGAAGAGAGGGATGTTTCCTTCCGCAAGTCGAATATCTCTGTTGGAGTGCAATATCCCAGTGACGATGAGGAGGGAGAAGAATATCGCAGCAATATGTCTGATATTTCTTACCCGAAATCCGGTGGGAGAAGCTACTGCAAAGAAAGTTCAGTGTTGAGCTTTACTCAACTGGTTCGAAATGTGTACGATGAGGATCGGGAGATGACAGACAGATCTGGAAGTAGGATAGTTAGTCGTGGTTTAGGAGTGACTAGTGATGAGGAAGGTCCAAGTCAACCAAGTGAATATACGTTTGACGATGGACACACTAATCCTTGCGAAGAATTCACTGATGTATGTAGTGAAGACCCAGAAATTCATCTGGAGGAGGAGCCATACGATAAACAGGATGTAGGTGATCGAAATGTAAGCCCCTCTGAACCAGATCAAGTCGATGGTGAAATTGTGGAGGAATTGTCAGAGGATCAGATTCTAAGCTCCGAAGAGGAGCCAGCCTTATCATCTACTCACCTGGCTTCCCATGAAATGAGCGACGTTGAGTCTAAACCAATCACGGATAATCTAAAGACCAAGTCAAAGAACGGCCTGGGTCTCAGGATATACAATGCGGACGAGGCTCTAATGGAGATTCCAGAGGGTTTCCAGGGAGATGCGATTATTCTGGACGATGATGCAGATTTCTTGGACATAACGTTGACCGATGATGAGGAGCATATTCGGGCCAAGCTAATGGCGGCTGCTTTGACAACCAGAACGAGCAATCCATCGAGCAGTGTTAATACCAGTCGCAAGTCTCGTCGTTCCATAGATTCCACAAGTAGTATCTTGAGCTACAAGCCCAGCGTCATCTTCTCCCGCCGATCGGAGGTGGAGGAGAAATCCCCACGTACCGATCGCGTATCTCTTCTGGCCGAGCGTGTTTTTCGAGCCTGTGCCAATCCCTATACTGAGCCATCCAATTGGCAACCTTCGGCAACACCAAAGTCCAACTGGCAGCCCATGGAGGAAAGTAAGTACTCCAAATTGACGGCCAGCATCCTGGACGACAGAGAGAACACACTGAACGGTGCCCTTCAGCTGCTGACCCAGGATTTCAACAGGAAGCTGCAACGCCAGCTTAAAGAAATAGCTCAGAGTTTTCATTGAATTATATTGCTGTGTATATATATTTTTTATTCGAATACAACTCGAAATTTGTTTCTCTGCACGCTAAAAGAAAAAAAAAAAGAAATAATTTTGATTTCTCGGATATTGAAGTATAATATTTCTCATAACGTTTTTAGGGTAAAGTTATGTTCATATATATTATCTAAAATATATAATTATTATTTAAATAATGATGAACTTCTTGCAAACGTTATTCAGTCTTTATTTTGCTGCTTTTTGCAGATAAAATACGTAATCTAATTTAAAAATAATAAATATTGATAAAAATATTTTTTTTTTCCAGTTGCAAACATTAAAATAATATCCGTAAAGTATTTAAATTTAAAATTTTGTTTATCTGCTTGTTGCTTGGCTTGGCACAAACCCTTCCGCTGAGGCGGACTGCAAACTACTTGAAACTTTCAGCGGTCTGGCAGGGTCGCCAGGCAGTCTGCTGGCTCGGTTCTGGCTCGGCTATGGTTGCTCCGGGTCCTCTGACGCGGTGCATAAATCAACTTTAGTGCTGGCCAAGTATCTTGCTGAAGGGCGAGGCACTCTGGAGCAGGTGCCCCCGCCCCCGAGGAGCATAATTAGCCCATGGCTACTGTTAGTCTAGTCGTGCACTTGGGCCCTTCGCCCCCTTTTGCCGCCCCTCGAGGCGCCCATTTATTTTCCTGACACATACTAAATATGCTGAGGTTGTTTACATGATCGATCAGGGATCGTGATCGGGTTCGGGATCGGGCTTATGCTGGCTAGCTGGATGCTCTGGATCGGGATTCGAGATCGGGATGCACCTAATTGCTAACCAAACAGACTGCAGCGCGCAAATATTGTTTTAAGGCACATCAACGTATTTCACCTGCCTAATGCCTGAGATCCAGCTCTCGATCGATTGAGCGGGTATATTTTTAGGGATTTGTTTCTGTGTGTGTTCGTTCCCCACTTTCCTTTATAATGAAGTGCGTTCCGATATGTTTATAATTTACGATACAGTGCCAGTACGGTGCAGGCTTTTCAGTTTCCACATTTTTCGATTGTTGGCGAGCCCTAATTTTGTTTGTTGCTGATGAAACGGGTACGAGATCTATGGTCACTTAAATGTAATTACTAAAAGTTTGGAAACAATGCGAGAGAAATGCCAACTAATAAATAAATTTCGAAATTTCAATTTCTTAAGAAAATAATTTGCCATTCTGAACTAATTTTCAGTCATATCACTAACCATTTCCATAGCATTCTAAACAATTTCCCACACGCACTGCCCACGATGACTGTTTCGTGGTCATCTCGTGAGCACACACGGCATAATTTAGACAATTCCCTTCATTTATTGTGAAAAATGCACTCAATTTATATGACTTGATTATATTTGCCTTCCTTTTTTCCACTCGCCGTCGAATGGCTGAATGGCTGTGTTTGCTCAAGTCGCCGCACAGATCCATGACATTGCCATGGCTAAAGACATGGCCAGGGACATGGCCTAAACAAGACTGCGACAACAAACACCAGACCAACAGAGGATTGGGCTGATGATGATCGAGAGGAGGGGATGAACGGCCCGAGGCGCACCCCACGCCAATTTATTAAAGCCAACACCAGGGAAATGTTGCCCGACTGGCCGAATGGCGCAGGTTCCCTCCTCCGAGTGGCCATCCTGGTTTAGGGGCCTCCTCCTATTCGGTATGAAAAATTGCACGAAACTGCAAAGGCGCATATGCAAAATGCATAATTCATTTAACATTTTGTAAATCATTTGTTTGAATAGCACGATGACGATGATCCGCAGCTAGCTCCCATGGCCTGCTCATCCAGCGGATCCCTGGTCCCCACAGCAACCTGCCACAGTCGAGCTCCGTTTTGGCCAGCAGTTAAGCTATTCGTCTGCCCTGACAAATCGAGAGTTGAGTCGGGCGAGTGGACCTGAATCGAGCCGGGACCTCGGACAGTCCCTGGCCCCAGTCCTCGGCACCAGTCCCGATCCTGCAGCAGCCACACAATGGCCATGACGATGCGCAAATATAATTTCACAACTGTCTGCACATGCTCCAAACGGAACGAGACACACCGCAAAGGTAAAAATGCACCAGAAGAAAACTGAAGGGTACATTTCATTAAAGTTTTTCGGATATTATTAAGTACTAATTTTTAAAAGGGCTTTTTCAAAGCCTTTTTAATTAAAGCTAACTCCATATTCCTCTTGAAAAACATTTAGACTGAATAAATAAAGACTGTACTTAATCAATTTTTAAGATTCCGAACTTAAACCTATTATTTCTTGCAGTGTCTCAGCGAGACGAAAGCAACAGTGTTCGAGGCATTGGAAAGAGCTCAGCCATAAGTCACAACGCCGCAACGACTTTTCAGCTCTTGGGATAAGCCTTTTTATTATTATTTGTATTTGCCTCATCTTTTGCCTTTTGATTCCTGTGAAATTTGCATTCGCTGGTATATACCGATACCAATTCCAGCCCGATCCCGATCCCGAATCCCGACCCAATCCCAGCCTTCAACCCTGATCCTCCAACGAGCTAATTTCGTTTTGTGTGCGAATATTGAAAAATTACAAAACCTTTGATGCGAATGGGGCCGGGGGAGGAAAGGTGGATTGGCATGAGGGTGTTATGGGGTCCAGCTGGACCCTGGCATTGAGATTTCTTGGGAACCCAGTTTCTGGCCGGTACTGTCTGTAATTTTAATGATCCTCCACTGACATCGTAACTCAATAAGCCTCGCCAAGTCGCGATCGCTGCAGACAGACAGTCTGGGATCAGGCTGGCTTTCCCAGCCGAATAATAATTTATCATCTTTTGGTTGCACTTTGAAAAGTAATTAAGGTTTCTCCCAACTCGCGTGTGTGGTCGGCGGCTGGGGGATGCGGCTTGGGGTGTGTTCCCAGCGAAATCTATTGTAACTCGATGGTGGCGTTAAATTTTTGATTAAAAAACTATTAGCCAAGTGTTAAAATTATCGTTAATGTGTGATGTTTTGGTGCCAGTGCGTCTGCTGTTCCAACACTATTATTTGTAAGGTATTGTATTTTTTGTTTTACAAATGAATCGTTAAGTTGCGTTGTTTTTTGTGCTAGATTATTAAAGTCTTTTGTGTTCTTAAGGCGCGGCGATCAAAGTGATGAAGTTAATGGAATTTCGAACCTGAATTAATGGTTTACAAGAGCGAATTTCACAAAGGGTAAAAGTACTTATAAGGTATTAAAATTGAAGAAATTTATTGATAACCTAAAGATAGTGCTCTTATAAACACAATATATATAAAAGAAATCTTTAATTTAAAATTGAGTAACTCTTGGTAAATATAATCCTGAAAAACTCCTATCAAATTCACAGTAGTAAAGCAATCAAAACTATTTTAATTGCTCCTTGTACACTCTCCCAATCCTACTCCAATTACCCACCGCAGCAGTTACTTATCCAGACAACTATAAAAATAATTCAATTAAAAAATGACAACCACAAAAATTAGTTAACCACAAAAACCGCCAAACAATGCCAATAAAAAAAGCGATTATAAAACAAAAACAAACTAAAAGTGTACATAAATCAGCATAGAAACCATAACTAGTATAAATTAATTTGTGTAATTTAAATGTCAGGCCATATTTAACGTTCGCATAAAAACCCCAAAATTAGACTTTTTCCAACGAGCAGCATTGGGAATTGTGAGCGGCATGTGTACGTTCGTTGGTTCAATTTAAACGTCCGGGTGCCCTGTCACTCGTTGGGTCTCTGCCTGCCTATTTTCCCAGCCCCGCCCCCTTTCCGCCCGCTCCACCACCTTCGCCATGAGTCGCGCCAGTCGACGGCAGTTTCCGTCGTCAATTTATAAACGCGTTCAGCTTAAATTGCAACAAATAGTCGCTTATTGAAACTTAAATTGTGCCGACGCAGACGCCCGGCTGTGGCCAGAATGGGACGGGGCGACAGAGCAATGGTTTTTGGTTTTATGTCAACAAGTTTTTCTCTCTCGCTTTTGGCCATTTTTTGTTGCTGTTTTTTTTTTCTAAACATTTTGTGGTTGTTGTTTTTGTTTTGTGTCAGTTGTTGACGTTGTTGGGTTGCTGTGTGGTCGTGGCTTGATTTGCTTAAAGGTTTCTGGTTCTGGGCTCCGGTCATGGGAAAGAGGTTTGCCGATGTTTCGATGTGTTTTTTAGATAAGGTACTGGGAGGGGAAACAAGGGTTTATTAATTTAAAATTAAATGGTTAAATTACTTGTTAAATTAAAAAAAGTTATTAATTTTAATATAAATATATTCTTGGGTCTGTCAACCTGATGTGAGTTTGAGCATAATCATAAAAAAAACACTTCTTAATCGATCGAAAAAAAACCATTTCTGGTTTATATAAATATAAAAGTAATATTCCAAATCTAAAAATAATATTCTAAATATAAAACAATGTTTATAATCTAATCTAATCTAATCTAATCTAATCTAATCTAATCTAATCTAATCTCATCTATTAAACAAGAAAGGAAGCTAACTTCGGCACGCCGAAGTTTGTATACCCTTGCAGATTGGTTTTGATGTTTATTTTATAGATTTAAATGCTGAAAACACTCACGAAACAGAGTTTCATTACATTTTACCTATACTTATTATGTTTACAGTTTGACAGTTACAGTTTTACATTCCCAGCTTTATATATTTTATACATTTACCGATCGCTTCTATGGCAGCTATAAGATATAGTTGTCCGATTTTTATGAAATTTATACCAAAATTCTAGAATAATAAAAAAAACTTATATCTCAGAGTAAATAAAAATGCGTTGAAAAACAACGAAGCTATAATTTTATTTCTATTAATTTCCCGATCTTTCCTATGGCAGCTATATCATATAGTCGTCCGATTTTCATAAAATTTTTACTAAAATTCTGGAATAATATAAAATGGCTATATCTCAAAAATGATGCAAAAATATTGAAAAACAGCAAAGTTATAATTTTTTTTCTAAAAATTTATCGAACATTTGTATGGGAGCTATATGATATAGTCGTCCGATCCGGCCCGTTCCGACATATATAGCAGTGAGAGCATATAGAAGACTATATGCAAAGTTTCATTCAGATAGCTTTAAAACTGAGGGACTAGTTTGCGTAGAAACAGACAGACGGACAGACGGACAGACAGACAGACGGACAGACAGACAGACGGACAGACAGACAGACAGACGGACAGACGGACATGGCTGGATCGACTCGGCTGTTGATGCTGATCAAGAATATATATACTTTATAGGGTCGGAAACGTCTCCTTCACTGCGTTGCAAACTTCTGACTGAAATTATAATACCCTGCAAGGGTATAAAAATATATAAAATTTTACAGCTATATACCCCAACCTGTTTTCCTGTATACCAACCTCTCAGTGCTCATTGTCACTATTTGGACAGCAATCAATAGTAATTTTTAAAAGTTATTATTTATTTGCAGGCAGTGTAGATGCCAAACAAAACGTGACGAAGTCTTTTGCGATTGGAAAGACTCGTCTTTTATGAGCAGGTACTTTGGCTGTTTTCGATGTGCTTCTAGGGACTCTCTGGGATGGACTTTGGGTACCTCTGTTTCAAAGGCTATAGTTCCTAAATCTTAGTGTAACCATTTAATAAATCAACAAATATTATGAGAACCTCTAAAACTTTATTAAGATATATTTCCTATCTAAATATATTAGAAATTATTTTTTCTATATACTTTTTATTATAATTTACTCCATAAAATGTTGCCAAAAGTAACTCTACCCCTAAGAAATGTAATCAATTTTTAACCCATTTCGGGATGTAATTTCTGGCAACGGCAATTAACCCTGCCTGCCACTAATTCAGCCATTTCTTCCAATCAAAAAAACGTATATGGGAGCCCGCTTGTTCTGGCCGTTAAACCAGCCGAAATCAAAGCAAGGCAAACTCGTTTTATGGCCAACGCCAGGTACAACATTTAATTGCACGCCACAACAGTTTTCTGGCTGATTTCTTCCTTTAATTTCAATTCCACACACAGGTAACTCCAAGAGGTGTTTCTCCGCTTCAAGGGGGGAGTTGGGGGGCTAGAAGGCTGCAACAGGCAAAGCAAATTTTGTCGACAGCCGGCCGCCGCAATATAATTTCTTTCGATTAATCCAATCGATTTCTATTCAATAAATCAAAATATGAATTCGTTGCGGCTGCGACCCCTCGCCCAGCCTAGACACCAGCCATGGGTGTGTGTGTGTTGTGTGTGTGTGCCTCCGTGTTCGTTTGAGGCACGTAACAAATTGTTGGGTTAATTAAAAAAACATAAATCGTTTTGATTCTTTTTCCACACTCTCTGCTGCCCGCCCCTCGGGTGCTAAATAACCGTGGCAGGTCTTCGACGGCCCTTTCATCAACTGAAATCAGCCGAAATTCCATGGCAAAGAAATTTGTGAAATAAATCACACACTTTTCGCTAGAAAATAATTTCACTTTGGACACTTTTTCCCACTGCTTTTTGGACTTATAATTTATTTTGTCAGCCCTCCTCTGTTGTGATAATGTTAATGAACATCGCTTAGGCGCGTAAATTGTTGGCCATTAAGGCGTTTTGATGACTTTTAGCCCCTGGAAACTTGATATTGGCAGCGCAGCGCATAAAAATGTTGTTTTTGCCAGCATCCGTTGAACCAATCAAAACAAATTAACGAAAATTTTCGATAAATATTCATGACGGAATTCCGTCAAATAAAACGGTTAGCCAAATCCAAGCGGACACGGCTGCAGGGTCCGTACGAATTCGATTAATTATCAGTTCAGAAAATTTGCAAATTTCATTTGCATTTCCAATTTAATCGGAACAAGCGGAATGGACTCTTAAGAGCGTGTGGGAACCATATCGATTGTGATGGAAATAAGTCCAAGGTTTTGTCAAATGCAATCAAAATCGGAGACGGAATTGAATTGAGCTCAAATAGAAAAATTTAATGTAGGATTTAATTAAATTCGCATTGAAATTATATTCAAAATATATAATATTAAATAATTTTATATTTTAAATATTATATTTTTACCCGACGGATATTTCCAGGTTGTTTTTAAGTAAAATCTTCTAAAGGTTTCCATGTTTTTAAGACAGTGTTTCTCTGCCCGACCTCTCCCCACACCGATAGTGTAAACGTTGCTGTGTCCTTGTCAAGGACACAATTTCTCTCCTTCAGAATAAAACTCAAATATTAATAAAATATTGCAAACTCCTCTGAACATTCCCTTTAAAAATAATAAATACTTGTTTATAGTTTTTTTTTCAGTTTATTTTCCTTGCTGGTTTTTTGTTGCGTTTTCTGGTTGTTGGTTTTATTTTTTTTTATTTTTGTGATAACATTAAATTTACTCTGCATACTTAAGCTTGAAGAAATCTAAGGCCGAAAATGTATGTACGTATATGCGATGTAGCTTCCAATCCCTTCGATGTTCAATTCTTTTTTTACAGTGTATTATTAGTTAGCAAGTTTTGTACTAGAAAGCTTCTGGGATGGGGAGCGGGGATGATGAGGGGGGTGAAAGCAGCTTGGACAAAAAATTAGCTAAACCTTACAAGTTAAATAGTCAATACGCTTAAGTAATTTCTTGTTTAATTTAACGTTACGAGTACGATTTATACATGTATGCGATAATTAACTCATATTTTATACATTTACAGTAGGTTTACTTTTCGATCCGTTTTATTTATAGTTTGTTTTTGTTTTGCAACTAGAAAACTACGTTTAAGTTTACATAACATTTAAATAGCAAAAAATTAGGCAATTTCTTGTTCATATATCTTATTTTTGTGTGTGTTTTTTTGTGTATTTTTTGTATATTAATATTTAAAATACATAATAATAATATTCAAAGACGATTCAAAATGTGAGTTATCGATTTTGTTTTGTTTCTTCAACAGCAATTTTTCAATTATCAGGTAAAAAGTTTAAAGTATTTTCCTCAACTTTCAGAAATATTTGGTTTTCACATTGCGCCACCAGGGCCAAGTTCTGCAGCCGCTGGCAGCAGATCCAGTCCAGCGACGAGGACGACTCCTCCTGCGTCTGACCCACCGCCGAGGGCGTGGCGGTGCCCAACGGCTGGGAGCTTGGCGGCAGTGGCGGTGGCGGCGGCGGCATTGGCGGCTCCTCGGGCCACCAGTTCTCCCACTCTCAATACGCTGTCGCCGCCCCGGGATGCATCAGATGGTGGTGGTGGTGATGGTGCCCAAAGTGGTTCAGCGGGTTCATGGCGTCCGCCGTGCCACTCGGCGCCGCGGTGTGATACCAGTCGCTGGGCGGGTGATGCTGCGCCGCCGGGTGGTACAACAGGTGATGGTTGTGGTGCAGCATCGAGGCAGAGGCGGCCGCTGCCCCGGGAGATGCTGCCGCAGCCGCTGCCGCTGCCTGGTGATGATGATGATGGTGGTGGTGATGCGACGGCGGTGGACCCAATGGGGGCGGCAGGTACGCGGAGGCGGAGGCAGCCATTAGTTGCAGGGCGGGCGAGGATTTGGAGTCGCTGGGATGGGCGGACAGTTGCTGTTGTTGCTGCTGCTGTTGCTGTTGCTGCTGCTGGTGTTGCTGCTGCTGTTGCTGTTGCTGCTGCTGCTGCAACAAGTGCGAGGCACTGCTGCTGGCCGTGCTGCTGCTGCCGCTGCTGGAGGCCCCCAGATGGACGCTGTGCATCGGATTTGGTTCCGATTTGATGGAGTGCGGCGAGGACTTGATGCCGCTGCCGCCGCTGAGGCTGCTCACGCCGCTGCTGCTGCCGGCACTGCCGTCCAGGCGGGTGGAGGGTGGCGTCTGTGCCCCGCCGGTGATGACGCTCGAGCTGGAGCTCTCCTCGCCCTCGCTGTCATAGCCATGGGATGGACTCTTCTCGTCAATGTTGCCATGCACCTGGGGGGGAAGGAAGAGATACAAACATGAGTTAAGAATAATTTTGAAGTAAAAGGCTATCCTAACGATGGTTAATCTAGATTTGTATGGTATTTTTAAGGTAATAGAATTCAACTCACCTTCATGTGCTTACGCAGCGAGGAGGGATGCGTGTAGGACTTATCACAGCCGTTGATGCGACAATTGTAGGGCTTGTCCGAGGTGTGGACATGGGAGTGCTTCTTCCGGTCCGAGGAGTTGGCGAATCTCCGATCGCAGCCCTCGTGCTCGCACTTGAACGGTTTCTCGCCTGAAAGTAGCCAAAAAGAAAAGATATTTCCATCAGTTTCGAGTCGAAAAGGAAAGCAATAAATAGCATTATTTATGTGACACGCATTAAATAAATAATAGCAGCAGCGAGAGCAACAACGAATGAAACGATGACCATTTATGGGCTCACAATTTTTATGAACACACAATTTAATAAAGGTGGGAAAAACCGTGTGTCCAACATATTTATAGGGAAAAAACAATAACAAAACAACAAGATACTATACTATACTGGAGAGAGAAATCATATAAATTATGCGGGATCAAGAGGCCCATTGTTCGAGAGATCCCGAACCCTGCGACCCGAATACGATTTTCACCTGTGCCGATGTCTCGATGGTCCTTTTTGTTATTTGTCTCCCCCGACTGTCTGTCCATGGGTTTCTTAGGATGCACAAGAACAATAGCGGCAAGGGTAAAGGGAAAAGGTCACAGGGCTAACGTTTATTATTTGATTCGTGTGCGTAACACCTTTTTCTATCAAAAGGTTGGAACAAAACTTGGCCCGAAGTGATATTTTATAGCTTATTAGTAAATTATTTTTTGTCGGAAAATCTAGACCCCGATGCAAAGAGATAAAATCAAGATTGCCATAAATAATATGGAGTCAAAGGTTAACCCGTAATTTGGCAAATATTTCAGGGAAATTTACGACCTAGAATCGTGGGTAAAAAATGTAAATCAATAACTGAATTATTTTTGTTATATTTTCCCCATCAATTTCAATCAATTGCCATATTACCATGCCGCTTAAAAATGCCATAAACAAACTCAATAAAATGTGTATAGAAGTATCTCAGGCTAAGTCCATTTAGCATATGGCATTTATGTCGCAGATAAGCGGCCATTACATCCACCACGGGCTTTATGACAATTGCAACTAAGCGGCTCAGAGTCCCCAGTCCCAGCCTCCAAGCCAGAGAAACCCTCACAAGCCCCACGTTGACGATGACAATAATCGAACATTTTCACACCTCGAGCTTAAAGCGGACAATCGCCTCGGGGACGGGGGTGTGTGTGCTCTGTTGTGGGTTAAAGAAAAGCTGCACAGCTGGGTTGCAGGTGGGGTTCGGGTGGGGTAGGGCCCCGTATCTCTTAAGAAGACATCCAGCGCCGACTTGGAGCTGGCCAGCTCAACAAGTTTCGGCTCATTCCCTTTTGCCTTCGCATTTCGCTTTATGTAATTTAATACTAATTTATGTGCTTTATTATCCACATTTGAATAAAGTTTTTATTTTGTGATGCGTAATAAGTCAGGGGGGCCAAGATAAAGAAACCGAAATCGGACATATTTGAATGGCGTGTCGCATTGTGATTGTTGCTGTATTTTCTATTAATTTGTCAAAATTTAAAACTCATAAATAAGCATTACAAAGGTCCCATCGGTGTGCGACGGGAACTCAATTATTTTGACAGGTTCCGAGAGTCTCAGAGCCCAGAACAAGCGAATCGAATGCAGTTCGATGCGCTACAAATTCCCCAAACTTGATTTCTTTTCATATTTTTATTATTTTTGGGGGACGATGTCAAGTGTCGGCTTGGCTTTTGTGGACTTTTTTGGTCTGAGTTCAATTAAAAAGTGGCGCCAAAAGAATTGTAAGGGAATAGTAATCCTTAAAAACCCTTTAAACTCTCTATTTCTTTCTGCTAAAACTTTCCACTTTAAAATTAAAACCCCACAACTATCAGCTGGGTTATCTTTAAGCACTAATTAGTCATAAGTAGGACAGGCAGCTGACTTTGTTTTGGCCACCCGCTGGGCTCCTGGCTCGAAGCGGAGCCTTATCAGTCTTATCACCTCCCTCTGCTTCTTTTCGGGGAACCCAGCAGCACACCGATCCCTAGCCGTGGCCGATACGCATATATCCACACACATATCCATCTCCTGTAGCGCTGCGGTCTAAGCCCAGCGGGGGAGATGCCAGAACGCCAGAATGCCAGAACGAGGCGGCACGCGCTGCGGCCGAGGACATTAAAGGGTTCGTGTCCCGGCTAAGCGCAGCAAAAGGATACGCATAATTTTCACATTCCACACCGTTCTGGCGGCGGGCATTAAAATTGGAATTTAAATATATTTTATTGCTTTAAGTTTCGACGGGGTCCGGTTTTTGGGTCCAGGGGAAAATGCCACCGAAATATCGTCGCCCATTTATAAAATGTCAATTTCAGTCGACGTTTCTCGACTTCCCCTTCCGACGCAACGACATGAAAGACATCCTTGGCACACCCTTTTCGGGGGCTGGAACTGGCAAGGCGCCATAAGTACAGTGGGTTCTCCGCCCTGGCAAATCCCATTTAGGCTGTGCGGAATCGACAAACTTATTTAAATATTTCAATAAAGTAAATCCAATGGCAAAGTCGCCGGGTATATAATACAGGCAGGCGTAGCTGTGAAATAGGCCGGCTTCCTTGTGATTTGCATATTTAGCGGGAGCTTCTATGCCGCCTTACTTTTTGCCGGAAAGCCCCAAAATGGTTAATTTCCTACAAAAAAAAAAATAAATATATAAAAAAAGAAAGAAGTTGCTTCTCGCGGTTGGAACGATTGGAATCGGCACAGACTGCCTGTCATGGCGTTTTGTGTACAGCTGCAAAGTTGTTTGTTTTTTTGGGGTGGTTCTTATATTTTTGGGGTTGCTTTGTAATCTCCCCTGTCTGTGTGTGTGTGCGTGGGTTCAGCCAAGAAAGTTGTACATGACCATATACATATATATGTACATATTTATATATAAAATATATGTATGGCTTTGTTTGTTGGTATATATGGCACATGTTTTGGCTTTTATGTAACTGCTGCAAAGCTTGCTGTCATTTGCAGACGAGTGCCGAGCCGACGGCCTTTCCTCCCCCCTTATTTTCCACCGCCCCACACCCGCGTTGCTCTTCCGTCTGAAATTGTTTTTGTTGTGGCTATTATGGGGCGTTGTTCCTTTTTCGTCCGGAGACTGGGGGCCTGAAAGACTTTCTGATGTTTCTGGGCGTAGTCGGGCAGGGTGAAAAAAAAAAAACAGAATTGAGTTTTACTAAACGTCTCGCAAGTGTTTTCTTTGGGGCTGGCAAATATGCTTGCGTATTATTAAAATATGTATATTTGCTTGATAAAGACAGCAATATGCTTTCTGTTTTGGGGTCAGGGGTTGGCATGTGGGGATTTTTTAGAGGGAGAAGATATTGAAGGAAAGGCTGGGAAGTTTGGCAAATAAAACAGGGAATTTTAAGGAATATTACAAATAAAATTATCACAAAAATAAAATGGAAACAGCTCGTTGTTGAACCCATTTTATAATAATTAAGGAATGATATTTTAATAAAAATGAAGTTAAACGTGATCATTTTTTTTATTATTTATTTTCTTTTGTAGCTATTAAAAATAAAAATTATAGACTTGCGCTTTTAAAACTTTACTGAAGTTTATTACAAGCTCCTCTTAAGTCTCCTCACTTTTAAAATATCTCGTAAATGTTGCCCCTTCAAGCTTAGCAATTTATCAACTACAAAGAAACCCTTTATTTTTATTTATCGAATCTCCAGGGTTATATGTACTAAAGTCCAGAAATACCCGGACCTGTCATGAGGCACAGCACCAGGAGAGCTAACCGCGCCCCCCACTCCCTATACTATATATAGAGTATCCTGTCTCTGGACGTGATCGCTGCTAACCGAGCGATGCAAATTAAGCATCATTGACAGTCGCTGATTAATTGAAGTGAATCAGGTTTTTAATTTTCAGCAACAAACAGCAGATGGAATAAAAAAAATGCAACACAAATAAAACATTTTTTTGTGCTGCCGTCAGAGTGACAGTTGCTTATTAAAAGCATTTCGAAATGGAATTAATTAAAAATTAAAAAAAAAGAATCGCCACAAAAAACGTTCTTATTTAACAGCAAGCTAACAGAGCTCTGTTAGCACGCCTGACTGCCTTAATTGCTGCTAAATAATTGCCCTGGTAAATATTTATTGCCTGCTTAAGGACTCGCCCTCGAAAGGAAACAAAGGACGGAAGGACCCTCTCTTTTTTACTTGAGCTCGGGGGGGAAGGAAGCGGGATGATGAGGATGGCAAGGGATGAGCAGCGGCATCATCGCTCATGTGTCAACAGCATGCAATGCGATATGATTATTATTATCTAACAATACAATAACAAAACTGCTACTTTTTGCCTGCCCGCCTGCCCGTCCCTATCGTGCTGCTCCTCTCTCACTGCTATTGCCATCCCACTTGCTCTGCCAATAAGTCCGGGTTGTTGACACTCTCCGGATTTGAGAATCCTGAGCTCATTGTGTATCTGTATCTGTTTGTTTGTTTGTTTGTCTGCTATACATTTTTTCCGCTGCTGTCGCTTCTTTTTCCCTCTGTTCTACGGCCTTTGTTCCTACGGTTAAAGCCGGAAAAAGCCAAACCCCGATTTCCTGGCGGTTTACATTTCAATGGGCAATTTTCCCTCGCTCCCACTTTTCTATTTTCCATTGCGAATAGCTCACTTTTTGTTAGGGATATTTAAGGGGGCAGTGACTGTTGATGATGGGAATATTGTTAGGATCTTAAGGATGAGAGCTGGAGGTAGAGATGTCCTGGCCAAGCAGGTGCTGTTTCAGTATGGCTCGTGGTTTCATTAATTACAATGTATCTTATCAATTTCAAGTTAAATATTGTTAGTAAATAAATCGTTTAATGAGAAACTTCCCTCTCGCCCTTCCAATTTCCCTTTCAATTATCCTGCACAGATTTTCCCACACACGCCGCTTACTTTGAATATTTATAACAGTTGCCTGCAAATGATGACCAAATTAATGGCCAACAATTCCGCTCCATTCCATAATAATAATAAAATCATAATTTAAGTCCAATGAATGCCGCTTGTCAACGGCCAAATGCAAAATCCTCTGGCTCATCATCCGGGGCGATGAGATTATTATCATCATCATCATTATCATCATCATGGGGAGGATGCTGCACCCCTCGGCAAGGGAAGTTACCTATGGGTTTGGCCCATTGTTTGTTTGTTTGACAAAAACCATCGTTGAGTGAATTTCTTGATGATTTATGATTTCTGCATCCCCTGCCGATGATCTCCGTTCCTTGGCAAACGACGGTCCTCACATAATTTTCGCTATTTGTTTGCAGCTTTGCCGTTTGCTGTCAAGTGATACGTTAATAATTGACACCGGGGTCAGTAGCCAGACAGCCGCTAGATTGTGGTCCCAGCCACACAGATACTATTGGGAAAATGTTTCAAAACAAAAACACTCGGAATTTTACACTTCGTTGAGGGCATGCGCCTTAATGAGGAAATGAGGGAAATTACATTGAGAAACCAAAGGCAGAGAAAGCAGGGCTCAACTTGGGATATAAAATGTAATATAAGGCAACTCAAAAGTGGTTATAATTCCCAACCACGAATTCAGCAAGACACAAACTGAAATTCGAAAGTTACCATTCAGTTATTTTCCAAAATCATATAAACAAAGTTAACAACACATCTCAGAAAACTTTTTCCCTGCTCCTTCCTTTAAGACAACTCAAAAATGGTTATAATTCCCAAGTTACCAATTCAACAAAGCAAGACACAAACTTTAAATTTAAAGTTACGATTATGTTACTTTCCAAAATCATAAACTCAAAGTCAACAAATTTTCTTATGAATTAAAAGCTGAGAAACCCTTCTTCTTCTCCTTCATAAAGTTTAATGTTTAATGCTCTCCTTGAATATCGCTTTTTGTGAACAAATTTTTGTTTTTACACAAGGTTGCCAGATGCAGATGCCAGGAGCTTGAACATCCACCTCGGCCAAGTCTGGAAAAGTTTTTGCAGCTGCTCCCAGGCGAATATGCAATTTGAATGCATTAAATGCAAGCCGCACTCTCATGTAGGTAAGGAGTACATACTCATATCCGAGCATTTGCATATATACATACCTCTGAGTCTGAGTGTGCTCGAATATGTTAGAGGCGTTAGTTGCCTGGCAAACTTGTCGAAAATTTGTTCAGTCCAAGGCAAAAAAAAACAGTATGTACATAACCCACAGAAGGAGAAACCAAAGTCAGAGACAGAGTCAGCGCCAGACGAACTGGCCCATGTTTGGTCTTGTACTCGTGTTCAGCAAGGCTGTTGCTGTCATTGTTTTACTAATAGCTCTGCAGTTGTCTATCTATGGCTTGAATTTATATACAAAACAGTCTGTTCGGTGTGCCCGGGTGGGGTGGAGTGTGTGTGTGTGGGTTCTATGGTCGGTTCTGCCAGGGAAACGTTGTTGGGGGAAAACATAATTCGGGAAACGTTGACGGCATATGCAAAATGTTGGTTTGGAAAAGCGGGGGATTGAGTCATGGCTGCGTGCTAAATTCTACTTTAAATGTAATATATTTTAGTAATTATTTTATGCAACTATTTTTAAGCTGATTATACGACCCATATGTAAAGGTGACTTATAAAAAGGTAGAGAAGCTGACGCGGAAAAAACTCTATATTTTATTCCAATGATCGTAAAACTTTGGTGTTTTTATTTGTAGTTTTTTTTTTATTTATGTCAAGTTTGAAATGAACTGAATAAAAAAATGAAACTTGCCTTTAATTGCTCCATTAAATGAATTCAACAACTTGTTTAGTTCCTGACGATACACTTTCCATAAAATATGATTAACTCTTAAGCCCATTTTAATGCCTAATACGTAACATCGTTTTGGGCCTAGCTAATTGATTAGTTCTGTGTGTCTACTAAGGCCCAGAGTGAGTGGCTCCCCCGATACCATGGCTCAAACTGCACTCGAAAGACAAACGGAGCGTAGACAATAAGCAAAAGTAACACTAAGCCCATTGTCTAAACCCAAACTGCATACAAACAAGGCCAGGGAAATGGGTATCCAGACCGTAACCGAAGTCGGCTCCCGGTTGACAAAGAAGTATCGGGGCCAGGATTAGCCCGAGGAGCAACAGCAGCTGATGCCTCAACCGCCTCATGAATGAACTGCTTATGAGTGGGAAATGGAAATGCTTGCAAAAAAATAAAAGAAAGCTGAGGGAAATGCTCTTACCGAAGCAAAAGTAGAGGGCAAAATCCAGAACACAACAAAAGGGCCGGCTCGGTCGACACTCTCAAAGAGGAGAGGTGTCGCTTTGTCTGGGCTCGGTCACAGATCGGTGTCTATATCTGTTTGGTATCTCCTCCGGCCTGATTTTTTGCTCTTTAGCGCTCTTTAAGATCTTAATCTTCTCAGCCCACTCACCCTTCCAGTCTCTCTCGCTTATCTGTCCTTCTGTTTGTTTATTTTCTCGAGTTCCATCACGTGGAAAATCTCTTCGGCTGTTTGTCAGAAATTAAAATGTCATCAAGATTGTCATCGTTCGGTTATGTGATGTGACATCTCCGGCAACCGAAGGAGGCTGGACCTCTGGCCTCGGTTTCGGGTCTCCAGGGCTCGATTTCGGTTAGTTTGCTTATCTCAAATGGCTTGTTCAAGTTTAAATGTTGTCAATTCTAACAAGATTCGCTTCGGCGATAAAACCCATCAGTGACATCAGGCGACAAATATTTTTGGGAATGAGGTTTAGGAATTTTCGGTGGGAATTGGAGGTTTAAGGAGGATCAATTGGACTTTAGATAGGAGGGAGAAGGTAAACTGTTATTCTCTTGGAAAAATCATTGCTTAAATCGAAGGAAAAAGTATTATGTTTATGTTTCAAATTACCTCACACCTTTAGCTTCTTCGCACCTCAACACCTTCCCGTATCTTATCGATACTGCCTAATGAACACATCAAAACATCAACTAAAATTGCATTTATGTTGGCAACACTCGAATAACGCAACACACCCATATTTTAGAGGAGAACAAATTGATCTGAATACCAAAAATCCAGGCGAAAAGGTATCACATCGCAGTGGCTTACACTCGGCCGAGTCCTGCAAAGAAATTTGATCATGCTGAGAATTTGAAGACGCAGAAACCAAAATCAAACCGCGTGTGTATATATATTTTCGAGACACTTTTCACAGTAGCCGTCGGCAATGCGTCATAGAGTCCACGGAGCTGTACTCTATTTATCGAAATTGTTTCCGCGTTGGCGGCTGTAATTTTAGCCAAAAAAAAAACTGACAGCCAGTTGTCACACAAAATTTGTGTAAGTTGTGCCTCTAATTGCAATTGACAATGTTTTTACAATAAATTGCGTGCCAGTTGTGACTCCCAGTGCGGCAATTTGGGTTAAACAATCACATTTTGTACCTAAGACAACTTTGGAGGCGTTCGTGTGTTACAAATTCGGCTAAAGGCAAGCGACACAAACGATCCAAAAATAATAAAAAAAATAAAACAAAAATACCACAAATATTCATATATCTGAAACTAAGCTGATTTGACAAGCACGCTTATGGATTGGATATTTTTGTATATTTTATACGCCAGAATTATGATAATTTATTTGTATTTAAACATTAGAGTTGCTGTAAAAAGGCAAAAAACTGATTGATTGTGGTGTGTTTATTTATTATATTTTTATTTAAATATATTTCCAATGATATTTACCACTTAAAAGCGCTTCCAGTAGAAAGATTTTATATATTTAACATCAACTGAGTCCTTCCCTAGAATCCCCTAGTAATCCTATAATTTATTTCTGTACAAATTTCTAAATATAACTCTGCAAAAACTTCATATTCGAGCATTCCAATCATTCTCATCTCATATACTCTGAATTGGGCAAGAGCATTCCCCGATTTATACAAAGAATATCTGGTTCTGGTGCCCAGCTGCCTCTCGGTCTCCCTTCTTTTCGGCTGTTTAACATTTTTGCCCATATGAATAATGATTTCATTTTTCCCATCAGCTAATTTATACAAGTGGGGCAATGCGCGCGGGGCCCTTGGCGCGATTTAGAGGATTAGTCAGGCCTTACTTTTCCATAATTCTCGAAAAGCAGAAACGCAAGTCTCCTCGGGTCTTGGTGCCCCGGCTTCAGTCCGAGCTCCCAGCTCCCAGCTCTTAGCTCGCAGCTCCATCTTCTACCTGTGCCCCAGCTCGAGGTTGTGGCCGTGTGTGCAGATATAAAAAATATGCAAGATGACAGTTTAATTTTATGGTTTGTCTGCTGCTGATCAGTTCTTTATGCGTTGAAATTTTATTCTTATTTCGGTTCGCGCTCCCACTCCACTTGGTCTCTATCTGGGATCGGGGATCCGCAGATCCTCTGGAATGCGAATGGAGTCTGGTACGTGGCTACTTTTGGCTCCTTTCGGGTGAGGAATTTAATTAATTCGAGAGCGACTTCTAATGACAAAGTGGGCGTGACCAGGGCTTAGGAACTGGAACTGAAACTGAAACTGGAACTGGGACGCAAGACTTGCCAAAATAATATATAAAAGAGCCGAAATGAAGAGTAGAAATTTATCAAAAATAAGCCTCATTTATTAACTAGCCGGGGTAAGCAGCTTATGTCCAACCACTGCCATTCGAATATTATGCAACAGCGCTCAACAAAATGGCTACTTAGCTAATAGATTCGAATGAAGGCCAAAACAATGACAATGCCGAAAGGGTTGGGATGGGAGAAACAAACCCCTGTAGCGTTTCCTTCACCCGGTTTTTTGGTAAATGAAATTATAATTCCCGTTCGCAGACCGGCAGGGGTTAAAGGTAGCTACATTCTCTCAACTACAAAACATATACGCCATATAAAACTGTTTTGACATTTGGGAGAATGCATGAAAAATATAGAGAATGCAAAGCAACCCCCTCTCTGCTCACAAGCGTAACGGGTGGATCGAAAGGCATTGTTAGTAACTTGTTAGAGGAGCGCTACGAACGGGGGTTCAAAATCGGGGGTTGTCACTAATTAGAATGGGTGCATGCGCTGGATTATAATGCGTGAATAAGTACATCGTATATGGGTGGGCCAAGGACAAGGTCTTTATTCATAGAAAGTTATATTAAATATTGCTATGACAAACTTGGTAAAAAAAATAATTTATTAAAAGGAAAGCTGATTTCAAAACAATTTTATAGAAGCACTTTGACATTTCCTTTCTCAAATGGTCAAGTAATATTACCCATTGCAATCGAATTAAACAACTTTTCCAAAAGATCTTTAAAATTACAACGTTTATTGATGTAGATTTTATTCCCATAAATATCCCCAGCACAAAGACAAACTTTAACTCTAGTTTTTATCTCTTCGTTCAGTCAATAAATTTCCCAACTTAGTTTACATTCAGCTGTCAAATGCTTGGACCACACCAAGAAATTTATATACTTTTTACTTCTGGCACATAAATCGCCCAAAAAATAAGAGAGAAGAGCAAACTTTTCAGCCTGTCAAAGTTTTTAGCAGATTGCGATCGTGTGTCATGTTTGGTATTTGACACTTTAAATTGAGCGAAACGAATGCAAACATGAGGTTCTGGACTCCACGGATATCTTCGTCCTCGCCAAGGTACTGCTAATTAAATGACGAATTTCCCTGGATGACTGTTTGTCAGACCCGTGGAGTGAAGTCCTCCTAGAGAGCATAACTAATTGATTTTCGGTCTCAGTTGGTTAGACAGCGGGTGGGCTGTAGGGAGGTAGAGGAAGGAAGAGGAGGTCCTGGCTGAAACCTCCGACCAGGTAGGAAAGTTAAGGTAATCAGCTCGAGCTCATCGCAGGTTTTTTCCAACGCCCCGTCCTCCCGCTGGCTCTCTGCCGCTTACTCTGCTCCTGGCCATTGTTCTGGCAACAGTGAAATTCTGAGAAGCCAAAACACACAGTTTATGTGCAAAAATAAAAAAGTGATTTTGTCTCTCGCTTCGATGTATCTGTATCTGTATCCGTATCCGTATCTGGGCTTGTTTGGTGTGTGTGTGTGTGTATTTTTGTGAAAACCGTTGAGCCCGCAATAAAGTCATCAATCATTGACATTTGCCAGCGTTTCGGTTTTGTTGAATTTCGTATTTTGAAAAATTATTCAATTGGCGCCGAGCCCGCAGAAGAAAAAATGCAGCCAAAAGCGTTTTTTGCTGTTTTAGATTACAGAACTTAAGGTTGAGTTTACAAAATAAAAAAACATACATTATATTAATAAATATTAAACAATTTCAATAAAAATAATATATAATTTAAACTTTAAAGTACGAATTTAAATGAGTGTATTTTGACTTGGTTTGTAGTGTATGGAAACTTGTAAACTAATTATTTTTTATTTACAAATCATAAAATAATAATAAAAAATCCCCCATATTTATTACGTATATACTTCTATAATAATACATTTCTTTTATAATTTAATCTTTAAAACCCTAAATACTAACCTAAAACATTTTCAAAAGTAAACACTATAACCAAACATTCTCCTTCAGCCATCAAACCCGCCTCGATTGGCTCCCCATTAAAGCTTTATAAAAGTGTAAATAATTGCATAATTCACTTCATCATCCAAGGAGCGTACAAGTCCATAAAAGACTCATTAAAAAAACACTTGCACTCAATTAAATCGAGTCGAGTTCGTGCTGGTGAGGATAAGGGGGAGAGGGAGCTAATCAAACAAGGGTCGCAGCCACCAGGACAACGTTGAATGCTAAACTTTGGCCCGCAGCATAATTGCACAACAAGAACAACAACGACGAGGCGCCTGGAAAATGGAAAAACGAGTGCCTGCACTTAGGCGATGGGGAAAACGAAACGGGTAGAACTGGGGACAGTGGCTTAATGAGCTTGAAAAGGGGGTAACAGGGGGGTCGGAGGCTCTCGGCTGGATGCGAAAACTAACCACAAAGTTGTTGAATGCTCTTGCGGCAGCCGGATCCTGTGGCCCGTTGTAGGTGTTAATGAATAAAGTTGTTTTGTGGTCCAGTCGAGAGTCCGGAGGAGTAAAATGGAAAAGAATCGCGTAAAAAAAGATGGCTGTGTGTGCCCGTGTAAACCGCACACCATGATGAACGCCATCTATCCAAACACAAACACACAGACAGACAGACACAGGTGTCAACTGGGGCCCAAGCAACAACAAGAACAAAAAACAACAACCACAAAGCAGACAAAAGTTGATTGTGTGCCGTGTTTTTTGTGCTGGGAGAAAGAGGTGCCAAAAGGGGGGCAGGAAGGGACAGGAGGCTGGACATGGAAAATCGCAGACGTGAAGGTGACAAGTGCAAAAGTTAACACAACCGGAATTCACACAGGGGAACAGAGGGAATGGAACAAAACGGGAAATGCAACTTTCTGTCAAAAAATATTACAGTTTCAGAGGATCAAAAAAGGAAAAACAGATAACTTTAGTAACAGTATTATGGCTTATAATTTATTTCATGCAGTGACTCCTAATAATAACCTTTTCAGATATGATTAAAATAAAATAAAATATGAATACAAATAAAATTATAAGTTAAAAAAACTAATTTTACGGTTAAAAAATATATTACAATAATAATAAAATGAAATAAAAGTCTTACTTTATATACGATTATAAATATAAGTCATATAAAGAAAATCTAAATAATAAATAATTAAAAAAAGGCTAAAAACTTAAAAAAGAAAGGAAAGAAAAAAAGGACATAAACTTCACATGATTTAATAGATATATATTCTATTTTAAAGATTTTTGATAATATTTTCTAAGCAATTAAAAACGTTCAAGCAATTTATTTTTGATTTAAGCATGCAATTTGAAAATCGTAAGTATGAATTTCAAAAAAATTGTTTTTTGGAATTCAAATAACAAAATAAACCGAAAAATTATTTATTTAAGAATTTTTCTACAATTTAGTATTATACGTATTATGTATTATTTATTATCTAATGTAACAATATCTCCGACTAACGAATAAAATCTTAAATTAAATTTTTACATTACTCATTCCAATTAAGAATTTTTAATATTCTTACGAGAATAAATCAGAATGACAAACCCCTAGCTTACCATCAACACTTTTGAACAGTATTAATCAGAAATAAATGCATTAACTTTCATACTTTTGTTTTGCCGGCGACTTAACAGTACAATTGCTGTCAGGGGCATGATCTATGAGAAGTTGAAGTTTATGAAGCAGAACCCTAGAGCTTAACGCAAATTAATGACTTTGATTCCAGTGGCTGTTGAACTTGTTCCATTGGGGTTTATGGCCGAGCATGTAGGGCTCATTAGAAGCCCCGAAACAGAGTCATTAAAATCAATTAACCAGGGTGGAAGCCAGGGAAAACCCAACATAAAATGCAAAAACACAAAACAAAGTTGCCAGCAGTCGGGCCAGAATTGTGCATAATTGCTTTAAAATTGCGCCACTCGATTTAATAAACCCCACAGCAGAGAGAACAATAAGCGGAGGCATAATGGAAATTCCAGGCCTATGAGACCGGGTCTCCAGGCATTATCCTGCTATGGCAGCATCCTTCGTTTATTAAATGGCGTGGACAAAGGGAATCGGAGTAGAGGAAAGCTAGACATCAGCAGCAACATCCAGCAGCAGCAACAAGAGCAATCTCCAACAGCATTCTGGTATATCCAGAAAATGGCATTTCATATTGCCGGGCATATTTTACACATTTTGTTTTGCTTTAATTTTGGCTTTCCATATTTTTTCGCTGTCCCCTCTTTGTTCTCTCTTTGCTGTTTTTGTGCGTGGGCCTTAACAAGTTTTTCTGGGGATTATTCGGCTTATTTTTTATATAAATTAAATTAAAATATTATACATCTCCTTTTTGGGTGCTTCATTAGGGAAACATTTAAAAGTAACCACCGCTGGCGGACCGAAATAAATCTTTCACAGAGATTCGTCAGAAATAAAACACAAAATTAGCCGAACAAAAAAGCAATTTTTTCCTAAATTGTTGTATCTGTGTTTGCCTCGGACAAAACAACGTTTTCTTTTGCACACTCATCGAAAGGTAATTAAAATGTTTCGTTTTGATTTTTGAGACGCCGCCATATTGTATTCGAACAATCATGTGGCATTATAATGATCTCGGGGGGCATTGTGAATTGGTTACTGTGTGTACGATATGATGATATTTTTGACTAATTTCATATTTCATTTTCCCCCATCGAGGGTGATGCAGCAGAAAAGCGAGTTTTTTAGGGTCTCTGATTTCTGTATGAGTCTATGATTGGTTAGCGTTGGACTGGGCAACAAATTGGAAGAGATATTGAACATACTGATGGACTTTCAAGTGGCCGACGCACAACTTCATTAGGGATCGGGGCCTTTAACCTCTGGCGGGTAGCGGGCACTTGAAGTGCGGACTCCCTCTCCTCCGCTCACTGCATAAATCAAAAATTCAATCAGCATCGTTGGCCGGGTTAAATGTCCCTTGGCTGCTGGTGTTTGTTTTTATTGCAGTGACACCAGCACCAATAGCAACACCATCCAGGGAAAACAAACACACACATGTGTTGACACGTGTCAAAACTTCCGCTTGTAATCGCTCGGAAATGCTTCTTTGGCAATCCGTGGCTTGGCCCTCTCGAAAAAGCCATCGAAACCCCGAAATTGGGGTAACTCTCGCCGGGATTACTGACTGTTTCGCACACATTCCACTCCTCTAGTTTTATTTTATTTACGTTTGCGATTGCCGCCTCTGTAGCTGCTTTGGTTTCTGTTCTGGTTACTTGCCATGGTACATTAAGCTCTTGATTTAGATTATGCAAAGGTTATTTATGAGCCGGTTTCCACTCTCCAACGATCGGGAGTGGGTCGAAATTTGATAAGTGGGTGAGTAAAACGGAGCAGGGCAGTCAAGTATGTGTTTATGGATCCACGAGATATAGAACTGTCTAAAGTGGTGCCATTAAAACAGCGAGAACTGATTGGAGGGGTCAATATACCATGGCAAACAATGAGTTTTAAGATTATAATGATTGAGAAATTTACTGAATAGGTTTAGCAAATATATTTGTATATATAAACAATTGTGGATGGTAAATAAATTTAGGTTGGGATAAGAGGAACTTTGGTTTACAAAACGTTATTTATTATTTAATTTAAATATTTCCTATAGAACGTTATTCTTATGCTTCCTTTGAAGTGTTTCTTAACCAGACCTTTTCTAGTTTATCCAAAACATTTATTTTTCCCGAACCGAGATCATATCTTTCTCAGCCTAAAGCTAAAGTCAAGAGCTGTTCACAGGCTTAGGAAAATATTTGCAGAGTGCCAGAGTCGAAGTCAAGCTGCAGTCACAGGAATTATCCTTGCCGTGAGGACAACAACTTTACCGGGGATTTGCCGGGGGTGGGAGAAGGGCTTAAGTCGCAGGTTTACAGGTGTCGTAAAAGAAGGCCCGAATGGCCAGTGGCCGGGTTAAGCCAGGTAGTGTGGGCGTTGCACCGACTTTTGCCGACGGCAACACGCCCACCTCGCCCATGTCCGGGATTTGCCCAGGAGAAGGCAAAGGGTTAAACCCAAGGCAAGGTGGAAATCATGTTGTGGCCAGGGAAATAACTAAAATTTCATTTCCTAGACTTTAACTTTAGCTACACATTTTAAAAATTAATAATACTACAAATTTGAAAATGGATATTGCTGAGTTTAGAAGTATTCCACGATTCGATAAGTTCCGGACTCCAAATAACTTTACTGATTTTATCTCCCTGACAAGAACTCTTATTATTTCGCTATACTTACCGGTGTGCGTTCGCTTGTGGATCTTGAGATTCTCGCTCCGGGCAAACACCTTGCCACATCCCGGATGCGGGCAGGCGAAGGGCTTCTCGCCGGTGTGGACGCGGATGTGATTGACCAGCTTGTATTTAGCCTTGAAGGGGCGTCCGTTGCGGGAGCAGCCGATCCAGAAGCAGGCGTGGGTGGTGCACTCTGGACCGCCGACATGCTCCACCGTCAGGTGGGTCACTATCTCGTGCATGGAGTGGAAGACCTTGTTGCAGGTCTTGCGCCCGCCAGCCTGCACCAGGCCCGGCTGATCAGGATCTATCCAGAGGCACTGCATCTCCTGCTTGATGCTGGAGGCGGACGAGGCCGGCTGGTGTCGCATGTAGCGCAGGAAGGCCCCGGCTCCCGCGGGATGCATGGCGGACATGGCATGGTGGGCCGGATGATGCACGGCAGGGTGGTGCACTGCTGCCGCCGGGAAGTTGCCGTGATGGTTGTACGGGTGTCCCGCGGCATAGGCGTCCGCCATTCCCATCCGCATCTGGTGCTGATGATGGTGTGCCGCCGCCGCCGCATGATGGTGGCTGTGGAACGGGTGCTGTCCAAAGCCTGTGCTCAGCTCGGCTGCCTGGGCGGGAAAGCTGGAGAAGATCATGGAGTCCGCCGCTGCAGTGGCCTGTCCGGCGCTGCCGGCCACGCCGTATTCCGAGTCCCGGCGTCCGAGCAGAAAGTCCCGGGAGGCATAGCTGTTGAAGTGTCCGTAGCCAGAGTTCTGGTAGGCCGCCGCTGTGGCCGCCGCGGAGTCGGCACTGCCCTCCAGTTGCTGTTGCTGCTGCTGCTGCTGTTGCTGCTGCTGTTGTTGCTGCTGCTGCTGCTGCTGGGCAACAATCTCGTGCTGCTGCTGCTGCTGTTGTTGTTGCTGCTGCGTGTTGCTGCTGCTGGAGGTGGTGTTCGGCGACATGCGCAGCCCATAGCTGGCCAGGTGGTGCTGGGCCGGCTCAATAAAGGCGTTCATCATCATTTTAAGAGAGTTTTATTTATGATTTGCACGTTTTCTATGTGTGTTTGCTATGTGTTTTGATACAATAAGTTTTAGTTTTCGATTCAGGCCAGGGAGCCCATCACCGCACTGAGGTCACGACACTTGGCTCCTTCTGCACTCTGTGAGCTTATTTCGCTATCTTGGTATTTGTTTAATATGTTTAATTTGTGTATTTTTAACTTATTTATTTTTGGTCAAACTCTAAGCACTCGCGCGCGGTCTCAAAGAGCGTTGCGTGTTACGTTTTCGAATCGCGCGCCAAGACTTGACGTTTCGAGATGCGCAGCAGGACTGAAATGCCAGCAGCTCCTGAAATTCCAACTCGCTGTGGGTTTCCGGCGATCGTGCGTGTGCGAGGGCGACGGCAAACTGGTTTCCCGCAATAGCGGTTCATCCGGCAGGCCCTGAGATAAAGCAGGACGGCCATAGTGCTGGCTCGTGGTGAGTTTCGGCGGAAGTGGTGTGTTTTGTTCGGCGTAGGCCATGAGTGCGAGCAAGATGGCCAGAAGAAAATGGCTGCTCTTAGTTGATTTTCGGGCAGCTGTTAGAGCAGTCCAGCAATACGCACCCAATCCAATTGGAATGCCAGCCGGAATATAGCCCTCCCGCTCTGGTCGGTCGAGTCAAACTGGTTTTTCGGAAATTAACACCCACTGTGGTTGGCCATGGGTGGTGGGTGGTGGGGCTGCGAGGCGGCGCAAGGGGAGGGGCGTGCGCGCAGCATGCGCCCCTGCGCCTGGGGCCCCAAGAGCTGATTGGACCAACGGGCAGCCAATTGAAAGCTTGCGGGATGCATTTCCCAGCGCCCACGAGCTCTGGCTTATTTTTCACTGTCACTCTGGACGAAATGTTTTTCATTATTTTCCGCGGCCTGCTTGCGCTGCCCCGGCTGTCAGTTTATCAAATTAGTTGTTTATTTTATTGATTTTAATGATGCTAAGCACATTCCGCGCGGATTTCTGGCCGCTCCGCATTTGTTTGGATTGCGCAATGAAGACATACGTTTTCATTAGCGCCGACCGCTTTGTTTTTCATTTACTAATTTATGGAATTTTAAATAAGCAGCCGTCGAAACAATGCATAATTTCGTATCAATTCGGCTTGATTGGATTCTGCTGAGTGTTAAGTGGCTGGGCAAATGGCCTTTTCGGGCTAGATTGTGAACTGATTTCTTGGTTGGAAGCGAGCGGTGATTAAAATATTTCCCTTTGTTTGGTACAATAATATTTTCGTTAATTTAATATGATTTTCAAATGAACGTATTTCATATTTGGCTCCAAACAAAGATCCTATGCTCATTTACGAATCTGCACGAAAAACATATTTCAATATTTATTTTTTAACGAATTTGGGAATAATTATATTTAGTTTTAATTGTTATACTTTGACTTTTCCTTTATTTTTATTGATTTTACGGAATTTATGGTGTTGAACTGCACATACTCTTGTAAATAAGTAAATTTATCGGTAGTTTAGACTATTTATTATAACAAAAAAAACTAACCTGAGTGTCACGATCATATAATATCGAATTCCAAAATCTTTCAGGAGAAGTTTCAGGAGTTTTTTAGTTTTCTGTACTCCGAAACTTAAGCTAAAATATTTATATTACTATATTTATTGAAAGTATTTTTGCTATTTTTCTTAAATTGAATTCCGATTTTTTATTTATAAAAGTATGTGTCCCAAATTAAGGCTTAATAGTTTCATAAATACAGGCTCTAGCTCAAACAGTCCGATTAAAGTCAACTCTGAAAATTCTAAGTCGTCGAAAAATCTTACTTTACACTTTACGACTTTCACAATATTCTTGAAAAAAAAAACCCATAAAATTACTAAACACCATTTCCCAACTTAGCTTATTTTATGAATAATTTTAGAATAACAATTTTCTAGCCCCACCTCGACCATAGAACCTGGATCCTCGGGCAATTAAAGCTTCGATTAAATTGTGACACTAAATGTCACCGGCAAACGATTCGGCTATTAAAATGTCAAAACAAACTCCGCGGCAATCGGTAATCGTCCGAATGTCAAGCCCGACCCCAATGCCATATTTGGGATCCGGGCAAGACCATAAAACTTGGAAAATTGCACCAAACTGGCGAGAGCTCCGATCCCGCAGCGCATCAACGACAAATGTCATTCGAAATGAAGCCATTGCTCCACATTGAGCTAGAAAAAGGAGGGAAGGGGTGGGGATCACGATGAAGATGGAAATGGCGATGGCGATGGCGATGGAGATGGAGACGTTGGCAGTTGGAGCTCAACTGAAGTGGATTTCTAGCGCATTGCCATAGAACCACTCCCATAAATAATGCATTTCGAGCCACTTGAAAATGGAAGCGCAAAATGCAATAAACTTTGTAATAACAGAAGCAAAAACAACAACTGTAATCAGGGGCCAGAGCAGGCCACAAATTAGAAATGTAAAATTCTTAGATAAACAATATGGCAAGATTACACAGCAGGTCGCAGTTTCTGTTGTTGCATCTATGAACATATCTCAAGTGGTCAGCCATGTAAACTTTCTGAAAAGCTGCCTAAAAAAGAACATAGTCTTCATATAAAAACTTTTTTTAAGTTTATTTCTTTAACACATCAATTGTTTCATTCCGAAAATATTGTACAATTGAAAGCTTTTGCCTTATAATGGAGTCCGAACAGATACACAAAACCATACACAAAATACAAACTCGGTATCAAGCTACCAATTATAATTTGAAATACTATTAAAATCTGACTAAACTATGATTTTCTTAATCTTAATAAAAGCATACACACTTCATTTTTAATATAAAGATAGCAAAATAAGGGACTTTGACCTTTAATAAGGCCTTAAACATTTCAATTTGTAAAATAGTTTTGACCATAGTTCGCATTAGAACCGATTTCTGCAATTAATAATTATTAAAACATTATTAATTAAGCTCTGAGTGCCTAAATATATGATCCATTCTAGGAAAATATATTATTTTACAGTTATTTACATATATTTTTCACATCACTTTCACCCCCAAGTGGCCTTAACCCTTAGGCTAGCCGAAAAATGCTGTGCTTAATCAGTTTGGCCACAACAAAGTGGGCAACCAGTGGGCGTTGACTTGGCCCAAATGGCCTCGTGTCATGGGAATCAGAGCCCGGAATCACAATCAAAACGTAGCGTGGCCTGGCGTGGACGCCTTTGGCACATGCCGCGATCACAGCGGTGTGCACGGTACAGGTCTCTCTTCCTGGGGTTTGCCCTGAGACTCGAGACTCTAGACTCCGAGACCCGGGATTCGAGATTCCAGACTGGAGTGCTCAAGAGTTCGAGTGTTCCATGCCAGAGAGTGAGAGGTCTCGCAGAGAAAGAGCGAAGGAGCGGGAGGCCAGTGTCAAAGGAGTGAAGTGGAAGCGTGGGAGTTTTCTCTCCAACTGGTTTTCCCCAGCATTTTCCTTGCCATTCATTTTTGTGTTGATGGATGTGCTGGGTTGGAATATTAAAATAATGAGAAAAGAATTATAAATTCAAATAATGGTGAAAAGATTAGGTAATGAAGGTACATGCAAAGGTTTTATAACTATATTTATATTTACACTTGTTACAAATAAAAGTATATTCTACTAAGTACAAATAATAGTAAAATTTATTGCTACATTTTAAATTATTTAAAATTTTCATAGATTTAAATATTCGGAACTAAGTTTTAAAATGTCAAATTTAAAGGACAATCACAGAATTCACTTCAATATTTCGATAATACTTGAAGTATTTACAAAGATATAAATAGTCTTAATATAAATTTACATTTATATATTTTTCATTTATTTATATTTACGCAGGTGATAATCACACTTCTCCCGCAACTTCAGCCACCCACTGAAAATTGCACAACCAATAAACAATTCAGGTAAATCAGACAAAGCTGAAAAGGAAATTCGCGAAACCCGCAAAAAATATTAAGGAATACTACTAATCCCAGGGCGTGAGGGTACATAGGAAGGTAGTACAAGGATTAACGAACCAACATAGCTTAGGAAAGTCAATTTTTTTATGACCATGCCATGAAGATACCGGAACAAGACAACAGACAACCAGCACGGCACACATCGCACTGAGAAACTGCAGATAGAGGAAAAATAAAATTTGGGAAAAATTATATGCCTCATAAAGATTTCGCTGGAGAGCGGGCGAAACGATTTGGCTTCGGACGAATCATAAAAAAAAGTGCGTGACAGGAGGAGAAGTACGAATAGGAGGGATACGGACATACCCCGGACAAGGTCATGTCAACCATAAATATTTACATGTCATAAACATCTCAAGGTGAGGGCCAGGATCAGCCCAGCTCACATCCTTTTTCCGCAATGCGTTTTCCATTGAACAGCAAAAAACAAAGGCAAGCGGAAATCTTGAAGCCTTGAAGCCCGTACGATTTTATGGCCACATCCAGCATTGGCAGGTAAGTCCACATCCACGTCCATGTCCATGTCGTTCGGCCGAGTCAAGCAGTCAGTCAACTTTCCGGCCGGGACTCTCCGATACCCCTTGTGATTTATGAGCTGTTAGCCAGGACTGGGCTGGATTTTCATTTGAATTGTGACTGCGATTGTCTTTGTTTGCCCAGAGGTTTTCTCGGCCATCGGGCATTTTTCGCCAGCATAAATTATGCCGTTGCCCGAGTCAAGTTGTTATTGTGGGCGTTGGTCTCTGGGTCGCTCAAACACCTCGGCTTACCTGCTCACCCCTCCGCAGTCCATGGACTCGGATACGCTTTCGAATTCCGACTCAGGTAGGGCGTTACCATTCTTCCAGCCTTAACTCTTTTGAGCCAATTATGTTGACCACTTCTGGTTAAATAGTTTAGTTTTCATTACGGCTCATGTCCTGACTTTGTAGTTCGAAAAAAAGGGTAAGAGGATTTGCGCACTTTTGTATTTCAGGCTGAACTACATTTTTATGTCCTGCGTGTCCTGGAAACGGAGAATGGTGACAGACATTAGCCTTGCTGTTCTGCTGTAAAATAACAAAATAATTGAAATAGCGTGTCATTTTATTACAACATTTGGCTTGTTTTTATATTGGTATAATATAAATAGTATACCTTAATTTTAAGTATTTCCTGTGTATATAAATTATATTCCTTAAATAGCTATGCCTTTTTCAATTGGTTTTCAAAGTTTAAATATTTAATTTATAACTCACATTTTAGGAACCTTAAAAAATGAGTTTTTCAATTAATTTTCTTTGTACATTTCCACGTTTTTTTTTTTTGCAAACTTAATATTTGGTTCATAAAACTCTATACAAAACTGTGTTTTTTAAAACCAATTTTTTAATATCCCAAAATATTCGTTTTAGATTAAAATTTATGAGCGCACAATGTAGGGGGATGGCAACCAACTCTTTTTTATTTTCGCTAGCTTGTGGGTTGGCTCAGTCGGCACTTTTAATTAATCGTTAATTATGGCTCATGGAAAAAGGCAACGCCATAGCCACCCACCTCCTCCCGCCCCCGCTGAGTGCAGTTACATGTACACAGAAGCGTTAATTAAATTTCTGCTTGCCTCTTGGCTCTCCTCTCGCGAACATCTCTTGGTACGGCGAAAGCCAGAATGAAGGGGACGCCCGGCCAGGCGATGGCTTGGTAAATAAATATCCATTTAATTTATGGTTTTAATTTTTATGACTACACAACTTCGGGGCAGACAATTTAGTAGTTTGGCGGAGCGTGGATGGAAATTTAATAACTTTGTTTATGCGCACACTAAATCATAACTAATGAGCGGCAGGAGCCGGAGTTTGGGTTAGCGATGGCCAAAATGAGATCGCAACTGGAAGTGGGACTGGAACTGGAAATGGGCTTGGAGAGCGGAATGCAGCTAGCTCAATGACAGGACACAAAACTATTTGATAGCACAAGCCACTAATTTGAGTTGAACACCTACAAGGACACGAAGAAGGAACAACAACGACAAGGGCGTGCCGTTGAAAAAGGCTCGTTTGAAAATTGAGGACCTCCAGCTGATTTGGCCGAAGGCAAATTGCATCCTCGCAGCGGGATGATGCCCAGGAAACCCCGGTGAAAACGACCCGTACCTTTGGACCTTTGACACGGGCACCGAAGGACAATGCCTCACAAATTGTTCAGCTTTCGCTTTGTTGTCCTTTCTGACAGGCGACAAAAAATCCAGAGCTCTCAAAGAAAAAAGCAACTCCCCACATGCAGATATTTTTTTTGAATAACTTCTGCTTCCATTTCCGCCGCCAGGAAAAGCTGTCTCAGATTTCCCAACTCACCGTATCAGATTATCAGCCCGAAGATCTGGTTCTGTCGGCTAAAGACAAAAGTTATCTCCTTTCGTTAATCAAACGAGGTTTGGGAAACATTCTCCCAGCCCACGACAAACAAAATGTCAAGAGGGCATTTGCATATTCCCCACCAAAAGGGTTATGATAAATGTTACGATCGATTAATAATTGTTAACTAAGCCAAAACGATACCGATCCCCAGGCGAGACCTGGGCACAAGACCAGTCCGCCACAAAATGGAGTATTAATCGGAGTTTTGAAGACTCGGGGCTCAGGAGAATGTTCTACAGAAACTAAGTCGAAAGATAGATGCCCTAACTCAAGACATTTATATTTCTATAAATTATTTTAGATATAATATATATTATTTGTATATATTTTATAAATAACATTTAAAGGTTTTATATATCTTGAGCAATTCTTGAATACTTATAATATCCATATTAAACCTGAAGAAAGAGTATAGCAGCCAGGGAAACCTGAAAAAACCAGAACCACCAAGCATTCTTTGGCTAATAAAATTGTTAGACAGATAATCTGATATTGATATTTTTCTTCGTTTTCATTGCCTTGCCGCGAGACATCATTTGTAATCAATAAAATGAAATTAAGCTCGTCTCTAGGCGACGCCTGGCGATGAGCCCTTTGAGATAGCGGCATCTGATTCCGAAACCCAGCCGAAGACCATATCCCTTCCAGTCCAAGCCAATCCAATCCAAACAAACAAACAAACAGACAAACGAGCCAAGGAGATCGACCACAATCGGCGGCAAGTGTAAACACGTGGAATGGCTGACAAGCGGGGCAAAAAGGGCAAGGTACCCCGGTTAGGAACTCGGTAAGGTCTCTCGGGGCGATTATCCTGCGGCACACGCAGTAGGAGGCAGATGCCCACTGACCTGGACCCTGTTCCTCTCGAAAATCCATCTAATTAAGTTTTAACGGCACTTGCTAAACATTCGACCTGTTTTGGCCTTCTGTCCGCCCTCGCAATTTGGTCCTTTCTCTACGGCGAGTGAGACTTCAAGGGGCGTGTGCAAAAGGACTCTCTCTCTCTCTGGGAACTGTGGTTCCCTATGTTTGATTTTAAAATGGGATTAAATTGATTTCCCGCTACTCGACACATCAGTGGCCCAAACTACCTGCCTTAGGTGTCCTTCATGTCCTGCTAGGTGTGATGAGGTCAGCAATTTTTGGACATGAATGATGATTGGCTCAAGGATCACAGTCGGAATGCTGGCTGGGGGATTGAAATGTTCCATGAAATTGTTCAACCCAAGTGCAGGGGACACCTGACAGAGATACTTAAGCTGTCAGTCTCATGAAAATCCTTGTAAATGTTTGTTTTTGAAATAAAATACCTTCTAGAAATAAAAACAACATTGTTTGGGCCTAATATCAAGGTGGAAATCCAATTATTTTGAATAGAAAACAAATATAAGTAAATTAAGTAAGTTATAATTTAAACGAAATCCATTTTTTGCAGGCTTAGTTGTGGATGAGTCCCATTCTTGCCCCCAAAAATCATATGTTTTAATTAGTATTTTCTCAGGTTTGTCAAAATCGCTTAAATTAAAACAATTTGAGTATATTTTATAACATTAATATTTAGAAATTTTTTACGATTTATATTTCCCACAGATACATTTGTCCAGCTTCCCTTGAATGACCTTAAAAACTATATGCCCTATAAAATATTAAATATAAAACTGTCAAAAAATGTTCAATCAAACCGCTCCTCTTAAAAAGTCATTCCAAGCTCGTTTTTATGCCTAACAAGATGCAATTTTTAACGTAAGACGGCAAGATCCCTTCGATCTGCAACCCTCTATCCCCGACTTTTGGTAATTTTTACTTCATTGCATAAATATTTATGCGCATTTGAAAGTGCTCAGCCAACATCTTCGAACGCCTGAAGCTGCTAGCAAATATTTGACAAAATACAAAGGAAAGCAAGGCGAATGGCCATGTGTCAATGGCGGGACAAGGAGCTGCCAAGGACCCTCATTAGGGCAAAAGAACAAGGCGAAAAAAGCGACCGAAGTTTTGCCCGAAGAAAGGCGGAACAAAGGACCCGAGCCCCTTTTTGGAGGGGCGTGTCGACCGACTGAGCAATTAGGGAGGGAAAGGTGAGGACATATTCATGCCATATAGGGCGGAACGGCAAGGAGGGTCGCTTCGAGTCGGCAATATAATTGTCGGTGGTAGCTAAGGGCAAAAAGGCAAAGTCCAAAGGACATTTGCCGAGTGAAGAAAGAATCGTTCGCAAGACGCTGACATTTACTTGACTGCAAATGCGCGGAATCGAAATCGGGAAATCTGATATGCCCGGAAGTTGGACAATTGGCCCGACTTTATAATGGGGGTCGACTTCTCTGGGTCCGGGATCTTGGAACTCCTACTTCTCGAAAATATAGAGGAAGGTGTGCAATTAGATTTGCGTTGCCGTTTTGACTTCCAACTCCAACATCCAGATCCAGCCCTCCCGAAAAGCGCGCCAGAAACTTTCTCACGCTCCATTTGACAACTTCCTGGCTCTGGAGGTCGAAGTCCCGGAACTCACTCCCTAGTCGGCGTTTACATTTATAGAACGGACTTTGTTTTTTGGCAGCTTTTATTTTTTTCGCTTAGTCGCAAATGCGCATTCGGTTGCACATTTTTTGTGGTGGATTTTCATTGAAAAGTGTTCAAGTGGAAGTCGTTAGGCTTTTCTACTGACTCTTACTATACTGCCGTGAAGTGGCTTTTGCCTTTAACACTTTCCGCTCAAGTGTTGGTCCTTCGCTGGCGGAAAGAAAGGGAGTTACATTTCCTCAAGTTGTTGACTCTTTGAATGTGGACTGAAGTGGCCTCTGAGCTGAAGGCTGCAACTGAGGCTAATGAAGCCGAAAACTGTCCTCGGAAGTTAAAGGACAAGGCCGGAGCTCCTAGCTGGAACAGCTGCCGAGTAATTTTCATTGGAAATGCATTTTAACACAGGTTAAGCTAGGATATAATACTTAAATGTTAATAAAGGAATGGAGACGAGCAAGAAAATGAACTAGGAAACTATAATTTAAAATTTTAAATGCCAGAAAAGCTTATTTATAAGTAATTTGATTTTAAGTACTCATACAAATTAAAAGCTATTAACGAATTTAAACTAAATTAAAGTAATATTCAATATAAAATATTTCAGAAGAACTAACTATTAATATATAGAAACCCATAAAACCCATAAAATTTTAATAGAAATAATGATATAAAACAATTTCTCAATCTTAAACTAACTTTTCATATAAAACCACAGATGTTTTAGATACTTAAATTCCCAAGCAATTTCCAACAGATATAACAGAATTATCTGCTCACCCTCTGTTATCTTGTAACACCCAATATATAAACTTAATTCCCGTTGATTAAAACAACATTCCGGCTAATTGAGTTCCCATAATGCGGCAGAAGCTGAAAAACAAACAGATCAGACCAAAAAAAGGCTCAAAGTCAAAGGGAAAGGAAGGCCAAAGCCCAAACTCAAACAGAGACAGGAACGCTAGGGGAACGAATCCCCAATCCGATTGGACTGGGCTCGGCAGGATATCCGTGTCACTTAATTGTACGACACTTTATTGGATTTTAAAAAGGACGACAATGTTTCTGTCGTCACGCCAACGACAAGGAAAAACAGCCACGGACGTGGGTAATTAAATTTCCCGTGGAGCCGAATTGGATCAAGGCGATGACGATGACGCACTTCGACGAGAAGGGAAGCCAAATGGATTTGATTGAATTAAGGCAGTGTTTTCACAGCTACACAAAAACAAAAAACCTTGGGAAAACCTATTTCTAACATGTCTACAATAGATATTTCTAACCTATCCGTTAGTTCTAACATTAAAAAAAAAACAGATAATATTCTTAGCCCGGTAAAAATCTTTTTAAAATCTAAACAATTTTTTTTTAGCTTTAAAAATAAGAATAATTACATCTTTTATGAATACTTTATTTTCCGTGCACTGATATGCTGGCTTAAATGTCGCCAATGATGATGATGCCGACGCCTAGATCCTGGTGGGGAGTCCTGAACCCACAGACCCCGCCCCGCACCTCCGTCAATTCCGGTGGACCTGAACCAACCAATTGCCAAGCTGCGTGAGCATCTCGTATTTGCTTCGTCCTGATGCTCGGCAGCCACACGACAGGATATGCGATGCCTTCGCTGCCTTCGCTCCCCCGTGGATTGCCTCAATGCGGCGCTAAAATTTTGGGGGTGTATCAATTTCGATTCATTGCCATTTCAGTCGTTGCCGCTATCCCCAATCGAGAGGGTGGATTTGCACCCTCTACATTTAGGAACATTGTTGTTCATTTTGCACTTAAGTGCTGCTGCTGCTGCTGCTGCTGCTACTCCCCCCGAAAAGGGCAATTTTGGGGTTTGTTCAGCGCTTCCTTGTTGTTGTCGCTGCGAACAATAAAAATCATTCAAGTGCCATATGTTCAGCCACCCTCACACCCCCTCGCAGCTAATAGCAGTGGTCGCTTGTGGTTGGGGCAATTAAATTGTGTGCCCCGATAATATAATGATTACACACATGACACAATATGATTATACGATTTTATTATTAATTTATGGGAATATGGAATGGTAGGGGATGTTAGGATGTAATGTAATATCGATGAGGTTTACTGTTGATTGATGGGATGTGTGTGTTTGACATTAAAGTAACGACTCATTAATAGCAATGTTTGATACAATAGAAAACATCGTAAATTGTATTTCAAAATTATATAAAAATTACACATTCAAAGATATTTAAATCACAGAAAAGAACTTTAAAACAAGCATATTTAATACTATTATAAATTTTTTACAATTTTCTTCATAACCAAACTATTAACCATGTCTAAGATTCATAATTGTTTTAATGTTTTCTCACCACCATCGTTATGTTAATGATTTACTTGAGATTCCAAATGAATTCCAATGAATTGTGCTTGTCCTAACGATTACAAATACGTAGTTAAGTTTACCTCAACGAAATCGATCACTCTCGAATGCCAAAAATCAATTATAGTTACAAACAATACCCAATGATGTACCGCCTCCGAGAGACTCACACAATAAAGATAATGGTTACCAGAACAGGTGTTTCACACAATTCCTGATAAATGTTGGATCGTGGACGGCCAACAATAAAAAAGAACACACATTTCTCACAACGCGGTCCAAATGGCAGTCAGTCATTTGGAGTTACCCTCTCGACGTTGGCTCGAAGTGATGCCTGCTAATTAATTTGGCTCACAAGGAGCCGGGCAGGCCTAAAGGAAGACCGTCAAGTCGTCGAGGGCCGCTGTGCGTTTCTTGTTTGCATTGTTAAATGGTGGGCAATATTTTAAACTTAATTAATCAAGCAAAGCCCTCGGCCACGCCTCTAGGCCTCAGCGCTTGATGGATGTTACGAGATGTTAAAAGAGGCTGAAAGCGCTAAACGGAGGCGGACAGTTTGCCCAGCATTTAGTGGCTCTATTAAGCCAGAGAGTGGCCAGGGGTCAGTAGGGATGCCAAGTGAAGGCATTGCAGTGTGCTGCAATATTTTTAGCAAAACCCGTTTTGATAAGCTAGGGTAAGCCAACGAAGACTTAAGATTTAGCATTCGTTCAGATACATTACTTTTCTTTGGTAAATATTTCTTGTATCTTTTTAACATTCTAAAAAATTGGTTGATTACTTTACCGTCTTTAATAATCAGGCTTATAAGTACTTTGAAATCCTATACAAAATACCTATTAAAAAGTTACAATTTCAAACCAACCAATAATACGATAACACTTATTTTCTCGTTATTTATCTAATTACAACTTTGTTATCGCTTGATTGCTACCCACATGACCAGGCCGATCCTCCCTCTCTTCACACTCATGAAGCCCATTAAAACTAAAATGTTGACAAGATAAGGCGACAAATTACCTAAGCGAGACGGAACGATACGGAAAGGGAGTGTGAGCGATATTTCAGGGTTACGGAGGTTCCGGTCCCAGTTCCACTCGGAGTTTTTTTGGGCATAGCCCGAGGCTCGTTTGTAATGCGACACCTCCGTGTGAAAATTTATGGCCCTCAGGTTTAGAACCGACTTGCATTCGAAGTTGAACTTCACAGAGGTACCTATTTATACACTATTGCTATGTAGGTAGGTATATGGCAAATTGCTTTAATTCATCATAAGGTATAAAAAACAGGAGAGGAAATAAGAAATAAACAATCTATTAGGCAACCCGTCGTCATTGACGTATTACAAGACGTCATGCGAGCCTCCCAGCCGAAGCCTTTGCCTCGTGCCACGTGAAGGGATAATGGTGAGTCCTCTGCTGTCCTCCCTCGTCCTCCCCGGAATTATGGTAATGCTGCAGAAGCCTTCGCAGAAGACTTATAGAGCATGGCCAATTTTGAATGTGGTTCTGCCTCCGATGATTAAGTGGCCCAAGCCGATGACAAATTGTGACTGAAGAGATGTGCGAGCTCAATGTTTGCTCCTCTCTCACTCCTTCTGTGTTTCTTTAAATTGGTCTCGCAGACCACTTGACCCGTCGCCCCTTTGCTTGGGGTTTTTTTGGTAGGGCGGGAAGTACTACTTGAAGTTATAGGGGGAGATTATGAATCTGGAGTACTGGTGAAACCATCCAACAGATAATACTAGGGGAAATTGCGAACAGAAGCAGGGATCTTACTTTAAAGTATATATTTTATCCTACTACCTTAAAATATATGTTAAAATAAGTAAATCGTCTTATATGTTTTCTTTAATGAATTTTTATGAATAATTGCTCAAAATCCATATAATGTTGTTGTCCATCTTGGCACAGTAAGTAACGTAGCGTATCCCACATCTCGGCTAACTAGTCAAAATCAAGACATCTTTTGCTCAACAAATTTCGTTGCGCACTTTGCGGTCATTCCGCTAAAAAAAATAAAACCCCTTGGTCATGGAACAATCAGGAGGCCACCCTCATTTTGACTAATTTATTTGATTTCGCTCACATGCTCTTGGGTAAAGCGAAAGGGAGATGATACACAGTACTTTTGTTTAATCAAAGGCAATTGTTCATTTCACTGATTACATGTTTATTCAGTTTGTTGTCACCGTTGCTGTGGTTGCAAATATATTTTGAGGGCTTGAGGTGCTTTTTTAGAAAGGGAATGGAAAACGGTTTGATTAGACTCCCCACCTAGAGCCTGGAGTCACAGAAGAAAAGTAATCAAATCTAATCAGGGAATATAAATAAATTAATGTAAGTTGATTGCTATTTTAAAATTAAAATAATTGAACAATTCATGTATATATATAGGGTTTAATTTTAATTGGTTCTTGGTATTAAAAACTAGTTTTCGAGATAATATTAATATAAGATTATATTAAAAATATTTGAAAGAATTTTCTTACTTCTTATAGATTTATCCCCTGAAACCAATTAAGTTGACCGAAACACTTAATCTGACTAAAGACATGACAAAAATTGGAAACAACACACAAAAATGTGTTTAAAAATGGGAATATGATTTATGATTTACTTGTTTCGAATTTTAAATGCTCTTTATAGAAACTAACGTAAATACCTCGGTTGATTTTGTTTGATATTTTTAATATTTTCCCTAAAAACACTAAAGTATTCCAACAAAACTATATACTAACTTTTAAAAGTATTTATTTAGTCCTACTTTAAATTTCGAATTCTTATTATAAAAATATGTAATCCCGTCTTAGTTCAAAATTATTTGAACTTTATGTATAGAGCATCTGCATCCCCAACTAATGAGAAAATATTCGAATGGTCTTGCCGGCGAATGAACCGAAAACGAACAAAAAAAGAAAAACGTCATTAATTTACGCATAAAATTTTATAATTTATGACAATGTGAGGTGTAGCTGGAGCGCCGGCTCCAACTTAAACCCAAGCTCCAACCCAGTCTCCATCCCCAGAGCCATCGGACCTCGGACCAAAAAGTGGCCAGTAAATGAAGTCTGAAGATGGCTGGACACGGGTTGCTTTATTTTTTTTTTTTGTTGGACCGTTTCTTCTCCGCTTGTGGCTCATTGGGATCCTCCAGCATAAGCGACTTTTATAATTATGTCTACGCATAAAAATCACATAAATTTGTGCATAAATGCAACAACAATAACGAGCCCTACATAATAAATGATGGCGCTTAAAATTTTCAACATCTCCATGGAGACAAAACGATAAAAATCTCTGTTTGAAGTTCAACTCACTCCCGAAAAGAGATCGAAGAGTCAGGAACTGGTCAAGTGCTTCGATCAACTTCTTATACTTATTATGAATGAATTAAAGTTTTTCTTGGGCATAACATTTATAATGCAACCTACCAAAAAATTGTGTCTTTTTGTCATTAATAAAAATCAACATTTGACTTAATTTTTTTTCTGGTTTGACTGGGTGTTTTTATTATTTATGGTAGTCGGCGCTACATAGCGCCGTTTGACTCCGCCAAATGAGTTATTTCTCATTGGACTTTTGGGGATTTATTTTTAGAATCAAACCTGGTTAAGTTGGAGGTTAAGAAGAAAGCGATAAATAATCTCTTGTAATGCTTTAAGATTGATTGATCAAACTGAGAGCGGAGAATTGATGTACTCCAAGATTGACATTAGCATCTAGCTTCAAGAATAATTTTCTTTTGGTCTTAAAACTAATCCCAGTGTAATTTGTATTAATCCAGGATTTTAAATTAGGTCTTTGCACTTTTATAAGAATTTATATTTTCAAAAAAGTAATTCTCACAACTTAAAAGGTAGTCGCAATAATGTTTTCCAGAATTTTCAGATTTCTCACGCAGCTCAAACCTCAGGATGATTCATTTGTAACCAAACCAAAGTGCAACGATTTGATGTAAGATATATGTATATATATACAAGCACAAGCAGGGATATATACATATTCACTGATATATGAGCTCGCCCTGAAATACTCCACTCAGTTTTGACATTTATATTTATTTCAACGTGCAGCGGTCTGAGCTTCTCCCAATGCAGCTTGAATTATAGCCAATGGACACGCAAAGGTGGCCAAAAGATGGCTCGGGCTGCTCCCGCTCCTCCTCCACCTGCCCACACATGGCATATGGAAGGAATATATGGCATGGATTCGATGGATGAGCGTGACGTTGGCCCGGGACTTTTTCTCCTCTGTGTCAGGGGCGCCCGTAAGGAATGCGCCACAAATAAAGTAAAATTAATAATATCGCACTTTAGTTGTTTCTGCTTTTTCTGCTACAGTTTTTATTGTTTCTTATCTGCTTTCTTTTTTTTCTTTTTCTTCCTTTTTTTATAAGAGAAATAAATGTCAAGGAGCAAAGCAAAATATTATATTCGGTCAGACCAGATGGGTCTCTTCGGGTGCGTGTGGCTCAGAAAGTTTGCCGAATGAAAAATTACACAGCGGAATGATAAATAACAAACCTCAAATCGAAGGTAAGACGTATAAAAAACAGGGATATGGCCCAGCAAAGTGTTGCTTTAAGGACTTGTGGGATCTAGAACGGCTGTGTCCCAGAGGGGTTGAGTATGAGAGCAGGTCGAACATCAAATGGGGAAAGGTACAGATAGAAAACTTCTAAAATTTTTGTCTTAACTTGTATGTTTTATATTCATGTTTTCTAAAGCAGGATAGCAGTTTTAGTGTCATTCGAAGTAGGTTCCAGTGACAAACGGCTAAAAACTAGTAACCTTACCTTGTATTGAGGTATATAAAGTCCTTAAGAAAACATATAGAATGGCTTTTTGAGTGGTGCCATGAATATGGCTTATGGCTCATGTGGTCAAATCAAAATCTCATCCTTGTTACCTTGAGAACGGCTTTGTAAAACGCCCCGAAGTATGCAACAAAAATTAATTTTGATCTAAGCCATCTGCTTCTCTCTCCAACATGGACAGCGTCACCAAACCAAATTAAATAATGTGGAATTTACAATTTAATGAAAAACACTTTTTCCCCTATCCACCGCCTCCCCGCAATGACCCTTTACCCCATACCACTGCCGGGGTCCCGGCGGGTGGTCCTAGAAAGCGGAAATGTTGAAACAGCGAAATATTTCACGCCTTCTTTAACATACTTTATTAGAAAACCAGAAAAATAACTAAATACAGGAAGCCGAACTTTATAATACCCTTGCGGCTCTGTAAAGGATGTGGGCTTTGAAGGGATCAAAGTTGAAAATCGGTTTGCAGTACTTTTAAGGAGCTTTAGGAAATTTTAGTCATATCATAAATTTATTGTCATATCTGGGAGTCGTAGAAATATGTTAAAATAAAAAACTACTAATATTGTAATGGAAAAAATAAAGACTTAAAGGATAAACGGACAGAAGGACAGGCGGACATCGACGGACAGAAGGTGCGACTGGTCTTTTAATACTGATAAAAAAAATTTATTATATGGTCCCAATGGCTTCTTCACTGCGTTGCAAAGTTTTGACTGAAATCATTTTACTCTTTGAAAGTGTATAAAACTTACAAAAGTAGTAGGCCATAGATTCTGAAACGCATATACGACACTTTTGTACATACATATGTACTTATGTACTTTCAAACATAATATAAAACATGGTAACCAAAGCACACCCAACACAACAAAAAAAATGAAAAACGAACAGGAACGTTACCGTTGAATAATAACGAATATTGTGAAGAGTCAAATCAGAGCGCTGGAAAGCGGCGGGGTGTCAGCGCGGGCTTCGCACATCTGTGATACTTTTATGTTGCGAAAACCAACAACATCGGCGGCAAATGCCGTAATAATAGTTGCCGAAAGCAATTAGACAAACTAATAAAGGCAAATCCCCACACAAAGGGTCAAAGGGAGGGAGTGAGTGAGCCGGCGAGCGACTGAGCCGGGCCTCATGGGTGACTGTGGTGAGCGGAAGTGCGAGCGGGATGCACAGTGGCACTCTCTCACCTCGCGTAGGCCTCGAAGAACACAGCGAACCCCCAATGGCGTTGGCCAAGCGAGATGGCGATAGTGTGGTGAGCTGAGATGATGATGCATTCTCGCGATGTTGTCGTTGTTGTCGCTAGGCATGCATTAGTGTACCCTGTTCCAAGATCATGGGGATATTGGTCCTTAGATGAAAATGATTCAAAACTTAGAACGTTTAATCAATCCGAGATATACTGATTGACAGATATATATCTTGCGTATACTTAATATTTTATATGCGGATCCTGTAAAGTTTTTAAACTTTGAATCAACGGACTACAATTAGGAGTCATATCTCATTTAATTTGTACTCCAAATATTCTGCAGATAGATATGATCTGTGAAATGCGAATACACATAAATTTTATTACCCATATCCCAGGGTATTTCGCTTCCGGAAAAGCCGCAATTGAATCATTCTCTCTTCCTTTTCACCTGGGGCGTGCTGAAAAGTTCAGCCCTGGGAAGTGACTACTAGAGAGGGAGCAGTCCAGAAGTCAAGAGCGCATAAAAAATCAGATTTCCCCCTAGGCAGAGAAGTATATACATAACTTCTGTATGATCGTGAGCTCATACTATATACATTTCTGTATACATATATATTTATGGATGTAGATATGTTTAGTTGGGTGAGCGTTTTTATGCTTGTACCTTTCCTCAATTACGATCACCCTGGCCCTCCCGCCCCTGGAACGGTGTGCAAAGTTCAACGTAATTGCGTCTAAAAGTGCGTGTACTTCAGCATTTTCCTTTATTTTTATTTTTTTCTTTTTTTTCAGAGAGTGTTGAGCCTTTGTTGTCGGCCTTTTGCCGTTACAAATATGTTTTGAAAGCAAAGTCATGCTGGATCACAATAGCCGGGGGAACTACACATGAGCATGGGCTCATTCATACCTTTCTAATGCTCAGAAATTAGTTTTCTGAAGTGGCTTTAAATATTTCGTCTGGATAGGCCAAATTGATATGCCTCACTTGGTAATGAAGTGAGTGGAAAGATATTTTGAAAGAGTTTAATTTGTGGGGGGCCCTGATAGAAAAGACCAAGGGAAAATTGTTATAAATGAAAATGAAAGGCAAAACAAGATGGTTTTTGAAGCCGATATAAGCTATAGAATGCTATTTCTTAGTAATATGGCTTAGTTATGCTATTATTATATTGTAAAAATGAAGTATTTTGATATTAGACAGATGATACTAAATTACCTGAACTAAAAAGAACTCGAGGTTAATCCTTCTCTTAACTTATCCATCGTAAAATATTTCTTTAATAGATTTAAATTATATTATTTACAAAATTTGTCATAAATTCAATTATTATTATTGACATTATATTCATAAATATGTGAATAGATACCATAGATATCATGTAGCGAATTTAGAACCCTTTCCTAGCTAAGAACCCTTTTCTCAGCCGCCTTCACTCCCCAATTACAAGCAATAATATTTTTAATTAAATGCATAAGGGACCCGGACCCAGTGACCAAAACAAAGCCAAATAAACAACAGAAGGAGACAGCCCATGGAAATAAATCCCGAAATGAGTTGCAAACAAATTATGCCGCAGAAATGAGCTCCAGCGGTGACAAATTAAAGGAAACAAACGGAGTCGCAGCGACGATGAGAAATGATGACAGGCGCGCCGAGGAGCGCAACGGTAAACGTCAGACAGGGACGGAGACACAGGCAGGAGAACTTTGTGCGAGCAGGCAGGCAGAAGTGACAGTTGCACACAATGGCAGCGCTGCTAACTTTACTGGTTTCCGGTTCTTCGCTGGGAATAACATAACAAATTTTTTAATTAATAAGAAATTTAGAATATAACCTTCAGAGTAAGACTTTAAATAAATTTATATATATTCAAGAAATTTAAATATATTAAAATATGAAATATATTGCAATTAATTTGAAATGAATTCCAAAGAAAACCTGCAAAAATGTTTGTTCTTCCATGGCTCTTGCTGCGCCCACGTGGTCATTGTTTTTGGTAAATTGTATCTTTAAAATTCGGCCAACTTTGATTGCATAATTTGGCATTGTAAATGAATAAAAGTAACAGGAAAGGCAGCTGTTTTTGCATTTCCGTTTGTGGCTCTTTGCACCTTTTAGCACGCGTTGGTCAGAACAACAAGACCCCCATCTAAGGGGTGCACTTCCGCTGTAAATGGGCTACGACCCTGCCAATGCAATCCGTACTTGACCCCCGCCCCGGACCTATAGTCGCCCCCGCTGACTTGGCCCGCATGCGGTGCTTTTCACATCTCCCAGTTTCTCGACTTTTTGGGTTATTCGGGTTTTACGCTCAGATTTACATCTGTTTGCATTTTCCTCCCGCTCTGCAACCAATGTCGTTGGGCGATTTGTTGTCTGTTTCAATTTGAGTTAGCATAGGGCTATTATGTCCATTAGCAAAATGTTTTCCCGGGTCTTTGTTTGGGATTTTCTACGACTTGGCATGGTTTGTGCCAACTCAATTAGCAGTTGGTAATCACAGAAAAATCATAGAAAATCGTTATGAGGACTGATTCTTGATTCTTTCTACAGCCTCTTAATCTATTTTGGTAGAAATACATACATATTTGTATCAGGATTTATTTTAATACATTTTTTATAATAAAAAAAAACCAAAGTTTGAAGCCTACCCAAATGAAAGAGGGCTCTATAGGAGCTTAGGCTTTTTCTGTTTTTAAATTTGTAAACTCTACCCTCAGATCAACTTGACAAGACACGGATACTAAACATAAACTCTACACTAAAAATTATTTACTTTAAGCAAAGAGGCAAACCCCAAAAGAAGCATCATGAGTATCAATTGGAAGGTCTGCTGGGAACCCGCTCATCCTTTTCGCCCAGAGAGTGATCAGCCAAATAAAAATATCAGACACAAGACTTTTCAGCCATCTTACGTGCAAGAAAAACCCCAAATGTGCCTGATCCTGTCCTGGCACTATGGCCGCCAGTGGCTGGAGGAGCGCCAGGCCTACGAGAATGCCATTAAAGAGAAGACAAGGGTATCCAAAAATTTCATTCCACCCGATTTCAGCAAATGGCTGGAGAAACGCAAACCAAACAAGACTCGCCGCGAAAGGGCTAAATCTTGTTCCTGTTGCTTGATTTAGAATGATGACCATTGGTTCTTAAGAACCAGGCCTAATAGCTGCTAAAAGCTCCTATTTTATTTATGATACCAAACGGCTAAAATTTTATAAAATTGTTTCGAATAATGGCAACATACTTTTACATTTAAAAATCGCATTAAAATTAATTAAAATATTTTTTTTAGTTATTGATTATTATGCTTACCTTGGAGAAATATGGTTTAATTGCTTACCTGAGACTTCATATGCACATATCATTGCCAACTGGTTCTAGCCTCAAATTGTAAACGGTCCACAGACTTAAATATTTAAACTTAAATATTAAAAAAGCGTCCAAAAGTGTGCTCAGAGACTACATAGTAGACATTGACATATCCAACAAGAGACTTAATTTCCAGTCAGACTCAGTCGACACAACTACAAATACATAGAAACGAAAAAAAAAAAAACTGTTCCACACGAAAAAATGACATCGGGGCCAAAAATTTGGAGCCGTTCGCTGCTGATTCGTGCACGGGATCATGGCGGGGCTATCCTGCCTCCGGCTAAGCGTCCGGAACCCATTCCTGAGTTGTGCGAAGATGGGAACGTGATGGGCTTGCTGCTCGGCTGGGAATACGGCCGGAAGTGGCTGGAACGACGCGAGGATATCTTACGGCACCGGGCCATGGTAAGCAAGTTTGGACGCATTCCGCCGGACTTTGAATGGTGGCTCAATCAGCGCCGGCCCCTCTTGGTGCGCCAGCAGAGATTCCGCAAGAAGACTGATGCTCGTAAAGTAATCACGGCCTTTAATGTTGCCAAGGAGTTGCGTGAAGCCCAGAACCGTAAGGTCAAAGAGAGCCTGGCCAAAACGCAACCTTACGCATGATTCATACTTACGGAAATTATTAAGTTTATGAAGTTTAAAAGCAAATAAACAAGACGGTTAGTGTGATTTCATGGCAGTCACATCATAGTTTTATTATCTTATTAATTTATAAAAATAGGCACAATACTTTTTTATAGCTTTATAACTTGAAAGAAAGGACATTTTTCATTATACATCTAAATATTTCCTTCAATCAAGTTCTTCTTTTATTTCATAAATATCAAGACATTTATTTATCCACCTATTTCGATTATATGTAAACTAGAACTCATTCGAAAGCAATCAACTGCACACAACCGCTGCTATTTTCTCCCTCTCTAAAAAATCTTCCAATTTGCGGACATGTCAGTAGGCTTTTTGTGGTCCTGTTTTCAGGATAAGGTCGATAGGAAAAAAAATAAAAATAAAATACGAAGCTCACAACAAACAAAAGCGCAGCATCCGAAAAGCCTTCGCCTCACTCACTCACTTGCCTTTGAATCGGCTTCCCCTGTGGAAATGTCAGGCGAGTAGAACAATAGATCGGCCTATATAGTACATACGAACTATATATGCAATCAGCATCGTCGTCATCATCATCATGTTAATCGCCAACGGAGGCCGGGTAAGTGAACAATTGGCCCCGGCGAACTCTCAAGGCCCGTGGATATTTGTATATGGTTGTATATATTCTTTATTTGCATTTCCGCTTCATTAACTTGGGCACACAAATCAAACTATAAAGATCAACTATATTATACTTGTGGCCTGGATGGTTGGCTTTTTTGTCATTATTATTGTATTTCCCTTTTTGGCGCGTAAAACACAGCAAAAATATGTTTTTAAAGGGGCGTATGCCTCCCCGTAAATGAAGCAGTCAGTTCGTCTTTTTTTCCTGGCTTTTATTTTCACGATTTTAAGGGTTATTTGTTGGCAAACTTTTACCTAACGCAACTCGCTTTATTTCCTTTATTTTTTAATTACAAAAACTCATTAGTGTTATTTGGTTTTTCCGACCTTTTTCTTTTAATTTATGACCCTAAGAAGCGTTTGACTTGTCTGAGGTTGTAGCAGAGTTTAGCTTAGCTTTAAATTGTTACAATTTATTACTTTAAAATATTTTCTTATATCAACTTAGCACAAAATTTGTTTACTTCTTTCACTTATGATTGCTTTTCACCATTCGATTTTTATAATACAAAAAAACTTGGAGACTTTCTCCTTCAATCAAACATAATTATTCGGTTATTTATGGTAACTCTCGGTGGCCACCGAGTAATTACAATTAATAATCATATATTTTTTCTCGTTTATTATACACCATTCCCCCCGCTCGAAATTCTCGTGTATTTTCCACATTCTAGTTTCGTACATTTTTCCGCGCAATTTATGCCACGAATAACATTTTCCAGCAACAACGGCAGGGGCAAAGGCATCACACTGTGCTGCAGTTTTCTGCGCATAAATTAATTGAAACGACTGAAGACCATCATGATAGAGAGAAGGGGTAGAAAGGGCTGGGAAAAGTATGATTAAACATTAAACAAGTGGTTTGAAATAAGGAGTGGAGAAATTATAATGAAAAACCGCTGGGAAATGTATAATACAAAAAGTTCTTTTAAGGGAATTGTAAGGAAAAATCGATTGTGTGGCTAGCAAGCGGTTTTGGTGAGACAATGAGCATTAATATATTATTTATTTATTTTCTTTGTATGTTTTCATTAACATGTTAATCATTTTAAGTATACAAGTATCTTTTCTATGGAATATCAGTCAAGCCCTGATTATTTCATTGCATACTTTTGGACACCTCTATAATTGATATTAAATCTATATCCTGGCACCCTTGACAATATTCATTTTATTATTGTTGTTTATATTATATTGTTGTTGTTCTTTAATGATTTAATATGGTACATAACTACAAACATTGAGTAGCTCCTGTGTCATTACATAACCCCTAGACCCAGTGAATCTAATCAAACATAGCCGCCAACCTTTCAACAATTCTAAAGGGAATATCAACCGAAATGGGCAATTGCATTTGCGGTCTTATGGCCAATGGGAGACCGCAAAAACTAATTAAATCGCCAAAACAGCAAACGATAAAAACAAAATGGAGCCCGCCAGAAGCGGAAACGAGCTTTATTTGTGTTTGCAACCACAAAACAGATGCTGATTATGAAGATAATTAATATGGCTAATTAAACAGGCAAATGCGATGCAGAAATTGCATTGGAAATGGCGAAGAGCGGCCAGGGCCAGGCCATTGCATTGTGGAGTGAGCTTGAAAAACAGGCAAAATTTCAACGGCTCCTGCCACATAAAAGCCAATTAATTATTTTTATGGCTACTCCGGACCGAGAGCCAACTCCACCAACGGAAGCCAAGAGCCGACGTCTTGCCTCTCTCTTATTCCCCGGACTTGGGATAATAAAAAATTATGGCCAACGATTTGGCTCACTCGAAACGAAGCGAAACCAACTGAAAAGAGAAAACAGTGCGCCACTGACCAGGCCAAAGCCCCACCTCTCCACGCTTCACCCCCTTTCACTCCCCTTTAATGCATACTAAATCCTCGAAAAAAGTACAAAATCCTGCTCTCGTGCAAGGGCCAAAAAGATGGCGCCGTGCTGTGTACAAAATTGATCAGTGGATTCCCTGCCGTTTGAACTATGACGCGATATGTCATCATATTTTCTCGTTGCACTCGAACGGAGGACAGGGGCAGCGAGCGGAGGAGTTGGTCCTGGGAAGGGTAATTCTCGGGCTCCTTGTTTGCCATGCATATTTCTCACTTTGTCAAACCTTTTGTGCCATGCGCAAGGCCGCAACCAAATTGCATTGCCAACACGGACAGAAATGAATCACAATTTGTTGAAAACTTTTAAATAATTGTGGTATTGATTATAATTATTAATAGTATTGTATTTTACCCAAATAAAGAGGAAAGTTAAATCCTAATGTTTTCACTTTCACAAGTTTCTTTCAAATTAAATACTTAAAAGTTAGTCTAAGCTAAATTAAAACTAAATTCCTTTTTCGAATCTTTGTAAAAGAATTATTTATGGTTTTTTACACCATCAGTGGATTAATCTATGTACATTCAGTTTAAATCTATATAAATATATAAAATACTTATTAAAACCTGTATATACTGATATTGTAAAGGGGCGGTAAAAGGATCTTTTTATAAATAAATTAATTTAATTAATTTAAGTAAACGATGAAAGCATTGAATTGAGACCAGAGACATTAAAACTGCATAATAATTGGCAGCCCTTTTTAAATATAAAGTGTTGTTAATTTGCCATTTCTGCTTTTACTTTGGTTTTTACTTCTTCCTAAAACCAAGTCAATTGTTTGATCTTTAAAAGTATTAAATATTCCTAAAACACATTATAGCAATAAAACGAAAGTAAAAACCAGATGGTAAAGGATTTGAAATCACATGATATAGGACCAAAAAGTATGCTGCAAAATGTTTCTATAAAAATAAAACCAAATTAGACTGTATGGTTTAGTTTTTAAAATATAATAATATTAATCATATTAAATAAAGTTGCACAAGGAAAGGTATAAGTTTGTTAATCAAATAATCAAAACTTCTTTAAAAATATTGTGCAAGCATACTTGATTGGAATTACAACCCTATCACTAGAGCTTGTATCTTGTATCTTGTATCTGTCACACAAAATTACGATTTTTGACTTATTTTTTGTCTTTTGCAGTTTCAATAACTAAATAATAAGCATTTCAAAATTTTTGTTTTTGTCGTTATTTTCCCTCTGTGTACCAACCATTTCATTCCTTTTCCCCCGCACCAAACTGGATTGGTCAACTTGTATTTAGCATTTGAGCTGCACAACATGTATTGCCTGGGCTACCGCAAAATCAATTTTGACCCCGACTTTATTGGATCTTTGTGTTGGATTTTTTGGAGGCGCCCCAAACCTTGCACGGAAGCCTGCCATGGCCAATCCCACTGCTGCCGTTGGCCTTCTCTCCGCTGATTTTATTGGCCAAGGCAAGAGCCCGAATAATGGCTGCCGCCCCTCTGTCACTTGGCAGTTTATGTCGTTTTTGGCCAGTTTCGTTTTTGTGTCGGGCTTCGGCTGCTTTTCTATTACAATGATGTGCTTTTTGGCATTGGATAAAAGGAATTCTTAATAGTTTTTTTTTTTTTAAGAAAGTAAATCCATATTCAAAGTTCCCTAAAATTTAAAAAATTTATAACATTTAATAGTTTCTCATATAGATCCTTAACTTTTATACAAATCATGTTGTGATTGTATAATTTACAAAGTTTCTAGCTTATATTTAGAGTTTTAGAGTAAAGATAATAAGGTTGTTATTAATATTAAATGAAACAATTTCTTTAAGCTATCAAAAATTAACTAAAAATGATGTATTGAAACATAAGCTTTAGAATCTCTCCAAATTAAGCATAATTTATCCATTACTATCTCACATTTCCCCCACTGTCCATCGAGTTCATTAAAAACTTCATTACCCGGACAAGGCAAACTCGGCAAATCAATTTTGATTTACTTGGAGTACCATAGACAGACGGAACATATATCAACATGGTCGGTCGCCCCCATAGTGGTCATCGTTGCAGCCCCTCTGCCCCATCCCCCAACTCTATTTTGATAGCCCCTGCGAATGGAGAATCTCTTTTGGGGGGCTGATGCCAGAGCTGGAAACCGAAACGTTCCATCACCCGGGAGAGTGTTGATGATGTAAAGTGTCCCACTGTGCGGGCAAAAAACACAGAGAGGGAAGATAACAAAAACAACTGGGAGAAGGCTTGGAAAGAAGACCCAAATACAATGGACCAGATATAGCAGGACCGGGAGGAATGGAGCCGCAACAACAATAAACGCTAATAATGCTTAATCAATGTTACACTTTACAACAATAATGGAAGAGATAAAGAAACGAAGGGCCCCAAAAAACCAAAAACCATCGACTTCAACTTCATTTGTGCCATGATTTATGGTTTTTTCATTACCGAAAAAAAACCTCTTCACACCTGTGGAAAATATGTTGAGGCCAAATGAAATGTAATTGAATTTGAAATTGCTAGGAACAGCCTGGCATGTATTTTCCTAGCCACTAAATCGATTTTCGATTTTTCTCTCTTCCGAGAGACAGCCGGAGAATTGAACGAATTTGTTGAAAACAATGCGCGGAATTTGTTGCGTACAAATTATTGTTATTGCTCTTTTGGCTGCTCGATTCATTTGCGTTGCGCATTTCAATAATCATTTATCTTATGGATTCGGTTCTATTATAAACACCAGCGGGCAGAGAGTTCATAAATTTCCTTCATTCCCCAAATGAGCTTTATTATGGGCAGATGGAAGTTTTGTTTGTCAGTTTCTAATGTTCTTTAAAATATGATATTACAAATTATTACAATGCCATGAAATTATATTTTTTTGCAAAAATTATCTAGAAATGTTTAGAATTAACTGGTTTTTAAACCGAGAATAAGCCAAGTTACTTGAAAAATGTATATACATTTTTTTAAATAAATAAATATTTATGCGAAATCTCACAGAGTAAAGAAACTTGTTTGAAATAAATATAATTTTAGTCAAAAGTCAGACCCTATAATGATTATATATTTTCTTGATCAGCAACTGCCGCCGAGTTGACCTAGCCATGCCCACCTTCGCCTAGCAGTTCTATTCGAATTGTCACTGCTTTATGGTTATATAAATAAAACTTTTCAAATATTCTTTATGCTTTATTTTCAAAAAAAATGGACCAAAGGTAAAAATAACAAGAGATAAAACTATTTGTTATACCATTTATTAATAGTAACAGTTGTATAAATTTGCAAGCTGCAATAGTATAAAGACTTCAGCTTCTCGAAGTCAGTTTCCTTTCTAATCTTTACCTTATTTTAACTTAAAAATTATCTTTCTCATAGTAAAAACTACACATTATTTCCATATTAAGACGATTTTCTACTCTAAATATTTCTTAAGTCAGCACTTCCAGGTTCAAGAATGAAGAATTTTTCAATTCGTAAAGCTAAATAATAATAATAATGTGTACTATACATGTTCCTCTGTAATTTCACTCTGCATAAAATAATTTCTATTGAATGAATTCAATTATTAGAATCCAATGAGCAAATAATTAAGCCGACAGCAGAAGGTGGGGCAGAACGAGATGAAGACAAAGCCTTGGGAATGCTGTCGCTGCAATGACTTTCGAGTCAATCAATTAGTTTCGAAGAATATCGACTCCTTTGTGCTGCCAACTTTTGTTCCTTTCCACTCGCTCTCCACATGGAACCCCTCTTGATGGCAGCTGCGCCTCTCCATCTCCCAAGGACGCAGTCCATCTCCAGAGCTTTTCATCGCCCTGCCACATGTCAATCCACAGGCGCACTTGGAGTCACCGGATGCTGCTGTGTGGTGTTTTTTGGGCGGATACGGTGGTAAATGCGGTGCGGTTCTCGAGAAGTGCGCCCAGCACGAGTTAAAATTTAATTTAGTGAAAATAATTTGCTTAGTCGTGCTGCAAAATTGCATAATTGTCAATGGCTCGGCAAACCAATCCAATCCAAGCCACTCCATTCTCCCGCTCTAATGAGCGGACTGCGGCGCCATTTTGTGGCACCAACACATCTGCATATTGGAAAATTATAGCCCTGAGTTCCGAGTGCGACGCCTGCCACATCCACCGCTCTGCTTCTGGCTTTTGTTGGCTGCGCTGCTGCGTTGCGCCTGCGCAAAAGTCCAAAAAGCGATGCGCGTGGTGAGGCGCAATGGGGGGGCGGTGGCTGGCGACGACGCTGACGACGAGGTGACCTCCAGCCGTGCCAGGAGAGGACTCACGGCCCTGACTCGCAACAGGCAGGCTGGCAGCCGGGCAGCAACCGACAAGCCAAGCCAGGACTGAAGGCTTTTCAATGAAGATTAATAAACCGAACATGTAAATACACTTTATACTACTTAGGGAGAGTACAAAAAACTTGCCAGTGATTAGAAATAAATAGAAATTACCAGAGAAATCTTAAAGTATTCAATGAAAAATATTCCTTAGCACTAAGGATAATGAAACCAAAGCATGACTTAGAGAACTAGGGAATTCTTTCTTAAATATAGCACATTTAACATTTTCCACTTCAAGAAAGGGAAACTTCAATAATTTCAAATAGCAACTACCTCAAATTTTAAGAAATTTTAAATTCACAGCATCATCACGTTAGCTAATGAAGCCACTCCCCGTTAGGGTATGGAAAAACGCGATTACACGAAGATATGCAAGCAATGCAACTCGCCCATTCCATCTTCCCTTTGCCATTGCGGCCCCGCCTCATGATGAGCTGTAAAACACGCGTTTTCATAATGTTATTAAATGCAACGTGGGCTGAGGAGGAGGATGAGTCCAGGCTGTGGAAGGGCAAGGCAACCAACGGCCATTTGACATGCCAAAAAACACTTCTGTCACAGCAGCGGCGACTCAGTGGAGAGCACCGCATCCAGTCCGTAGGGGGTGGCCGGTCGACCACAAAAGCGTGCCATGCCCACTCTCAGTCGCCCCCTCGTGCCTCCTCTCGATCACACCGGGAGAAACGGAATCAAAGATCAAACCAATAAACAGCAGGGTCAATTTGTATCGCGGTTAAATCAATATAATATACAGCTTCTTTGGTTTTATGTTTATAAAAATGCCGATAAATAGTTATTTCATGGTAAACATGTATTTTTTTCTCTGTGTATTTATCACGCTATCTCTTTTCAGCAGAAATGTGCGCAGGCGCCGCTGGAATTGGTTTGCTGTTCGAGTTCGGTTCGCAAATTAAGCGCCGCATGCGCCGCGGCAATTATTTCGCTATAATAAACCTGATACGGAGCGATGCTCTTATCTATGATTTTCGATTGCTACCGCGGATGCCGCACACAGTAGCTGGAAAGCAGTTTGGCTATTTAATTTCAATTTAACAAAGTTTTTACGGCCACTAAATGGCAGCGGCCGCCATCAAAGAGGCTTAAGATTTTATAGTTTTTGAAAATTTAATTATTTCGCTGTTGTCTTTTACGTTAGCCATAATATTATATGTTTTTCTTAATAGCATACATTTTTTGTATTTAGTATTAATCATATCAGAAGAGGATAGACTATAAAAATTCCTCTGTTTCCGGGAAGCTAACGAGATTAAAGTAAATTTATCCAATTTTTAAAGGAAAAGGTTGACCGATTTCGATTTAAAAAAAAAAAAATCACTGATATATTATTAAACATTAATATATAAAATACCCTAAAAACTACGAAAGTTTTTCTACAATTAAGAATAAGTTTTCAAGAATTTAAGGCAAGAGACCATAAAATCAAGGCAACTAAAGCAAATACACAAATCTAGGGCAATTTTTTATATTTTAGGCGGTTTTTTCGAATTTGCCTTGTTCAGTTCCTTTCCTAATATAAGGCAGACTATTTTGCTGGCAAATTAATAAAAAAAAAAAAAACAATTTGAATTTGCCCTAAAATTCGCCCAATGATGTATTAAAAAATGAGTTCATGTTTCACTTTAAGCTCTTAATATTTCGATTTTTGCATATGTATATTTTTTATTTGTGCCTGGTTTCAAAGTGCAATTTACCTATGTTAGCTTTAATATTTTTTAAACCCCGATTTAAAATATATCCTTTTGTAGTTTTAAATGTTCAACGGAAATCAATTTCTTAATCAATTAGTCTGGCAGCCCTTTTCGCCGTCCCGCCAGGTGGCGTCTGTTTGGCGAATAGCGCCCCTGTCGGTAAAAAAGCGATCCTAGTGTTTGTAAGTGGTGGGACAGAATCTCCGTGCTATCGATAACGACATCGATAGGTTGCAAGCTCCTTGTAAAAAATTTGGATTTCCTAAAATTTAAAATTTAGTATGCAGATTTTTTAACCCAGAAAAAACTAGTTCAGAACAGCTTTCCGATTCGAAATTAATGCATTTTTGGCCGAGTTACGCATATTTTTTCCCATTTCGATTTTCACAAAAATAATCCATAAATTATAAACTTTCATTTTTGTCAAAATTATAAAAAATTGAAGATTAATAATTAAATTATATTTGGTATGCAGATTAATAAACCTATTAAAAACCAACACAGAACCGTTTTCCGAATGAAAATTAGTTCATTTTTGGCTGAGTTATGATTTTTTTCAATTTAGTTTGTCTTTAAAGAATTCAAATATTTTGGGTCTTCTTGAAGGGTTTTATGATTTTATTTAGTGAAGGAGTCACTTCCGACCCTACAAACCATATATATTCTTGATCAGCATAAACAGGGGAATCTTTCTAGCAATGTCCGAAAGAAATTTTTTTTTTAATTTTTTCCATAATTTTATAAGGGGTTACATCATTAAAGTTCTCAAAAATCATCAAAAAATTTGATTTTTTTTCTAATTTAAAATTTAAAATGCAGATTTGTAAACCTAAAAAACTAGTACAGAATCCAAAGTGAATTTGAAGCTTTTTTGGCTGAGTTATGATTGATTTTTGATGGACTGATGGCAAACTGCAAGTGTAGTTTCCTTTCTTGTTTTTGTTTATATATTCTATATACTTTTTCTCTTAAGAAATGTATCTAACCACATCCCCAATTCAGAGTTAGTTTTCACAAATAGAAGAAAGAAAAGCATACAGCTTGTGACGCGCAGACGCGCACAAATATATATGTAAGATATAAAATAAGGATGATAATAGATTATACAATAGAAAACTATGAATATGGAATATGGAATAGATTATCTGGCCACACTCTTAATGGCAAATTTCTCCGTACACGTCGGTCACACTCGGCCGCACCGGAGCGCTATATAAGGCGAGCTCCAGCCCTTGTGAAGCATTCAGTTTTCGGCCGGCGATCGGCCAAGTCCTTTGACAGGAGCCATCTCAGACGACAAATAAATTTGTCCTTGAGCCACCGGAATGACCAACCGTCACAAATGTCTATAAGGATAAATACATATCGTAATAAATATAACGTAATATACTTACCGATTGCGCTGTTCAATTTATTTAATTCGAGCACTCTTTTGACATTCCATTGCCCTTTCAGTTTGTGCGAAAGGGCAAGGTGTCTCTTAAGATTTGACGCGTCCAGCGCCATAAATTTACATTCTGAACATTTAAATTGTGGCGTTCCACATTTGTGCTGCTGGAAGTCTAATACTGTCCTCGTAGACTTCCAGCACAAGGAGCACATTTTCCTTATTCTTTTCCTCATCTAAAATATTATATTAATTACTAATTAATTAAAAACGAATAATAAATAAAACTTTCCGGTTGTTCCTCGACCCCAGCTTGCTGGGTCCGGCGCTGTCGTCCCTCGCAACATCGACAATGTTGCTGGGGACGACGTTCCCGGAGCTTGAACATCGGCAATGTTGCTAGGGACAACGTTTATATTTCCCTTATTTTGTTTCTGTTTAAGGTACCCGAAAACATGTTTAACGGCATCCTCGGATGCGTTTTCCATTATATAAATATTCATTTTGTTGCGTTCGTACAAAAAGCAGAAGAGGAATAAAAGGAGACATGTTTATTGATGTTGGCCCATTAGGTATGGAACAACTTCGATGTCACCGTCGACACGAACCAGTCTTCAAACCGATAACTCGATCGATATGAAGGGGATTCCCGCCTTTTTTTCATACTTTTTCAACAATGGCAACTTTAACTTCACAAATGTCTATAAGGTCTGGAATACAATATAAATAGAAAGATAAGGGAATAATAATATAATAATAGAATAATACTAATATAATTGTAATATAATAATAATATATTAAATAATTGGACTAAATTATTAAGAATATTAGGAAGGCAAATAAACTAATATTAGGTGAAGCGTTTAGCTTCTTTGAGCGATAAAAGACATAAAATTTTAGGATAGAATTCCTCGGCCTGCTCCACCAGCTGATCGCCGGACACATGCAAAGCTTCGAGGGCGTCCTGTAACCCCCTTTTCCACCTTGGCCCCATTTCTTCGAGGCTATCGTTATTGCAAAACGATGCCTGAAAATATTGAGCATTAGGGTCAAGGTTAAAATATTTTAACACTACCCTATGGATCAAGTTAATTTGGTTTAAAACCTGAGGTCGTACAACTGGGTTGTTGTACTCTTCATTCTGCCTTAAGAGAGTGTTTATTTGAACATCAACGTTACTTTGAAAGTAAGGTTGGTTATATAAATTGCTTAAAATGAAATGATTATTATCATGTACACTTAAAGCGAACTGGCAGTGTCTGTGGTCCCACAGTACGGGGATATTTAAAGAGTTGTGAACAACATTTGAATTTATACTGCCGCTATCACAGACAATAGCCAACAGTAAATGAATTAAATTGCACTCACTCAAAACACTAAGAATATTTTCTATGATTGCCAAAACATTGAGTGAGTTAAAATGGAGTCTTACCTCCAAAAAAGCGACCTGGAAGCACAAGCCATCGGTCCATTGGAGGGCGAAGGTGTAGTAGCTTTTATACCGCATTCCGTGATTGGGAATCTAAAAATAAGCCAAATTATACAGGAATATTAATTAAATGTATAAAATGTATGTAACAATAACTCAGGGTAAAATATACCAAAATACATAAAAATAAAGATGAAAAATTAAATAAAATATATATTTAGGAAACTGTCTTCATTGAAATGAAATATTTGCTCACTTTAATACCCTATAAAAAGGCGAATGAGTGGGCGTGGCATATTTTCCAATATATAACCAAATTTTACAACAATTAACTGTCAAATGGCGTTGGAATTATTTAGTTATTATGCTTTGTTCAAAAGTTATGATTTTTACAACGTAAAATGAGAAACGGCGCTACTGTGCGTCGCCCCTTCCCCCCTCGATCCCTAAAAACTTACAGAGGGCATGGACAGGGAATCGAAGACCAGATAAAAAGGCTTTTTCCAGCCCCCCAGCGATCGCAGGAGGTTGGCCCGGGACTTTTCTATGTCGCCCTTGAAATGCTGATGGAATTTGGCCAGGACTGAGTCCAAATCCGTCCCTTGTAAATAGGGAATTTGGCGAAAAACCGACTCGAAATCAATCATCGAAGTTAAAGTTGCCATTGTTGAAAAAGTATGAAAAAAAGGCGGGAATCCCCTTCATATCGATCGAGTTATCGGTTTGAAGACTGGTTCGTGTCGACGGTGACATCGAAGTTTTTCCGTACCTAATGGGCCAACATGAATAAACATGTCTCCTTTACTCCTCTTCTTCTTTTCATTTGCAACGGACGTAATGAACATTTATATATAAGAAAACGCCTCCGAGGAGGCTGTTAAGAATGTTTTTGGATATCTAAGAGGCAAACAAAATAACAATGTAGGGCGCAAAAATCCTGAGAAACAGCGGAAACCCAAACCCAAACTGAACGAGTCCGTTGACTCAGGTGTGGATCCGGATGACGGCGATGCTGCTTGGGACGACTTTGCCGTCCCTTCCAGCACCGGCGATGCTGCCGGGACTTCGTTCACGGAGCGGTCAGCATCGGTAATTGCTACGGACGCCTTTGCCGACAGCGCCGGACCCAGCAGCATCGAAGCTGGGGTCGAGGAGCACCCGGTATGTTTTATTCTTTATTTGCTTTTAATTAATTGGTAATGAATAAAATATTTTCAGGAGAGGCAGAAATGTCGGCGGAGATGCACCGTGTGCTGGCAGTGATCCCCGACTGTCGCACTATTTTTAAACCACACGTGCGGCAGTCCGGAGTTTAAATGCTGCAAGTGCCGGTATATGGGCGTGGACTCCGCCCAGCTAAAAAGACATATGGGACGGGACCACCACATCTTTGGCGCATGGAACCTAAAAAGAGTCCTGCAAATCAATATGATGAATGGTGCGAAAGGTAAGTTAGCTTATATTTATTACGATTTATATTAACACATCTTTATATATTTCAGAAAAAGCCGATAAGGAAAATAGGCCTATTTTGGTTGGTCCACAACGTAAGTTTCTTTATTTTCATTTATATTTTCTATTATTTTTAATTTATACATATTTATATATTTCAGCGAGCGCTAATGATCAGATAAACCCCGCTTCGCGGAAAAGATGCGTGTTAGGGCCAAACCGTAAGTATATATTTCTATTTATTAAGATTTATATTAACATATAATATATATTGCAGGAGCGGACGATAAGGAGAACAACCCGCCGGTTCCGGCCAAACGGCGTCTGTTGGGACCGAAAGGTAAGTTTATATTTTTATTTATCACGCTATATATAGATATTTATACGTACATATTTATATATTTCAGCTAAAGCCTTTTTGATGGATAGTGACATTGAGCTGGATGCAGATGGTAAGTTTATATTAATATTTAATTAAATATAATTTACTAACTCTTTTTTCTTTTTATTTGCAGATCTTATTGACATTTTTTAAATTTGTTTTTTTTCTTAATGTGTTATTAGAATAAGCCATTTAATATTAAGAATAAAATTACAATATAAAAATTCAAAGTTTCCATTACATTAAGGGGGGGTACGGTTAATTAGGTGAAAAAATGCACACTTTTCAAATAAATGTTGTGGCGAAACGGATTAAGTTTGCTTAATGTGGAACGCCAGAATTTAAATGTTCAAATTGTAAATTTATGGCGCTGGACGCCACAAAACTTAAAAGACACCTTACCTTTTCGCACAAATTAAAAGGCCAATGGAATGTGCTGGAATTAAATAAATTGAACAACGCCGCAATCGGTAAGTATATTACTTTATATTTATTACGATATGTATTTATGTTTATTTTTTTTATTTTTTTATTGCAGGAGCAGCGGATATGGCGCCATCTCAGCTTAAGAGAAAAATAATAGAAGATCAAGAGAATATTCCGCCGGCAAAAAGAATAAAATTAGGACCAGAAGGTAAGTTTATATTATTTTTATCTATGATCTACTAACTATTTCTTCTTATTTCCAGACCTTATAGACATTTGGTCATTCCGGTGGCTCAAGGATGGCCAGGGTTCGTCTTAAAAATTTATTTGTCGTCTGAGGTGGTTGCTGAAAGAGATGCCGACCCTTGGCTCCTGTCAAAGGACTTGGCCGATCGCCGGCCGAAAACTGAATGCTTCCCAAGGGCTGGAGCTCGCCTTATATAGCGCTCCGGTGCGGCCGAGTGTGACCGACGCGCCCGGAGAAATTTGCCATTAAGAGTGTGGCCAGATAATCTATTCCATATTCCATATTCATAGTTTTCTATTGTATTATTATTATCATCCTTATTTTATATCTTACGTATATATTTGTGCGCGTCTGCGCGTCACAAGCTGTATGCTTTTCTTTCTTCTAATTATGAAAACTTACTCTGAATTGGGGATGTGGTTAGATACATTTCTTAAGAGAAAAAGTATATAGAATATATAAACAAAAACAAGAAAGGAAACTACACTTGCAGTTTGCCATAGGATCATCATTCCATCAAAAATCAATCATAACTCAGCCAAAAAAGCTTCAAATTCAATTTGGAAAGCGATTCTGTGCTAGTTTTTTTCTATGTTTACAAATCTGCATATTAAATTTAAAATTAAAAAAAAATCAAATTTTTTGATGATTTTTGAGAATTTTAATGATGTAACCCCTTATAAAATTTTGGAAAAAATTAAAAAAAAAATTTCTTTCGGACATTGCTAGAAAGATTCCCCTGTTTATGCGGATCAAGAATATATATGGTTTATGGGGTCGGAAGTGACTCCTCCACTAAATAAAATCATAAAACCCTTCAAGAAGACCCAAAATATTTGAATTTTTTAGAGACAAACTAAATTGAAAAAAATCATAACTCAGCCAAAAATGAAAACGGAAAACGGTTCTGGGTTGGTTTTTTATAGGTTTATTAATCTGCATACCAAATATAATTTAGTTATTAATCTTCAATTTTTTATAATTTTGACAAAAATGAAAGTTTATAATTTATGGATTATTTTTGGGAAAATCGAAATGGAAAAAATATGCGTAACTCGGCCAAAAATGCATTAATTTCGAATCGGAAAGCTGTTCTGAACTAGTTTTTCCTAGGTTAAAAAATCTGCATACTAAATTTTAAATTTTAGGAAATTCAAATTTTTTACAATTTTTGAGAATTTTAATGATGTAACAACCCCTTATAAAATTTTGGAAAAAATTAAAAAAAAAATTTCTTTCGGACATTTCGCTGCTTAACAAACTTTTGACTGCCCTATAAATAAATAATTATTAAAAAAACCAGCTTATTTTACTATGATTTTAAAATCAAAAGAAAATTGTTTTATTTCGGGAAACATTTGGTTTAGCGGCAACATTTGATAGTACTATCGATAACTTCCCAGCTCTAGTGCTAAAAAAAATTATGTGGAATCCGATAACAATCGGCCAAGAAATTTAAAAATTCTTCTCTTCTTCTTCTCCTCTCTCTCTCCTCTCCTCTCCTTCTCCACTCTTCTCCTTTTCCTTCTTCTTTCCAGATTTTTCAGACACACACATGCCGGGTTTCCAAGTGAAATGTACCTATGTAGCATTAATATTTTTTAAACCCAGATTAAAAATATATACATTTTTTAAGTTTTAAATGTTCAACGGAAACCACTTAATTAATTAATGAGTCTGGCAGCCCTTTCGCCGTCATGATGTCCCGCCAGGTGGCGCCTGTTTGGCGAATAGCGCCCCTGGCGGCGAAAAAGCGAGCCTAGTGTTTGTTAGTGGTGGGACAGAATCTCCGAGCTATCGATAACGATAGCACATCGATAGGTCGATAGGTCGATTGGCCACAGCTGCTGATGAATGAACGAATGCGGTGGAGTAAAATCGTAAAACACGGCAAAAGAAATCGCGAAAAGGAAACGAAAGGCAGCCGATCGAGTGAGCCACCGCGGAGCAGCAGGAAAAAGACCAGGAGATCTCGGAGAGCAGCCTCAAGGACCAAATAAACCACTCGTCCTTTCCACCGGCGCACAATGGCAGTCTAGTGTCTGTGTTTGTGTAGTTGTGGTTGTAGTTGTGGGCGAGTTCGTGTAGTAGTAGTACGAACGAGCGTGGGAGGCGACCACGAAAACAAAAGGAAAAGAAATCTAGTTTTTGTTTAAATGGGAATTCTGCTTGGAAATTCCGGAAAATGAGTGCGTAGATGTGACGAACGGACGGGCAGCTTCTCGCAGCGGCGGAGGCATTGAATCTACCTGGCTGAGCTGAGTCGAAGTCGAAATTCCTCCACCACCCGATCCCGATCCCGTAATGCTGCTGGCCGCAGCCGGTCTGCCGGCCTACGATGCCGGAAAACTGAACAGCGGCGCTGGATCTGGAAGCGTTGGTTCCGGCGGAGGAGGCACGCCCACAACGTCGTCGGTCGCCTCTCGTCCCAGTGCCGCCAGTGCGCTGATGAAGACGCTGTCTGTACGCCTGCATCGCGGCACCGAGTTCATCAAGGACACTGTTCAGAAGGCCCTGGTGATGTCGGCACCCACGCCAGTGGCCTCCGTTCCCGCTGCTTCTGTTGCTCCCCTCGCCTCTGCAAAGCTCCTGGACCAGCAGGGTCTGAAACGCAAACTAAGCGGCGCCGGGGGCCTGATGGGCTGCAGCGGTATCAGCAGCGTCACTTCGATCTCCGCCAGCACTAGCCGCTCCCACTACGTACTGGCCCCTGCGACACACCACTCCCAGGTGCAAGTGCAGCCCAACGTGCCCACCGCCGCCTTCCTGCGCACCTACACGGTGGCTCCCACGGCACTGCACCGATCGGCGGCTGCCCGGAAGCGGAATCCCAGCACCGACAGCCTGCTCATGGACCTGTGCCTCTTCAAGCCCATCCGACCCATGCCCATAACGCCAATTAAAATGTGAGTATTTATAATGTGCTAGAAGTGTTACACTTTCTTTGGGAAAGTAACTTGGTTCTATAGCTTTATATGTATTTAATGTTAAAGGAACAAATATAATTTAAACATTATTGGTTATGTCTTAACTCTTTTGTATTCAACAGCAATAAATTTCGCAGTTTCGAACTGAAGAGACCCAAATTCGTTTCCGCTGCGAACCCAGACAGCGAGGATGACGAGGAGGACGACGACGATGACTTAGTCCACAAACCAAAGCTCAGGTGAGTGGATATGTCTATACAATTCCTTAAAAGACACCCAAGGCAACGTTTTTTTTTATTGTTTTTAGCAACTTGACATTGCCAACAAATGAGGTCTCGGCGTTCGTTCCGATGCCCTATGTAGAAACCACCAGCACCGCCATCATCGCCACAAACCCCAGCAGCAGCAACACCACCACCGCCACCACCAGCAGGAGCAGATCTCGCTCCCACAACACACACACCTCAGGCTCGGCACCTGCCATTACCAACCCAAAGCCAAAGCGTCGTCGTCGCGCACCCAAGTTCTCGGCCAAAAAACGATGCAAGGCGCCACAAGTAAAAACCACCTCTCCAGCAGATGGAGGAACTGAAGCCAAGGCGCCGGCCAAACGGAAGGCAACGGTGGCGGCAGCCAGTGGAGAAGTTAAACGCAGCCGTGGTGAATCCATCGCTTCAATGAGCACTCCCGCTGTGGTCAAAAAAGCTCCAACCAAACGCAAAGCGAATTCTGGAAGTGGTCAAGCCAAACGCAGTCGTGGCGGCTCTCCACCCATAACCACATCCACCTCTTCAACTGATGGCGCAACTGCAGTTAAAAACACACTCAATCGCAAGGCGGCTACTGTAAAAGGAGCTGCTGCCAAACGCAGTCGTGGATCATCTGAAGCCGCGCCGCTAGAGCGCCGCCCCTCGCCGCCCATGACACGTCTGCGGGCCCGCCAGCAGATCTCCGCCAGCAAGTAAACATAGAAACGAAAGTCGATACGGCAGAAACCCCAGAAGTAAAAGGTAGAATAGTACAGAGTCGAGTGTCGCAGTCGGGGACTCGCTCTAAGATCTAAGTCTTTTGGTTCCAGTTACTGTGTATGTGTAAACGTGTTGCGTCTTTTCTGTGAAAGACGCTAACAAGTGTAAGATAAGCCAGTAATAATGTAAAGTACACTTTAGCTCAACTCTCGTTTTGATCCAATTTGTGCAATCTGAATACACGGAGGGCAGGCGTCCCCTGGTTTCTCCAGTTTCACTTGCTTTGAGTAAATGTGTTACAGAATTCTGGTTTGGTCTTCAAGACTGATGATATAACAAAGCAGCCACTACGAATATAATAGCGGTACAGAATGATATATGCAACATGAAAATTAATTAGTTCGCGTGTAGTCCTCATTAAGAAGAAAAGTATTAAATGTATAAAGAAAATTGTAAAAGTTAAGCCATTCCCTACTGATATTTCCACGTACACGAGCCCTTTACGTTTATTATTTTGTGTTTCTTTAGGTTGGATGTACAAACAAAGTGCGAAGAAGTCTCCGATTCTACTTAGTCCTATGTGTTTTCGCCTTTGAGGCAGGTTTAGTAAGAAAGATTAGAAGGGGAAGGAGTACGAAAGCGCCACAACTACATGTAATAATTAATTTTCCTACTTTAATTAAGTTTGTTAGAATTTATAGCTTAGATACAACAAAAAACAGTTCATTCGTAAAATTATATATAAAAGATACAATAATTGTAATGCTATCATTATCTACACATACGATATAACTATAAGAACAGCAATGATAATATAACAATATAGAAGTCTATATAAAAACAAAATGCCGGTCAAATCAACTGTGTGTTGTGATATGAACTAATTTATAAAACAAAGCCAATTTCACTAATTCGCTTGACCCAAACAACACAGAAAATCTCTTAGCAAACATTGAAAATTAACAACATTAATAGAAATGCGATGTAGATGATGAGAAACAAGGAAAAATATTCGAAACACTCAAAAATGTTTAAAAATTAGCCCTAAGCTAAGAACAATTTCAAAGCGATTCCAAACAAAAGCAAAATTACTTAAACACACAGCGAGTTGTATGCGTCAATAAAAAATACTTTAAAAATAAAAATGGTAATATTTTATTGTTTTCTAATCTTCCAGACAATGTGTCTTCACATGTTCATAATAAGATAAAGATCTCATAAGACTCTCAATGTAAATGCTCCATTTGATTATCCTGGTAATCACTCAATGGTTTCCATTTTAGTGGGCATAACATTCCATAGATCCTGTAACTTGTACCCATCTCTAATTCGTTCCATGGCAAAGCCCAGTTCCTTGCAGTAAACAGGATCCTCTCTGTCATCCTGATCGGCTGCACCATTGACACTGTTTACCTTTCCCAAACATCCTTCGGCTAGGTAGCTGTTCAGTTTGAGGTTGATCTCTCTCTCCTGCCTTTCATCCAGCTCCTCGAAGTTCTCAACCTTAAACTGGGGCATCTGGGCTGCCTCCTCAGCGGCGGCTGCCAAGCGCTGACGGGCATCCTGGGCATTGTATTGGATGCCAAAGTTTGGCTGCTCTCCGTATATTGTGTGCAGAGAGCAAAGCTCCTTGAACAGCTCGTTCAGACGCTCGGGGGGATCAATGCGAAAGCCAAGTACGTAGCCACCTCCCGTCTCGGCCGTTTGGATGACCAAAGCAGGACCATACTTGGACTCACGGATGCGTAACTGTGGAGCAAGATCAGAAGCTGTAATATTCAAGGGTTTCTGCCTTTAAAGGTAAAGTTAATCAAAAACTTACACTTTCAATTTGCAAATACGGCAAGCTTATGTTGAACGTCTCATTGGCATCGGCAAACCACACAAGGCGTATATTGGAGACCACAAAACTTCCGAGATTCCCCTGGTCACTGGACAAATTCCAGACGCCCTGCACTTGGCTGAAGACCTGCTCATCCGGCAGGATAACCAACTGCCCCGCCTGGACAATGGCTCCGCGCAACTTCAAGTCGCGGTACAGATACGTACGTTGGTATAACCTTAAGGGAGCAATCTTAAATTAGATTTAAAGTCAAAATATTTTCCCACTTACTGATACACATCGAAAACACTGGAAAAGATTGGCTGATCCCTGCGTGAAGTTTCGCCCGAGACGTCGGTGAAGAGGAACTCAAAGCGGGTCTCGTTGCTTATGGCCAGGATGTAGAGAGCCTGACTGGCCATCCGGCCCTTCGAGTGCATGTGCACCATTCGAGTGTTGGTGTTGCCAATCCGAGCATAGCCAATGGCTGGAAGGTAAAGACAGGAGCTCTCAGTGGAATAGGAAAGGCTGAACCATATACAGGGGGTCACATACACAGATTGTACTTCTTGTGGACAAGTGAGTGCCAAATAAGCCGGAGATTTGTAACCATTAAGCGACCCGTGTCACCCGGATTTCCTTTGCTATCTTCAATGTGGTATATATAGTCCAGGACACGCTCTCCGCTGCGAAGGTGCTTGTGTCTGCAATGATTGAATTTAGAGATGGTGCCTCCTTTGGTAGTTCTTTTATGTCTTACAACTGAGGAACATCAAACTTGACTTCTTTGTCCTCCCAGAGCAACTGCAGCTGGGGCTGCGGCTGGTTTCCATCCATTTGAGTCAGGGATTTTAGCATTTTTACCTTTTACTTCTGTCTGGTGTTTAGTTTTGTTGTGGCGCTTTTTTATACCTTATTGGTTGCTAGGCAACCATATATATCCCTGTTCATTCTCTTTACCCATTTCCAAGTTATAATTTCAAATCAAATAACACTAGTTTATCTTATTCTTCGTAAATTTTTATGTATATTTTGACTAATGTTTATATAAATACAAGAATAGTTCTTATGCTCTGCTTATCAAAGTAGAAAAAGGTTCGGGCTTATGCTTGATGCAAGATATTCCATTTCATCGTCTGAGACGGAAGTTGAGCCCTAGTTTATAAATTAATGTAGCGAAGCTAACTGCTGGAAATGTTTCTCATCGTCGTTTAAATATATTGCAGAACTTTTAGACTTAAGCACTAAGGATACATCCAGGGAATATCGAAACAGAAGGCACCTTTATCGAATACCGAAAGGGCAAAACAGAAGGAAAGTGTATACACTAAGTGATCTCACATAATGATTTGCGGCTCTGGCACACTGGCCGCAATGCTCTTGTGGGGCAGAACTTGCCCACCATTGACATACAGCTCGTCCTTGACAATCACATCCTCTCCCAGCACCGTGATGCCCTCGATGCGTACCCAGCGCCCAACGGTCGATCGCCAGCCAACGATGCAGGAATCCAGCCACGAGTGCGAGCGAACTATGGCGCCCTTTAAAATGGTGGAACGCTTGATGCACACCCCATCCTCGATGACCACATCGGGTCCGATGGTGACATTGGGTCCAATGCGGCAGCCCTCGCCAATCTTAGCTGTGGGATCCACCAGGACATTGCCCACAACGCCGGGTCCTGTGTACAGCTTGGGGGATTGCTTCTGGCGTAGCGAGCTTAAGTACAGGCACATACCTAAGGTATACAAAAAAATAATAATAGAGTTTTTTAACAAATAAAAAAACAGGAAGAAGGCTGAGTCTAGACTACCTTTTTAAATGAATTGTTATTACATTCGAAGATTTCTAAAAAGCTCATTCTTTAATTCATTCTTTAATGGTGAGTTATTATATGATTATTGTACTTTAATCTTTAATCCAGAATTACACCTTCCTTTGTTTTTATAAATAATCTGGGGTTCTTTTAGAACTTGTTAAAAATAGCAGTTCGTTGTAATTTTATCTCTTACGATTTTGACGAAGACAAAAGGTAAAAGTTACACGGATACACATATATAATATTAAATGAATAAAAAGTAATTTCTAGGGGATTTCCCCTAATAAAACTGTTCAGAAAAACTATAATTACCCCAACATTTAAAATTAAAAAAATGTCATGCAAAAGATTGAAAAACAGAAAGTAATTCCCATTTTCTCCGCTATCAGCAACCCCCACTATCAGACTAATGAGCTCCACTTCAGTTATACAGAAATCGCTCGATCAAACAGTTTCTAGGAAACACTCACCCATAGATAAGGCAACCAAATAAAAAGAGAAAAGGCAAAGCACTATTGAAGACGCCTCAAAGAGCGATAAAACTAATGGAGCATGAAAGTGATTCAAGGCATACCGGTTAGAAAGTCTTTAGGCTGTCCAATGTCCATCCAGAATCCGGTCAGATCCATGGCATACAGCTCCTGCTGCTCGGCCATCGCCGGAAACACTTCCTTCTCTATTGATGTGGGCTTGACTTCGATCCGTTCGAGGACCGAGGGATTAAAAATGTAGATGCCGGCATTGATCTTGTTGCTAACAAACTCCTGTGGCTTCTCGATAAAGTTCTTGATGCATCCGTTCTCATCGTACAGCACAACGCCGTATTTGGAGGGCTCCTCCACCTTCGTGACCACAATTGTGCCTTCCTTGCCGTGATTGCGATGGAACTGCACCAACTGTTTGAATGGGAAATCGCAGATGACATCCGAGTTGAGCACAAAGAAGGGCTCCGAACTGGCGGCCAATATGGTTTTGGCCAGGGCCAAGGGTCCGGCGGTTCCCAAGGGTTCTGTTTCGTGCGAAAAGATCAGCTCTACGCCCAACTTGTCGGCCTCGACTTTGAGTTCCTTTTCCATTTGCTCGGCTCGATAGCTGACTGCTAAAATGACCTGCAATTTGGACTTGTATTAGTAGCTTAAAACAGTAACTGATTTACTCACCTGCCGACAACCCGCATCCACCAGCGCCTCCAGCTGATGGAGCAGTATGGGTTTATTGGCAAACTCCACCAGCGGCTTGGGCGTGCTCAGGGTCAGGGGTCGCAGCCGAGTGCCGTAGCCGCCGACGAGGATGAGGGCTCTCGTTCCATTGCCCATGGCTGCCGGATTGGGGGACCCGCACATGACTGGACGCGGCTCCGTTTCTTGATTACACGTAATCTGGCAGTGACACGTCAGACCTCAAGTGCCAAATGCCAGAGTGCTCGCAGACGTTTGTTTCTTCTCGCCGGAACTGCTGCAGCCAACTGTGGGGAACGAAGGGGAGGGAGGGGCTGACTACATGTTTGACTTTAATTAACTTTTTTGCTCACCTTGCCTCTCTCTCTCCCGGCTTTGTTGTTGCTTTTTGGGCTCGTCTTGTTCTCGGCGCTGATAAGGGGTTTGTTTGCCGCTGGTTGGGATACGTGTTTCTGTCGTTAAACCCCAATTGGCTTAGAGTAAGTACCACCGTACTGGGTCAGTCTGTCCGTCAGTCTTGGGCCGAGCAAAGAAGCAATTCAGAGTATACGTAGCCTTTGTTTACTGCATTTCTTGTCTAAATCCAAATCCAAAGTAAATAATAAATGCAATCGATTAGCGATACATCGATATCGATTCACATTTTCAGAGTCGATAAGAATCATCGGAGCGTTGCCAGACTCATTGTTCAGGTAATTTTACGTGTAAAATATCGATATAACGGAATAGTGAAAAATCGACTAGAATCGATTATATTTCCAGATCTAGTTTTCATCGATGTCTCCCCACCTCTAACTCTGTTAACTCTACGTTAACGATCTGGCACTTTTGGTCGCTCGTTCACTGACGATCTGGTACTTTTGGTCGCTCATGCACTGACGATCTGGCAACGCCGGTCGCTCATGGCACGAGCGACCGGCGTTGCCAGACTTTTCGTGCACGAGCGACCAAAAGTACCAGATCGTCGGTGAATGAGGTAATTTTACGTGTAAAACTTTGTTTTGACATATTACTTTACACGCACTCTTTCAAACATGTTCGATTAATCGATTCTGATGATTAATCTCGATAAATCATATTAATTATTTGAATACTAATTATAAATAGACAAAAAAAAATTTATGAATTTAAAGAAAATTAAGGTTGATTTTTTAAAATTAAATTAAATGGCCGATTTGCCCGAAATAAAGTGAATTAAGTAATTGATTTTTTATTGGGCCGTTGGAATACAGAATACCCAATTCCGGAATTACGGGACTCCCAAAGAAGCACAAATTATAATAAATAAAAAATATATAAAAATAATCAATTTCGATTTCGACATATCGATATATATCGGAAATCGAAAAATCGATTACAGAATCGATACTTGGACAATATCGATGTTGCAATCGACGCTTTCCCACCTCCATCGTTATTTATAAAGTCGGTCGGAGTTTTGTTACGTGTGGAAATCAGCGTGTGAAAAGAAAACTGATATAGGAAAACATTGGCAATTAGTTGAGAGGTAAGTGCTTTGCAGCTATCTAATTCGCGCGATCTTGGCAGGATTCGGGGGTTCTGGGAAAATCATGTCGCTTGCCAGACGAGATACACACACAAACACACGAATAGGCAGCGAGACGGAAAACAAAATGTCGACCATTTTTCCTATATACACTTTTTGTGGCCAATATCTGAAGGATTTGTGATTGTTGGGGGCTGCGAAAAGCCCAGTCACACATCCTTTTGGCCGCAAAACTCTTCAACTGGAGGGGACATACTGGGAAGTGGCTGTTTTTCACATCGGAAATCTGGTGGTATTGATTTTTACAATGGCTGCCAAGAAGACGTTCCCCCATTTCCCCAGTAAAAGTGGAGGAAAAAGTTAATATTCGTCGGGTTGCTGACTGGAATTTAGTGTGTTTTACACATTTCCCTCAAGCCCACTCGTGGACCAAGGTTTTTTGGTTCCAATTAAGCGTCTGCCCCATGTGTAGGGTATTCACTATGCACGTGTGTGTGTGTGTGTTTTATTCTTCGAATTGGTATTTTCATTAGGCGAGAATGTTGTCCGGGAATAAAGAAGGAGGAGGGAGACCGAGCATCGTCAAGTTTTACTTTCTCTTTTATTTATGCTGCAAACTTCATCTGCATATGATTGTGTATTCGGGTGCGAGGGAGAGGGCGAATTCTCATTCTTATTTGTTTAATTTTTGACATCTCAGCATTTGCCCACAATTTGTATTTAGCTTTATTATAATTTTGTTCACGTTGCACTCACAGTCAGGTTCTTTTCTTTTTTGCAAGTAATGCTGCACTCGACGGGCGAAAACAATGACGAACATTTCTAGGCAACTTCTCTTTATTCGCCAATTTGTGAAATAAGCTCGAGATGTTGTGACGTCATACACTCTAAAGAATTCTAAAATAAAAGTGAACAGCTGTTGCCGGGGGCAGAGCACTGGCCATGCTAGTCAAGAAATTCTAACTCTTGCTTTTTGCATTTCCCTTAAGCTGGCAAAATGTCAGTTTGTGTGGAAAACGTCCTTTAAGCTTGCATTAGAAAACAGCTTATAAAAAAAAAAGCAAAAACTAATTCTATTAATTGTAATCTATTGATAGCTGGATTTTAAGACGTAAATGTTTTGGTTTTCATATTGATTCCCGTGAAAAATACTTGCAACCGATTTTATAATTTGCATTAAAGTGAAAAAACATATTTCCTAAAATTGTCAATATTACAAATAACCCAATGTAAGCAAAAATGATTAAGTGCTGAATAAATTTGCTGATATAGTGAAGCTACAGATAAACCAGATAAGGTAGTCTCTCTCGACTACCGGAACGTTCGGTTTTTCTGAAATTACCCCCAATGAAAATGTACTTTTGGAATGGGCCGAAGACATATGCATAAAGTAGAACTTTTTAAGGGACCAACATTTTATTTATTATAAATTTAGGAGTTAAAGCTTTCAAAAACAAAGCCTCATTTCCAAATCAAAATGATTGAAAATTAAAAATTATTAAAAAAAAAAACTACTCAACCTATTTTTTAAATCCCACACACTATTGTTGTGAACACTTTTCACGCTGAGCGTGTTGCAGAATAGAATACAACCAGTGTAAATTGTAATTTTATGGTTAAAATGCTATTTTGTATGCCATAATAGTTTGTGTTCTGTGTTCTTTTCCATATCAAGTCATTTTTCAATCGCACAAATGAATGTTGGCATGATCTAAATTCACTAATTTATGTTCATACCTTCTGTTCCTAAATCAAATTATGATTATTTAGTTCTTAAACAACTTTCTTGCTTTAAAGATTTAATTATTTATTATTAAAAATAAAAATAATCGAAATCTTTAAATCCCAAATCTAGGGGTTAATGAATATGCTATTATTCCTTCGCTTACATTAACATTTAAAGCCTTTGACTCACTTTTGTTGACGTAGTTTTTGTCGACGAGGCCACCTTCATGGTTCCATCATGCATAAAATAGTATTTGACGTTGCTTTAAATATTTTGTACATCTCATATTGGTCACTTAAACTTTTTATTCCAAGTAAGCGCCCACAGACCCAACTTTCTTTTATGAAATTTTCAAATTGGGCGCATAAAAAATTACTTTTTGGGGAACTTGTCGAAAACTCTGAAATTTTCTGTTCTTCTGACAATATCTAAACGCGAATTACGCCGCATAAACGCTGTAAATGCTAGAAATCGAATACATTTTCTTCACAAGAGCAAAGAGCAGAATTATCAATAAGAATTGAGCCCGATAACGCCCAGCTAACCTTGAAAGTTGATTGAACTGCGAAAAGGGAAATATTTTGACCCCCAAGACGGGGCATATAATTTGATTTCCGCCGATGTCTCAACACACATACACACACGCACACACATTAGCAGGCAGCCAGAAGCCCCCGCTCCTGCTCTACCCCTGGATTCTCCCCTACAAGATTGGCACGGCATATAAATCCTGTTGTGTCTGTCTCCTTGCGGATGATGACTTTGTGTGCAATGAGGAGAACCTGGCAGTTTTTATGGCTGTGCTTGTGTGCGTCTGTGTTTCATTTCGCTGAGCTTCGTTTTCGTTTCTCTTTCCACACCGTTTCGCCCCATCAACACAAAAGCAAAATAAAAAAAATTAAAGCCAAAACACAACTCGGAACTTGCTCTGCGCTTTGTTTGCCTGGCTCTTCCCTCTAGTTTTTTTCTCTCTGTGTGCTCGTCGGTTCTGTGTGTCTGAGTTCATTTGTGGCCGAGTGTGCGCGCCTTTGTACGTTGAACTCAAACTCGAACTTGTGAAGAGAAGTGGAGAAAAGAGTGAGCAAGTACGCCCGACCCACTGCCTCCCTCATTCACCTTATCATCCAAACAAGCCCACAGCCCTTTTCCTATCATCACCGCTCAAAGGGTTAGAGATTTTCGTTTCGTTTGTTTTTGGCAGTCTAGCCCATGCCCATCTTCCAAAGGCGAAAAAGAACCTGCACTTTATATGAAGCAAAAAGAGTTTACCCTAATTACAGTGGTCACTCTGCAGACAAAATAAATCTCCGTTTTGGTTTTAATAGATATCCTTAAAGCAAATAGGAAATGTTAACTCTCACATTGACGCTAAAGAAAACCTAAAATAAAAATAATTATATAACTGTCTAGTAAATTGGTTTTTAGTCTATTTAAGATTTAGCATTACCATGGCAATATTGCAAGAAAAATATATTAGTTTCAATTCAAGACTTGTAGTTGTATTCTATACCAAGTTTTTAGCTGACACTCGTTGATTCCCGTTTCCGTTTTTGTTTTTTCATTTTCGTTTTATTTCTTGTTGATCTCTTGGTGCCGCTTTCGCCCAGTTCTTTCCGGAAAGATGAAGTTCCGCGCCCTCATGCAGGATGCAATGTACATGCGCGAATTCCAAGCCATTGTGGCCACATTGGCCAAACTGGCCAAGGATTGTGTAATGATCCTAGGCGACCGGCAGATGCACTTCATTGTAAACGAGGACCAGAGCTCCGCTGCGTCGCCCTTAGTTTGGGCGACCATTGCAGCCGATGAGTATTTTCCAGAGTATCGCATGGAAGCTGCCCGGTCGGATCAGGAGTATATAGTCCTGAGCATGTCATCGGCAAATCTTGGTAGAGCTCTATCCGTCCTCCGCGGTGGAGGTGTCAGCATGTGTAAATTAAAGCTGCAGAGAATTCAGTTTCCCTGCATTTCGGTGATTGCCTCCGTGCAATCGTCATCATCATCTGAAGCCCGAGAAGTGGTCCACGATGTACCAGTGACCATAATCCCGGCCAGTGATTGGGCTGCCTATGTGGTGCCAAGGGTGCCGAATTCCCAACTGGCGTTGAGTTTGCCATCGCTGCGTTTGCTGCGCAGTCTTATAGATAAACTGAAGAATATATCACCCAGTCTTGAATTCCAAGCCAGTTTTGATGGAGAGCTCAGCGTGATAGCCGCCTCTGAAATGTCCACGGTGACCAGTCGATTCCAGAAATTATTGCCACGATCTCTGACTGTATCTCAGCAAGAAGCCTCCTGTTCCGTGGATTCTCGTAAAGCCTCGGCATTCTTTGGAGCCCTGCAACTCTCCAACGAGGAACTTACAATTGGGATCGATCAGGAACACTCCATTCATCTACAAATCGATGTTCGACAGGATGTGGTCCTGCATTCCATCCTTCCCGCTGTCTGTGTGTAGTTTATATTGTAAACAAACAGCAAATCAGCTGCCCTTTAATAAGATTTTTCGAAATATTGTCATTTCATCAGAAAAAGTGTTTTATTTTATAATTGGATCCAACAATATTCATATGTTAATATCCAAAACTATTCTTCATTATACTGTTATCCCTTTACGTGGGCTAAACTATCTGACGTAACCTTCTTTGTATCCATTTTAAAATTTTTTGAACACCGATAACAAACTTTCCGAAATATAACGCTGCGAAGTAATACAGTCTTTCACGAGCTGAGTAATTTGAAATAAAAAAATAAATATGATAATCCCGTTTTTGTCTGGTATTTATGATACGAACAAAGTATTACTTGGTGTTCGATTGTCCAACATGTGCTGAACATACCCATATCCGATCGGCTAAGTCGTTTATTAGATATCTTTCGACCAGCTGATATTTATTTTGAGTATAGAGGCAAAATGTAAAATAAGTGCAGCTGTTCCTGTTGCAGGCCATTCCTTATCAGTTCTCATACTTATTTAACCTAACCACGAGATAAACAAGCTGATTTTCAAAAGTCCAAAGCAATGCTTCACAAATAGTCTTACAAATAGTAGTATTCTTGCTGTTGAAGTGATTAAGGTTAGACTTTAAATGAGTTTTAGGAGCTAGCTACACTACAAAAACAATCAACAGCTGATTTTAAATTTTGCTCGTATTTACATACATACAAACAAATATAAATAAATCTATATCTTCATTTATGTACTGACGACTTGAGCACACTCTCGGTGCTCATCGTCACTACGTGGGCGACCATCATCCACAGGGATAACTCAATAATTCTTTAGTGTGGAAAATCTGCCATTAAGCTAAATAGAATTTAGTTAAGGTACACGTACGATATACTGATTTTTCGCCAAACGAAAGTTAGCAAGCTCTTCCGCTTTATCTTTATCATTGTTTTCCTATGCCCCAAATTCGTCATCAGCCGTGGCCTCATTTCGCCCTCTTTCTTTTTGTATGTGTGTATCTCTTTTCTCCCTCCCCAAGCTCAGTTGCAGTGAGTGAAAGAGCAAGTTGCCGCCTGCTTGCATATTCATAAAATGCTGTTACTTGTTTTTATTATTTTTTATTTTTTAAAAACCATCCTCTTGCTCAAGATTTCAATTTTCTTGCTCCTACTGAGCTTGCAGAAAACCACTGATTATTGAGCTATCATTTGTATAATTAATAAAGTTTGTGGGGCATATTTTTTTAATTAATTAAAGTTGGATTAACTAAATAGTTTTTTTTCATGCACACACAAACACACTTGCTCCTTTTGAGGAAGTCAGCTGAGTACATTTGATACGTGGGCGACCCTATTAGAATTGTTTTAAATTGTTAACAACTCTCACTCATTCTCTCGCACACGAATTTTCCGTCTTGCTACCTGCCACGCGATCAGCTGATCGCAGAGGGGAGGAAGGTGAACTGTAATAACGGGCCTCCACACAGGTACATGAAAAATGAGCGAGAGAACAAATCGACAAAGAGTACAGAAGCAGCGAGTGTGGAGCGACCCCCAAAAAGAACAAAGAGGCTAGTCTTACTCTCCCTCAATTCGACATGGCCACACGGCCATTTTGAGTGGAAACAAATCAGGAATTTCAACTTATTTATATATTTTGTATATTTCAAATCAATCTTTTCACCAATATCATATTAAGAAGAGGCTTAAAGAAGGCAGTTGGGCTACAAGTACTACGTAGATAGAAATAGAGTGAAAGAGAGAGGGGTTTGTTGACCTCATTCTCAGGGGTTGAGTGACCTGTTTTCGCGGGGATTGAGTTTTTCTAGTCGCTGGTTAATTGGGTTCTTAATGCAACTAGGGGCATACTTTGTGAATTGTATTCTTACAAAATACTTGTTAAATATTAAACGCCAGCATGGGGATTCTAGGGATATGGTTATCTGACCCCGAATAGCGTTTCACTCGTTCTCTTCCACTCAAACAGAGACTCTCAGTGGGGCGCTCTCGCTTCGCAGTCGCCATTTTCCGTTGAACGCTGCCGACGTTTCTGTAGTCTCTTTTTCTGTTTCATTCGCGAGTTGGATTTGAGTGCGTGCAGAGCTGAAAAGTCAGAGGAAAATGCAAACGACTGATTTTCTATATACCCGATACATACTGTGTGAAGGTGCTGCTGTTTATATAATTTAAAGTATTACGCTGCATTGGACTTGACTTAAAAACGAAATTCTTGCATGCAAATCGCACAAATTGTGTATGCATCAAGTTTTGCTCCTCGCTTGATTTCGTTATATTGTTGTACATACTGAGACTTATTTTTCTCCACCTCCTCTTCCTCTTCCTCCTTTGTGTGTGTGTGTTTGTGTCGGTGTATACGTCGTCATGCGCTTGCCCTCGTGCGCTCTCTTTCTCTCACATGCAGCGCCGTGTGCTCCCCTTTGCGTTTTTCTTTTTCTTTAATTTTTTTATACAATCGAAATTTAATTATTTTCATTTTATTAATAATTACAAACTACCAGAGAGATTAAGTTGAATTGGCCGTCTTAAGTTACTTTTTGCTTTCTGTTTTTCGCCTTGTGGAAAGTGCAGCCAGTAATGTGTATAACTGTATATACCAGACGTCGAGATTGTGAGAGTGTTGGTGCCTGTCTGTATGCGTATATGCTTTATTGTGTACATAACGAGTTGTGTAAAGGCCCGATACTATTATGTGGCTTTATACTTGAATTTTTCACTGGATATACACACTTCTGATTGCCCTGCTCTTGGCAACAAGTTTTCCATTGCGACCTTGCCTCTGAAAACCCCAAGTATTCCCCGAGTGTGGCGTAGAAACCTTCGGAGTTTAATTGTTGCATGCCTGCCCACTGCCACCCAGCGGATCGCTCGCCCACCCAGTTGATAGGGTTGCCAGGTGGCGGTTCTATTGCGTTTTTACTTCCATCCGACCAAGTCGAACTACGTAATTCCCTTTTCGGGGGAGTGCGACACAATTCGCTTTGAGCAAACGGTTCCCACTTAAAGGCCACAGCACAGGGCAATATTATAGCACTAACGGAAAATATTTGATATCTTTTAAAGTATTTTTATTGTTGAAGTTTTGATAGTTTCCCCTGTCTATTTCTTCTCTAGATTTCATATAAATTGTTTAAATGAGTCGTAAGTTGGAAGAAAGGAACTACCTTAATTAACAGTTAGCTGTAATTAACAATGAATTTGATAAATATTTATAAATGGCCTCTTTTAGAGGTTCTTCTTTTAAGAGAATTACAAAAGATACATTATTACGACTCAAACGCGCTGTGCTGTTATCTTGACCCCAGCTGTCAGATACGTCGCTGTGTTGGTCATGTGTAGGCCGTCCCGCTCGCACGCTCAGCTGTGCGTAGGCAGGTTTCGTAACACTTGGAATCGGAAAGGGAGGGAAAACGCTACTTTGCGATGGGGGAATGGAAAGCGGAAAATAGAAAACTTGCTAGGGCAGCCAGCCCTACTACTAGTCACTGTGCCACTATTGGGACCAGCTTCAATATGCGCTCGACTGCGTTTTTACAACGATATTCAAATAAGTTACAAACAATGCCAACAACACAGCACGCACAATGCATAACGAGCAGGGGAAAAATTAAGAAGGGGTGGAATGGTTGGATGGGAGGGCAGCGTAGCACACACAGACACAAATTGTTATCAATTATGCTCCCGGGCCAGGGTTGTCGCACTCCCGCATAGTTTCTGGGGGTTGTCAGGGTAATTTGCGTCTTACTACTATCGAAATTCTCATTTGAACCACCAACTCTCGCACTTAGTAGACTCCCAAACTCTAAATATAAACGGAATACTACAGCTTCTATAATTATCAATTTTACGGAAGGAGGTTTGTTGTGGTATTAAAAAATGTTAAGCTGAGTTTTAGAGTAAAGGAGGAAAGAATTCTGCTCCTGCCTGAGTCCCCTCAATTGTTTCACATTTTTAAATTGACTATGAAAGGCAGCAACCACAAAGCAGTCGCCATATGTTGGAGTTGCCACACGCAAAGCAACTCGCACACACACACTGGCAGACGTACTCACACTCGCACACTCGTGCATGAAGGCGCTGCCATTTGTGGCCTCGCTTATTTTTTCGTTTGTGCTTTTGGTGTGAAAAACTTGTGGGGCAGCGATACGAGTAGATATAGTGGCTGTGGTGTGTAGATTATAAGACCCAGGTCGGGGCGATGTCGACAATTGTCCAGTTTGGTTAAATGTTCTCAATAAAATTATAAATCTACAAATGACCGCCTGTAGAATGAAATGTTTAAGATTTTTAAGTTTAAGATTACGATATCAGTTATCAGTTCGTCATTTCAAGGGTGTACTGTGATTGAATTAAATAAAAACGCAAAGAAAAAACATGTTCAGTCTTGTATCACGCTGCCATCTCTGACCGACGAAAAACAAATGAAAACTCTGTCTCAGCCAAATACACCTAATTTTCCAACAAACCAAAACCGTTGTCGTCGTCTGTTTGGTCTGTTGTGGGTTTCATTTTAACGGCCTTGAACTCAATTTTTTTGTATTCGCATTTAATTTTATAAATTTTTTTCTATGTGCTTATGTATTATTCGGTTTAAGCTTGCCTGTGCAGTTCGTGTTTGCCTATTAAATTTGAGTGGAACTGTCATTGAAGCAGCTCAAAAACTGGAAGTGAAAAAATGATAAAGTAAACCGAGTCGTAAAAGGGCAGACATGTTCGAACTACGCATTTTTTGGGTTATGGCGATACATATCGGCTGGTTTGAGGGTTTCCCAATTCATACGTATGAAAAGGGCGCAGATCAAAAACAGAACACGTTCTGATTTAAGAAGGGGAAGCATTCAACGGCAAAGGCAAAAAGCCTCTGCCTTTCTGGTTTTTCTTTCATTCCGTCTTCTTTTCTATCTGGCAGCGAAGCAAGCATGGCAGCGCTCACTCACACACGCTCGCAAAACTTGTTTCTCGCTCGCACACACATAGGAAGAGGGGGCAGATAGCCAACACATACACAGGCCGAAGCACGCTGGGAATTACGAAAAGCAAAACATAAACAAAACGGCCGAGAACAGCTGATTACCAGCTGTGCGCGAGTGTATGTGCGCTCAATTTTCTCACTCAAAACATTTGCTCTCTCTCCCTCTCTCTCACTCTCTATGCATGGTTCTCTCATACTCTCGCTTGCTTGCACGTGTCGGTGGCTGCTGCTGCCAAACAGCTGTTAACTTATTTACAGTTTTCACATGTTGACAAATGCGCTCAAGTGTGTGCGGAGGGGTGTTCTCCTGAGTTTCTGAGTACGGTGGTGTGTATCTTTTTCTAGGTGGTGTATATATGCATGTATTATCTCCATTGTTATCAGTTTTTCGTTTTTTAGTTCTCATTGCTCTTTAGCGGTGCCAACATGGCTTTTGTCTTGCAGGAAAAATTAATTTGTTTAAAAACTAAATAGAGGAAGTTGGAATATAGAATATAACATATTTATATATGTTTTTAATATACTCAAGAAGTGCACTCTACTAAAGTGTAAAAAAGTTTTGTAAATTGTTAGTTTGAACTTGGTGAAAGGTAAATGTAATTTTACTAAGAATAAAATTTGAAGCAATTAAAATAGAAAGCCGCAATGCCCCTGCTTACAGTGAATAATATTTATTAATAATATAATATCGCCAATATTGGTTATTAATTCAACTGTAAAACGATGCTAGTCCATTAAATCTTATTGTGACCCTATTTGGGAGATAAATTGGCTTATTAAGCTGTTAGCTGCATTTAAACGTTCATTGATTTAAATCAATAGATGTGAATAAACATACATGTGGTCGTGGCATTTTCCATTGTCTGCGTGTTGTACCTGTCCTGAACAAAAAAAAATCCCTTTTAGCAATGTCCGTTTCGCTCTCTTTTGCCTGTCTTTTCTCTCTCCCTTTTTCCGTCTACCCCTGATTTGAGTTGAGCCGGTTTTTCACATTCACTTGAATGCTATATAGAGGCCCAAAGAGTGACATGTATTCTGTTGTATCTCATGTGTGTGTTTTCGGTTCTACTAGTTCTGTGGGCTCTCTCGGCTGTGTTCTCCATTTGGACGCTACCTACTCATGATTTCAACATTTCCTGTCTGCTCGCCGATCACTTTGGTTGTCTCCATTTCAGTTTTCTGCACTTTTGAGTTCCTGGGGTGAGACAAAGGTTCATTTATTTTTCAATTTCCCTTATGGCTATTTTTATCTACAGATGAATTTAGACGGATAACTTCATTATCCACCATGTGATACGTTTTATTTTACTATTCTGTCTCGCATTGTTTTAACAGAATTTTCTTATATTTTATTGCAGCACAAAACTCTGTCCGACGAAGCAAATAATAAAGGGAATCGGCAAAAAGTAAACCTGTGAAACAGAAAAGTGCATAAAAACAGATCAATGATCGATTATCATGTTATAACTGAACAAAAAGGACAAAAAACAGCAAAAACGTCGTTTAAATCTAATTTTAGAGACAATTTTCACGATATACTCGTTATCGCATCATCGATTCAAAAAGTAAACATTTCGAGATCAATATTCAATTATTGGTTGTGTTGGCATGTTAAGTGTGTTCGATGCCGGTGCGGTTAAGTGTCGTCTATGGCCGAATCCGTTAAAAGTCAATCGCTCTCTGCATTGACGGAGGGGCAGCACAACGACGGTAGTAATACAGCAACGGGAGTAACACCTACAGCATTAGTTAATAATACTGCTGCTGTCAATACAACAACAACATCAAATCACTCGTCACAGCGGCGACGCAACAAAAACCATAGCAACAAAAGCCACAGCAAGAACAAGAAACGCAACAACCCCCATCCCACATCACCATTGTCCTCTGCTGTCGTTACATCCGTCGAAGTAGTTTCAATAGCAAAAGCAACTGCATCATCCTCCGCCACCCGTCGTTCGTGCAGTCAAGGTCGCCACTCCTCTGCAGCAATTAACAACAATAACAACAACAACATAAGCAAGGAGCCCCATATTTCCAAGCGCAACACCATCCCGACCAATCCTGGTGACCAATCGATTTCACCAGGCAGTCGCAAGCGTCAGCTTCAACAACAGCATAACAGCAGTAACACCACTAGCAACAGCAGCAGCAGCGGTAGCAACAATCGCAGTAGTAGCCATCAATGTAAGTTTATTTATAAATGCGTAGAGTTGACAATATGGAAGGAAAAGCGAAAGAGCTGTAGGGATTTGAAATTGTTTGGGATAAACCATTTTATTTTTCTTATTTATTATTTGTAAAATGTTGCCTACTCTTAGACATAATTTGAATTGATTTTTCTACCTACCTAGTAAAAGGACTTTATAAATAGCCAGAATAGTTCCCTCAGACGTAAACGACATAATTTTAGATGCTACTTACTTTTTGTACTTTTGTCAATTTAAGAATTTGTAAAATAATTGTCCAAATTTCAAACCCCAGCCAATCGTTTCCTTCATCCCCAGCTATAAAAAATCCCTTGGACCAAGAAAAAAAGAAAAAAAAAATATTGCCGTCTATTTAGTGGTTAATAAGAAATACCTCTGATTTCTCTCCGATGCCTTTTCCAGCGTTGCACGGCGGAGATCAGCTGGTGGAGCTCGGGTCGCCGATAAGAAAACGCCGTCGGCAGCCGGCAGAGCACAATAGTCACGAGTCCTTGGGATTAGAACTCGGCGGAGGCGCAGCCGGAGTTACTGAACATACGCCGCATCCGGCATTCGGCGCCGATTGTGTGGCCCAGCGCACTCGCTCCAAGACCGTTTCCCCGGACGATCTACCCAGCACAAGCAGGGCAGCGGCGCGTCACCAGCACTACCAGATTCAAGCCAATACTAGCTCCAGCAGCTTCCCGGGCACAAATAGTAGCAAACGGAAGGCCAGCCCCGGCGGATCAAGGTCTGTGGCAGAGGACACTCCTCAGCGAGGTGCAGCCGGCTCTGCTCGCACAGTTGGCAGTGGAAATCTGCTAAACTATTACCGCAAGACACGAAAGGTCAGCCACACGCGCTCCTCTCAGAAGTTAAACAAGCAGCCAGTTCAAAGGGCAGAGGAAGCGGCTGCAACCAACGTCAGTGAGACTCGCCTGCAGGGACCTGCAGCAGGACCCAGCGGATCTAGCAGTAGCAAGTCGATTGTGTCCAGAAAGTATAGAAAGAGTTTGCGCCACTCGCAGCAAAATCAACTGGACGCAGAGATCTCCGGATCATCGGGAACTGGAACCGAAGCTGGAGCTGAGGCACAGCAGCCGGAGCACGGGAATCTGGACGTGGAGAGCCAGTTGCCTGCCGTAGAGACGTCTTTAAATACCCCAGAGGCCACAGTCAACCACACTCAGGGACAGTTGGAGGCGGAGAGCCAGTCTGAAGAGCAGGACGACAACGACGACGACGAGGAGGAGGACGACGACGAGGAGGAAGAAGAGGAGGAGGAGAGATTCTACGACATTGTAAACTCGGCTGACTCGTCCTACGGGGAAGACGCCCAGATAGTTGCCGAAGAGGACGAGATCACAGAAGAAGAAGAAGTCGACGACGAGGACGACGACATCGAGGAGGACGAGGATATCGACGAGGAGGACCTCTCGGACAGTGATCTTGCTCATCAACTAATTGGTGAACTTAGTGGTGAGTTTAAGCGATTTCCTGCTTTTTCAGTGTGCACTGCATCCATCTGCTTAAACTTTTAAATCGAATCGTATGTTTGTAGACCTGCTTTGTAAATATTTACGTAAATCATTTTTGTTTTTCCCCCTATTTTTGTTGTGTAGATATTAGAATTGTCCTTTGAAATTGCAGTTGAAAGTTTCACTTAAACCTTCAACTATTCAGAACTATTTAGGTTTTGGCATGCTTATTAACCTTCTTCTATTAATATCATTTCTCCCTAAAGGCAATAGGTTATTATTTATTTCAAAATCTTTAACTTATTATTTTGCCTAAAACTGCTCACTTGAATAGGAGAGAACGTTTTTTAAAAAATTGAGGAGCCATAAAAATAGGAGTTGTTGAATTGTTGAATATAAAATAATGTAAACGATTGTTTGCCTTTTTATGAATCGAATTCAAAATGCGCAGTAAATTATTATTAAAATCTTTTAATTATTATAATACGTTTCCTGAAAAGCTCAACAATATCTTTCTAAATTTGATAGATTTCCAAGCTTAAATTGAAATGTTTTAGTCTACAGTGTTGCCATTTATTTTTTTGGCTAGACAATGACTTTCATTTTTTGCATTGCTGTTGGCATAATGTGATTTTTATTGTCGTATCAGTTCGTGCATTTGTTATCAGTAGGGAGAAAAAAAAAAAACAAATACAACAAGAATACTTACACATTGACGAAGCATTTCTTCTACGAAGTGCTTTCGTCTTGCCGATAGCTATTCCCCCCAATGTCTACTGTATATTGTTTTTGCGATTTTGATAAAAAGGCAACAAAAATGTTGGCCGTGCCAACGCACTCAAAAATGCCCGAGACAAGCGATCGGGCTGGCAGTCTGAATTCGTACATTGCGCCGTCTGGAACCGGAATATATATTAACTATATAAATGTATATATATTGTACATAATATTGCGCTGATTAAGACAGTTTCGTAGTCAAAGTGAACCTAGTCGAGGAGTATTTTGTTGCTAAATTGCATGTACGTAACTAAAAACATTTTATAAATGGTTCCAAGTGAGCATTATTAATCCAGGGAAAGTGTTCAAAACTTTTGGCTGTGCTGTCACCTGTGGTCAAACTTATTATCCACCACTATTAGCATTACCTGTACCCACCCATGCACCGGACCCTTTGACCCAACCCCTTCATTGCCCTTCATTTATATTATTTTATTTTTACTGTAAGCCTTTCATTGAATTGCCAAGAAATACGCCCACATTTATAATATAATCCCTCATTATTTGTTTATGTATTACACGATAGAGTTATTATTATTAATGCAAGAATCGGTTGGGGTTTCTTGTATTATTATTTCATATGTTATTCTGAATACACATTTATTATTTTGTGTGCGGGGGTGTCACACTCGAGTGTCAGTGTTGGATAACGACTACAGGCACGCGGACTAGGCAACAACGCCACTAAAAAGAAGTGTTGAGATTGATTTTATTTTCAATTTGGATTTACAAACATATATTTTGATGAACTCTCCCAAAGAAAATGTTTATTTTTTTGCACGTTGTTGTTGTTGTTGTTGTTGCAAATGTAGTTTCTTTCATTTCATTTCAAATCATATGAACTGAATCATTTTTAAAATTAAAGCGAAAAGTGATGAAAATGATCCTGATATCTTCTTATCGCTTGATTTTCGAGTCGAAGAATATATTTCGAAATGCTGAGATGCTTGTGTTGTTGATGATGATGATGATGTTGTTGTTTTTGTGCACAAAAGCAATAAACAAAAAGGCGACTATGGTGCGAGTTTATTTTGGTGTCAACAAAGGACGGCATTTGTGTGTGTGCAGCAACAGCAGCAGCAGCAGCAGAGAAAAAGAGAGAGATGAGAGAGTAATGCAGCAACAGCAACTTTACAGCAGCAGCAACAACAACAACAGCAGCAGCATAAACATTAAGCAGCATATTGGGGAATTAATAACTGAAAGCACCAAGTGCGGTGCGTGTGTGTGTGTGCGTGTTGTGCGCTTTGGGCGCTTAGCTTAGTGTGACAGAGATTTAGTAGCAGCAGCAGTAACAACTGCAAGATCAGCAGCGACAGCAGCAGCAACATCATCATTGTCAGCGACAGAAAGTCGTTCAGTCTCCTCTCCTGATTTCCCCTTGCTATTAATTACCACTTTTTGAAAGCCAAAAATCAAACACACTGCGCTCAAAATAATCTTTTTTTTTTTGCATTAAACATTAAACTTAAAATATATAAAAAAGCAAGCCAAATCAAACAACAAAAACTAACTCCAAAGTAGTGTAGCTGCAAGAAAATAACTTAAAACAAAAACGAATCCAAGAAAAATGAATGAAAACATCAATAAATAAAGCTGTCTTCCCACCACTCTCTCTCTCTCTCTCTCTCTACTCCCTCTACCACCAATTTCTCTCTCTTTCTCTCTGTCACACACACACCCAACCCAGAACAACAACCACGTAAAACAACAAAAAACAACAACACACCAGGAGCAACAACTACCATAAAGGCGACACCAACAGCAACAACGTCGTCCGGTTATCAACAACGTGCCGCCCCCCATGGACAGGGGGCGGGGGGTGGCGGCGGGCCACGTGCCACGCGCAGCAGCAGCAACAACGTTGTTGACTACAGCATTATGCCGCACCTTACGTCGGCAACAGCAACTACCACGCCATATGCCTTGACAGCGCAGCAGCAGCAGCAACAACCGCCACAACCTCCGTCACAGCAGCAGCAGCAAGCACACCAACAACAACAACAACAACAACAACAACAGCCACCTCAACTGCTGCCCACACATCAATTTGCACACTTGTCTTCCTTTGTGACACCAACAGCAGCCGCCGCAGCAGCAGCAGCAGCGGCAGCAGCAGCAGCACACTATCCACCGGCCGCTGCTGCTGCCGCTTACTTTGCACAGCATCAACAGCATCATCAGCAGCATCAGCATCATCAGCCGCAACATCAGCCGCAGCACTATTACCACAATTCAGTGGCCGTGTTGCATCAAACTCCACCACCACACCATTTTACCTCCACAGGCGCCGGACCCCCGCCAGCTCTCTATCAGCAACAGCAGCCGCCGCCTCAGCTTACTCGTTATACGGCAGCAGCGGGAGCGGCAGGAGCGGTGCCAGCAACGGCTACGTTTGTGCCGCCACAGCAACAGGTTACGTACAATCAGCAGCAGCAACAGCAACAGCAACAACACTCCTCACTGCGACGCAGTTCACGTGGCAAGACGGGTTCTTGCGTGAGTTCAGCGGCAGCAGCACAGCAGCAGCAGCAACAACAGCAGCAGCACCACCAGCAGCAACATAGCAACGCTGCTGCTGCTGTACAACAGCATCAACAGCAGCAGTTGCTGCCACCGCCTGGTACCTATCAATACCAACAGGTGGGCGGCAATACCGTTGTTGTTGCCGTGCGTCATCAGCAACAGTTGCAACAGCAGCAGCAGCAGCAACAACAACAGCAATTGGCTTTACATCAGCAACATCAGCAGCAGCAGCGTGCCACGCTCGTGCAGCCGGGATTCTTGTTCAGTTATCGCAGCAATCATCCGCAGCAGCAGCAACATCCACACACACAGCAACAACAACAACAGACGCAACAAATTGTACATCAGGGCCCCAAAGTGACGCATAGCAGTGGTAAGAAGAAGATGAGACGTTGATGATGATGATGTTGAACCCTCTCCTTGCGAGAAAGGAAGACGAAAGAAGTAGGATGAATGGAGAAGAAACCGCAAGCAAACCAAAAAGTCACTAGACAAAACCCCCTTAAATTTATAAAACAGGGTTAACAGGGTTTCATATATAGGAAAGTTCTCTAGGACCAAGAAAGCTCTCACACTCACGCACGCACTTTGGGGTATGCATAGGTTCCTAGTAGAGCTGGAAATTAATCGATTTTGAATGAGTCAGTTTAAAAAAATTCTACAAATACATCCATTAAAATCGAAAATTGAAATATTTATTATATATTTGTAATTTTATTGTTCTTTACTTTTTTCTATCGATATTTGAATTTAAATGTCAATTGTTAGGTGTTCTTCAACGGTTATATGCCATCGGAAATTTTAAATTTATAGAATGATATAACTTTGATTATTTTGTTAGGCCAACGTAGAACATTTTCGATTAATTCAATTCTGATTCGGTTCGCAAAATTGAAAGAAATCGATTATATTTCCAGCTCTAGTTCCTAGGCTGTATTCAATTGTGGTCCGCTGTATAGACCTACAGTTCCCATTATGATCTTTGCTTACTTTAATTTGAACAGGATTTTGTAATCAAATTCAAAACAATTGTGGTGAGATGAGTATTTCGTCGCTTTCAAAATTTGCTAACAATTTTAGTTACATTTTGAATTTCTCTTTGAAAATTCTTTCCGAAAATGTAAAGAAAAACTTCTTGCAATATTGTACAAAATATGTAGTATCCTGGTCTATGTTCTCTTTTTGGTGCTGGCTTTAGTTTAGGTGATAATACTACCCATAATGCACTGAAAGAAAAATCAAATAGCGCACTTTCCCCTCAGACCCTCTCTCTCGCTGTCTCTTTTCACCTGTCTCCCGCTCGCCCATTCTGCGTTGCTTTGCTCGCGGTGTCTGCCCCAAAATAAGATCCCAAAAATTAATTGAATTAAATTAATAAATAGAAAGCTAAACATTGTTTTCAATTTCTCTCTCTCTCGCATCCTGCCCACTCGCTGTCGCTCCGTGTTCCTTGATCACCCGTTTTGTCTTCGCCTTCGTCTCCCCCTTATCTGATTAGCAGCTTCGGATGCTTTAACATATAGTTTGATGGCACAACAACCGCCAAGTGGACCGCCGCATGCAGGTGGACAGCAACTAACGCCAGGTAAACGTACAACCTATCGATCAGTATACATCATATGCGCACTGTATTCCCCCCACACACATTCTGCTTTTGATTTGATATTATTTTTCACCCCCCCAAAGACACAAAGCACACATACAGAGGTGACCCCACAGGTGGCAGCACACTTGATATTTTTCGTTATTATTTTTACCCATTTCCCTACTGTATTCCTAACCCAACCTTAGCTTACGTTTTAGTTTTGCTCTTTTAGTCTTAATTTAGTTACATTTAATGTATTTATATTGTTTGTTGTACTTCCATTGATTAGACCTTAAATTATTTTCCAACGTCATAAAGGAATTTTGCAGAAATCTTGATGGATTTAAAATCAAAAACCCAGCTATTTTTGACTTTCACGTCGAAAGTAATGGTCCATGAAATTTTAATTTACTCTTGAATAGAGCTGAAAATAAAAAGGATGTTCTCTAAATAGATTTTTTTGTTAAACAATTCTACAAGTAAATCGCTTAAAATCGATAACGGAAATAATTTAAATTATATATGGATTTACATCATACGTACGTATATAACTTTTTCAATTAAGTCGATTCGGTAAATGGCCTTCCTCGAGACTCGCATTGTTAAAAATGTCGATTAATCGATTATAGAATCAATTTTATTTCCAGCTCTAAGTCTGGATATTTGAAATCAACTGAATTTGTATTTGAAAGTATTCTTACAACCATTCTAAAAATCATCAAAATCATTAGAACAGATTTTTTGATAGGCTTCCGGATTAGTTTCAAAATTCACAACATGGTAGCCTGAGCCTTTCCTCTCCTTTGTTTTTTTCCCCCCACATATTTGTTTCATGTTCCTTCGTACTCACGAATAATAGAATCTCAAGCCTATCCCCTAAATGTTTCCAAACGCCGCAATGTCCGACCTTGATACTAACGATCCGTTTTTTGCCTTCCTTCGGGACGCGTCTCTAGGTGCCAACTCTGCCAATCTCAGCATTGTTGCGGCCGCTCTGAGTGCCGCACGTGACATCGGAGGAGGAGGAGCAGGAGGCGCGGGAGGAGCAGTACCAGCCACTGGAGCAGCAGCTGCATCTGGAGGAAACACCAGCGCCGTGGGCGCGACGAGCAGCAACAACAGTGCCGGCCAACCAGCCAGCAATAGCAACAGCAACAATGTAACCGCAGCTGGGTCGGGGTCTGTTCCTGGTGGCGGCGGCGGCGGTCACACCACCACAGGGACGACGAGCAGCGGCAGCCAGCATGGCGGCGGATCGGGCGGAGCGGCTGCAGCCGCCGCCGATTCGGAGAGCGATGACAGTGAGGTGGGTCGCTTGCAGGCCTTGCTCGAGGCTCGCGGACTGCCGCCACATCTGTTCGGTGCTCTGGGTCCAAGGATGACGCACATCCTCCATCGGACTATTGGCAACAGCAGCAGTTCGAAGGCGAATCAACTACTGCAGGGACTGCAATCCCATGACGAGTCCCAGCAACTGCAGGCTGCCATCGAAATGTGCCAGATGCTGGTAATGGGCAATGAGGATACCCTCGCTGGCTTTCCCATCAAGCAGGTTGTGCCTGCCCTCATCCAGCTGCTGCGCATGGAGCACAACTTTGACATTATGAACAATGCGTGCAGGGCTTTGGCCTACATGCTAGAGGCACTGCCCCGATCCTCGGGAACCGTGGTGGAGGCTGTTCCGGTGTTCCTTGAGAAACTCCAGGTCATCCAGTGCATGGATGTGGCCGAGCAGAGTTTGACGGCATTGGAGATACTCTCGCGGCGTCATAACAAGGCCATTCTGCAGGCAAATGGCATCTCGGCCTGCCTTACTTACCTGGATTTCTTCTCGATTGTGGCTCAGCGTGCAGCTCTTGCGATTGCAGCCAACTGTTGCCTCAACATGCACCCGGAGGAGTTTCACTTTGTGTCGGAGAGCTTGCCTCTGCTAGCACGTCTCCTCTCGCAGCAGGACAAGAAGTGTGTGGAGAGCGTGTGCTCTGCCTTCTGCCGCCTGGTGGAGAGCTTCCAGCAAGATGGCCAGCGCCTGCAGCAGATTGCCAGTCCCGATCTCCTGAAGAACTGTCAGCAACTATTGCTGGTCACCCCGGCCATTCTAAACACGGGAACTTTTACGGCCGTGGTGCGAATGTTGAGCCTGATGTGCGGCAGCTGCCCGGATCTGGCAATATCGCTGCTGAGGAACGATATAGCGGCTACCCTGTTGTATTTGCTAACTGGAAATGCAGAGCCGGCGGCGGCCAGTGCCACCCACGTCGAGCTGATCTCACGCTCACCCTCGGAGCTGTACGAACTGACCTGTCTTATTGGTGAGTTAATGCCGCGTCTGCCCTTGGATGGCATCTTTGCCGTGGACTCGCTACTGGACAGGCCCACGCTGAATACTCAGGATCAGGTGCACTGGCAGTGGCGCGATGATCGTGGCTCCTGGCATAATTATTCCACCATTGATTCGCGGCTAATTGAGGCGGCCAACCAGAGCAGCGAGGACGAGATCAGTCTGAGCACCTTTGGACGCACATACACCGTGGATTTTCATGCCATGCAGCAGATCAACGAGGATACGGGCACCACGCGCCCAGTGCAGCGTCGTCTTAATCACAATTATGTGGCGCCCATGACGGCAGGACAGGATTTGACCACCACCAACACAGCTACAGCGGCATCTGGAGGAGCTTCTACCTCCGCGGCAGCAGCTGCGGCAGCCTCAAATAACAACAACAACAATAACAATAACAATCCACCAAGCAGCACCAGCAGTGGCAGCCAAGCCAAGCGTCGGCCTTCCCTAGATGCCAGGATTGCCTGCCTTAAGGTAAGTCCCTTAAATCCTATTTAATTCGCTTTAAACAAATATATAATTTTGATTTCTTTTTAAAGGAGGAACGCGGCCTGGCAGCGGATTTCATCAAGCACATATTCAATGTGCTGTACGAGGTCTACAGCTCATCGGCAGGACCGAATGTGCGCTATAAATGCCTGCGTGCCCTCCTCCGGATGGTCTACTATGCCACGCCGGAGCTGCTGCGGCAGGTTCTCAAGTATCAGCTGGTCTCCAGCCACATTGCCGGCATGCTGGGCAGCAACGATCTGCGTATTGTTGTAGGAGCCTTGCAAATGGCCGAAATCCTGATGCGCCAGCTGCCCGACGTCTTTGGCACTCACTTTAGACGTGAAGGCGTCATCTACCAGTTCACCCAACTCACGGATCCGAATAATCCCATTTGCGCTAATCCATCGCCAAAGCCACTAAGCACGACGGCCACGCCCACCGCTAACGCGGGCGGATCTCAGTCGGCACCGGCCTCTGCCAATAGCCTCCAGGTGAATCCCTTCTTCATGGACAGTGCTCCGGGGTCATCAAGTGCTTCGACAACCCCAAGCAGCAGCAGCAGCAAACATCAGTCATATAGCGTGAAGAGCTTCTCGCATGCCATGAACGCTTTGACGGCCAGTGCCAAGGGAGGAGCAACTGCCGGGCCAGTAGACACCCCTGGCACCTCGGCGCCCGCTGCAAGTGGTTACAATTATAGCAGCTCGGCGCCATCCTCATCATCAGCTGCGGCTGGAGCGCCTGCCGCTGCCTTTTTTGCGGCTCAGCAGGGGGATCCCCGGCAGTATGTGCACTTCCAGCAGCCGGCGGTGCCAGCGCCACCACCCCAGTTGGAGCTCCTGCCACCGACTGGTGTACAACAGGTTGTGCCACAGGTTATTTACCAGCCGCAACAGCAGCAGGCAGCCCACTTGGTGGTGGCCTCAACCAGCAGTGCTGCTGCCTCTGCATCCTCGGCATCCTCCTCATCGTCGTCCTCGGCCTCGGCACTGCAGCACAAGATGACGGACATGCTAAAGCGAAAGGCGCCGCCCAAGCGCAAGTCGCAGAGCAGCGGCAGGGCCAAGTCACGTCAGGAGGATGCAGCCTCCGTTGCCGCAGGTTCAGGAATTGGAGCAGGAGGAGCCACGTCAGCGTCAGCCAGTTCCGCCATGCACGAACTACTCAGCCGAGCTACGAGTAAGTCATATTAAGGGCTTAATCCCTTTCCAGGATGGATTTATTTTCTATTTGCTTTCCAGGTCTTGGTAGCGGCACTGGCGGCAGGAGCACGCCTAGCTCTGGCAGCGGGTCCGGTGGCTCAAAGTCTCGCTTCAATGCTGGCGGCAACTCGACCAGCGCCGGTTCAAGCAAGTCATCCTTCCTGGCTTCCCTCAATCCGGCACGCTGGGGTCGCCAAACAACGGCGCACCACCATCACCACCAGCAGCAGCAACAGCAGTCGCAGCAGCACCAACACCACCATGGCCTCTCCAAAGATTCCGGCAATGCCAATGCTGGAACTGGTTCTGCATCCGGCTTGGCCTACACAGTGACCCAGCATGGAGCTAGCGCTGGCGCCCAGGGAGGACTGAACGCAGCTGCCGTTGCGGCCAGCATCAGCAAGAGCATTTCCCATGCCAATCTCTTGGCGGCGGCCAATCGGGAGAGAGCCCGCCAATGGGTGCGGGAACAGGCCATAGACTTTGTCAAGCGCTACACGGAGCAGGAGGCCAGGAGGAGCAAAAGTGTTTCGGAAAGTGGAACATCTCAAAGTGGAAACAATGGAGCCTCTGGATCCTCTTCAGCGGCGGGCAACAATGCCCCGCTGTCGACCGCGGGCAGCACCAATGTCCTGGAGCGTCTGTCCAGCATCTTGTTCAAGCTCAATGGCAGCTACCACGACTGTCTGGATGCCCTTCTGGAGCTTAAGACAATCCTCCTGGAGAGCGACATCTCGCCGTTCGAGGTGAACCATTCGGGCCTGATCAAGGCCATGCTCAACTACATGACCAGCGAGTCGGGCCTGGTGGAGCGTGATGCGCGTCTGCGTAGCTTTATGCACGTCTTTGCCGGCCTGCCACTGGAGCCTCTGCTGCAAAATGTTGGCCAGCTGCCCACCATTGAGCCCGTGGCATTCAGTGCCTTTGTGGCTAAGCTGAACGGCTGCGTTACGCAGCTGGAGCAGTTCCCCGTGAAGGTGCATGACTTCCCGGCCGGTCCAGGCGGGCGCTCCAACCAGAGTGCGTTGCGGTTCTTCAACACTCATCAGTTGAAGGTGAGCTTTTAGCTGAGCTAAAAATATAAATTCCCCCTTAATACCAGTTTTTTCCTTTAACAGTGCAACCTGCAGCGCCATCCGCAGTGCAGTAACCTGCGTCAGTGGAAGGGTGGCACCGTCAAGATCGATCCCTTGGCCATGGTCCAGGCCATCGAGCGGTATCTGGTGGTGCGCGGGTATGGTGGCATCCGTGCCGACTCGGACGACGACAGCGAGGAGGATATGGATGACAATGTGGCCGCTGTGGTAATGACTCAGGCGGGCTTCAAGCACAAGCTGCAGTTCACCATTGGGGAGCATGTGCTGCCCTACAACATGACCGTGTATCAGGCGGTCAAGCAGTTTTCTCCGCTGGTCAGTGAGCAGCCGGAAACGGACAATGAGTCAGAGACTCTGTTGGGCAACGCCAGCATATGGGTGCAGCAGCACACGATCTATTATCGTCCGGTCGAGGAGGAGGCTACTCCAGGGGCTGCGGCCTCCAGCAGCAGTTCGTGCAGCAGCAGTGGTGTCCAGAAACAGCAGCAGAGCACCACCTCTAGTTCAGCTTCCAGCTACGCGAATGCCTCCACCTCGTGCTCCTCGTCGTCGGGAGTGGCCAGCGGAGGAGGATCCTCCTCAAAGAAGGCTCACAAATCCAGCAGCAAATTTATGCGCAAAAAGACGGAACTGTGGCACGAGGGGATCGCCCCGGGTGTGATCTCTGCCCTGAAGCCATTCCTTAGCAGCTCGCTGCCTGGCGATGTGGTGACAGTGCAGGACGCTTCGCTGGATGCCCTGTGTATGCTGCGCGTGATCCACGCTCTTAATCGCCACTGGGAGCATTTGTATGGCTGTGTGGTGCGGCAGAACATCGTTCCGCAGGCCGAGTTTGTGCACCCGAAGATCACGGCAAAGGCTAACCGCCAGCTGCAGGATCCGCTGGTCATTATGACGGGCAACTTGCCACAGTGGCTGCCCCAGATCGGCATGGCCTGTCCGTTCCTCTTCCCCTTTGAGACGCGACACCTGCTCTTCTATGCCACCAGCTTTGATCGCGATCGCGCCCTGCAGCGACTGTTGGACACCACGCCGGATCTGAATGCTGCCGAGTCCTCCGAGAGGGTTGCTCCGCGTCTGGATCGTCGCAAGCGGGCCATTTCCCGGGCGGAGATCCTCAAGCAGGCGGAGCACATCCTGCAGGACTTTGGCCATTCGAAGGCGCTTCTGGAGATCCAGTATGAGAACGAGGTGGGAACGGGTCTGGGACCAACGCTGGAGTTCTATGCCCTCGTCTCAGCCGAGCTGCAGCGCACCGATTTGGGTCTGTGGAATGGCAGCGATAGCTACAAACAGAACTCGGTGACCATTGTGGATGTGGTGAAGGCCAGCAGTGCTGTGCTGCACATTGAAGATGCTCTCGAGGCAACCACAATGGAACAGAGTCCCCCGGCAGCACTTGTAAGCAGCACCACCACCACCGCCAACACAACGACAGCTGCGCCACCACCCACCCGCTCCAGCAGTCGCTCCCATGTCCTTAGGGGTGCTTCAGCTGGGCAGCAGCCACAGCCTGTGGTGGAGCACAGCTCCTCTAGCGGCGGTGAGAATGCGTTAAATATGATCATCGCACAGCAGCAATTTAGTGATATAAACTCGGCGGCGGAGACAGACAATCCCAGCAGCACCACCACCACCACCACTACCACCAGCATAGTGGTGGAGCAAAGCACCACAACCACGAATCACTCTAGCACAACCCTAAACACGACCATGACGAGCTATGTACATGCAGTGCATGGCCTATTCCCTCTGCCCCTGGGCAAATCCTCGAAGCTACCGCAGATGACCAAGGCCAAGGCCAAGTTCAAGTTCTTGGGCAAGTTCATGGCCAAGGCGGTGATGGACAGTCGAATGGTAAGCCAAGACTCTAATTGTGTACTCTTTGTGATCCTAATTGGTTCATTTTGAATTACTTCCTTAGCTGGACTTGCCCTTCTCATTGCCATTCTACCGTTGGCTAGTCAGCGAGGAGCATTCCATTGGCCTGGCCGATCTGATGCGCGTGGCACCGGAGGTGCAAAACACTTTGGTTCGCCTGCAGGATGTGGTGCGCCAGCGAGAGTATATACTATCCGATCCCAACATTGATGCCATGGAAAAGACTGAAAAGGTGAGTGCCAAAATTTCAAATCTTTCGGCATATCTCCGACGACATAAATCATATTTTCCCAGATTGAGCAACTTGATTTGGACAGCTGCCCCATTGCCGATCTGGGACTGGACTTTGTGCTGCCCGGCCATGCCAATATCGAGTTGTGCCGTGGCGGAAGGGACACTCCAGTGACCGTGCACAATCTGCATCAGTACATATCGCTGGTTACCTACTGGTTCCTCATCGAGGGCGTTCAGAAGCAGTTTGAGGCACTGCGCGAGGGTAAGAACTACTCTTATTTACTTAAAAGTAAACATGTGTCTTATACTAATCCATATTTCCAGGCTTCGATTCCGTGTTTCCCATTCAGCGACTGCGCATGTTCTATCCGGAGGAGTTGGAGTGCGTATTCTGCGGCTCGGCCAGCGAGCAGCAGCACCAGCGGTGGGATGCCAAGATGCTGCAGGACAGCTGCCGCACAGATCACGGCTTCCATCAGGAGTCGCAAGCGATTCAGTATCTGTACGAGATCCTTGCCTCCTATAATCGGGACGAGCAACGCGCCTTCCTGCAGTTTGTGACGGGATCGCCACGCCTGCCAACCGGCGGCTTTAAGGCTCTAACGCCGCCTCTGACCATTGTGCGAAAGACTCTGGACGGCAACCAGAATCCCAATGATTACCTACCATCTGTGATGACCTGTGTCAACTATCTCAAGTTGCCCGACTACTCCAGTCGCGAGGTGATGCGGCAGAAACTGAAAGTGGCCGCAAACGAGGGCAGCATGTCCTTCCACCTGTCCTAAGTCCGAGATGCAGCCACAAACAAAAATCAAGGGAAATACTATATGAAAGAATATAGAAGGCCCTATATATATATATATATTCCAAGCGCTACAAACCACAGAAGCAGCAGCCACATTTTCGTTTAACTGGAAGAAGGATATTATTTGTTTTTGTTAGTTTCGCCGCGCGCGCTTTTTACCCTTAACACAACCCCCTTCCCCCAACCCTACCTCAGCCCCACCATTCAAATTTTCGCTCTTGGCCAGCGTCGTGCGCAAAGCTAAATTTCAATATATAATTATATAATTATAATATATTTTGTATTACCGAGTTTTGCAAAAAAAGAAAAGAAGAAACGAGAACTACAAGAGAATAAAATCACCATTATAGGGGATAAAGTCAAGATGGAAACGATCGCCGAACCTGAACCCGAATCCCCTAAAATGTAATCTTAAATAAATTGAATAGTAGAATATCGATTATGAGGGACCGAGTCGATTATTTGTCCAGAGTTGGTTCGTCCTAGTTAAATTTTTCTATTCTCATATCGGACTTCGAAGGAATTATTTTATTAAGTTGTTTTTTGTTATGTTGAACATTATTTGCTCCGGCTTTTAAATATGAGTTTAATTAATTTGTAAGCATCCGTTGTGCATAAACGCTTATTAGAAACACAAAGGAAGAGGAGGTGTAGAAGAAGCGGGAGCAGGATGAATTCATCTTTGTTTACATGTAGCAACCCTAAAAATGATCTAAATTGAAAACGCAACGCCCACCCTTTAAAGTAACACTTTAAAAATTAAAATAATACATTTAATCTATTTATCATGCCTACAAGCAAATTGAATGCGAAATTCTACAAGCTGTGTTAAAACAAAAACAAAAAGAAACGATTTAAGAACTAAGAGGAAACAAAGGCCATCATCGAAATGCGATGAAACTGCAATTTGAAAAACAAAGAAATGGAGGGAAAGAGCAGGCGCATTAACTGAAGTCTAGGGTTTAGCAAAGTGTCCTCTTACATCAACTACGCATTCATAACATACATATATAAATATACTATATTAAATCTGTAAGCATTACATAACTTGTATTGTACTTGAAGCATATACATACATACATTTTTGTGTTTGTCTAACGGAAGCGGAACATAAAGCTAATTAATAAAGAAAAGAAAAAAAAAACAAACTACCATTAAAGCCGGAAAGCGAAAACCCGATCTTACATACTACAACTAGATACAGATTGCAGTACTGAATACTGATTACTGATTCATGTGGTATATATATATGAATATAATAACTATTAAATGATATATATAAATAATATAATTATACTTTACAGAAAACAATGGCATCTCTCAAGATGCTGATCAAGTTATATAACATAAAAGTGCTAGCATTAAATTAATTAAATAACATTAATATTACATAATACCAATGTATGTAGTTACATCAAAAAACCCAATTGCTCTATGATAACGAAAAAGAAGTAAGCAAACCAACCAAGAAGCAAGCAAATAAAACAAAATGATTATACTGACACATTAAGTGATTTTATGGAGTGGGAAAGGAACACAGTTGTCATTGGCTTAATCAACGGATACAGGCGATCCAGGAGGTGCCTCTGCCCTTTGTTTTTTCCCAGGCTCCCATTCTTTCAAATTATTACATAAATTAACAACAAAAAGGACACCTAGCTTAGGCAAGCTGAAGTTTGTAAATGCTTAAATTTAAAAATGTAGATATCTAGATAGAGTCGACGGGTGATGACATACATAGCTTCGATTGTGGGAGATACTACCATCCGCATCGATAGAATCTTCTGGTCTATATTAATACCCTACAAAGCTTCCCAATTGGACCTTGCCTTATGGGGTCAATGAATTCAGTGTGGTATTTAGGGATGCATCTTGGGGATGTTCTGAATGTGTTAAGCGAGTAATTCAGGTACGAAATCATACGATGGAAGTCCTTGAGGAGCAGGAACAATAGCAATTAGCCCGATTGTCCCTAAAGGCACATATGAAACAATAACACCTCTTAACGAGAAGAGAAAGAACTGAGGTACAATACGTTGACCACAAATAAATTTAAAATTTTTCTATTATCCTTTTGCACAAAATCCTTCTAAACTAAATTTTTTTTTTAAAGGAAGCACACTTCCTGATATATCCTTTTTTATGAAATACTGAGCCAAAAGCCAAAGCTGCTATAGCTCCAAAGCCTACGGCAGCTCTTAGTTTAAAACTAATTGTTAGCTTTATATAAATAAAAACAAAATAATTAAATATTTCCAGCCATGGAAACCGTTGCTCAGGGCAGGCTTGTTGCCATTGAAACGACAAACAGAGGTGACATTTGTTTATATCCACTTCCAGATCACAGTTTGAAATCGAAACTCGTAAAACTCTGAGTGATCCCATACAATCTGGCCCAGCTGAGGGGCTAATCTCATAGCAAGATGAATCGAACCGACGACATGAAGCGGTCCTCGCTAGACGACTTCAAGATGAGTGCGATGGCCTCCATGGGTTGGGCGGTGGATGCCGACATACCCATGGCGAATGCCGAGAACCTGGCAATTCTCAAGGAGATTGCCTCCTTGAGGGCACTGAAGACGGAAGTGCAGCAGCGCATTAAGTCTCTAGACGAACGAGAGCAGGCAGTGCAGCGGCATACCCGCAACATTGAGGCCACCATCCAACAGAATATGGTAAGACATTGCCTTGGAGATGTCGGTCCACTGACCCCTTTTCCCATTTCAGATCCTTTATAGCTCGATGAAGGATGATGAGATCAAGGAGGCTCATAAGGTGCAGCTGGTGATCCTGGAGCGCAATAAGATTAAGGAGGATTTGCGTAAAAACCAAAAGGAGTTGGAAGAGTACACGGAATATTCCGATGCCACAGAAAGTAAGTACCATGGATTAAATTATTTTATTACCAATTTTGTAATATATCAATAACTAGGGAAGATCTGCCAGAACAAGCGAGAGATCGACGAACTGACGTCCCGCATCAAGACCGCGAAGACCACTTTGGTGGAGTGGACGGAGGCTATGGATGACGGGAACAAGGGCTACCAGTTGATCGAGAAGTATTATTTGGATGACCAGCAGAAGGCGCGCGAGCTAAACACCAAGCGCCAATTGCTGCAGGCGGAGATCGACAAGCGGCGCAAGCAGGTGGTCCTTCTCTACGACGAGCAAATGACGCTGGAGAAGAATCTGGAGCGGACCGCGGACCTGTATAGGGCGGCTCACGTGGAACGGCGGCAGATGGTAGAGACTTGGAAGACTGCAGTGAATCAGATGACCCAACGGGAGAACGACATCCAGCGCAGCGAGAAGGAATGCGCCGAGTTGGCCATAAAGGCACAGGAGACGACCAAAATATACAAGGATCACGATAACCAGCTGAACGAGGCGATCGAAAATAATCGCCAGGTGGAGATCGCAATTGAGGCATTGAACGAGGAGACCTCGACGCTGAAGAACCAGATACAGATTCTAGTAGATGAGTCGATTCTGAAGGATCGCGAGATCGATGGCCTGCGCAAGGAGCTCGAGAATCTCTCCAATCGAGTGCACTTGCAGCGCATGGAAAACCGCACTCAGATGAAGAATCGGGATGACAAGGAAAAAGAGATCGAGAACTTCGCCTCCGTTATGGAGAAGGTTGAGGGCAGACTAGCCTCCATGCAGAACAAAGCTCTGAATGCGGATCAGCGCTTGCGCATTCTGGAGGAGATGATGGAAGCGGAGCAGACGGCGCTGCGCAATCTGGAAAAGGAGCAGGAGAAGGTCAACGACATGCTGTACCGTACCCAAAAGCAGGTGACCGATCTGCAGGACGAGGAAAAGATCCTAACCGTACAGAATGACTCGCTGGCCTCCAATGTGGTGGCCATGAAGCGCAACCAGCAGCTGGTGTTCAACGAACTGAAACGCCAAACGGAGATCCACTATAATCTCTCTTTCAAGTACCTGGAGGCTGAGCGGCGTTATGCCGATCTCAAGGGTCAGTACGACGATCCCGAGGAGGAGGCGAAAAACCTCGAGCGACTGGCTGCCTTGGAGCAGGAGTACGAGAAGCTGCAACGCCTGATCAGCAATACGGAAGCCCAAAACAAGAAGCTCAACTGCAATATGAACAACCTAGTTGTCCAGTATAACGCCGACGAAAAGGAACTCGATATGGTTAGATTCAAGATCAAGGAGGCCAAGGTCTACTGCGAGGGCACCGTGAAGAGATTACGCCAGAATCGCTACGAGAACTCTGAGCTTATTGTGGATCTCAACATGGTAAAGATGCGCTGCAACGATCTCGAGGTCGGCATCGATGGCTGCGAGCAGGGCACCTACGACTTGGGGCAACATCGTCTCGCCTTTCGGCGTGCCATCAAGGATCGCACTGTGGAGCTGCGCAGCCAGCAGGAAGTGCTGCTCCTAAAGAAGAAGCACCTGACCGAGGAGCTTAGCACCTTGCGCGCCGACATTGGCGAGCGAAAGAAGCAGATTGAAGTGGTGAAGGCCAGATTCGAACTGACTTCCAAGCTGCTGGGCAAGAACGAGGATGGCAGCATTATGACCAGCACGCAGCTGAAGGTGGCTAGTGCCCAGGAGCGCCAGATGCTCGCTGACGAGGGTGATGCCCTTAACAAGAAGGTGCTCACGGCCGAGAAGGAGGTGGTCGCCCTGGAGAACACGCTGCGCCAGTTCGACGTGTCCAACAGCAATTACCGCAAATCCTTCAAATCGGTCGACGACAATTCGATGGGTAAGTGGAAATCCTTGGATCCAGAGGAGATCTTATGTAGTGTTTATCCTCCTTCTTGTGCAGATCGTGACAGAGCCGAGCTGGAGCTACAGGAGATGGAGGCGGCCTACTGTCGCGACCTGGAAAAACTGAAGGTGCTGCGATGCAAGGCACAGCATTATGATCAGAAGCACGAGGCTCAGCGGGCCGAGGAGAAGGACCTGATCAACAAGCTGGAGCAGGCAAAAGCACAGCGCGACGAGCACTCTGCTGTGCTGAAGAAGCTTGAGCTGGAGTTGGATGAGCAGCGCGTTAAGATGGAGCGGGCCCAGCGAGAGATCCGGATGCAGTTGCGGGAGATCAAGGCAAAGCCAATCAGCGAAGAGTTCATGGAGCAGTTTGAGCGGGATCTCCAAGCGCAGGAGATGGAGGCTCGCAACTCTAAGGCCCTCAACATGTTGGCCGATCTGGCCAACAGCGACGAGTCGGGCCCGGAGATCCTGCATTACATGCTGAGCAAGGGCATCAAGTTGCCGATGCACCTGAAACGCACTCGCAGCACCATTTCTTGGGGCAGCTCCTCGGTCAAGTCCTCAGACACTGTGGGATCCTACATCAGTGTGAAGGGCAAGAGTTTCCTCCACGGGGGAATGAGTGCCAGGTCTTCGGCATCCGATATGAGCTCCCTCAAGGACGATAGCTCCTCAACCACCTCGCGCTCGGGCCTAAGTGTCATCTCCCTCGAGCTGCCCAAGCTGCCGAAGAAGAAATGATATCACTCTCAGTTCCCCAATTAGTTTCCATTTATTATAAATATTTTCGGTTATCAATGAAAGACTCTGGTGTTGCTTGTAGCCCGCAGGTAGCTTCACGTGCTTGGCCATCGCTCACTGTTTACACATTTAGTGTCTAAACAAAACCCGAGTAAAATGCGTTGCCAAAGCGGGCCAAAAAGAGGGGAGAGCGACCATAAAAATAGCCCAAAACAAATCCAATGAGGCTGCACATCCGAATGTCCCAGTGTGCTTGCCTGACCAGGTCATGGCGACATTTTGGATGCTCTGCCAAGAGAGGGTCTAGGTGTTTTTCAACATTTATTCAATAATTTAAAATATTCTGTTACCTTTTAAAATATTCGTAAAAATGAAAATCAACATTTTAGCCACACAAACTCGAATAAATCATTTTTATCACCCTATTTAGTGTTAGCTTATTGATTTGACATGACGAACTTAAGGGGGGGGGGTAAGGTTAATTCGGTGCAAAAATAGCCACTTTTCAAAAAATTATTGTGGCGGAACGGCTAAAGTTAGCTTAATGAATTAAATACCATATAATAACACAACATTTGAATAATTTTTGAAAAATGTTGTATTGAAAAATATTTCGAAGTAGAGAAGTTATAGGGAATCTCCCGAGTCGCCTCCAAAAAAAGTTGTTTTGCGGTGTACATCCTAACAGTCCACAGGATCATCCGATCTAAAAAAATTATACCTCATTCGTTAAAGGATAAGTGTCCCGAGGTAATCAGGAAACGTTTTTTTTTTTTTAGTTTTTTTGTGATTTTTTAGGAAATTTGAAAGTCAAAAAACCGATTTTTGACTAAAAAAAAAACCTTATTTCTTAATTTAAAAATATATAAAAATTAAAATTTAAAAAAAGGCCGACGTGAATACCTGAGGAATTAGTTAAAGAATGTGTGTGCCAAATTTCAAATCGATCGGTCCAGTAGTTTTTCTGTAATCGTGTACACCGATTTGAAAAATTGAATTTTTCAGGAGAGCGCTTTAAACTTTGTGATTCCCATGCATTGAACACCAACCGACCTTCGTTCAACTCCGCATAACTTCGTCAATTTTACTCTGATCGATGTAAAATTTGGACACAATATTCTTAAGATGTTGAACTTTAAAAATAAAAAATAAAAAAAAATTTACGAAAAAAAAAATTAAATACCTTACCCCCCCCTTAAAAAATATATTACCCTTAATTTTAATGTATTATTATCAATTACAATTTAAAATCTAATTTTGCTCTTATCAGGTTAAAACTGACCTTAAGATTCAAACTCAAATAATGTTAACTTGAAATTGATTAACCTTTTTTAGGATTTTAGATTTCAGTCTAAGATTGTGCATTATAAGACTGTAAGTACGCATAGATCAACCCAGATTAGCCACAAATCTGAATGAATATAATGATAGAATCAACCTGGCGATCATCCATAATGATAGATCATCCACTGATGTCTTTTAAGTACAAAAACTGACGCATCGGGTTTGTATATCATTTGCATATGGCCGATCCTCTATACGGGTTGCAAACACAAGAAAAAAGCCCATACGGCCGCTGAAGAACGATATATCGGCCAAATATATTTATATATACACATGTCCAAAGCTATATTTCGAAATTAGGTACCCAGAGAGAGGAGAGAGAGAGTGAGTTTTCGGCGCTACTACGAGTGTTTTCGAAAATTCTTTTTCTTCGATTCCGGCGGCGATCAGCGCCGGGCATTTCATTATTTTTCATTATTTCGTTTCGCTGGCATCGGTGCCGAGCAAGATCGCAGATCTCTGATCGCCGCGCTGGGCCTGAAAATTTTTCAAAATTTTCACTTGCTGATATTTTTAGAAAGTTCTGAAAGCGGAAAGACCGAGCTGTGTGCGCTGTCTGGGAATGGACTCCTGAATAGATTTTCGGCGACTGAACAGGAGGAATCATCATCTTAGAAGGTGAACAATTTGCATAAGACTCGAGACACTTCGCTGGCGGAATGTGCTCCACGTCGGTTCTGTGTCCCCTGTGCGCGGTGCCCAGTTTCGGCAGCATTGACGCACTGCAGCAGCGGCTGATCAAGGCGGCCAATGGACCACTGGCCTGTCCCTTTGCCAACTGCAAGGAGCTGTTCCTGGGACTGGACAAGCTCACCATCCACCTGTTCTCGCACACCAGTCTAATGAGCCAGGATCCACCTGCTGCCCACCCTGTTCTGGGTCTACCCGTTCCTCCCCTGGTCGCTGTATCCGCTCCCAAGAGAAGGACCCGAAGAACAAGGACCAAGCCCGTTGTCGTGCCTCCTCCACCTGTACCCCCAACGCCTCCCGCCAGTTGTGACATCTGCGAGTTTAGTTTTCGGAACACGGAGCTACGGGACATGCACATCAGGTTGGTGCACGAGAATGCGGAACTGGAGCAAAATCAGATCCAGCGAAAGCAGGAGGAGCCGGTAAATTAAAGTAGATTTATGTGCCTTCTTTACCCATTCCTACCCACATTCTGTATTCATTTATTGAAATACCTACTCAACAAACAAATTCAAGAGTTTGTGTGATCTTTTCCAGTTGCAGGAGCCGGAACATCAGGAGCCCTACAAGTGTCACCTTTGCTCCAAGACATTTCGCATGAAGGGCTCGCTGCGAATCCACCTGAAGGTGGTGCACATGATGGGCGTGCCCTGCCCCAGTTCCAGCCCCATCACCACCACCATAACCATCAATCCCTTGCCCAAGCTCAGCATTTGCGATCGCATCCGGCACAAGGAGGCGGCGGCCACTGGCGGTAACAGTACTACATCATCGACTACTTCCCAGCCCTATGCCTTAAGCGGAGCCATGAGCATGCTCAAGCAATCACCCGAATCACCGGATGCAGGCAATGCCACGCCAAAGTTGTGGGAGTGCGACGTCTGCACCAAGTCCTTCACCACCAAATACTTCCTGAAGAAGCATAAGCGGCTCCACACCGGCGAGATGCCATACACCTGCGAAATATGCGCCAGGACATTCACTTTCCAGCAGTCGTATCACAAGCATTTGCTCTACCACAGTGAGGTGAAGCCTCACGTCTGTGGGGTTTGTGGACGGGCCTTCAAGGAGCTCTCCACCCTGCACAACCATCAGCGGATCCACAGCGGCGAGAAGCCCTTCAAGTGCGAGGTGTGCGGTGAGTATATTCAATCACAGGGTTACAAGGTGAAAGCTCTTCTAAATATTGTTTCAGGAAAGTGCTTTCGACAGCGTGTGTCCTTCCTAGTCCACACCCGCATCCACACGGGTGTGATGCCCTATAAGTGCGATCTCTGCCAGAAGACGTTTCGCTACAAGGTGAGCCAACGCACCCACCGATGCGCCGCCGATGACACCCAAACCCCGGAGCAGCTAATCAAGGCCTTCCTGGAGGGTAGCAACTCACCCACACAGCCCTCGCCGGCTAGCGCTGAGATTGCGGCCATCACCAATGGCTCGATGGCGGATCCAGAGCAAGAAGCACTGCTCTCCCAGAGCATCGACGACATTGTGGTGGAGCAGTGTCAGAAGTTGGGCATTTGTGGCGTTGAACCGGCGGAGAATCAAGCTATTCTCCTACCCCTGGAGCCAGCTGCCGTCGTGCAGTTCAATGGCAACAGTTCCCCATTGCAGCAGCTCCAGAACTTGAGGCTCTACTCGCCACAACAGCAGACGGAGCTGCCCAGCTCAGATGGCGAGGTCTTTCAGCGCTTCCTGATGGACGCCACGTAGCGGGAGTGGGTAGTGCGCTAATATATTATTTATTATTTATTGATTTAATTGAATTAATTTATTAATTTTCCTATTTATCTAATAAGAAAGATTTGTAATTATTATTTATCTATTATTATTATTATTTATTTCTTATTATTATTTTTTTAGTGCTAGAATTACGAGTCCCATTGAAAATCGGAACAGACCCGACTCGGCTCCTATGTAATGTTATGACGTTATACATTAAAGTTTAAAACTAAAACTCTTTGATGCTCTTAGAAATCGATTATAAATTTGAAAGATATGAAAGAGAATCCTGCAATGTAGTGAGAGATTAAAATAACACTCGCCTGGTGCTGATAAATATTTCTTTTATTAAATCCTGATCAAGAATATTTACATAAATATATCATATATGGATAAACTCATTCTGCTTCTTTCTTAGAGTGTATTTGTTTATTTTGTGTTGTTTTTTATGAAAATGCCGTTACAATTTAAAAAAGCAATTGAGGGACCATATGTTGGCCAGTGGAAAATTCCTTTCGGCAACGAAAATATACTAATTGAATTAAATATTAAGACTACTCAGTACTGCAGGGTTTAGTATTAAGTGTGAACATACTATAAGCGTAGTGTGATATTGATATTTTTGTTTTTTTTCATTCTCTTTGATTTTCTGTAAATTTATGGGATTTGAAAGCGAAATTTGATGCCTAACGTGTATATCTTAAGTGTTTTTTTTTAACAAGCGGCGTATTTCCAGAGCCTCCTGGTATTTTCTGGTATTTACAACTGTACTAAATTATATTTTTTATCGTTATCGGTACTCAGTACTGGATAACATTTCGGCAACATCTGTTTGGTCTACCATTTTGTTGTCTTGTGTACCGCAATAAAACCAATATACGCCATAAAATGAGTGTCAATCGTAAAAGAAAACCGAATTTTACAAACGATGAAAAATTCCGCCTAATTCAATCTGTTAAGAAGCGCTCAGTACTGTGGGATATTACGGAAATATACAATAAGGACTATGACAAGGTGCAAGCTGCTTGGAATGCTGTGTCTGAGGAGGTGAAGAGACCTGGTAATTAAGAGCCATCCACATTATGCGATTTTAATAATTAAAATGAATTTTTTCAGGCACCGAGTGTAGGATGGCATGGAGCTCCTTGAGGGAGAGCTACCGTTATCATTTCAAGCGGGACTGTGGCAAGTTTCAGCAGCTCGAAGGAGAGGATTACGATCCTCTGCTGGCTACCAAAATGATGGATTGGAGGTTCGCTGAAGCCATGTCCTTTATGCCTCAACCCACACTCAAGAGACCGTAAGAGCTTAGTATAAGTTTTTTTTTTACAGTGCAAAAGTTAAATTACCTTTATCCCTCTAAAAAACAAATAGGAGACCCGTCAGCCGAATTGTTCGCAATGAAACCGATGGGGAAGACGGCGAAGATGGTGAAGACGGTGGAGATGGTGAAGACAGTAAAGATGGTGAAGATGGTGAAGATATTGAGATGGCTGACTGGATGACAGGATCTGTAGAGATCCCGGCCGATGCCCTGCTAACACCGGGGAGCATTGAGTCTATAAAGCCGGAACCAAAGCGCAGGGGCAGACCAAGGAAAGGCACAGAATCGACGTCTAAAGCCTCAATTGTCGACATGCTGAGCAATTTTCTCGAGGGAACTAGGCACTGCCTGGAGCAGCCTGTCTCAAAGAATGCCACCGTTCTCGCCTACTGGGATACTCTTCTTACCGGGATGTCGCAGCAGAACTCACAGCGCGCTGTATTCAAAGTAACGGAGTTTCTGCAGGAGGTTGCCAAAAAAGAAGTGGAAAAGAAGAGATTGTTTTAGTTTTGTATAAGATTTAGTTTTTAAGCGTGTTTGTGAGCTTGTAGGCTCGCTTGACCCATTTCCTTCCTGACAATTAAACTATTTTTAATGCTATCTCTAACCAATTTGGGGTAATCCTCATTGCCACCTGGAGTAATGACCGAGTTTATTGGAATCATGGCCTCGTTGTTCTCCGGCAACCAATCTGTGTAGTCCTTTGGCTTTGTACGCAGCAAGTAATTGTGGAGCAGGCAGCAGGCCCTTGCTATTTGCTTGGCCCTTTCGGGGCGGCACATGGCTTGCCGTCGCATCACCGTCCAGTTGGCACTTAGAAGGCCAAAGGCCTTGTCAATGCAACTGCTCGCGTGGTGGATGCGTTCGTTAAAGTGTTGCTCTTCTCTGGAAATGCTCTTCGATTCGAATGGCTTCATAATCCGCTTAATTAACGGGAATGTGTCGTCGCCGGATACCACATAGTATGTCATCGGTGACCCGTTTACACAGCTGTCCTCCGGAAAGTATAAACTCTCTGTTAGAATTGCTTTTCCGAGGTTTGATTTGACGAAAAGATCTGGATCGTTCGCCCTGAGGATGTCGCCCACGTCCAGGTAAGTGAATCTGAGGGAGGGGTCACATACGGCAAAAATCGGTATGCAACTCATCTCCTGGAATGAGCAACACTTTAATATATGCAATGAAGTTTAGGGTACAAATTGTTTACTTCTCTGTTCTTCATTGGAGGCCCAACTCCTAGCAGCTTGCCGCCGATTGCTCCAACGCAGTTGGGCAAGTTCCAGGTCTTCTCAGAGTCGAGAGCACTTCCCAGGACGGCGTACTTCTCCCATTGCGGAATCTCCCAGCCCAGCTCTTGGACGATGGCCTCACACACAGCAGCGACTAGCAACCCGAAGTGCTGTTTGCTGATCCTGTAGGAGAAGCTGACGTCCCGTTGCAGGCCCCCCAAGGCGAAGTACCTGTGCAGGGAAGCGTTTAAACTCGTTTAATGAATCCTTTTTAGCTCCACTTACTCGAGGACAGCGGCAAACTTTAGCTCAACGCGTATAAAATCATTTCCGCGGGAAATTCTCTTTGGCAGAAGATGAGGCTCCAGCAGGGAGAACAAACTTTGGAAAGTATCAAAGCTCATATGGAAATTTGCGAAGAAATGGGTTGGATTTTTCGTCAAGTTCTCAAACTAAAACGGAATATCATTAACTGATTTAAGGCAAATTGTTAGTTCTTTGTATTACTCACATTTGCATGTTTTCCTCTTCCATTTCTTTGCTGCAAATACTGTTTGACCCAACACTTTCGACGACGAATACCTCTCTGCTGGGGTCCTTCATTATCCTCCTCCTCCTCTGCCAAGGCTACCATAAACCCCACTAAGGCGGCATTAATAAATATTTTTCGTTTATTTGTTAAATTCATTTTGAAATGCACATAGTTGTGCTTGATAAGGCAGCACTGCGCTTAACAAAAAAATCCTGATTCTTTCGTATTTTGATACCCTATTATATCTGGTTCTATAAAGTATATACATCATTGATCAGCATAAACGGGGGAATCGTTCTAGCCATGTTCATATTTTGAAAACTTTAATAAATTGACAACATTTTTGGATTTATGAAAATTTAAAATGTTGTATGCTGATTTTTTAACCGTTTTAAAACTAGCATAGAAACCATTTCCTAATTTAATGTTATGCTTTTATAGCTTAATTATCATATTTATAAACTATTATTTTCACCAAAAATTATAGAAAGATATGAATTATTTATTTTATTTAGTGAAGGAGTCATTTCCGACCCTATAAATCATATATATTTTTGATCAGCATCAACAGGCGAGTCTTTCTAGACAGGTTCGGAGAAAAACATTTTTTTTTCAGTTTTTTCAAAATTTTATAAGGGGTTACATCGTTAAAATGATCAAAAATTGGAAAAAATTCAATATTTAAAAATGTTAAATTAAGTATGCAGTTTTTTTAAGCCAATAAAAAATAACACAGAGCTGCTTTCCGAATTGAAATTAATGCATATTTGGCTTAGTTTTGGTAATTTTAAAATTCCTCTCCTACTAAAAAAAACTTGGGCTTGCCGTAGTTAGCTTTCCTTCTGGTTTTTAGTACAAATATATCTTAAGGTGATAGCGATTAGTTCATCTCTTGTCCAGTATAAACACCCTACAAGATCTAAGCCTAATCTTCATAGCCAAAAGCTTAGATCCTAGCAACTATAATTTGTTTTTCGGTGCTAATTCTCCGAATTCCTAGTAACCGTATAGTATACACTTTAATATGTAAATTTGCTGTATAACTTAATTTCTTACAAAATAAAGAAGAAAATAAACTGAAAACTATTTTTTGCAATATGTATCTAAATATCAGGGGATTTCCTATGTTCCCATGTTTTATACGGAACTTGAATTCTCACCAGTTTTGCTTGGTAGGAAAAATCAGCGATTTCTGTTTAGATAATAATTAGTTTTGTTAAAAATAACAGAAGAGTTTACATTTATTAATAATAATAAAAAAATAATAAAATGAACGATAATTTATTAATTTCTTTGTACATATGTATATACATTTTATATCTTTTTTATTTTTAACTTGGGAAAAATTAATTTAACTTAATGAACAAATTTCGAAAATTATTTTAAAAGAATTTGAAAACCGGACAAAATGAAATGAATATTAGACAACTGCTAATTTATTTTGATAGATATCGTAGTGTTTTATTAATAAGCATTTTCTTATGGTGAAGTTCTTTATTCCTCATCTGATCCGCTTCCAGAACTGGAACCAGAGCCACTAGGCGAGCCACTACGCGATCTGCTGGGCGAACGGGAGCCAGAGCCAGACCGGGATCCGGATGGGGAGCGCGAACGGGACCTGGAACCGGACTTTGAGCGGGAACGGGAACGAGAGCCGGACTTGGAACGCGACCGTGAACGTGTACCCGATCTCGATCGTGATCCCGACTTATTTGAGCCGTCTCCAGACTTCTGGGATGCTGCAGGCGAGTTTGTGCGCGATCGAGGAGAGCCGCTGGCGGAGCGAGAGCCGGACTTGGAGCGACTGCTGGCTCGGGAGCCAGAGCCAGAGCCCGAGCCAGAACTGGAGCCACTGCGACTGCGGGTCCGGGAGCGTGACTGTCGGTCCCTCGCCACTTGGGCCGGTGAATCACCACCATCTACTTTCGTCTTTGCACTACCCGAGGGAACCTCGCCCGTCTGTTCCGTCTCGTCAACGGCCTGTTTCTGTTCCTCATCCACTTCCATTTCCTCATCGACTTCCTCCTCCTCTTCCTCGCCAGGTACCTCCAGCTGGCGCTCGCGATAACGCTGCATGCGATGCTCCATGCTGTCCAGCGGACGGTGCTTGACCACCTAGAAAGCATTAAAAGGATGTGGGAATTGGGAGTTATAAATTGGCATAGTGAAGCATTAAAGAGCTTGGACTTACCAGCTTAGTATTGTTGGGCTGCTGGCCAACCTTGACGCGGCGCTTGTTGAGACGCACTCTCGTCTCCAGCTCGTTGTAGTAAATGCCATCCGGCCGCATGACAAAGAAGTAGTTTTCCTCGTAGCCCTTGGAGGCCTTGGTCTTTACGTTCCAGTTGTACTCGCGAGCGATCTTGTACTCGTACTCCTCCTCCTCCTTGTAGAGCTCATTGTTAATAAAGTCGGCGCGCCGCTTCTCGAGCGTCTGCTCTGTGGGCAGGAAGTAGGCAACAAACTGCTCCCCGCTTTCGTCCATCACACCACGAATCATGGCCTGCGACATTTCCTCCAGCTGAGCGGGCACATTCTTCCCGATGGGGGCGGGATCGCTGTCGAAGATGACCTGGGCGCAGGGGTACTTCCAGTTGGTAAAGTCGGGGAAGATGGGCAGCACCTCAACAGGCACCACATTGGGTTTGGAGTAATGCTTGGTAATCTCGCTCTTGGTGTCGCTGAATGTCTTTTCTATGGCCTTGATTTGAGCGTCGCGGTCCAGATAGAGTGTCTCCTCTCGCAGCGACTTCTTAACGTTGTAGCCCACCTTGGCCTCGATGTTCTCCAGGTTCTGCGGCTGGAAGCGCGTCTGCTCGGTGGATATGTACTCGGACTTTCGCAACCAGGAGACTGTTCTGGAGTGCTGGCGGGAGCGCACAGAGTCCGTGGGCGTCAAGGTCTCCTCCTCGAGCAGCTTCTCGTCGGCTGGATCCAGTAGGGTCATGGAGTCGGCCTGGTACAGCTCCCGGTTGATCAGGTCCACCGTCACGCCCAAGTCGTGCTCCGTCAGCACATCGTACTTGAAGTTGCGTTCCAGCGACGTGGGATTGTACTGGACGAAGCGATGGCTGTCGAAGGGATACTGCAGAAACTTCAGGTCGAAGGGTATGTCAGGCAGGTTGTTTCCGTACTTGACGCGACAAATTATCTCCGATCTACAGGGGATATGTGTATGTATGATTATAATGTCCCGGCGTCGGATTTGGTTTGGTTATCTGGACACTTACTTGCGCTCCGTTTGCCGCTGCGGCCGCTTGTCGGCGGCGCTGTTGATCGCCGAGTTGTTGATAGTCGGCGGCATGGCTATAATTATAATTTACTCCTCTGTTTATACTTTTATTCTTAAATTATTGTTAAATTTTAATTAATTTTCGGTGCAAAAACAGCAGTGTGGCCAGATGCAAGTTTGGCCTATTAAATCCCTGAATGTAAAGTCTGGCAACGCTGGTTGCTTGAGCGACCCGTGCTGCCCATTTTTTCGTTCAGTGCTGCCCAGCATTGGCGCCTGAATTCAAATTGTTCACGGTGAAAATCAATTCTAAATGCTTAATTTAAAAAAAATGCCTGAGGTATAGTGACTAGCGCACTAATTTATCAGTTTTAAACTTGTAGCGTTAAGAAAACATTGACCAATAAATCTAAATCTGAATAATAAAATAAAATTAGGAAGAGTTTTGTGAAATATGAAATAAATAGCTTCTCGAACTTCCTTATCCTTATCACTGAAAACATAATTGAATTGAATTTAAAAAAAAAAAAAAAACTAAACTATCCTATAACGCGTCATTAATCTGTGTTTAAAATGAAACGGAACTAACTGAAACGAACCTAAAGCATTATTAAGCATCCAAATTGTCATTATAAACGGTGTTCAGTGGTATTATAAATATATTTTATATATTTCTTATAGACTCATTCTAGTTTAGCCATAAAAATGTGTCGGATCTCTTTGGTTACCATTATTTTAGTAGCGCTTTGTGTGACTCATAATCAAATCGGAGCCTCACCATTTCGTCGAAATTCAAGAACATATAAAACTAAAAGAGCAACTAAAAGATCCTTTTCTAGATCAGATAGAGAATATAGCTACTTCAATTACCTTGACGGACCATCACCCTTAGAAATTTTTCCACTTAATAAAAATGAATATAGACCATATAATGATTATACATTGTCAATGACAGCTGCGCCAGATTATGGTGAATATTATGAACCGGATGGAACTACAACAACAAGTACAACAACAAGAAAACCAAAAACAACAAGTACTACTACAACAACAACAACAACAACAACAACAACTACTACAACAACAACAACTACAAGACCCATTACAACCAGTTCAACTACACATTTGCCTACCATTGGTGATTTGGAAAACATTTTTACGTGGTTTCCATTACTTTTAACAACTGAAAAGCCCGCTAAAGACATCAACAAAGAACGCAGCGTAAAAAATCGTCGCCAAAAAACTTTTATACGGAATCCCAATTACCGGAGTGCCAACAAGCTTTTCGAGAAGGAATCCAGGAAGAGTTACATGCGAAAGCTATACAAGAATCCTTTGCCGCATCCAGGATTCAAAGTCAATAAATAAGAAACAAGATTTACCTGTTAGCACCTAACATTATAATAAAGCCCATATAACGGCAACAATAATGACTTGTAAACATCCCGGCCCACCACAAATGGCCAGTGCAAATAAACACACAAAATATACAACACAATAAATTGAATTAGCAACAAATGGTATTTGTAATTTTTTGTATGGAAAAAATGTGATTGTCACCTGTTTTTGTGGCGTGTGTTTAATGGGTATCACTTAGTTGAAAGCTGCGAAAAATCCCCCCCTGTCCAAGCCGTGCAAATCCGAGCAGTGAGTTCAATAACAAGGTTATACGCATCACACATACCACACACACACAGGAGGCAGAGAGAAAAATCTTTGCCATTTTCATAAGCTTATTTACATCTGATATTAACACGAAGGCGACTTGGCAAAATAATCGTCACAAGAAATTAGCATTGCCTTGTTGATTGCTGATCGCGAAGCATAGAAAGAAAATAAAATAAATTAAGAAATCAGCTCAAATCTAAGGGAATTCGTCACCGCTGAGCATAGATCGATCGTTTAGAAAAAAATAATACATCTAGTGGAAAGTGAGATACCTTTTGGGGTGGTGCAGTTTGTTGGTTAAAGTAAAGTGGCCTCGATGAATACATGCTAATTCTATTAATTTAAATAATTAAATTAACCATGGCTTGAAGTTGGAGTCAGAAAATATATAAAATAAATATGTACAAATAAATAAGAAAGAGAGTGAGATACAAAATATTTATTGTTTTCTTTTTTTCTTCATACAATTTTGGGCGTAAAAGAATTAAAAACCTTTTCTTCAATGGTATTTTTTTATCTTTTAGATTAAAAAAAGTCGATAAGTCGAAACTCCCATTTTTGACTAAAAAATAAGTTAATGCCAAATAATAATAATTATAAAATAACATGACTACCATGACAATTAGAATTTGTACAAAGTCAACGAACTTCATGGGAAAAATAAGTTTCAAATCATTGTAATTAAATGTATACAAATGTAAAATCAAGCTTGAAGCAATTATTTTATTTCATATCTAATATTGTACAATTTTAAATCAATGTAATGTACAATTTCTTACGTGTAAACAGAAAATATAGCATTAATCTCGGCATCACAATTAACTTCAACAACAATATTTTACCTTTCATTTGCATATAAACAATCAAACAGGCATAGAAATTAGTAAAAGTCGACCAACTTTAGATTGTTGTATTTAAAAATATATATATTTTTACTTAGTTAGTGTTTAAAGACTGTTTTGGCTGGCTTTTCATACGTCATAAAACTATATTTGGTACACAAACATGTCACGTTTTCAGCCTTTTGTTTTTACTCACAATTATTAATTACTGTCAATTAGTAATTATTGTTTAATCAACACATCACATGACTGGGAGGAAAGCCAACTGCCAAAGCCGAACCAGTTAAACCAAAAGTTAGGAGATGACAAGAAGAACAGCCGATCAATCAAATTAGCCAAAAGTAAGCAACAAAAAAGTTGCAAATCAATTGACCATGCGCAGCGTGCGCCGGTTGAAAATTTCCATGCTCGTTACTAGCCCACGGAACCAGCTTCGTGAGCCGACGAACTGATCTCGGGTGGTGGATTCGGAGATAGCCGATCTCCGGCCGAATACCTGATCCCGATCCGGATCGGGTGGCGCGCGACTTTAGCTTCGAAAACGGTTTACATTTTGCAACAAGCGCTAAATTGGCTGGGCAAACAGAGCGGCTTTATTCCGCTTTATTCGCAGGTTCACCCAGTTCGCAGTTCGTAGCTCGCAGACCGTCGTTCTTTTTGAAACGCTGTTTATTAGCATACATATTTGCTTAATATATATACTAGGTATGCCTGCCAGTTGGTGACATGTGTGTGTGCCGAAACTAGTAGAGTTTTTGGCACTTTAGGTGAAGTGTGAAGGGAGCGATCGGATTCGCCATGAATTCAGTATCCGCTTAATGTTCACAGCGAACGGTAGCCAAGAAAAGGAGATCGAAAAGCAGTCCAGTCCTTGCCGAACTATGATTACCAGAATAGGGCAGCCTCTCTAGCTGGATACCAGTTACCTCAAATAGGTGAGTCCTGAATACGACTTTACAAATAATTAACACCTGTGTAAAATATAATGAATGCCGCGTGTGTATGCTTTAAATTTATTAATTAAACTCAATCGTGTTTAGCCTATGAAGGCTGATAACATTTCCACACTTGATAAATAATTTATGGTCCTTCTAAAAGTGCATAAGAAAATTTTGTTATGACTTCACAAAAGGGTGTCAAACGCTGGCCAGTAACATGGAATTTTTGGTTTTTCTAGGAAAGTTTTTAGTGAATTGTAAAAATAATTTATACTGGTTTAAACTTGCCTCCTAGACTAATTTTATTTTCCTTATTTCCTACTAATTAAATATTCAGTGCAGTGTTTAAACCATTCAAATCATTTTTATTTCTGCTACTGCCACAATAAACTTTTGATTTAGGGCTGCCTAAATATATATACCAGGCACACATATATCCATTATTATTCATAAAAAAACTGTGAAATGACTGTGGGAAATTACAGAGTTCAGTTGAAGCGTCCCGATCATCGGTCGGCGACGTCTCCCGACCTGGAAATTCTCTGAACTTGGCATTATTCAAATCGAGTAAATATATTCTCGGATTAGTTATTGTTCAAACCTGTGGAAGATCAGACAAAACGTGTTGCCATTCATATGGGGTCAGTGGACTTGCAGTTGGGGAAGTCTGTTTAAGTTACATTTGATAGGTCTACCTCTTACCAGGAAATCGTCTCAGGGCTAAAAAGTACAGGTAATTAACCTGGTTACTTAATATCAAACAAATTATTCAATAAATCTGAAATTGACTATTCCAAATTCACCCTTCAATTAGAAGTAAAAGTTAAAAGTCTCAACTGAGACTTACTGTAATCAGTAATTAAAACGCTTTTAAGTTCACAAGTGGCAATAACCCATTACGTCACTAGAATTATGTTTTTCCCTTTAACTACTGAGTCAGGTAAACCCATTATACTGGAACAATCTCGCACTCGCACTCTCTTTGTTATTCATTCCAATTATTGGCGAAATCAATTTCCACATGTTTACTGTGAGACGATGATCATGTGTATTACGCGATCATGTCGTGTACCTCGGATGCAAATGAAGAAAATATGGTTCTAATGCATTTTCTTTTCTATGCAAATACAAGAGCTTTAATTAGCAGCGATTGCTGTCGTGGGAAATGCCTGTGGCCAGCGGCAGCATAAGAAACTACCCATTTATTGTGGGAAGCTGTGCTGCCTGCCAAATGATAAGTGAAACAACAATCTGCTGGGCCTGTTTACATTCAGTCACGTGCCGAAACTTGTACCTGTTTATTAATAATTACACTTATGTGTATGCATGTATCAGATCAATTTACATCTTGATAACCCCTGGCCCATCCAGCGCCTCTTGCCACCACCTGAGTGTCGTGCGTTAAAAACGAAAACAAATAAAACAAAGATAAATCAAACAAAGTGTCAAATAAACGAAATGAAATGAAAGCAGCGAACAAGAATATAAAGAAACACTTAAGCAAACAGAGCGAAAGGCGAATACGAAAAGCGAAATGAATTGCTGCTGGCCGACACGGCGTATGAGTGTTTTTTGGCTGGCTGCTACTCGCCGTTTTGGCAAGTGTACAATTGTACGTAGATCGCCGTTGGCAGCAGCACGAGAGTGATATAGAATGAATGTGTAAGTAGTACTAGCCACATCAATGAGTGTACTGAACTCTTTCGTCTTGCCTCTCGCCAAACTTGAACTTGAATTTGCTGAGAGCCAGGAAATGGATCTCTCGGGATTTAGGGGACAAGTGCAATTGTGGGAGAATCGAAGACAAGTACTACGAGTGGGATATTAATAGATACCCTCGGCGCGTTCCTCTTCTTCCTGTTTGAGCGGAAATCGAGTCAGCCCAAAGAAATTCTTTGGCTGCCAATTCTTTTGTAGTTCCAACTCGGCCCTTGCCTCCTACACACACTGCACCGCTGCCAGTGGGGTTTCTCGGATCTCAGATCCGATCGCTACGTCTCGTTTCGATATCAAAAATCCATTAATATTCAGCACTGGATATATTTTCAATGTGAAAGTGCTTTGCCCGCCAAAAACCTGAGCATTCTGGCGCTTTAGATTTATTGACGGGCTGTGTGTGTGTCTGTGTTCGCGTGATTATATAAAATCCAATTGCACAACTAGCTCGGCATGAGATTGCTCGAATAGTTCCTTGTTAATTACCTGTGCAAATCACAAAGTTAAAAATGAGTTTCATCCATCCCGATGCTGGGTTAATGGGCAGCAATGGCAAGCCGTCAGGGCCGACGGAGGAAGCGGAAGCTGAATCGGAGGAGCCTCATCGGAAGAGTCCCCTAAATGATCGGCTGGCAATAAAGATTGTGATGCTGAAAGTTCAGGTGATTAATGTGGAGTTCAGAGAGTGTTTGGTCTCAGATCATGGGCATGATTCTGTACATTTTTAGATTTATTCTATGGTCTTGTTTAACTCGAATCCAAATTAAAAGGGAAAACCATTGAACAAGTTTCTCTTCATCTTTTTTTTGTCTATCCCCATTAAAAGTTATCCTTAATTGTTACTCATATCAAATGGCAAAACCCAAACTCTATATTATGACACACATATTACGTATACGCCACGTATAAAACACACAACCTGCTAATTTCATTTAAACTTTCGACAGCCCCTAACTTTGAAACTCATTTAATTCTTTTTGTTTTTGGTTTGCATACATCTTCCATAAAATGTTTACAAGGGAGACTTGGGGTACCTAAAACTTTTCCTATTGTCTGCATGGCTTTTTTCGTCGTGCCACGCTGCGTATGCGTAATCAACGTTACATCCAAACACCAGCAACAACAACAATAAGAACTTTCTGGCTAATTTGTTTGCTGCGCGTGCCAATCACAGGTTCCCTTTACAACAAAGATGCACGCGTACCCATCCCCACCCACCTTCCCATTCGCCTCCCTTTATTGTTGATGTAAAATTTATTAGCTCTCTCATTCGAACAATGACAGATGGTTTGGGGCGTTGAGCGGACGGTGGGGGGCGTGGCTGTCGAATTAGATTTGCAAACAAGCCAACAAGCCAAGTGCATGACACTAACTACAGCCGCTAACCGTCATAATTAGAACAAAAGCGATTGACAATAGCTCAAAGTAACAAATAATTGTTGCTTAAGAAAAACTTTGTCAGGCTTTTAAGTTGTAAAATTGAATAATTAATGAATTTATTTAAAATTCCCCCACTTGTAATGTGCTGTTTAGTATTTAGCTTCAATAATAGATATTCCTAGAAATTGAAATAAACTCAAAGAAGATCTCCACGACCAGCCTTAATATAGCAATATTCCATATAGTACACCGGTGCTGGATGGGTGGGTGGCCTTTCAACTTGCCTCCCATTAAACAAGTTTTATTATTTCTCTCCCTTATTACCATTTTAATGGAGAAACTGCAAACGAGAGGAGATAGTGACAGGCACGCAATGGCACGTGCGTCAGCGGTTTGGCTCCAATTGGGCCCTGTTATCCTCCCGTTGACAGATCCACAGAACGACCAATTAATCGAGTCAATTGGTGGAATATGTATATTTAATTTGTCAAACATTTATTGCGCCCCCCTAATTGTGGCCAAATGAAATATGTGCCCGATGGAACAGGAGGGCGCACTACGAGTCGCATAGAGGAAGGTCCTGCTGGCAACCTTGAGAAGGGGAGTTGAGCAACAGCTGCTCGCATGGGATGTTAGCTCCAAAAGCTTTGGCCTTAGTTTAGCCCGGATTCAGTTGGCCATTTCGTTGCGGGGACAACGAAAGTGAAATTGGCCAACACACGTGACCGACCGGCCTCATTGAAGCATTGCTCGTGAATGAACTCTGAAGAAGTTGCTCTGTCGTCGGCGGGAGCTTTTGCTTTCGTTTTCATTTCCATTGTACTTCGGGTCAAAGGAAAAACGAAGTACAGCTGGCGGAGCTTTTCGTCAGTTTTCCCTGCTTTCCGTCGGCATCCGTGGCTTTTCGGCAAATCAGTTGCGCGTTGGGCGAACGCCAGCACAAAACGAGTCATTTTTATAGCGCGGACGCAGCTACGTTTTTAGTACTACAATAAATAACTTCAATAAATAATATTCTTCCATATTAGTTTTTTTTTTGAGCTATTTATATTCATATTATTTTTCTACAACTTGTGTTTTTTTTGAAGGGGCTTTGAAAGCCATTCTAAGTTAGTTTAAGAACGGTTCCTTCTTCAGCTTAACTAAGACTTGGTAAAACAATGTAAAACCTTTTTAAAAAATTATTAATTAACTTTTCATGACTTTGTCAAGCTAGAAAAGTAATTTGATTAACCTAAATTAAATTAAATTTACTCAAATAAACCAAAATTGTTTCGGCTTTTTCCTTTTTACTTAAAATTAGCATTATTTTATTTAAATTATCTTTTTCTTAATCAAACGTCTCGTTGTGTGTCGTTAAAGCCTCGTCACAAACAATACAAAATTGAATAAACCGATTGGCAATAAAAGTGTTAAAGAAATAAATGATTTACTGATAGATAGTGCGTGGGAATACGAATAAATTTTGAGTTAAATGATCTGATTGCTGCAAACATTTAGCGGGGAACTTCTCGCCGTTTCGACCGGGTTCGAACGCATTATGCTCACGGACATTGGCAACAGCAGCGCGAACGGTATCGGTAATGGCAATGGCACCAGTGGCCATAATGTTGGCAATGGTCATGGCAACAGCATCCTAGTCAGTGGCATTCATTCACTGAGCGGCTCCTCCAGCGGCATTGGCAGTGCGAGCAGCGAAAAGTTGGCAACGCGGAATGACGAGGCGAGCTCCAAGAAAGGGGATGCCGATGAGGATGACGACGACGACGATGATGATGATGATGATGAGGATGAAACTACGGTATATATACTCGAGTGGATTTTATTTAGGCGAATTAGCAGCATATGCATGCGTAATTTTATGCTCGGAGATAATTACAAACTCCCAGCCTCAAGCGGAAATCCAAGAGCAAATTGTGCGTGGCACAGCGATAAGCTGGGCAGAATTTGGAAGGGTCTTATGTTAGGGTAGGTCGAATTGCAGGAGACCCGGAAAATCCATGATATATGTACATAAGAGGGAATTGTTTGGGCATGTTACTTCAGAAACCATTTGTTTTTGTATTATTTTTAGTTACTTAAAGTATTACTAGACTCTATCGCTGTCTGCCTTGGCCAGATATACTCGGCTGTTGATGAATTTAAACACTTTTGAGGCCGGAATCCATTTAAAATATTTGAAATATTTCTAACTTAGTTGCTTTCAAGAACTTTTATTCATTGTAATTGACACACCCTAACGGGTGTTATTTATATGTTAGTGTGAGTTACGCGGCGCAACCGTTTGAATAACAAAAACTTTTGAGTTGGGTTTTGAGCCCGCGCAACCCTGAATTCCTTTCCGCCGGAAACCCAACTCCTGTGATCTCCGACTTCGTGGTCTTATACGCCTGCCTGGCCTCAAAGAAATTCGTCAGATCCATTCAATTATTCAAACAATCATTCACAGATGCGAATGAACACCCCAAGGAGCACTTCCGCTGGAGCTCTGTTCTCGGGTGTGAATAAGGATATCGGGGAATGGGGATGGATACACGAATCAAGGGGAAAATGTTGCCAATGGCACCAACTAAATGAGGCAAATGACCGTTTTGGCCTGCCTTTTCTTTAACAAATAAATTTTCCCCAAGAGTTTTCCTTTGTGGCTGTTGTTTTGTCCCTGTTTTTTGGCAAATTGTTTACTTTCGGGTCCACGTCCAGCCTAAGCAGATATCGCTGGGCTGCCATCTACAGATATATTTCACATTTTTGTGACACGACGATTCCTTTTTTTTTGGCGAGGCTTTAATTAAAATCAGGCCTTGATGACGTCATTCCGGCTGTCTAAATTAAGTCAAGTTTTGAAACTAAACACGTTCTTCGTTCCCGGTTGCTTTCCGCTCCGCCAGAGCTGATTGCGAGGCTCCAGGTGGCCGCTGGCGGGGTTACTCCACTCATTAGTGTGGCAGCCACACGTGCTCCGTGAGCCGTGCGTATTGACTCTGGAGAATAAGAAGGTGATAGTGGATTCTGTTTAGCATGCGAATGCGATAAACGTCAAAGTCGGAACCGTGTATGCCATACTCTTTCCAGATTATGTAAATGTCGTCTCCTTTTTCTGTTTTCCCCCCACCTCCCACGATCCTTATGCAAATTAGTCGGCGCAGGACACGCGCTTGCCTCGTGTGAAAAATAAGAAGGCAAAAAATATACCATATAGAGATACTTATGGGAAAGGGGATAATATTGATAAATATATTTTGCCAGAAGGTTATTTACTTACAAATGATGGTCCGTGTCCAAGTTCCTTGCTACTTAAGATTAACTTTTAAATTTCTTGCGGTATTTTAACTATTTTTTTCCTTGTACTCCACAAGTTACTAAATAGTAAAAGGTCGAAATATAAAGAAAATAATATAAGTTAATGGTTGATAATTTAAAATTAACCTTTTATATTCAACCCGAAACTGGTTGAATCAGAGAATGTATTCGTACCTTCAACAACCTTTCCAATGAACCCGACTCCAATTTGACCCGGGTAATTTCCTCCAGACAGACACGCGAATTCCCCTTCTCCGAAAGCTAACAATCAACTCAAATTTCCAATTTCAATTCGTTTAGAGCTCAAATAAAAGTCGCGTGTCTCAATTGGCAGCACTTTGGCAGTGAATTCCTTGCCCAGGTCTGGTTGAACTAGACCCTCTAATCGTCCATCCAACTGAACAATTGCCCAAATAAATACACTCTATACGTGAGTGTAAACAAAGTAATTTGAATTTCGGAAAGTGGAGCCTGAATTCCAGCCTCCATGTGGATGTCTTCGTTAATGAATTTCCCATAGAAATCCTAGTGTTTTTCTAGGCCGAATATATACATGTGAAGGTTCTATCGGTCATTTATTAAGCCATTTTTTTAGCCACAGAAAAAAAAACATGAGCTAAATCGAACCTGCTGTTGATGGAGATAAAAATTATATTTCCGCCCCTATTATATACATTTTCGTTGCTCACTAAGCTACCATATAATACCCTGGTCCTCGTATATAACAAAAATCAGCGAAAAGGTCTGTCAGAGTCCCGAAAAAATGTTGCTCAAATAAACGTCAAGCCAAGTACGTTGTAAAGGACAATCATTATGCCAGTATGGTCGTAAAGTTACGGCCCACAAATCTGTGCTAACAAGCTACAGTGGACAGGAATAAAGGGAATTTCCGTCATTAATAAAATAACACTAATAAAGAGGACACTACATCAGGCTTGTAAAAATAGCAAATGAATTACAAGTATTTTTTATCCTTAAGGACAACTTAAAGAAGTTTAATTAAAATACTTATTTTTATATGAATTTAAGGTTTTTTTAAAGCTTTCATCTTTTTTGCCAGCTACTTACCAAACCCATGGTCGAAACCGCTTAACTGGTCACTTTTTTCGCAACTGACAAAATGAAACTTTTATTAGCCAACCAAACCTTTGAAGGGTTGTGGGTTTTCTGGGTTAATGCCCACCCACTTTCCAGTTTATTGTCCGGACTGGTTCCGATTGAGAACTGACCACTACACAGCCGCCAAGGTCAAACAGAACAATGAAAAAAGGCTGCCGGTTAAAGTAAAGGCCCAACAAAATCGTTGATTATTTATTAAAAATTGATAAGCAAAGAGGGATTTAAGCGCTGTGCTCTTAGCAGGATTTTAATTGGTTTTAAGAAAAGTCGAGGACCCCTCGAGTTTGCCTCATTTGCATTAGTAAAGTGCCTCGAACTTCGTGCCCAAGTGCGGCGAACTCGAGAGCTCAATAAATAGGGCCAGGGAGAACGTTGGGGAAGGTAAGTGCCTTGGGTCAAGGGCATTGAACGACTTGATGGCGGGGCAGTTGGCTGAAAAGTGTCATAAAACTCGCCAGGCAAGGTAAACAAGAGCACTCATACAGTTTTCAAGTGCCTCGACTGCGATAATCGCTTTTCAATTTCATCTTGAGGACAACTTTTTGCTTTGAATGGCTCGAGATTTTCCCGAGATTTATGGGGCCAGCAACTCTTCCGCCCTCGTTTTACCACTAATCAGCAAAATTGTTGGCAACTTGAATCGCCCAGGCAGCTGTTAAAGCGGCTGAAAATGAATACAACTTCCGAACTAAATAGAAGAGTAAGCTAAAAATTAATTAAAACGCCTGGCGAGGCAAAAATCAAATCAGTCAAAAGAATTCCTTTTCCCTTTTCTAAAGTTTAGTTAATTACTTGTGACCTTTGCTCAAGTTCAGGCCTAGTTTAAAGACCTCTTTAAGGTTCAGAATCCTTTGCTGGTCGGGGGATTTATTTTTATTTTTGGCAACGAACTGAACAAACAAAAATGGCTCACGCTATTAAGACCAAGTACTCAAAGCAATTACACCAGAAACGACGCAGGGGAAAAAAAACACCGAAACGGAAACCAGATGAGAGCAACAAACAAAAGACAAGACAATTGTGTAAATAAAAGTGAGGAAACAACCAGTGAGTGAGTGGGTCTGATTGGGAGGGCGGCCTTGACTTGTGGGGCGGTGTGCTCTATGGGCGGCTCCCAGGGCAATTAAGCTGTCAGGGATCCGCAGAAGGAAGCGCCCAGAAAATGCAACATGGCAATGAACGGGTGTGAAAAGGGCATTAAAATTCAATAGGACGATATAGCTGACAATATTGCTACTTGTAATTGTAATTATGCGTCGTTAAGTTTTATGTAGCATACATTTCAGCTGCGCTGAGCAATTTCTTGGCAAATATGATAATTCAATTTATTAGAGAATATTTATTATTATTATCAGGGGCCCCTTGGAGGCAACTACCAAGTAATTTAACAAAAGTTATCATGCCAACATATTAGCTTAAGCAAACCGATTATATAGTAAACATGTTTAGAAGGGAATATTACCATAAACAAGCTTAGAGAAAGCCGAATTCCCTTGTCCTTTGTCTTTTGTAATTTTTTAGGCTTCTGTTTTCCCGACAATAAATTGTTTATGCCGAGCACTCAAGTGTGAAGCGTTCTTTTTCCGGGAATCTTTAGGCGTCGAAATGAAAATTCAATTTTAAAATTTTCCCCAAGCCAAACGACGACTCATTACGCAGGATAAGCAAGCCTATAATTTGCTTTCCATATTTCCCTTTTGCCTCTGACTCCACTACCTATTCCGCATTTAAGGATGCCTGGCCGCAGGACAACTACGTGCTCGGTGGGCCTTTTTCGGGCTGTTTTGTGACAGATTGCGATTAAGGCAAGGCGATTGACTGCGTCAGGCCAAACAGCAGTAGCAGCAGCCAAGTCGTTGGCCAAGGACAACTAAATTTGGTGGTCCAGGCCTATTTATGTTTATGTTCTGCGGGGTTTTGCCTCGCAGACACACACGCACGCATACGAATACGAGTAGTAGATGGCCCTGTTGTTTTCGTAAGCCGCTTAGTGGCAGACCTCAAATAGAGGCACAATTTCCATTTATCTGCTTAGTCGGTGGCCAAAAGGGAAATTGCACATGTGGCCCACGGGCACAGTGGCTGAAACCGATCATAATGACGGGATATCCTGGTAAATAAGATTCAATTACTGTCATTAATTAATGTTTAAACATTGGCATGCCCAAGGGTCATAAACAGTTATGCCAAGAACTTAATTTTAAATCTTTACTAAGAAGAATTCTGTTAACCGGACTTAGATATGGAAAATGGTATACATTATAGCTTAATCAAGAGCCAAATTATTAGCTACTGTCCACTGTGCCTGCCAAAAGGTCACAATAACCATCTGCTATTTTATGAGATGTGTTTCTGTCTGATTTGTAATGCAATTGACTGCCAGCCGAAATCCGAAATTACATATAGGCTATAGATTGCCATAAGCCCATCAAACAGTCGAGGAAAATATTTACTAAAGCTAGGAGGAAAATTCAATTCCCGGGTGTATACTTTCCTGAATATTTATGGTTGACATTTCTCTAAAAAGAACAACAAATACAAAAGTAACATAAAAATCACTTCAAATTCTGTGCGTGCGTCTTCTTTCGTTAGGTGTTTATTCGTCTGTCAAAATCTGATTTTCCCTGTCACCAAACCTGCCCCACCTAAATCCAAGGAAATCCCCAAAAAATCACAGAGACAGATACAGAAAGAAAACGGAGACAAACAGAGGAAAGCTTTCCGAGCAATTGAAACGTTGCTGAGATGGAAAAGAACGGACTCATAAAGAATTCACTCCCCCGCTTAATGTATGCATATCCTTCATCCAAGCGTCCCGAGAATGCGGGCAATTCCGTGCGAATCAAAGGCAAAGTCCATAATTTCAGGCCCGCTCAGACTTTTATCTGAATGCCATGAATACGACCTGCCCCACATGAGTTTGCAGTGGGAGAGTTGTCAGTTTCAATTGCTGCGGCACATAAATCAGAGGCAAGAAATTCGAAGAAGGCGGCAAGTCATAAATCCTGAACAGAAATTGGTGGTGTTGGTGGCTGCCTTCTTTCACTTTCAAGTTAATTGCAAAAAGGAAAAGGGAAATGGAAAAAAGGAAAGCCCCTTTAAATTATAGTCTTTTGCTTCTGCAAAAAAAAATTAAATGGAATTTTCCTGTCACTTATGTTTTGGAGACCCTTCTCGTTTGCTGCCTTGAAAAATACAATTTTCAAAGCATTGGGAAATGATTTCTGGTGTCATCGTTCGGCACATAAATGTTCTACGCAAATTTCACTTGTTACCTTGACGTTGGCCTCTATTATTTATTTATTTATTTATTTACTTGACGCTTTTTGGGACCACTATTCTTTGGCAATGAATGGCAAACACTTGACTAAACAGTGGGCGACGCCGACTTAGTTGGATATCATTAAAACAGTTTATGTTCCAGACAATAAACGAAACAATAAAAGAGATAATTAAAGAGTGATGTTGATATACTATATTAGTAGTAGTAGTAGGTGGAGTTGGCTTTTATGGCCCCGATAAAAGTTTGTTGGGTTAACACTTTCCCAGTTGGTGGTGGTTTCTAGGCCCCTTAAGAAGCTCCTCGAATCCTTCGATCCTTCAATATGCCATAACCAAAACACTTACCGCACCCATTGGCAGCAGTGCCCACGCATACTCTATGGGCTTGGTGGGCATAAAAACAATCTGCAATACATTACGCATACGCCATGCTGCGCCAAATTGTTTCGACAGTTGGGAGCTTGCGAATGTTTATGGCTCTCCAACGCCATCGAAGGCATTTGCATACACGTGTCAGAGTGAGATGGTTCCATCCATCAATGTATATAATATATATACACACATTCGTGACAGACATCCAACTTGGCAATATAGCCCGGATTTTTATAAATTATCGCCAACACATTCCGGCCACTCGGGGGTCAAGCTACGAGTTGGAACTAATCAAATATTTATGCTCACTTTCGTCTGGGCCCACGTCTGGCCACGATATCGTGACGGGGCTAACTCGAATGGCTCATATTGGCCGCCTAGTTGGGCCAGCAACAAGTTGGGGGAGGTCGGGCCTCCACATTGCATGTCTTGACCGCCAAAATAAGTGGTCCTTGGCCGCTAAATATGAAGTGAAAATCTATTTTGAGGCAATTTAATTACACGGCATTTTGTCATCTCCTCTTGGGGAAAACTTTTGGTAAACGAATTTGGTAATTATATTATAGTTAACGAGCTTTGACAAGAGCCATTACGAGTTTTCCTTTTGCTGGAAAAATACCTAGAATTGTTATTTATTCTTTAATTTTGATTTGTCATCACTTTCCTTCATGCTTTTCCCAACTTGGCACAATGTTATGCCTTAATCCTTGTTCAGAGGGGGATTTATGGATGCATAAACAATATTCAGGTAGCAGCAGGAGCGGCGGAAGCAAGCATATTAACTCGCCTCAGCAACTGGATGTCAACAGCTTTTGCCAGGGATTTTCACTTACCAGCAACAGTGGCAAATAATACATCAGCCTAGCACCTGTCCCGCATCCCTCACAGAGTCTCTGTTGCCTGTTTGCCAGGGGGCAGGAACGGCAAATCCGAGCAGGAAACACTTTCGCCCTGGCATTGCTCCAATTAACTTTGGCGTCCATTGTTGTCAACCCACCACCCACTGCCTCCTCAACCATTGGGCCAACTTTTCCTCGTAACAAAGAAAATACTTTAGTTGCAACTTTGTGTGCGAGTGTGTCCTTTGTTGTCGAGAGAAAGAGGAAAAGTCATAGCAGCCGGGTGATGTGTTGTTGCTACCTGAAGATTGTTAGGCCAAACAATTAATTAATCATTAGGCCAGGCTAATGGGTAAGCGATACACTGGCTCAGAAGTGTGGAAAGTTTTCTTTCTTTGGCTTGTTTTGCTGCTGTCAAGAGAGATTTTATGAGATTGCTAAGCAGTGAATATATTTAATTAAAAGTTGGTTTAGTTTCTTCTTAAAGTGTGACATTTTGGAAAGTGCATTTAAATATTTGTCTATTGTCTGACAGGTTTATTCTAATTATTGGCAAACAGTTGGTCATGAATTGTTGTTTTGCATCGAAAATGTTTGCAGCACTTTTCGAAATGGGTAAATAGGGTGAAGCTATATAGATAAGAGTTTACCAAATCTTGAGAAATATATTTATTTTCAGCTTCTAAGTTTTTTAAGTAAACTAAGCTAGAACTATCCCTCGATCTGTCAAATTTCTCTGGTAATAATAATTACATTTACATTTTGTTTTCATTAAAAGCCAAAAGAGATTGTAAATATTTAATGTTTCAAGTTTCATTCTTAAAATGGTATCAACAATTTTATTGTAATAACTCCTTGAATTTCCAAGAGCCCAACCAATTACCGTAATTTTCTTTAACAACCTCTGACATTTGTTGGCATCCTCGCACAACCTTACACAATATTTTCTTTGAATACTTCTCTCATTATGCCTCCCACCCGAAAGTAACTCATATTTCCTACATTGAAGCCAAAGAGCTTTCCCTTCCTCGCTTCGGTTTCAATTACAAATTTCCCTCTTGGCATACAATGGACCCACGACACACCATATGTACTATATGCCCAAGTGGCAAGAAGTCTGCTCCTTCCTTCCGATAAACAATCAATTTCCATGTCCTATATGCAACGCCAAACAATATCCTTCCTTTCGCTGGGGAACGCTTTCGATTGAATTATGAAGAGCAATAAATACGTTAATGAAATATTAAGGATGCTCTACTCCCATGGGGACTATATAAAGAAATGTGGCGGCGGCAATTGTTTCCGGTCTGGAATAAAAATGATTTCCAGACCCAGTCGGCCAGCTAAGTGCTTTCGCTTTGGGCAGATAATTGGAGCTGGTTGAGGGCAACAAATTTTCCAGTCTGACAGCTAATTAAAGCAGCCAAGCAAAGTTTCAATCTGACTGTAAGAAAATTGCTTTAATTATGACCGAGGGAGCTGAGACGGCAATCCGGACGGGCTTTAAGACCCGCCATCAGTCATCGACCATGGACAAGGAGGAGATGCGCCTGTGCTCAGCATCCTGGCCCCAGTCAGCCGTGCGGCAGCGACTTATGAATAATTTATAGCTGGATTTCGGGGGCTTTGTGCTTTATTAAAAAATTTGCTACAAGGCGTCGGCCTCTGATACTCTTGGGAACGGATTCTTTTCAATTAATTGAGCATTGAACACCGTCTGTAGAAGATGTTATTTTTTTGGGGTTTAGCTTTGTTTTAAGATTGAAAGTGTAATCAGAATATCGTTTTTTTGGACATTGTTGTAGTTGGATAAATATTGATTTTAATATCCCTGAGAAAGAATATAAAAACTTCGGCATTCACAGATTGCTTCCTTAGGTTTCCTTTTTCGCAATTTCAAATAACTTTTTTAAAAAACACATTCATGACCCTCAGATATAAATTCCTATGGGTTTGCAATTGAGTATTATTAAATATAAAATTTAAATGAGTGCCCAAGCCTCTTAAGAAATTTCCAAAGGAGAAGTCCTTGTTGGGTATTTAACGAAGGTTTCAAGTGAAATAATGTTTTCTTTTAAAGTCTAAGGTAAACATGAGATATATGTATTCAAAAGAGGAGTCTAGAGGTCCTTCCAATCCTTGGGATACGTTAACAAGGCCCTAACTACAAAAGTGATTCACCTTAACAGGCAGTATTTTCAACCATTTGTCACGTGACGCATAAAATTCAATTTGCCCTCTCCAAGCCTTTCCCAACGTAAAACCAATATAAAACAACAGGCGAAGGCAATCGGCATTAACCTTGGAGATATTTGCACAACTGCTACTGGTGGCAGTCAGCAAAACAAAAATAAGACCCGAAAAGACAAGAATAAAGCGATGAGATACGAAAACGAATTCATTTTGGGCGACGCATAAAACTAGAAACACGCGGTTAGACGCAGAGAACTAATAAAATGATTGCATACTTACCGGCGTCGGTCCTTGGGAAATCGCTCCTGACAATGGAACGACCTTCAGCCCGAAAATCAAAGTTATTTTTCTCGTTCTGTTTGTGTTTTTCCCCTCACCCATTTGGTTGTTTTTCCTTTGCAAATTTCTCTCTTTTGCAAAATTTATGCCAAGCCAGCAATCGGCTTGAAAAATCCGCGGATTAATGCATTATGCATGAAATCCAATTCGGATTCCTGCCCCTCTTCAGGTATCGCCTTTGCCTGCATTCCTTTGAAGGTCACATTTAATGGTTGCTTCAGGACTTTCGATTTTCAAAGTCCCAGAGTGTGTGTTTGTGGGTCTTGTTTTCCTGTAAATAACCCGCATATATTAGGTCCTATTAAGGAAAAACAAAACTTTAATGACGACAAATGCTACAGTCAAAAAAGATGGGCCAGCGGCACAAAAAAACCCACCGAGCCAAGGCAATTGTTTGCAATTGTTGGCCAAGAACATCTGAATAAGAACACCAACTGGGGGAAGGGAGGTGTTTCTGGTTGCCGCTGTTTTTTTTCTGGCTCCAGGGACATTTGTCAACCCTAAAATGCTAAAACCAAATGAGAAGTCGTAAACGGTTGGCGAGTTTTTGTTTTATTTTTTTGCTTGTCTTTTACTCTGGTAATTTTTTTTTGCTGGTTGGATACATGAGGATGGTTAATTAGTTAAAGCTAATTAAGAAAAAATAATGTTTTTATTTCGCTTAAAAAATGCTAACTTAATGCGATGTGGAAATGGAGTCGTGCATATATTTTATTTATATTTAAAATGAGTAATTATGTGCCTTAACTTTTGGGCAGCTCTTTAAAGCAAATCGTGCTCAAAGGCAATTACTCTCTGTGGTCATATGGGTGACATTTAGGCTCTTGCAAATGGAAGCTAAAATGTACATAATACAAATAAGTACATAAGTAGTTCAAATATGTGAAAAAGAAGTGCCCATATGGCGTATTAGTAATATTTGCTGCGCTATAGTTACTAAATATATGAGTGAGACAACCCTCCGAGGCCCAAGGATAAGTCTGGAGATGTTCTATATAAATATATCTAAGCCCAAGGATACATAGCTTCTTCAATTACTGCAAGGGGTTTCCTGGGAATTCAAATTACTTTAAGAAAACGACACGGAGAGTACCAAGGAAGAAAGTGACGCAGGCCACTTGGCTGTGCAATTTATGTTCATTATGTCCTGGAGATGCAATCGTGAATTATGTCCTTTTGACTGAATAGCAATGGTAGAAGCGAGCTATAAATAGAAAAGCAAAAAGTGTATTAACTGCATTCGGATGTAAAAGTTCTAGGATTTGATTTAAGTTAATACTTAATATTCCAGACATGAACCTTTACAATTAGCCTTAATTTAAATTCTAATTGCCATGTTGCCTCTTTTTTGCCCCACACAGGCAGAATCCCCCCTGCTGCCCCTGAAGGACGACCTCGAGCCATCGCCCACTCGAGTCCAGAGTTCCTCGCACATATCAGCCAGTAGGTCACCCCACCAGTACAGCACCTTAGCAGGCGAACGCGACCAGCAGCACCCGCACCAGCACCCGCCGCTACCCGCTTCCAACGACTGTCGTCGTCGCAGTTCGCTGACCAGTTGTCCGAATTCTCTGCCCTGCGACAGTTCGCCAGGAGAGGCGAACAACAACAGCAGTAGCACCAGCAACAATAACAACAACAATAACAACGAGGGAGGTTTCTATTCGCACCTGTCCAGTAGCACTCCCAGCCACAAGCACCAGCACGAGTATCAGCTATATCCCAACGACTCCTTTGCCCGCCTAGAAGGGAAGTCACCGATGCCAAATACCAAAATGCAGACCAAAGTTGATGCAGTGGGTCGCATCACCGGCCCCTGGGGAAAGTGGCAGCTGCGCACGGTGCTCCTGATCTTTCTTTGCAAGATCCCCTCCTCATGGTTCATGGCCTGCATCATTTTCACGGCGCCAGCACCGCGTCACGGGGAGTTCTTCTGCAAACCGCCAAACACCGTCGGAGCCCAGAATCAGACGCAGTGGATCAAGGTCTCCCATCCGCAAAAGGAGGAGAGCGATGATCAGGAGTTCTCCATCGACTTCTGCAATGTTTACCAGGATGCCCAGGAGCACGCCCATCATTACTACAACTACGAGAACAGCGAGCAGGAGCCGCGGGTGTGGGAGAAGCCTCTGCACCGCAACTCCAATGTGATCCCCTGCACAGAGTTTCAGCACGAATCCGACTACCACTCGGTGGTAACCCAGTACGATCTCGTTTGCTCCCGAGACATCCTTGTTTCCGTCACTCAGTTCTTCCATCTGTTTGGTGTGCTCACTGGGGGCATTCTGGCCAATCAGCTGCTTAAATAGTAAGTTGCACCGGAGGATTGTGAGATGTACATTTGATATTAATTTAATATTTAATTTAAATATTCCCACTCCAGTTTTAGTCCCCGGAATGTGATGCTCTTTGGCATGATCACGCAAATCTTCTGTGGAAACCTCACCGGCCACGTTGCCTCCTACGAGCTGCACGTCTTCTTTCGCTGCCTCTCTGCCGTCTGCTGTGCCCAGATGTACACAGCCGGTGGGCAAATCAGTAAGTAATTAGCATATATGGTTTTTTGACGAAAGAAGCTAATTGATTCTTCCCCGAACAGTGGCCGACATAACGGGTGGCAAATATAAAACCTGCGTCTCTACGCTGTTCGAGCAGTTCTGGTCAATTGGCGTGATGATGCTGCCAGGAGTGGCCAGCTTCTGGTCGAGCTGGTCGCATCTGTACATGGCCATCTCCTGGCCCACTGTGATCCTTATATATCTGTGGCAGTGAGTAATGATTTTAGGAACTTCGTCTTCAAAACTGACCCTCGTTCTTCATTTTCCAGGTGGATACCCGACTCGCCGCGCTGGCTAATCGCCCGGGGTAGGGTCCAGGAAGCCAAGAAGATCTTGCTGGAGTGCGCCGAGGTGAATGGAACGCGCTACAACCTCCCCCACGACATTGACCAGCAGCTGGAACTGCAGGCTCAGACGGCGATGGACGCCCCGCCGCCGAGTGGCTGGTGGTCAATGTGGAAGGGGGAGCGTGCGGTGCGGCACATGGTGTGTGTGCACCTGGCCTGGTCGATCTACATCGTCGTCTACTACGGCATGCTGCTCAATATTCGCTCCTTCAGCCGCGATCACCTGTACATCAACACCTTCTTCGCGGGCCTCAGCGAGATGGTGGGCACGTTCATTGGCCTCTTCCTGATCCTGAAGACCACCCGCAAGTGGCTGTGGACGGGGCTCTTCAACATTGTGGCAGGATGCATTGCCTACTGCGGCTGGCTGGTGCCCAAGCAGAGCGTGATCGGAGTGGACCCGAATGTGGCCTTGCTCATGTGCTCGGCCATGGTGTCCAAAATGGCCATCTCTACGACGCTCAGCATCCTGACTACCTGTACAGTGGAACTGGTCACTGATGACAAGAAGAAAATCACCTCCTTCTCGACCATCTGCTGGGCCCGCTTCTGGCTGCTAGGAGCTCCCTTTATTGGGTCCACAGTGGTCCTGGGCCAGCTCATTCCCCAGACGGCCTTCGCCTCGCTGGCCATCTGGGGCGGATTCTGCACCGCCTTGATCAGCAGTCCGAGGACACATCCCATCTCAAGACCCGCCTCACCGGCTGCTCAGGGTGCACAGAATATGGCCTCTCAGTTCACAATCATCGACGGCATGGACAACAAGGGCTACACGCCCAGCTCGAAGCCAACCATCCACTCGAACAGCACCATTAGGAAACTGACCACGCCGCAATCAAATCTACCTCCTCAACTGATGCCCGGCATTTGGACGACCAAGATAAACGAGGATGGCCCACCAATGTGATCTGCTCCTAGATTAGGTTGCGCAGGAATAGCTGTTCAAAAATGAGGTTGGATTGAGAGAACAGTTGCTTAAAAGCGATGTTAGGAGAAGTACTTGCTTTCGCATAGGGAAGGTCTCGAGCCTTGCCTATGTCGAAATTGATAGGATTTAGGAACATAGTTCTAATGTTAAATTGTAGAAGCAGCTGTTCAAAATTAAGCTAATGCAGTGCAGACAGCTAGAACCTTGGGTTTTGTTCACTTTGGTGGTGCTGTGACTTGTAAACTACAGTCTACAAATTTGATATACACTATATATAGCCCTTTATTACTTTAGGGGCACCTCCTTTTGTAACGCACACTAGCAAACTTTTTTGAGGGAAAGTCCGAGACAGACCTAGCTCTTTTCGCACACTTAAAAAGTAGGAGCTCAACTTTACCCTAGTCCCCAAAATCGAAGTGCTCAAGCGAGGAATACATTAGGCACTCTAGACAAAAATACAAACATTTTTAAGTAGACAACTCTAAAGCTTAGATATTTGGGGCAGAAAAGTCCCTAACCAAATCCGATTAAACGGGAAAAGACGCTCGCAAATGCAGCCCAAAAATATAACACAAAGTATCTATATATGTATATTTTTCATTAAATCTAATTTTAGGGCATAGTTTTATAGTTTAGTAAATCCCCGGAAGGCCATAAAAACACTCGAATCTGGGTTTAGCTTCTGCGCAGCCATAATAAGTAGTCCCATAAGCCTAGTACGTCGGTCGAATGTGGAACTCGCCCCGAGACAAGCCCAGTATTACGCAGTCACAATTGAACCAAAACCGATCCGAATCGGACCTCAAGTAGAACCCATTAAATAGAAAAGCCAACTATTGGCGGTTGATCCTTCTAAAGGCCTGCGGTTCCACATTTTAGTGATTGTGTTGTAAACACCTGGAGAGAATTTCATGAAAAGACATACATATAAGAGTAGTCACACAATAATTACATATTATGGACAACTTCTATTAACTACCTTTCTCGACTTTTAAATAATTAATTGCAAGGCGCATAGAGGAAATCAATAATTTTAGATTACACATTAATAACTTTATTACCATTATGTATTATGAATTATCAATTATCAATTACCAATTACCAAGCTAATTTTAATATAAATCAATTAGTAGCGTTTCAGGTCTAATTATTAATTATGCATATAAAAGTATATATATTTTAAAAGTTGCAACTTTGTCTAGTGAAAGCGCTTGGCAACTCGTTGAATGTTATCTGATAATGGTTACTATATGAAAGAAAATGTTATGCATGGCAAAAGAGCAATATTTTTCTAATAAAGCATCCTCCGAAAATAAATATATAATTCTTTAGATTGTTTCAATTTTATTCGAATGTTTGAAAGATTTGCAGAACTCCAGTGGTGTCAAAAAATCTTTATAATTTCAAATCAGTAAAGACTCTCGTATAAGGAAAGTGTTCCTATGATCATATTTAGCATTTTTCCAAAACCCTTTTTATATTTATAATGATATATAGATTATATCTAATATAACATAATCTATCTTTATCGACAGACATTTAAAAATTCGGGTATTGAAAATATTCGGGGTAAGCCCGACCAGTTGCAGTATTTGGGACTGGTTTCTACCAGACTCCTTAGTTCTTCAGGTGGAGTTGGTCTGTGGTGAGCTATATAGCAGGAAGCTACCAGGTGGCGCTGCTCTTGCTTTCCAGCGTTTATTCAGACCGTTTGAGCTGTAATGAGACATAAGGTTAGAGTTGAGACCCTTTCGCACGAATACGACGGTTCTGTTCCTTACCAATGGTGGGTGGAGAAGTTTGTTGTTTGTGGATAAAGTCTGTAACGACGGATCCCTGCTCCATGGCATTGAGGAGTTCCGCCGATGCAATATGCTTTTACGGAGGATAAGCTGCAGCACTGTAATCATCTTCAGCCGACGTGTTGACTACATTTGTCAGGTCACCGTCCTCCTCAGGTTCGTTCGTCAGTGTGGTGACCAGACCTAGGTCCTTTTCCACCTCGCCTGCCTGTAGGGTGTGGGCGTCCTGGTCTCCGGGGTGGCGCTTCTTGAGGCGAAGGTATACACTACCCATGCCCCACGCCATCTTCCCGTACCTAGGATATAGGATGTCCTCCGCTTTCCTGTTTATCTGCAGAATCGCAGATTGGCCCCCCTCTTCTTGTCGGCTTCCGAGGTGCAAAATCTTCCAGTCTGCCGTTGGGACGTCCGGGTTCTGTCGCTGTAGCAGCTGTAGGGCCTGCTCTTTTTGGACAGCGATGGGAAAGAGTACCTTCGCCTTCGGTACGGATGGGATAAATTCCCTGTCCACCACCTCCAGCCTGGCCCCTTTCCACAACCCTTTCAAATGGCCAACCGTTTGCGTCAGCCAATTCCGAGTTGGATCGTCCTTACACTTGAGGATTTTGACCCCATTCAGCCACCCGGCACCATCAAACGTGGGCATGGGAGCTGAGGGGTCTTCCGTCATCCGCGCAAACAGCGATTCCACGAGCTTCGCGTGAACTATCTTCCACTGCGCCTCTGTCATCTGACCACTTCCGTCACTCCAGTCAATGAGCGCCACGATCAGGTGTCGTTTGGACCCCTCCTTGACCTTAGTTTCCGACTGTCTCTTAGGCATCCTCACGTTATGAGAAGGGCCTGCCTCCATTGGCCCGCGGTGACGCTTCCCCACCGGAGCGTCTCTGGCGGCAGTCTCTATGGAGCGTCGTCTTTTGTGGGCATGCATCTGCTCAGCTTTATTTGCAAATGCGGACGTGGAGTTCGTGTTGGAAAGCTTGGCGGAGCATTGCCTTCTGTTGGCATGCATCTGCTCAACCCTCTTGGACGTGGAGTTAGTGTTGGAAAGCTTGGCGGAGCTTTGCCTTTGGTTGGCAGGCATCGCCTTCTTCTTGTTCCCAGATCCGTTCGTAGAGTTCATGTTCGACTGCTTGGTGGAGGATTGAGTTCTGTTGAGAAACATCTCCTCCACCTTGTTCGCAAATCCGCCCGTGGAGGCCATGTTTGCAATCTTGGCGAAATGTTGCCTGCCCTCTTCGATTCTCTCCATGGCCCAGGCCAGCTGTTCCTTTTCCTCTGGAGTGTGGGAAAGCTTGTCCTGGAGCCGGATCCTGATCTTGAGGGCCGCCTTGTATTTGGCCTTTGCCTTCATCCCCTCGCTGGAACGCTTCGGCTTCTTCCCCGCCTCCACATTTGTTTCCTCGGCGACGGGACCTGTGAGGTCTATCATGCTTTGCGATGTTGTGGCAGTGTCATTGAAACTGGAATGACCTGCTCCCGTCATGCCAGAGTTGTTACCGTGGGGGACAGGCAGATAGGATTGCTCTCCTCCTTGCCTGCCACTGCTAGCAGCCCCGCCTTCCATCGACGTTGGGTCTGACATCACGGCCCAGAATGACTTATTCTTTCCGACCATTCTGATAACAACTTTATTATTTACTTAATTGTTGATTTAGAGTTGATACGAATGTCTAGGCTCAGTTTTTCTTATTTTTCTTACACAAAATGGGTTTGAAGTGACTTTCGGGTAGAGGCAGATAAAAATAGTGTTGCCAGATGCACATTTGGCTCTCAACCTAAAAAATCTCAAAAAGTTGAACATTTCCTAAAAAAAATCCAGTTTTCCCCGTTCATTTTAAATTCATTTAAATTAAAAAATATAAGGAAGAAACCTCCTTTTGTTGTATTATTTTAATGTTTTTTTTTTATATTACATAGCATTAATACAAGTTTAAAACAAACCCCTAAACCCCCCTAAAAATTCGTATTTATTTTCGGGTCGAATGGTATTTTCCCCGACCAACGTGCGGTCTCACTGTGACCATTATGCTTCTTCAAATTGTAGCGGCATTTTTACACAAAAACAACATCAAACTCGCGTCACCCTAACCAAACAGAGCGTTAAATAAGATTTAGCCGGCAGATAACTATAGGAAAAACAGCTAAATTGTGAAATTGGCCAAAAGGAAAACGCTGCGCACCTGGATATAGATCATGGAATACGATGCGGCAGACAATGGACTGGGAATGGGACTCGGCGGTCGCGGAGTTCTGCGAGAGATCAACAAGAACGATGGCGGCGTCAAGGTAAGCGAAATGGGATGTATTTACAGCTTGGGGGCGTGTCTCGTCTAGCCGCCAAAGTGCGATTTAGCCAAACATTTTGTTTCTGGCATGTGTTCCCCGTTCTCCTGGAATTAATGTATATACATATATGTACGTGTGTACATATGTATGTATGTGTACGTGCATATGGGCAATTCTCCGATCACAGCCTGTTTTTGCTATTTTCCTTTGGATATATAATCTGCGTTCGTTGTTTTTATTAGTTCTATGGCAGCTGTCGCCGGCGAGTGCTCCCCAGTTGATCGGTGTACGCCTGCAGGCATTGTCCAGCTCTTCCGGTAGTCAGATTTCCAGACCGCCTTCATCTAGTCCAGCCCCAAAAATGGGCAATAAGCCGGGGAAAACAAAGAAATCGAAGGCGGCCTCTCTGGGAGAAAAGGCTATGAGGTCGGACAACCGAACAGGGAATGCGGTATGCCAATGCTCATAAATATCAAAATTGGTCTGATTTATCTGGATTTTCTTTAACCAAAACAAATTTGAATACCCTGGCAGGGTATTTTAGTCAGAAGCTTGCAAGGCAGTGAAAGAGCCATTTCCGACCTAAGAAATCATATACATATAGTCTTGATCAACATTAAAAGGAGGATCTTGCTAGCCTTGTTGGAAAGAAAACATTTTTTTGTAATTTTTACAGCATCTTGTGAGGGGTTACATCGTTAAAATGGTCAACAAATGTGCAAAAATTCGAATTGTGATTTGATGCCATCATGCTATGGCAAAGTGCAAGGGTATACAAATTTCGTCTAGTTATTTTCCTTTCCAAATACTCGTCAAGTCGGTATACGTTTCATTATTTATCCATGCATTAAATGCATTATCTACAAGTGTACATTATCTTCGAAATCTTGGGATGCTGACCGGCGGCCTCTTGACATTTATCATTACCCAGATGCTGGCTAAATAATTTCTTGGCCCAGACTGCAAAAAAAGAAAATTCCCAATTAAAACCCATTTCTCTGAAAAGAAATTTCGGAATCGAAACGTTTTGCCAAAACAGAAAACAGCACTTTCTGAGCGATATTTTCTATATATTGTATAATACCTATTTAGTTTTTAGGTATTGTTTATTCTGTGATCTTGAGATCAATAGTCTTACTTTTTCCATGTTTATGGACTTGATATAGCCACAAAAGTTTTCAAGTTCCTGCAACCTAAAGAAAAGTTCATTGAACACAGGAACCCAGACTGTGTTGACAAATTTAGTCTCCCCATTGCCCACCAACGATGCTCGTTAAGGAAGAATCGGAGATGGAGCTGCAGACTCCCCCAAATTTTTCATTCAAAGAGTTGTCTGCATTTGTTTTTCGCCTATTTATAGTTTATTATACTGTTGCGTTTCCCCCATATTTGTTTTTCTTAATTTTTGCCATGTGCTGCCGGCAAAGGGTATTCGAACGTTATTCCAAGTTTCCTATAACATTAAACACCATGTGCAACATATAAAATTCATGTTTAATGTTTGTATACATTTCTGTGATTTTTTTTAGATTTGCGTTCAGTATAAATTTGAAGAAATTTATAGCCTACCGAAATGTCCCTTAGAACGTCTATTGGTTTCACCTGGTTTCATTCCACTTAGGTGCAACCGGTGATATCTTGTCACCTGTCACGCATTGGTTGGCTAACGCTAAAACCAACACCTGCCACCTCGTCATGGCCCATCGTGTGGGATATACATATTTCGTTTCACATTGGCGGGACTTTTCTAGCGAAATATGCAAAGTCAGCCGTGGAGCAATGTGGAGCACTTCCTCGATGCGATTCGACTCGAGTCGTGGTCTTGTGGATAGTGCCCCGTGATGCGCAACAATGGAAGTGGGATTGCATGTCACTTGGCATCCACAAGGGTTACAGAGAGAGAAAAATTGTATACCTAGAGCTTATATTAAAATAAATATATTATTGTTAAATTATGGAAGGTCAAATCTAAACAAAACCCTTTTCAAAAACTAATAGTAAGCTTGCTCATACAGCTTAGTCTAGACTTAGGATATATCCAATGTCTGCATAGCTTTAAAAACTATCTCTTTATCGTTCTGTGTACGCTCTGTTTGACTAAGACTTTCATTCATTAGCGTTGCCGGTCGCCCTATTTTCTTGTCCCCCGTCGTTCTCTATTGGCCTCTTCAGAGCGTTTCGGCTTATTTTGCGGTGTCTTGCATTTTGCACTTCTGCCTTTTGAGTTGCGTCTGAGGCTTGTCTAGCTCCTCAGTTTTTCACTGCAATTCATCGATGAAGGTTGTCTGTGGTTGCCTCTAATTCGTCGGGATCAATTAAGCTACTTTTCTCTCAATTAAATTGCATTCGTTTGCCCACGCGAACCCTCAGCGGTCAGTGATCGTGGCCATAAGTCGATTGTAGGACTTGAACAGCTGCATTCAAATATAAATCTATGGGCTAAATCGAATGTTTGTTAAAACACTTTCCTCTCCTTAAAGGTTGAAACCAATTTCGCAGTTATAAGATGCTAAAATAAAGCGTTAGATTTTAGAAAAGGTTGAACTCAACGCAGGGATTTAGCATTTACTACTGGTTTTGTGTGTATTACAAAAACTAATAGAAGCAATAAGAATATATTTCCGCACATACCTTTTCATTTTATGTCTTTAAAATGAAATAGATCGAGAGTGTCATTATTTTACGAGCCCATTTTAAAAATATTATCCAGTAAATACTCAGTAACGCAAAAACATAGGACTAATTTATAATCGTAACGTGATAACAGATCCTCCAAAAAAGCGGGAAAAACGAACTAGCATTTAAAAAGAGTGGAAATCGTGTGCTGATAAACGAAATAGTTGTGGCCGCAGGCGATTCGATCGCTCAGTCTCAAAAAAACATCCGGAGCGCGTTTGTGTGGATGCCATTCGAATTTTCTCGCTCTCTGTGCCGGTCGCCCACTGTCTCTCCCCTAAGCAGAGGCATTATCGTGTGTGCGACACTGAGCGGGAGCAAACCAAATTGAAAACGAAAATATTTTTAAATTGATTTCAAAGACAGACAAGATCGGGAGCCAGCGAGAAACGCACGCGGCGCTGGGTCTCGAGAATCTCGGCGGTTTATTACCCAATATATAATGAGAGAGCAGAAGGCGGAAAATCACAGTCGACAATTTTCCTAGTAGGCGAGCCGAAATCTGTGCCATAACTGAATACGAAACCCGAAAAAAGTCACAAAACACTAAAGACTAAACCGGGAACCCGATCGATCAATCGGTTTATAGAAGCGAGTGAACCGTAAAGCGTCTGGGAAGTTAATCGTGCGTAGAGCAATCTCCCTATGAACTTCATCGCAAATATCATCAAGAGGCCCAAGAGCATAGCCAGTAGGAAACAGGGGACGGCTATGGAAGCGACAGAAGGTTTTAGCCCCGCGGATGATCGCCCATCTGAAGGGGACAATGAAGAAAAGTCAACGGGCTTCCAAGATCTTAAGACTTTACTGGACTCTGCATCGGAGGATCTGCTGCAGTTGGAAAAGCAGCATTCCGACCTAATCCTAGGGGCTCCCATTGAAAACCCACTAGCGATCCAAGCAAGCAGCAGTAGAGATACCATCCAGCAGCTGCTGATCGATATTAATTTGGATCTAAACCAAGTCAGTGCCAATGAAATGGAGCACTTGCAGGCCATGAGTGGCGAGGTATGTGTCTAAAAAATACACTGACTATGAGTGGATTGCGTGTGGAATGCGTTGAAAATTCGTGAAATGTTCGTTCTTGCGTTGTTTTTTTTTTTACTTTGTCTGTGATTATGTTTTCTTTTTAACTGAGTAACATAATAATGGTTGATTTTTTACTCCGATTAGTGTCCAAAATTAATATTTTAAATATTTGTTGATTTCATATACTTGCTCTTGTGTTTTTCTAAATTGCGTTTCAAAGTTTTGCTTAAGAAAAATATATTTTAATATATATTTTCTTTAATTTTCTTATATACAGTCATGTTTATGGGTCTATATTAAATGCATTGTCTGTTGCTTTATCTCATTACTCATTGGGGATTAATTTATTTACTTAAGTTCCTAACTGTGATTATCCAAAACACACATATATTACTATCTCGGAAAGACTTATCTTTCTCGTTGTCCCATTTAAAATATACTTACGATAAAGTGGTAGTAATATAATTATTATTTATATTTATTTTATTTTAAAATCTCCCTTGTATTGCTAATCCTCTCTCCGATATCAATGGATCATGGGAGCACCCTTTTCTTGTACCATCTTCTCTATTAATCTAGCTGACTTTAACCTTGCCACAACAATCATCGCGCTATAATGCGCTCTAATTAAATTCCGCGTGTAGAACATTGCACCAAGGCCCTGAGAATGGACGCGAAAATAATGCCGGACCCGGGCTGGGACCGGCGCATTTTCCGATTTTCTCTTTGCACTTTGCACAGAAGCCGACGCCGACCCAGTTCCACGTCCCCTCGGTCCACCTGACGCCTCCCATTCCCTCTCGTGTGCCCGATTCCCACGTCTTGGCTGGCTTTTAAATTAATGACATTTGCTTGTTGGCTGACCGACTGGGACAACGATATTGCGATGGGGATGCGAGTGTGTTCTCTTTGGGTGAGAGTGGTGTCTCAGTGTGGGAGGCATCAAATGGATTAGCTATATAGGGAGTGACATGCAGATTTATTTTAGCAAAGGTTTCAAAGGGAATACTAATTTTAAATGTTTTCCTTAAATTTCCATTAAATAAAATATAAAATATATTATTTTTTAAGGTATATGTATAAAAGAGAATAATGCTACAACACCTCTAATCATTCGCCGAAGGGCAATCCACCTTAAGCCCCAGATGCGACCTATTTTTGTCGTCAGCCCAAGCCCCTTACCACTCTCCCTCCACTCAAACAATGTGTCAACAATTCTTAATTAAATGCACAAACAGCTGCTGCAAGCGATCGTTGGATATTATCCCATACCCCATACACCTTCCTCTGTTGTTTATATTTTTTGACTGCCAATTGTTTGGATTATGATGATTTTTCTTTAGCGTTGCTCCGAATCATGTTGCACGCGATGCATACAATTTGTAATTAATTTTCTTTGATTTTCTGCTCCTACATAATTGCGCGCCTCTTTTTGTTTTTTCAGCTTAGTCCGCTGGCGGTGAAGCCCACTCCCAAGCCATCAACCATGGAGCAGCAGAAGGCTTTGGCCGCTGCTTTGGTCCCCAAGCTGGATGTGGAGGGCGCAGCTACAAAATTCGCTGGTCTACCAGAATTTGATGAGACTCAGATCCCGGAATTAGCCCCACTGAGCGAAATGGAGGGTAAGTGAGCAGTGTTTATTAGAAAATTTATAATATTGTTATTTTGTACAATTATTTTCTCCCGCAGGTCCACTAAAGTCAGATCAATCTGACTCAGATTTGTTTGTGGAATGCCTGTCGCAGCATAGCGAGAGGTACACTGGGGATCGATCCGAACTGGAGGCCTATTCCAGTGCTCTCAATGATGTGTTGGAGCAACAATTGTCCATTACCTCGGCTGCCACATTGGAGAACACATTCGATGACCCGCTAGCTGTCAGCCGGCACAACCTTAGCTATGAACCCATGGATGTGGATGAAATTAACGAAACCATGGAAATGCTAAAGGACGTCCTCGATCCGGTGGCTCATCAGTTGTTGCAGCAACAATTTGTTGTTAGCGAATCTCAGCCAATTCTTGAGGTGAACCCATTGGCATTAAATGTGGAACAAGAAAGAATGGACGAATCATTTGCGATCCTGGAACAGTTGGAAATGGTAACTGAAGGGCTGGAACCCACTCCAAAGCTACCCGAAGAGGCAGCTCAAGAAACGGGTGTGAATTCACCAGCTCTGAAACCCGCACAAAATGGTGAAGATACCATGGAGAAGCTTGACCCAAAGCTAGCGACGTCAAATCCGCTGCCCAGCCCGAAAGATGAGGAGAAGCTTCAGGAAAATCCGCCACCAGCAATATTACACACCGAGCAGCAAATCCATGAGCCATTGCAGCCTCAAGAACCGGATTCAACGTTGCTTCTCCAGGAAACCCAAGAACCTCAAATGGAATCTGCTGCCTTAAAGCTATCTCCACTGGAACAGCCTAGACCAGAGCCAGTGGAACCTCTTAAGTGCGCTGAATTAAAGCCTGCTGAACAAACCTTTCCGGCAGCAGTACCTCTTTCTCCGCCCGTACCAACGCTTCAGGCCAAACGTGATGAGTTGCCGCTTTCTCCGCCAATACCCACGCATCGTCCAAAGACTGCTGAGGAATTAGAGTTCCTAGCCCTAAGCGAATTACCCCTACCCGATGATGAACTGAATGCAGAAAGCCAAAAGCCTGTGGGAGAGCTAGAGCAACATAAATCCGTGCCAGTGGCAGCAATCACACCAGATCTGCAGCGATCTACAACTCCTTTGTCTTTGGAGCTTGTTGAAAGCGGCTCTTCCATTACCAAAGGAAAAACCTCTGGACCCTCATCGCCCAGCTTCCCGATCAAAGGACCCGCAGAGGCCCCATCCCACTTCCCTCGTTCTCCCCACGCTCCACCCGAGCAGGAGGAGATGACCTACTTGGAGGAAGCTGTTGTGAAACCTTCCTTAGATCGCAAGCAGGGTGTTTATGAGGCAGGAGTAATCGCTAAATCACCAGTGATCATACAGGTAACAGAACCCAGTCCACAGAAACCTGAGCATTTGAACGAACCCCTGCCCACAAGCGAGGTTTCACCAACGCCTCTGAACGGAACTATCGTGACGGAGGGTACACCCCTTGAGGGTTCCGCAACCTTCGATGTAGATAAGCATCAGCGGTGCACTTTTTCATCAATTCAGGCCACGGAGGAGAAGGAGGAAGGGGACACATCCCGAAAGACCTTCAATGTGGAAAATGATAAGCCAAGACGCACCTTTTGTCTGACAGAACCCAGCCCACAGAAGCCTGAGCATCTCAACGAAATCCTGCCCACTAGCGATGTTTCACCAACGCCTCTTAACGGAACCTTCGACAGCGGCAGTAGGATGGATACCACTCCAGAGTTCGTGACGGGGGGTACTCCCCTTGAGGGTTCCGCAACCTTCGATGTACGCTTGGGATCCACAGATGAGCATCATCGGCGCACTTTTTCATCAATTCAAGCCACGGAGGAGTTGGAGGCTCCATCCCGCAAAACCTTTAATATGGAAAATGATAAGCCAAGACGCACCTTTTGCCTGGAGCAAGAGGCATCACCAGCTGTTGAGGCCACCGAGGAATGCATGGCTGGAGAGGATTTTGAAGCCATGGATGTGGATGTATCCATGCGGGTGGAGGAGGCCACAGTTATTAGGTCACTTGAGCAGCAGGCATTCGTTTCAAACTCGCCACCGATTCCTACACATCAGAATTTAAGGCGACCTCCCATCCACGAAGATAGTAACTCTCCAGTGTCACCACTTGGAAATTCCACCGTTGTGTTGGATCAAGAACAGAAGCTGTCCGCCAAGGAGCAGGCACATCTGAGTGCCGGCGACGAGAAGGATGATGTCTTTGTGGAGCACTTCGGTGCCATATCACCAGTCTCAGATGACATGTTCAAGACGCCACAGTTCACCACCAGCGGCTTCCACAACCAAGCCAAGATTAAGGCCAATGCTGCCGGCGGAATCGGTGGCGGCACTGCTCCTATAGTGGGCACTACCAGAGGTGGAGGGCCGGGAGAGGAGGAACAGTGTTTTGATGCCGAATTCCAAGATGGCGCCAGCAACCAAAACCGTAAGTCCGGAGTTTTTTATTGTATATTAAAACGGCCAATCCTATAACTACAGTGAAGCTAGTCAAACTTGACAGTTAATTTTTATTTAATGAAGAATGTTTTTATATTGTTTTTTTTTAAGGTGTCAAGTTTATTCGATTTTTTTGAGGGCAGTATTAAATATTAAATTCTTTGTTTATAAAACTATTAAGGCACTCTATATATCCTTTAATTATAGGACCTTGCTTCGAATAGTTATAACAATCAGAATTGCAAGCTATTTAACAAATGAAAACCCAAATTTATAATATTTAAATTAATTACAATTAATGCAATTTCTTTGGTTTGTTATAATATTGGTGTTAAAAAACTGCTTTAAAATCAAATTAGAAATGGAGAAGAGAATTTATTTTAAAAGTTTAAAGTACGATTTAATTACTGCTTAATTTAGAGTTTAAAACTCTTTCCGAGTTGAAGTTTGACTGTAGCTGCCTGTAACGGGACTTGGTTCGTTCTCCTTGATTCCTTTGCATGTTCGTGACCTTAGCTCATCGGTCATTAAATCCACTCAACCCAAGCACCTCCCCCCCTTGCAGCTCCCCAATAACTTTTGAACTTGAAATATTTATAACGGAGTCGGTAAAGTCGAGACCGAGTTCGCTCCTCGTTGGCATGGTTGGCATATACTATACCATATCTAACTGTAAAAATAAACCCAGCACACATGCAAGGCAATGAACCTGAACTTCAAATCGTGGAGGAAGGGAAACTAGCGGGACACAGGGGGAAAACCAAAAAGGGCAGCAACAAAAACAAAGGGGGCCCGGTGTCAATTAGGCGCATAATTTAGTTTTTGAATGGCACGTTTTTTGTGTAGTGCAGTGTTTGTGTGCACGTTTTCTTCCTGTTTCCCGGTTTTTGTTGCTGCAAATGCATTTTACGTTCTTTATTCTCTGGAAAATGCCGCATTACGCTCTCTCCGCCCGTCTACTCTCTCCGGAAACTCTCTATGTCTGTGCTCTCTTCCGCTCTCTCGCTTTCTCTCTGATTGGAGCCCTTATCAGCAAAATATCGTAGGCGAGTACTACTACAACTATGCTTGGTGTGACGTCACTCTGGCTAATTGAAGAAACGCTGTCAGTTCTTGTTGGATTTATTTCCACGCCAAAGGTTTTGCATCAGTAGTTGTGCCCTGATGAGCGCATTTGTATTTTTGGTTAATTAAGACGACTCATTGCTTAATTTGATAATTGCGCATTTATGAAATAGAAATAATTTTAGGGAAAGCATTTGTATTTGTATTTGTTTTCCTGTGTTACGCAATATGCATGTTTTAACAAACATGTTAATAATAGTTGTTTTTAAATCGTTCTTAATACTGGCGCCTAAATTATCGTTATCGCTGACTAGGAAAATGCAACTCTGACTATCTCTGACCCACACAACCATGAACAACAAAAACTGAGAGATTTTCCACCGCCTCTATTCATAGAAACTAAAGAGAGTACAGTAAAGCTGCATTAATAGTATCACATTTATCCTGCAAATTAACCAGATTGGTTGACTATCATTATGTCGCTGTTTAATCGTATGTCAATGATTTGAACTTAATATTGATTTTAATTTATTAATACTGAACACCACATCTTGGGGCTTCAAAGCAATGATATTTATATCGAAGATCCACTGTAGCACTCATCTCTTATTGGCATACTCTCTCCAGTTCACCCACACACGCGCACCTAGGCGCATAGGAATTCAAGTTAGAACTCAGCCATGCACTTTTACAGCCCCACAACAGCTGCATAAGAGCGAGAGAGTCTTATAGAGGGGGCTGTGCGGTAAAAAAGGAAATACAACTCCAAACATAAAACGTGTACAGAGAGCGCTCTCTCTGCGCACTTGCTTTTTGTGCATACGCGTCACTGTCACACACTCCAGTCAGAATTCAGGCTCGTGTGCGTGCGCTGGTTTTCTTATTGGAAACGGAGAGAAATGTAAGCAATAAGAAATTCCATTTCAGTTAGTTTTCAACATTTGACGTCGTTCGCTGTATCTCATCTCCCGTGCATTGTTGTTGCTCTTCAAACTGCTAAGTCCGCAAATGTAAATTTGAAAAGGCAACCAAAAATGAATATTTTGTTTGTTTACTAAAATCGGACAAGCATTGCATTGCGGTTTACTCATTAAAAGCGCTAGAAATTGGAAATGTAACAAGCAGCTGTGCAGAAAAAACAACAAATAAGCATAAATAAAGCCACAAGACAAGACTCCGAAACGTCTCAAAGAAAAAATTATACGCGAGAGTGAGAGCGTGAAACTTCATTGTGCGATTGGCCCCCATCTATGTGTGTGTGTGTGTGTACGGTCGCGGGTATATGAGTGTGGGCGCTGCGTGGTCACGGTTAACATTATTGTGTGAATAACTGTAGAAAATCTTGAAAATGCAAAACTTGTCAAAGACACGCAATTAAAATGCAGCGCAGTGTGAAAAGCTGTTCTCTCTCGCACTTCCCATTTCCCCACTTTCTTTCACCGCGCTCTCTCTCTCTCTCTCTCTCTCACTTTCTGCTCCCTGTCGCAACCCACTTTTGGAAACCTTTCGTCGATTGCATAAAATGACTCACAAAGTCACCGTTTCCTTTTGTTTTGGTTTGTTTTGCTCCCTGCTCGGTTTTCGAAACTTAAACAAATGAAGTAAATAATGGCCACATATGACCTGCATTTCGGCCTTAATCGCAGCAAATATATAATATCTGGGCCTGCCCGGGTTCTCTCACTGTTTTTACTATTTTTAAAGCCGCCCATTTGTTTATGCGTTCTCTCCATTCCCTTATGTGCTGAGCACTGAAAAATTTTTAGTTAATAATGCTAAATAATGTACAATTTTTTAAAATCCATTTCTGTTTTCCTGCCCCTTTACATTCTGTTTTTAAAATAAAGTGCTTAAATTAGCAATTAAAGGAATATTGAAATTCTTTCATGTGTACGCAAAATATAATAATGCGGGCTTCTCTGCAAAACCGGCACACCTCTATTTCCAGCCCCTTGGGATCTGTTGGTTTGGGGTTCTGGGGGTTGAATGGTAGGGAGGGACACTCATTTTGAGTCATGCTATATCTTATATTCGGTTTTGTCATTGTTCTTCCTTCCGTCTTTTGTTTTTTCAACGAGTCACACAAGCGAAGAGCTTAAAAAAGAGACGCGATTGGAAATTGTTTGTATGCAGCTGTTCCCGCTTAGTTTTATAATATATTATAATTATAATACAAAGCTATAATAATGCTCGACCACAAAACGAATCATTGCAATAATAAATCAAATTATCTAGATCTTTTAGCTTTCAAAACTGACTTAGTAACACTTGATCGGAAAGGGAAGTGTGTAGTACTTATTTTGATAAAAAATATATAGTACAGATTGTAAATAAAGTGACACGAAATTAGTGGAAAAGATAAGGCAAGATACGCGTGGTATTAATGATGGCAGAAACAAAGTCATTAAAACTATAATGAAATCAACTATAGTTAAAACCCTCAATTAAGGGTAGCGTAAGAAGATAAGGGATATCTATATTGAAGTAGTTTGAGTTATTAAAAGTTATTTTAACGTATTGATATTATCAAATCCAAGAAAGAACAACCACAAATCGACCTTTACAGACTCGGAAAATACCTTTCTTTAGTTCTCTTAGTCTCCCTTTCTAGCTAATCCCACTTATTTCCCTGTGTTTTCATGTCAAGCCCACTTGCATTGCTTTTTTAAGGGGCGTTTACCCAGTCGCAGTCCGCGTATATATTTCCCATCTGTATGTGAATAGTTGGTACCTACTATTAATGGTCCATTTCCGAAGGGAGGTCGAAGGAAATTACCTTGACGTTGACATTGATATAAACTGATTTTGAAGGAGAAGGAGACGAGCTGCAACAGCCAGTGACTAACTATTGTTTTTGTCTTTTTCTCTTTTTACCCCATCAAACACAAATACAAAATGCACGCGCATGCACCTCATCTAAAACATATATACATAAACACACAAACAAAACACAACCAATCTCCATATGCAGTAATACTGAACTCATCAGATTTTGACTATTTGTACACGAAAGGCAGCAATAATGCGCCCATCGATCGCAGTTCGCTGCTGCTAAAGTTCGATCCGCTCCTAGGTGCCCCCGTTCCTGTGAATTTGAAGCAGGAACAGGAGCAGGCGTTGCTGAATATCCGCGGTTCGAACCAGAACCAGAACAACAGGGTCCTCAGTCCCACGTTGGAAGAGCTCGAGACGAGTGGAGGCAACAGCCAGTCGTTTGCAGTTGAAGTGAGTGCCAAAGAAACCGCCAAGAAGCTGGACTTTAAGCCGCCTGTGGATAGGACCAAAGTGAGTATCAACTTTTCAGGTGTTTAATTTTTAATTTACTAGTTAATTATATTTTCCCTTTCCACAGAAGCATGCTAAAATGAGTGTGGACGTCATTGATAACGATTGCAACAAAACCTTCGATAATTCCAAGTGAGTAACAGGTGTCCCTGTGTTAAATGGGTTTTGAATATATCGATCTTGCTTTTATATTTGTAGCCTTAACAAGGAGGACAAGTCCCACAACTACAACATGGATGACCTAGAGAAGAAAATCAAAAATGAAGTGTAAGTTTATCCAAAGAGTGGTCAAAAATGCTTTCTAACAAATGGATATACATTTCAGAACCCGATCAGAGGACATTGAGAAGAAGCTTAAGGAGGCGGAGCAACGCGAGGAGGCAAGCATAAAGCGTATCACAGAGAAGGATAAGGCAATTGCAAAGCTTAAGTGAGTATTTAATAACATCTTGGGCCAAAGGACCACATCTAAATACCACTTGTCTTCTTATATAGTGGCGTTATCGAGGCGTACGAGAAGGCCATTGCCGAGTTGATCAGCGAGAAGGAGCAACAAGCGCACGGCTATGAGCGGCAGTTGCAGGATGTACAGACAGACCGGGATACCAATTACCATCACTTAACATCGCTGGAAACCACATTCTCCGATCTGCATGTGTAAGCAACGACTGTCCGTAATGACTTGTTTAAATCAATCGACTAACTAACCATCATTGCAGGAAATACGAAAAGAGCAAAGAGATGACAACGCAGCTTAAGCTCAACGAAGAGTCGCTGCAGGCGGAACGAAAGCAGATGATGGACAATCTGCGGATGCAGGAACAGCGTTACGACAAGATGAAAAGCCATGCCATGCAGCAGCTGGAAATGTTAGTATAAAAGTTGAAGTCGCATTATAAAATCTAATTGTTCCGTTTTTCTTTAGTGCCAACAAAAAGCTGGATCACATCACGAGGGAGCATGCGGATGAGGTGAAAAAACTGAAAGCTTTACTCAAAAAGGAGGAGATTTCGCGCGTCTCAATGACGGAGCAGCTGCAACAGAAGACTCGTGAAAACGCCGACCTGCTTAAGATATGCGAGGAGCTTATCTACGGCAAGGGACAAGGTGGTAGTAGTTAAGCTCTGCCCGGAATGTATTTTATACGCTGCTGTAAACGCACACACACATACACCACACCCTCCATTGCAAACACTCTCTCATCCGGCATGGGAAACACATCTCTCTGCATGTCCTTAGGTCTGTAACTTCTCATCGTCACCTCCATCCGCATTAGGCTCTGTCGTGTGCTCGGAACTAAATGTGAAAGTGCATAAGCATATATTTTATCATTTCGCCAACTTCAAACTGCGCTCGAGATGAAATTCAAGGTGTAATAACACAACATGCATATATTATACTATTTCTAGACTTTTAGTTCTCCCGAAAATCACTCACTCACTCACACAAGTCACAGGCAGCGGGCAGACCCTTTTGAGTTCCGTTTGAGTTCCACAAGCCTTACAGGTCTGCTCAGGTGGCCCGGCACATGTTACTAATTCTCTATCGTATATCGAATCGGCCTACTGATTTATGTTCCATGATATTATCTGGCGGTGAACTCGGGCCCTTTGCAGCCAGCGAAGCAAATCGATAATGTCCAACGGCAGCGAAACCAGCAAGAAAATGCTAGCTAAAAAAGAACAGCGTTCGCTTGAGGCGCGCCTTTGCTAAATGTTTAAGTTTAAAATTAGTTTAATTTAATAATTGAAAAATTGTAATAGTCGTACTAAGCATTAAAATCTGTATTACATACTAGTACTAAAACAAGGAAGCGTGAAAAACAGAACGAAAAATTCTTTAAATACACGCAACAAATTATTAATGGATAAAAGCCATACAAATGTATAAGTTTTTGTTTGCTTCGATCGACGCTTTAATGATGGTTTGCTCAGCAGAACAAATACTTGAATATATTTTTTCGATATTATTTAGGCGCCACACGGAATTTGTTAATCGTAAAAATTGCAATCCTGCTAAAAATTTATATTTTTTTTAGTTTTTGTTTAAAAAGTTTTACAACCGCTATTTTTAGAAAGTTTTGGTATAGCAAAATACTACAACCCCGCTCCCCACAATCTTTGGAGAACTCTTAATGAATTTTACTTCCATAATTGACATTTACTATACTATGTAAGGAACACCACACCAGGCAGGAGATGAAACATTAAAAAAAACAGAAATTATATACATACAAGTTTGTACCCGGTCCATGTAATCTGAAAAATGCTACTTCATAATATATATAACGGCATACATATATATTTTTCTAAAGTAGACACACATGCGCTTTTAAGTCAAGTTTTCAACGGAAGAACGCAAAGTAGAATTTGTTGTTTGGGATTTGAGAACAAAGAGAAGGATAATATATATCAATGCGCTGTAAAAAAGAAACACATAAATAGTATTAAAACATGTCAGCACATATGCAGAAACGATGTGCTGAGCATGTGGTGTACGTAAAGGTGATCGAACGAGTTGCATAATTCAATAAATAAAGTATGTAATGCAAGAAAACCCAAAAATAGTTTGAATTTTTTAAAGTTACTGAGTCTTAGTACTTGCAATAATGGTGTAGCATGCATTTGGGCGGTTTTCTTTAATCGGGTGATTCGAGTAAATCAAATTTTCAAATCGGGATTGAAAAGTCTCGAAGGGAAACTCTTTTATCCGTAATTCTTAAAATTTAATTTTGTGTAACTTTAAAGTTATAATAATATAGCAAGGGCACTATATTAAATTACATTAGGCTTCATTTTAAAGCACACATATCCCTTGAAAATCTTCCCTTCTATCTTGTGTTAATGGTAATATTTAAATTTGGTTATGTTTTTTATTTCCAACAATTTCTACATTTTTCAATTTGGTTTACCCGTATACTAGTTTTTTACGAAATTTTGTTGAGAATTTATGTTCTCAGAATAAATGCAGTTATCTTCATTTTTACCCGATCATTCCTGTTAAAGCAGTAAGATAAAGTTGTCTGATTTCGATATATTTTTATAATTATTTAGCAAGTTATTTGTCCCTCTACATACTGTAAGTGCTTTTGTTTCTGTGATTTTAAGAAAAGGTATTGTGGCATACTTTAAGGTATATTTTATTGATTTGTTTGTGTTTCCAGAGAATAAATGTTTAGCAGCTAGACAAGAACTTCGGTTTTAACAATTTTTTTAATTTAACCGAAAATCGTGATAAGTGTTATTCATCAAAGCTTATTTGTCTCTGATTTGTGGCTATCCTTACAGCTCGTTACATACAAAAATACATAGTTTGATTGTGATAATTAATATTCTATGTATAAAGCTGATTTTCTTAAAAATGCTGTCTTGGTTTCTAGAATGTAGATTCGTCGAAGTTAATACTCAGCTTTTACTTAGTTAAAAAAAAAAAAAAGATAAGACGAAGGCCTGGATTTCTGGGAAGCATATAATTTTATTTTAATGTTGAAATGAATTTACAATTTCTTTATAAGCGTAAAGTTTATATGAAATAATAGACCAATATATATATTTTATTTTTAAAAACTTTTATTCACCTATTTAATGCTTTAAAAAAAAGGAAAATACATATGACATAATTGTTAGAACACATTGTCAGTTAAATTCCTTCGTTGCAAGCGTCGTCCGTAATCCGGAAGCACCTACACATCCGTAGAGTATCCGAATTTCAGCGATGTGGCAGCGCTCTTTCCACACATCTTTTTTTATATAGAAGCGCCCGTGGAGCGATGGAGCTCAGTCGGTTGTCGTTCGTTGCCTAGTCAAGTTCCACCGCGAGTTTCCAAGTCCGGGTTGCGGATTAGCCGACGGTTGGTGGCAGTTTGTTTCAAATAATACCCATCAGCGGGAGTTGGAGCGCTGTGTAAATTAATTGCTTGCTAAATAGTTGAACAAACCAAAGTCAATAAATAATATACAGAAGCGCGGGCTCCGCTCCTCCTTCGCCGTTGTGACGCCTGTAACCGTTCGAAGAAGACGTTAAAGTTTAGTTTGAGTTTGAGCCGAGTGTTTACTGAATGCAATTACTTCTCTTCAACAGCTTAGCAGCCTCTCGTTAAATTCACGATAACGAAATTAAGCAAACTTGTCGCGCAGTTAAATAAATATTGTTGGCCCATCACAAAAACCGACCAGAAACGGCCAACATGCAGACAGTCATTAAGTAAGTATTTCACCTCCTCCGAATGCTTCGATTCGGGCTTCGATTCCTGAGCACCCATCCCATCCCCAATCCGTAGTCCCCGAATACCCAAGTGGTCTTGCTTGGACAGTTTCTCTAGCCTATCCATTCGGTGGCATTCGGCCAGATATCTGCGATGCTTATGGGGGACGCACTGGGAAAAGAAAGTTGCGCATGATTATTGAAAACACGTTTCGAGGGGCCTTAAGCTGGGACCCTGGCTTATCACCCGAGCTGGGCCCACCGATTCCGGCACACAGTAAGAAATCTTGAGATTTATCTGAATCGGATGGATATGGAAATTAACTTTTTCCAAAATCTATGTTAACATATACAAACAAATAAAGTAAAGGAGTTTAACTTCTATACACATTGCTCAAAATTATAAAGAAAGGACTGAAAGTCAGTAGAGATCTTTTGAGTTAGGATTCAGGATCTAAGGGCTTTACTCTTAGAAATTCAAATAACCATTTTATAATATCCAAACTTATTTTAACTTAGGGTTTTATCCCAGCAAATTGGGGTTTTAACCGAATTTCATAGATACATGGATAATTAATCCATAAGATATATTAATTCATTTGAAATTACTCCACATATGAGTGAGCTTTTCCGATTAATCCTATTTTTCTCCGTGCACTGCCAATGACAGACAAAAATAAAACCATAACTAAAACCGGCAAAAACTTCGGATGCCTGACATCTCTTGGTGCTCCGATGGAAATTCGAAAACGGGTTTCCAGTTGGCTGGGGTTCATTTGGGAGTGGGATCGGTGTTAATCGAGTTCAGTCAACTAAGTCGGTGGCTTTGCAGCCGAGAGCCTCCGAGATGAATTGGTGGCGAGCGAGCTTTAATTAACATTATCCAAGCTCAATGGTTTTTGATCCATTCATTCGAATGATCGATTTGTGCGTGTGAATACAATTCCGAACTGCAACAAAATGAAATCGTAATTGCATGGCCAGTGCAATTTAGAGGAAACTATCTACATTCTTCCTATTTTATTATCGCGGTGGCGTAGCCAGTCATTAGCTCTTTGTTTGCGCCGGGACGCGTGTCCGGAACATATATAACAACACACAGTTCCCAGTGCCTGTCCGGTGTCCGCCACTCATTGTTCTTGGGAGTAGGAAACTCTGAAAGTGCTGTAACCACTCGTTATGAGTCACTCCCCCCCCAAACAGTCTAACTATTGTCTTGCTAATGGCAGCGGGGCTTGTTCAATGGGCATGTTTAAGAAGCAAACAGAAAAGCATTTGCCAAAGATAAGAAATTCCGACAAATCTTCAGATTTACTCAACCCCGTCCGTCCGGCATTGTTTACAAATTAATTAAAATTTTTTTGCTCTCAGCCAAGCCGTTCGGGGTAATCGAAAGCCAATTCAATGTATCAGCTGGAAACATATTCCGTCGATCACGTTTTCCACTTATATTTTGAGTGTAAACAAAGCGCTGTATTTTGTGCATCTTTCTCTTTTATTACTTTTATTGGGTTTTAGGTGTCGGCAAATATTCGTAAATTTTGTTTATGCCAATTTTTCTAGGTCAGCCTTACGTAAGTTAAAGAGGCAGCGGGTCTGGCCATCAAAAAAAACGACGCTATACGACGCTTTGGAGACTCAGGCATCAGGCCTCGATTTCGGTGCAAAGCCACAATATATCTTACTGTGGACCCCCGAAAATGACAGAAACGCAAAGTCGCACCTTTGATGGAACTGCCTTACCGGTTTTACTATTTGCCTAATACAGAATGCCTTTATTTTGGAAACGTTTTTTTTTTGTTTCTTATTTTTGTTATTTTTGTGGTATTTGGGGCAGGTACGAGCAAAGCTGTGAGCTGAGCTGAGAAATCAGCCAAGAACAAAGTGCCTTCGGAGTATGACCAGTTGATTCTTTTGTGGCTTTTTGCTGGGCAGCTATTTGCTCAAATTGCATAATTAAATGCACGCAGACCTTAGTGCAACTCCAATTATGGTCAGCACAGTTTTTCTTGGCCATGCGGCTGCGTTTTCTTGACTTTTCGTTTTCGTTGGCGTTTTCTTTTTTCCATGCACCGCTGAAGGTAACTACTTCTGCGGTTCGGAGATACACCCACCCCCTGGGGCATTTAACTGACCTTTCCCCCGTCTTTTTTCTTGCCTAGAAAATCGTTGGTTACGCAAACAATCAAGCTAAGAGCTTATCAGCAAACTGTATATTTCTTGAAACAAGATCGTCAACGTCTTGGGTTTCATGCGATTCGAGGGAATTCTAATCACGACTGATGGCCACTTTCTCTGTGACTTGATTTTCGATTCGCCGCCCGAATCTCTTGGAGAAAGCTGAAACGATCTCACAGGTTTATTCTAATTTCAGAGGGTTTATCTCTGGAGTGGCAAGCTTATTTCTTGGTGTTGTATATGAATGTGTTTATGCTCAGGGCAAGTCTTAGAAATATGTTTAAGAAGATACGTGTAGACATTTTAAACACAATCTTATTTGGTGTATTTTAGAAACAAGTCGCCTGAAAGGAGGGACCAGTTGTTACCTTACTTTCTACCAGTTTGTTTCTGAAGTATTCTCCATTAAAAAATATTGATTAAGAGAAAAATCTTCAAGATCCCATGAAGATTCTTATTTTTTTAAGGTAGAACTTACTTTTGGTCATAATGTCTTCATCTTTTATTTGTCCTTCGTGTTGCCTTTTATCTGGAAAATAATATCCCAGTATTACGGAGACGTAAACAGGAAAAGGCTTACAGCCAACACGTTTTGGGCATCAATTTATCAGGATAAATGGCCTTCCGCAGCCCAAGCTCTTGACTCATCACCACAGCAATTGGACAACAAGATCAGCAACTCATCGCTTAGGTGGGACCTGTCACCGGAGTAATTCTCCTGGCTTCCTTATGAAGCGCACGTGAGTCGTTGGAAACCAGGCCAACAACTGCCTTAATTCAGGGTAGAATTCTTTGCGATTTTGCAAGATTTTGGAGCGTGTAGCTCACGTAATGGGCCTTCTTCCCTTTCCCGTTCTCATTCTTCTGGCTGTGATTGTTGCAAGCGCTTTATTACTCATTTGGCACATCATAAAATTCAAATAATTTGAGACTTTGTCACAGCGATGATTGATGGTCGCAACTTCGGGACTCATAAGTATTTCCAATTCTTGGGGAAATTGTGCGGGTAATTGTTTGTGGGCTTTGGGGGGTTAATGGAACCTGGAAACGTGCCATAAGCGATATGATAATAAAGCCGCGACTTCTCCAGGTAAATAATCCAATTAAAGGCGCTTTGTCTTCTGGTATTTATTTTTGTTTTAATTAAATGCCATAAATGTACTTCATGTTTGTTATTGATTATTTTATATTTGAGGTCAGCCAGCGAGTTGAAAATTTCGCTGACAGTCGTCGTAACGCAAGTGGCATATTAAATTATTGAACTTCGGCCCATATAGTGTTGCCAATAAAATGTGAAAATTCCCGTGATATTTCGCATGCGAGGTGCATATGCATTTTGCTTTGGCAACGTCTGGCAACCTTGGCCAGCAGCACTTGGCAGCCATGCCACATAACCGTTATTATGCGGCCTTGCCAATGGACACACGCAATTGAATCACCTGAGTCGCCTGCCCACCCCCGAACGCCTCTGGGCCCACCGAACATCCTGCGATTTGTTTGCATTAGCCGTGGCGCCTCCAGTTTTTCCGCTTTTCCGCATCTCCGTCCTGTTCCGCCTTCCCACCTGCCCGCTGCCCCATTAAAGGTAGAAAATTAAGTGGCACGGCACTGGGCAAATTGCATTGTCGCAGGCCGCGCTCCTTCCTGGCGCAAATTGCGCTCTTCCTGCCAATAAGTGGATTTCAAAGGTTTGTCGTCGCAGCCTGCAACCTGCAACCTGCATCTGTTGCTTCGCTTCTCCGCGGCACTGGCGACCTGGCCAAGATCCATCTATCTGTCTGTCGGTGTGCCACAGCAAATCCACTTAGGCCGCTTCAAGTTCAAGTCCACAGCGTAATGTGTTTATTGAAATTTATTGGCGCTTTGCCACCGCAGTATTGCCAATTAAAAGTCCTTTTGCCCTGACAGAAATATCCTTTTTCTAAGACATTCAAGTACAAATGGGATTTGCTTTAGAGTTATTTTTATTATATCATATAATAGGGTAAAGATTGCTGGAAATAAACAAAATTGCTGCTATTTTTTCGAAATTTATCAAACATTTTGATTTCTTTAAATTTGTAATTTAATGTGCAGCAAACTAGCTTAGAAAAGCTCTAAATTTGAAGCTATTTTGGTTTAGTTATAATTTGTCCAAAAAAATATTATCATTTAATAATATGGATAAATATAGATGTAAGGAATTCAAATATTTTCGGTCCTCTTGAAGAGTTTTATGATTTTATTTAGTGAGTTAGCCATTTCCGGCCCTATAAATCATATATATTCTTGATCAGCATCAACAGGCGAGTTTTTCTAGCTATGTCGGGCAGAAAAAAAATTTTGTACTCAATTTTTCAAAATTTGATAAGGGGTTACATCATTAAAATTGTCAAAAAATGCTAAAATTTTTGATTTTTTAAATTTTTTATTTTAATATGCTGATTTGTTAACCTAATAAAAACAAACACAGTAAAGTACTCAGAACTGAAATTAACGCATTTTTGGCTTAGTTATGATCGAATTTTGATTCAATGATATGAGCCTATGGAAACTGCAAGGGGAAAAACTAATTGTGGCTTACCGAAGCTAGTTACCTTTCTTGTTTTTATTTATTAAATAAACCAGACATTTTGAGTTCTAAACTTTTATATCGTCTTGTATTTTAATAATCGTTAAAACGTTTTAATTTAATATTTCAGCAATCATTTCCAATGCCATAAGAATATTGTGTAACCAATTACGAAAATTATTTATAATACGTTTGAAAGTTATGCCAATAATATTTTTATTTTTCTCTAAGAAATAAAGTAGCTTTGTGCAATTTATGATATTATAAATGTATATAAATATTAAATCGCGTGCACTTACAAATTTGTTGATTATTTATTAAACAAAAAAAAACGTACCAGTACGAAGTTTTAAAAGAAGTAAGCAAGCTTCAGCCAAGTGTGCTCAACTACCCTATGGGTTCCTGAAAAAAATAAATCAAGATGCAACTTTAGGCTATGAAGATACAAAGATACATCATCATACGTCAAGGATAAGAATCTCTTTTGGATTCGCAGAAGTTTTAGCCTAATTAATATGCAATGGCAACCATCTTTTTGATGCTGCAGTGCGCGCTTTGGACTTCGTTCCGTAATTAAAAGTAAAAAACAATTTTAAAAACTCTTTTTTATATTTCTGATCTTTGTATTATGTGCTTGATTATTTCAAAAATAAAATAAGAGCCTCTGTGTTGCATTGGGAGTGAGTTCTTGCCGGTGAATGAGGCCTCGGCTGCCGAATAATCAGCTGCAGTCAGTGACTCAACCACCAGCACACTGTACAGTAGAGCTCGGCGCTTAAGAGATGTCGCAGATGGGAACAGCCCGAGCTATTCTCGGGGCAATTAAAAACGCGCAGTGGCAATTCGGGCAAAGTGTGAGCGACTCGATCTTAGTCGCATCTCTCGCTCAACGAAATTAAAATGTATTAGGTAATTGTGTCTGTGGCACAAATTAACACTTGAAAGGCAATTTGTCGCAGCACTTTGTTTGGGCATTACGAGCTAGAAATAAAACTAATCCCAATTCTGAGGCATTGCGATGCTAACTGGGAAATAGTAGAGCCAGAAACAGTTGCACGTGTCTAGGCAAAAGAATTTTGAAATTTATTGAATAAGTTTCGAGCTAAAATAATGTGATGCGACCAAAGGCAACCAGATGCAAAAATATTTTGCAACCAAAATTGTATGAAAATATCGGAGTCAAAGTAAAGCTCGTACTTACGTGCTCGTTAATTATCGACCTGTGCAGATTACCGGAGCGATAAATGCAAATTGGTTCCCTAACATTGGCTAACTGTGTCACGCTCGTTATTACAGTAGTCACTGATTAGGGGGAACCTCTAGAATGCGATCATAAAACTAGTGAAATGAGCGTTAAGCTCTCTTTATGATTTTATTGTTTAAGAAAGATTTATATTACCAAATAATGCCTGATTTATTTCTGATCAATCCATTTTATCGAGTCTCTTATCTGAACGTTTGAATTTACAGTAAAGTCAGTCAATGTAAATGGTCATCGATTGACTAATCGGGCAGGAGGATATGCGATTACCTTTAAAGCCGGGAGTTTGTATTTTCCGGGGACAGCGGGCAGAGGCAGCAATAATTGAAATGTACGGGTCTGTCAATCAGGGCTCGGCCATATTAATAAAGACAACGGCAAACGACACCACCAAAAACTATCAAAAACATATTAAAAAGCTAGACAATAAAAACACGACACGTAAAAGTTGCCAAACGTCACTCGCACACACATGTGTGTGCGATTTCACGTGTGCATATTACGACAGTGTGTTTTGTTTCTGTTTTTGTTTCTCCGGAGGGGTGACGTACAGGCTGCCACGTCAATGGCAGAGGCACGCCGCCTGCACTTGACACATTTATTGGGCAACACCGTCCCAAAGCAGACAAAAGCAGGGCTTCCCATTGACATGGGCCTCATTTTTGGCGCCCTTTCATCCAACCTATCAACCGCCCTTCCTCCCTACACACACTCACTAGCTCTTGAGCCAGGTGCCTTCGATACCTGGGCATCCGTCCATGGGAATCCCTCGCAAGGTGCGCCCCTGAATGAGCACACGATGATCTCGCCACAGTCGCCTCGACTCCGGACTCGGGGGATCGTGATCTTCCCCCGCGATAAAGCGGATAAAGGAAATGCACGACTCACAGACTAGACTCACTTAATTAGGGATCGTGGAGATTGGGGATGGGTTGTGTTGAGCAGCTGCGATCAGTAGTCATATCTCATATTTGGCAGAAGTTAGATTGAGATTGCGAGTGGCGATTATACAAGGCACTGAGAACACTTGCCAGCCAACCAATTATTATAATCAAGCTAAATACCTTTGTAGGGTATTCGGACTTCGTTGTGCTTCTTTGGGCTTGTTAATTGTTTATTTTGCTTTAATGGCTGGCAAACAAAAATACATACATGTACTTAAGAGGGAGGATAAATGTATTAAAAAGCATAGCCTAAGGTCTGTTTTATTTTTAATTGATCTACGTTATAAGTAATCAAAGTGATACTTAAGATTTTCACTCAGAAAAAAAAAAGAGTTCTATACCATAGGGGAGCTTATTGTATCATTTTAAGAACGGAACGAAATATCTTACATCTTAAAAAGAAATGATATTATCTTAGTAAAACTTTCCCCAAAAATTATGACCACCCGAGTTTTTTTTTAAGACCATTTTGTTCCTTATTTAACTACAATTTTTTTTTAATTCTTTTTCGGGAAGTTATATTTTTTTATTATTATATTGGTATTTTTAGAATTATTACTTGCAATTGTTATTGAAATATATTGACTTCTTTCAATACAAAAACAAGAAAGAAAGCTAACTTTGGCCAGCCAAAGTTTGTATACCCTTGCAGGTAGCAATTAAAATATATCATAACTAAGCCAAAAATGCATTAATTTCGATTCGGAAAGCAGTTTTGTGTTAGTTTTTATCAATTTAAGAAAACTGCATACCAAATTTAAAATATTAAGAAATCAAAATTTTTGGCCATTTTTGCTAATTTTAATGATGTAACCCCTTATCACATTTCGCAAAAATGGCCAAAAAATCGATTTCTTTCGAACATGTCTAGAAAGATTCGCATGTTAATGCTGATCAAGAATATATATGGTTTATGGGGTCGGAAATGATTCCTTGACTTAGAAAAATATTATTTTGTATTATAAAATCGGATTGTTTATATTAAAAAACTTCTTGATTTTTTTTAAATTAAAAATATCATAACTCGGCCAAAAGAGCATTAATTTTAAATCGGAAAACTGTTCTGTGCAAGATTTTTTACAGTTAATAAATCTGCATACTTCATTTAAAAATTTTGAAAATTCAATTTTTTATCAAAATCAAAAATTTTAATGATGTAACCCCTTATCAAATTTTGCAAAAATGGCCAAAAAATCGATTTCTTCCTGACATATCTAGAATGATTCCCCTGTTGATGCTGATCAAGAATATATATACTTAATAGGGTCGGAAACGTCTCCTTCACTGCGTTGCAAACTTCTGACTGAAATTATAATACCCTGCAAGGGTATAACTAGTCTCTCTGCTACTGATAAATCATTCTGTTGACGGTTGATTTCTTTCATTTGACTTTTTGGTCATAAATTAAGAACAAGCGTTATTAGTTTTAATACAAATGGTTCAAAGTTTTTTAAATATGAACAAATTGCAGGATTGAAATAGTAAGTTAACACCATACAATAATTTGTTTTAGCCAAATGGCAGACTGTTTTTGCTTTAACACCAAATGGTTTGTTATCTTTAAAGAAGAATTAGAATATGCGAAACTTCTGCCTTGAATATTATTTTCTGTGTGTTGAGTAGAATAATATAATATTAAATTAAAGTAAAGTTAATTTTCTGTTTTTTGTCTTTGGAAAGATTGTTGGGTGTTTTTGAGATAAAGCCACGCCTTGAGCTAATTTTATGTAAAGCTAAGACAAGAATCTTTTTCGATACTAAATAGTTCTTTTTTGGCAGCATTTCCTCTTTTTTTCTGATTTCCTTGATAGGAAATCCAGAGCACTTTAGTGCGATTCTCGGTGCAATGTCGTTCAACTCTGTAAGCCCGGTATCATTATGTGCAATTAGTGGCAAAATCATTTACAAAACTGGTTTGCCGCTTGACATTACTTTATCTTACGAAATTTCGAAATACTGGCGAGTTTTTGCTTGGCTCGAATTCATTAAGCGGCCAGTTCTCGGTATAAATGCACTTCAGCCCCAAAATAATAATAAGAACTCGGAATAAATTAGAAGCACCATCATCAGCTTTTAGTATAAATCAAATCAGTAAATAAATGTGGCATATCCGCTGTGCATAGTATATGGAAGCAAATATGGAGGTTTTCAAGAGCTTCAAGAGCACATCCACATTAATCACTTACTGATTAGTCATCCTAGTTTTTTTGGAGCTGCGATTCTGGCCAAGTGTCATTAGCAGCGGTAGGGAAAAGTTCAGCCACATTAAACCGGATAATTGATCTCTCGCCGATCCATCGCATCTGCCACGAGTTTGGGGGATGTATATTCAACTATGACGGTCGATGGCTTTTTTTGTGGGGCGGGGCCCTATCCGATGGGGGATCTGCGATCCGGGATTCTGCTCACCGGACCTGACCTTTCCCCCAATCGGCCGTAAACGGTTGGATTCACTGCCCGTGACTTAATCGCCCATTAAAAGCATCTTCGCTGCGCTCCGGGGTAATAACTTTTTTCTTTATTATTTTACAATTTTCAACAATAATTGAAGCGTGCAAAAATTCATCAGTTTTTCGGAATCTATTTTCGTGCAGCTACTGATGTAGATGTTTTCCTTTTTATATTGCTGCCGTGTTATACTTACACTTCGACCACGGAAATGGCCAGGCATTAAAAAAAAAAATCATTGTGAAAAAAACATCAAACAAAAATACTCAAATGTCGTAACGAGTTCGGCGGCCAACATGACTTTTCAAACTTTGTGTGTACGAAATTCAACCAGTTGAACAACGGAGTAACAACAATAATTATGGCAATAAATTGCCAAATTGAGCGCCCCTGGTGGTGCGGGTCAGGGGGCCAATATATTGACAAATCGGAAGTGAGCCACCAATTACATACAGCCTAGCCTGTAGCCGGTTTAGCCTCAGCAGAATGCTGTAATTAAGTTTTTATTTTGGTTTAAGCAGTGTTCTGATTATAGAAATATTTAGTTGACGACTTTTACATAAATTTAAGAAGTCATAAAAGGTTATATGGTACAACTGGCTATCAAGCATTAAATATAATAAATATGTTAAATGCTTTTACGTCGTTTTCATTAAAAATTAACACCGCTGCCAGTTTATGAACTTCTCGCTGTTTTCATTTCCGGAGTCGTTTTTATGTCTTTAAATGTTTTTATGGGTCTTGCTATTATTTTAACTTTATATAAACAGTTAGTAGGGGATTTTAATGAAAAGTTCTTTATTGAAATAAAGGTTTATGTGGCTTGTGTTCTTGTCTATTTTATTGTATTTATAAAACAATTTAAAGATTAATTAAATTCCCCCCTAACTATGTATTTCCTTCTCATCCTTCAGGAACCCCAACTGGTGGCGTCGTCGCACTAAGTTGGAGAGAAGTCTGTTGGTGGTCAGCAGCATTCTCTTTGTGGCCACCGCCGCCGCATTTGGTCTGTGGATCAACGATGTTGTAAGAACTTCCAGCTCTCCGGAGACTCCGCAGGCCACGGCACTGCATGGCGACAGTACCACCGTCAACAAGGTGTCCATGGGCAGTCCCTCAAAGGGCAAGGCGGCTGCCGATGCGGATGAATGGTGCCTCACCCAGGAGTGCATCCACACCGCCTCCACAGTTCTGCGGAAAATGAAGCCTGAGGTGGAGCCCTGCGACAATTTCTACGAATTTGCCTGCGGCACCTATCTCGAAGAGGAGAACATTCCCGATGACAAGGTCTCGATCAGCACCTTCTCCGTGATCTCCGACAAGCTGCAGGAGCAGCTCAAGGACATTATAACCGCTGAGCGACCGGAAACGGATCCCAAGCACTTCCGGCTGCCCAATCTGCTCTACAAAGCGTGCATGAACAAAAGTAAGTAACAGGGAAAAGTAGAGAAATTCTAGAGCTCGGGTCTAATTTATTGTATTGGGGATGTCAAGTTTTATTTATTTATTCATAAAAAATAGACAGTTAATGTTCATAAAGTCGTAAAAAGTAGTTATTGATGCATTGTTAGTTTTTTGAGATCTCTAAAACATTTTCATAGCCGTCACCTGTAACTTACAAGGGTTATTATAGATTAGTTTCAACCGAGAATGTATACGATAAAAAAAAACTTTTAACTTGACCCACAGTGCTTTAAGAACCGGCTATGTTACAGTCGGTTACACTCGTAGCTTTCCTAATTGCTAATTATACTTGTGGAGGTACTTCAGATATCTAAAAAAAATTTGGGTGGGAAACCCCTAATTTTAAATGATAACTGAGCTCTGGGAAGTCTATAGCTGGCATTCCTTAAAGTTAAAGCTTACAATGTTCTTCTGCCGGATTATTCAACTACAAAATTACTAAAATTGCGCTTTCTATAGCTCTTATCGAGACCCTGGGCGCAGAACCCATCAAACGCGTGGCCGAGAAGCTGGGTGGATGGCCCCTGATCAAGGGAGAGAGCTGGAATGCCGACGACAGCTGGACCTGGCAAGAGCAGGTCAAGAAGTTCCGTGCGGCTGGCTTCAGCATGGACTACATCATTGACTTCTCGATCGGTGTGGATCTGCAGAACAGTACTAAACGCCTTATTGATGTGAGTATTTCGGAGAGGTTACTGATTATTAGATAGAAACATTCCTTTCTACTTCAGCTGGATCAATCTGCTCTGGCTCTGAGTCGCGAGTACTTGGTGAAGGGCTTCAATGAGACTCTGGTGACCGCCTATTACGAATACATGGTGGACGTTGCCGTGCTCTTTGGGGCCGACAAGGAAAAGGCCAAGACAGAACTGCTGACCTCGCTGGAATTCGAGATAGCTTTGGCCAATGTGAGTACTTCAAAGAGAGTACTTTAATCGAGTTCAGGGAGTACAATGTTATATCCCTAGATCTCCTGGCCCAACGAGAAGCGTCGCAACTCCTCGGAGCTGTACAACCTGAGGACTCCGGCCCAGTTGCAGGCCGCCTATCCCTACGTCCAGTGGGTGGACTACATGAACGCCCTGCTGCCCGAGGGACTTAACGTGGCCGACGATGAGATGATCAACCTGTCGGTGCCCAGCTTCTTTGAGGATCTCGGCAAACTGCTGGCCAAGACGCCGAAGCGCGTCATTGCCAACTACATGTTCTGGCGGATTCACGGCTTCTCTGTGGGATTCCTGAGCGAGGAGTTCCGCAAGCGGCAGCTGCAGTATGCCACCGCCCTCTCTGGACGCCAGGAGCAGGAGGCGCGATGGAAGGAATGCGTGGATATTGCAACCGGCAGGTTAGTGTGTTGGTCCGGATGCCACGGCTCCGTCCTTGGGTCAGGGTCTTCGGGGGTTGGCTGTATCTCGTTTCTCTGCCCGTTTTCTGTATCTTCTTTTGATTTCTTTGTGATTTGCAGCATGGATGAAGAATCCGAAGAAGATTACGATAGGTACTTATTTAGAAAATGCATTCATAATATTCTTGGAAAAGCGAGAGCCTAACAAACACGAAACCCACAAAACACACTCGCATCAAGCACACACAAAGGATACAATAAACCACACACACAAACACACGCATGCTAAGAATAAAACCGAAGGTCCATTTAGTTAGATCGACTGGGGAACCTGGGACAGACACTAACTATATAGATAACGAGCTCACAGAGATAAACAGTAGTAAATCTTGATAATTCCCTTGTGTGGCTTTTAAACATTTGCGCTTTATTAAGTAAACATCAATATTTTTTGTGGTCTTGGGGTTGTTTACCAGGTCAAGATAAAGTGATCTTGTAAAGGCTTTATCGGTATGTCATATAAAATATATAAGGAAGGTAGTGACCATTCTACCCACAGACAAATGGATGGATACTTCCTTTAATTATGGAATGTACATCTTTTTGTAATATATATTTAGCATTCATTTATTTTGTATAAAGATAGTCTCTCAGTTAGCTGGTCTCCGGTATAACTTTCGATCTAAATGGACTTCGGTTATTAATAGTCGATATGTGAATGCACTTTAATTCACGCACGTTGGGGACAGCGACACTCGAGGCCCCTTTTTTTGTTCACTTGCACACCTAGCATTCACAGCATTCCGACAGGTCCGATTCGATGCGATCAGATGCGATCGTATCGAATCCATGTCTTCCGGCCGATCCTAATATGCATATTCATTTTGTGTTCCACTTTCACGCGATCTCTTCAACCCACCATTTCAATAACTGCACACCCTCGAACCAACAACCGACATCACATTGAAATGATAACGCCACCATGCGCCATTTAATCCAACGGGTTTCGAATCACATCCCAGCCTTGGCATATCTGTGGGATCGCTCTACGTACGCAAGCACTTCCACAAGGACTCGAAGGCCAATGCCCTGGAGATGGTCAACGACATCCGCAACGTCTTCAACGACATCCTGGACGAGGTCATCTGGATGGATGCCAAGACCAAGAAGGAGGCCAAGGAGAAGTTGCACAGCATGGCCACTCACATCGGCTATCCGGACGAGATGCTCGACAACGAGAAGCTGGCCACCTACTATGCCAAGCTCGATATCGATCCCGACAAGTACTTTGAGTCCTTCCTGGGCATGAACATCTTCGGCACGGACTACTCCTTCAACAAGCTCCGTCTGCCAGTCAACAAGACGGACTGGGTGCGACATGCTCGTCCTGCGATCGTGAATGCTTTCTACTCCTCTCTGGAGAACAGTATTCGTAAGTGAATTAGGAATTATAACAAGGAAATATATTTAAATATATTAAATATTTTTTAAATAGAATTCCCTGCCGGCATCCTGCAAGGACACTTCTTCAACGCTCAGCGCCCCAAATACATGAACTTTGGCGCTATTGGCTACGTCATTGGCCACGAGATCACCCACGGTTTCGACGATCAGGGTCGTCAGTTTGATGTGAAGGGCAATCTGCGAGACTGGTGGCAGCCGGACACCCAGAAGGCCTATCTGGCCAAGGCGAAGTGCATCATCGAGCAATATGGAAATTACACGGAAAAGGCCACGGGTCTGAATGTAAGATATGCTTCCATATTTCGAGAGATACGATCTAAAGGAGATATTCCTTTCACAGCTCAATGGCATCAACACTCAAGGCGAGAATATTGCCGATAATGGTGGCGTTAAGGAGTCATACATCGCGTACAGGCGGTGGGCGCAGAAGCACGGCCCGGAGAAGAAGCTTCCAGGCTTGGACTATACCCCGGAACAGATGTTCTGGGTGGCAGCCGGACAGACATGGTGTGCTAAGTACCGTAAAGGTAAGAAGAAATGTATTGGTTGTATGGATTTCTTTAATTTTTTGATTTATTTAATTAAAGTACAAATTTTCTTTTAAAGTTCATTGTTATATTGGGAGCTAACCAAAATATTTATATTTTTTATTCCAGAATCTCTCAAGATGCGTATTACAACTGGCGTGCACTCGCCTTCCGAGTTCCGTGTCCTTGGATCACTCAGCAATATGAAGGACTTTGCCAAGGACTTCCAGTGCCCAGACGGTTCCCCCATGAATCCGGTTCAGAAGTGCGAAGTTTGGTAGGACCTGGACTTGGAGTTGATTTCGGGCTATTATGTCCGCTAAATGAGATAGGCAATAGAATGCAAGGAAAGCTAGCGATCAGGCCCATTTCTAGAGGGGCTAGTCTCACGTAGAAATACAAATACAATATCGATCGCATTTATGCTAAGTATGCATTATGTAAAAATCGTATTTAATAAAAATTGTTTATATGTAATTAATTAAAGTTTCTTTGATTTTAATTTTAGTATGTGGTTTGGAATCAAGGCGGGTTTTGATTTTTGAAGTTTGTAGAGGGTTTTTGAGAAGAGCATGTGGCCTCCAGTACATCAGGAGGAGCGTATATTTGTGTGTGAGAATCATGTATCACAATAATTTTCGATTTTAAATGTAAACCGTTCGTAGTATAGTGTTGTGTAACGTCGATTTTTCACCTTTCTAGGAAAATATCGATGACGAACATCGATATATCGCCATTTTGTAAAACATCGATTGTATCGATAGTTACATCGATGTTTTCCCATCTCTATATTTCTCCATCCCTTAAAAATACGCAGCGTGGCTGACCGCAAATTTTGCGTAAACTCTCGTAGAAATCCTCGCCAATCCTCGAAAGAATGTCAGCTCTCAACCTGACCGTGCGCGTGCACCCGGTGGTGCTGTTCCAGGTGGTGGACGCCTTCGAGCGCCGCAATGCGGACTCGCACCGCGTCATCGGCACGTTGCTCGGCTCCGTGGACAAGGGAGTGGTGGAGGTGACAAACTGCTTCTGTGTGCCGCACAAGGAGCACGACGACCAGGTGGAGGCGGAACTGAGCTACGCCCTGGACATGTACGACCTGAACCGCAAGGTGAACCCCAACGAGAGCGTGGTGGGCTGGTGGGCCACCGGCAACGATGTGACGAACCACAGCTCGGTGATCCATGAGTACTATGCCCGCGAGTGCAACAACCCGGTGCACGTCACCGTGGACACTTCGCTGCAGGGCGGGCGCATGGGCCTGCGGGCCTATGTGTGCATCCAGCTGGGAGTGCCTGGCGGCAAGACCGGCTGCATGTTCACGCCCATTCCCGTCGAGCTGACCAGCTACGAGCCGGAGACCTTTGGCCTGAAGCTGCTCCAGAAGACCGTGGGCGTGTCGCCCGCTCACCGTCCCAAGACAGTGCCGCCGATGCTGGATCTGGCCCAGATCTCGGAGGCCTCGACGAAGCTGCAGTCGCTGCTGGACCTGATCCTCAAGTATGTCGATGACGTGATCGCCCACAAGGTGACGCCGGACAACGCCGTGGGCCGCCAGCTGCTCGACCTCATCCACTCCGTGCCGCACATGACCCACGAGCAGTTCACCCAGATGTTCAACGCCAACGTGCGCAACCTCCTGTTGGTCATCACCCTGTCCCAGCTTATTAAGACCCAGCTACAGCTGAACGAGAAGCTAACCTTCCTGCCCACGGCCTAGATCTGAGTGCCGGCGGAGGTGAACTGGGGATATCTTAAGGAAAAAGTGTAAAAGCCGATTGTATTGGATTATGTTTTCTATTAATGGTCTGAGTAATAAAGTGCTCTGGTCGCCCAACTGTTTGTATTTTCTTCAAGTATGGAAAAGGATTTCCTTGATAAGGAGAACGCAACAATAGTCTAGCATACGGGTTTATAAAACAAACGACTATTTGGAAAAGATAGTATAACTTCTATTATTTAAATGTATATAATTTTCATACTTATATCGTTGCTTCATCAAAATCAAATGAATTTTTATGAAAATTTAGTTTAAAAGCCGCCTAGAAGTATGCCACAAAGTTTTTTTTTAATAATTTACCTAAGCACCATGGGAAATTTTATACATTTTAATGAAATAAATTAATATTTTTCATCTGTTTATTACACTAACAACATTTTTATTTCCTTGCCGGGTATTCTTGCGGTGGACAATGGAAAAACATCAAATATTGCAAAATTGCTAGATCAGCATCACTGGCAGTTAGAGATGCATTTTATCCCAATAATGCAAAATAGCTAGAAGAGCATCACTGGCAGTTAGTGAGATTCCATTTTGTCCCAATAATGCAAAATAGCTAGATGAGCATCACTGGCAGTTAGTGAGATGCCATTTTGTCCCAATAATGCAAAATAGCTAGATGAGCATCACTGGCAGTTAGAGAGATTCCATTTTGTCCCAATAATGCAAAATAGCTAGATGAGCATCACTGGTAGTTAGTGAGATGCCATTTTGTCCCAATAATGCAAAATAGCTAGATGAGCATCACTGGCAGTTAGTGAGATTCCATTTTGTCCCAATAATGCAAAATAGCTAGATGAGCATCACTGGTAGTTAGTGAGATGCCATTTTGTCCCAATAATGCAAAATAGCTAGATGAGCATCACTGGCAGTTAGTGAGATTCCATTTTGTCCCAATAATGCAAAATAGCTAGATGAGCATCACTGGCAGTTAGTGAGATGCCATTTTGTCCCAATAATGCAAAATAGCTAGATGAGCATCACTGGCAGTTAGTGAGATGCCATTTTGTCCCAATAATGCAAAATAGCTAGATGAGCATCACTGGCAGTTAGTGAGATGCCATTTTGTCCCAATAATGCAAAATAGCTAGATGAGCATCACTGGCAGTTAGTGAGATTCCATTTTGTCCCAATAATGCAAAATAGCTAGATGAGCATCACTGGCAGTTAGTGAGATGCCATTTTGTCCCAATAATGCAAAATAGCTAGATGAGCATCACTGGCAGTTAGTGAGATGCCATTTTGTCCCAATAATGCAAAATAGCTAGATGAGCATCACTGGCAGTTAGTGAGATTCCATTTTGTCCCAATAATGCAAAATAGCTAGATGAGCATCACTGATGCAGATGAGCATCTCTGATACAAGTGAGCAAAACTTTTCATTCGATTTGGCCGCTTTCCAAACTGGGGTAACAGGCGAACAGAAACCAGCAGCAAGCCACTGAAATCTGGTATAAACTGTTATAAAAACTTTTGGGCAAAAATAATAATTGGTATAAACTGTTATATTTCATTTTATGCATTTATACCTATTTGTTGGCGACAACAACATCTTATGGCAACAACAACTGTTTTACAACAACATCCCTACAGCAGACCATCCCAATTTCCGAACATTTCCATGCAAATTGCCCGTTTCCCAAATTGGGGTAACAGGCGAACAGAAATCAGCAGCAAGCAGCTGAAAACTGGTATAAAGTGTTATAAAATGTCCAAGTTCCAAACCATTTTGGAGCCTGCGCAAGTTAGCGGAGACTCAAACCTTTTGAATCCAAATTTAGGTGTTATTTTACAACTGCACCTGGGCACACTGAAACTGATCGTCGTTAAATTCAAATTCAAATTTGGCAGTTAAATTCAAATTCAAATTTGGCAGTTAAAATATTAAAAAAAAATTTGTTTAATTCTAAAAAAATTCTTAAATAAATATAAAAAATCTACAATATGTTAAAAATTCAGAAAAAAAATTTTAAAACTCAGAAAAATTTTAATATTTAGAAAATTTTTTTAAAAATTTAGAAGAATTGTAAAACATCCGAAAAAAATGTTTAAAATTCAGAAAACAAATTTAAAAATTTAGATTTTGCTTTGAAAATAATTAGATTTTTCCCCAAACGATCCCGAATAAATGCCGCCTTCACAAAAAAATTGCACTTTGATTTCACCATCTTTTATTGATTCATATTTGTGTGTTCCATCAATTACATTTACATATTTAAATTGCATTTATAAATATTTGAATTATTTACGCCTCCTGCAGGGTTTTAATTAGCCCGGACCCAAGATCCGATCACCGTCCTCCACTGCCATCGGGTTGAGATCTGTCATCCCAGCTGCTCGCTCCTCCAGCTTCACCTCTGCCGATCAGATGATCATCAATCAACAATTACAATGAACTTGATGAACTTGTGCTTCCCAAATCCCTGCGCACGCTCTCGTTTTTGCTATTGGAGTGCTGTAAATATAAGAAATAAAGCTATGTAAAATTAAATAAAATTATAGATAAGTTTTTAAGAAAAACTGAGTAAGCAGTTTTGTGAAGCGCAGAAATCCCAATGCAGAACAGCTTTCCGATTGATTCTAGAATTCTGGTATAAATTTTATAAAAATCGGACAACTATATCATATAGCTGCCATAAAAGCGATCGGTAAATGTATAAAATATGTAAAGCTGGGAGTGTAAAACTGAAACTGTCAAACTGTAAATATAATAAGTATAGGTAAAATTTAATGAAACTCTGTTTTGTGAGTGTTTTCAGCATTTAAAACTATAATATAAACATCGAAACCAATCTGCAGGGTATACAAACTTCGGCGTGCCGAAGTTAGCTTCCTTTCTTGTTATATGTATATATTCCAAGGAGCATTCTGAATGAAAATTATATGAATCAGACAACTACATATATCATATATAGGAAATATGGGTTAAATTATGCTTGGGGAAATTTCATTAAGTACTATTCCTCACATAATGGAGACTTTTTAAGCTAGAACAACTAGCAAAGGAAAATTTCCGAATTGAATCTGATGCTTTTTTCATTTTAACTATATTATGTTAAATTTTTTTCAAAAAAAAAATATAAGATATATCGGAAAATATCGATTTTAAGAATTCAAATATTTCTAGTATTCTTGAAGGGTATTTTAGGTTTTATTTAGTGAAGAAGCCATTTCCGACCCTATAAATCATATCTATTCTTGATCAGGGCCAACAGGCGATTCTTTCTAGCTATGTCCGGAAGGAACATTTTTTTTTCATTTCTCTCAAAATTTTATAAGGGGTTACATCATTAAAATTCTCAAAAATTGACAAAAAATTTTATTTCTGATAATTAAAAATTCAGTATGCAGATTTTTTAAACTACTTAAAACTAACACAAAATCGCTTTCTGAATTGAAATTAATGCCTTTTTGGCTTTGTTATGAAGATTTAAAATTCCGGTTCCTGATTCCTGCAAGGGTATACAAACTTTGGCTTGCCGAAGTTAGCTTCCTTTCTTGTTCAAGTTTCTGATAAAAGTTGAAAATATAAAATATTGGGAAAGTAAATAATGACATGAAAGAATAGAATGGCGAAGATATCGACGGTCCCCAGACCATAACTATTTAAATTTTGCCCGCACGTATAGTAACCATTATTTTTCCACTTTGAGGAAACTAAAACATGGCAGACAAAAGAATGAAACAATTATTATTTTGTTCTTTTAAATACTTTATTATAAAACTAAGCGAAATTCAAATCGTTTCTTTGTATTTTTACAGAAATATTTTTCATATACCAATCAAGTTTAAAAGTTAATCATAAAATCCAAGAAGTGTATATAGAATATCCATGATTTTGATTCATATGCTTAATTACAATAAATAAGAATAACGACAATTAGAAATGAAATCTTTCACGTTATATGCATATCTCGTTTAGTATGTATATAGTATGTATATAATAATATGTACTTATGTTAGTGTGTTGCGTGTGCATGGGTATTTTTGTATATAACTTTAGGTACATTGGATACGTCGTTAGGTATTCTACGTGGGCTGGGGCGTGTAAAGAAACTGATAGTACATAGAAACTTCAGAATTAGAAGACACCGAATGCGAATAGAAATACGTCAGCGCATTGGTCGGAAAATTAATGTACAACTCGTTTGTCTGTAGATATATCTATGTAGGCAATATACAATTTCAAAATTTTAACAACGTTCAAAGAACTTTTTTTTTGTTTTTATTTTTGTCTTATATAATTTTCAAACACACAATAAATTGCAATTGCATTTTGAAATTTGACTTTGACTTGGCATAAAACTGTAGAGAGCTTAGCTTTAACGTCGGATTTTCAAACATGTAGAATATATCGTCGTATATAAAAAACGTTAAAATCGGAGTCAAAAAGCAATGCAAAGACATTCAAAAAATTGCATACTTATATTGAAGCGATTAATTAACACTAATCTGAAACGTTTTGCATTTGACTTTGTTCTCAACATGGATATATCTATGTACTGTATATGCATATCTGAACATACGAATTACGCGTCTGTAGTTAGTGTCTATATATTACTAGTACAACAACAACAATCAATTTGCTGCAATAGCAACAAGAACAAGAACAACAACATTCGCCAGCTGTAACTCCTAGACGCAGCTGAACTTGAACTCGTCGCTGGAATAGCAGTTCTGGCAGTGCAGCTTGTGGTTCCGCACCCGGACGTCGGTTCCATTGAGGCCATCGCCCAGTTGCACATGGCAGACGCAGCACTTGAAGCAGTTGATGTGGTAGAACAGCAGCAGCGACTCGATGATCATGGCAGCACCGCGACCTGTAGAAAGTAAGTGATGGATATTATTTTTTAAGAATAAAAACAGTTTAGGTGGATCGATTTGCTTAGGTGTTTAGAGGAAGTAACACAAGAAAACTAACCAATTAACTATTTTTAATGATATCTAGTATTAAGTTAAACGTTAATTAAACCATCTAAACAATTATGAAATTTCTTAAGCAAACATGAAAAACAAGAACTCTAAACAAATATCGATCCGCCATAATTAATATATACCTTAACTCTTTAGATTTCGCTTAGTTTTAAGTAGTCATTTATCCTTATCAAGTCTTTGTTAATTATAAATATTGTTTTTATTAAATATTAGTTTTAAAATTGTTTAATCACACCCAAACAATATATTTGAGTGCTTTGTGCACTTGTCGACAGTTGTCGTGGGTGCAGCCCAGATCTGTCACAGACATGTACGTACGAATAGAGAAATATAACACCTTTAGTTTATGAGGAATTCAGAAAGATCAGGAAGAGGAGGGAGCCTTTTAATGACCAACACTTGAGATACCAAATTATGAGGCTAGTGAGTCTGAGTGTGTGTTATTCTTGTGATTCACAAGCCTAGAAAATGTTACCAAGAATGCTTGATGAGAGTCGGGGGTGACGGGAGATAGAAGAATAACCACAACACTCACAACCAACGTAGTAGCAAAGTTTACCTAGTTCGTCCCCGCAATGGGAGCACTTCTTTTTGCCACTGACGCTGAGCACCTTCTCCTGGCTGCCATTGCTGTTGTTGTTGTTGTTGCTGCTGCTGTTGGTCTTCTGCGGATGCTGCGGTTGCTGCTGCTGCTGCTGATGCGGTTGCTGCTGATAGCCATTGTTGGTGTTGCCATTGACCTGGCTATAGTTTCCATTACCATCAAAGCTATTGGGAAAAATATTAAGTTGAAGAATTTTAATTAACTAGAAATATATTATATTATTGTGTCTCTTAAAATAAGACTTTTAAAGAAAAAGTACAACCAAAAACTAAGAAAAATATTCTCACCGTTTTCGTTCGCCAATGCCCTTGCTCTGAACGCGTTCCGTCAGCGTCTGGATGATGGAGTCGGGCAAGGGCTTTCCATTCGACTTGCTGGCCGGCATCGATCGCCGGTTAAGCTGATCAATGCGTCGCTGCTCCGCCTCCTGCAAAAGCCAGTGGTTGTTGTTGTAGACGGCTCCGCCATAGTCCGGCATGGACTTGCGCTTCTGCTGCTGGGCGGAGAGCCAGGCCGGATCGTTGGCCAAGTTGCTGTCGTAGCTCTTCCGCTGCTGCACCTGCACCCAACCGTCTGTGTATTTGGGCTTGGGCGTGGCACTCAGGGCGAGCAATGTATTCCGCGACATATTGCTCAGATTCTGGGCCGATTGGTGGTGGTAGGCAGCCGCCGCTGAGGCCTGAACGGGATAACCGGGACCGGATAGTCGCGGGCCCATGGGAGCCCCAGCGATCTTCACCAGGGAGCCGCCATAAGGAACTGGCGGTTGTCGCTGCCTCGTACTAACCGCATAGTCGGGCTCCAGGCCGTGACCATTGGCGGCGGCTATGTGCATTGCTCGTAATGGCTTTGTGGGCGGCGTTGGCGGCAACATTAGGCGGTTGGAGAACTCGTTTAGATCCGACATGGACTTGCGGTAGTCCGTGTCCATCTGGTGATAAGCATACAGCGCCGCCTTCTGCTGCTGCTGCTGTTGCTGCTGCTGTGGCACGTTGGCGTAGATCTGCTGCGGATGCGTCGGGTGTAGTGGCTGCTGGTGGTGCTGTGGCGGCGGCGGTGGTTGGAAGGCGCTCAGCATCCCATTGCCAATGCCCAGGCCATGGTGCAAATCCTGCAGGGAACGACGGTTGTTTGACATCAGCATCTTTGCCCCATGTTGCAGCTCCCGACGTGCCAGGTTTTCGCGCAGCAGAAGATTCTCACGCTGCCGCTTCAGTTCCTCCTGCTGTGGTGTAGATACATATATATTTTGGTAATCAAAATCAGGTCATTTTACTCACCGAAAAGTGCAGAAGTTCTCGCTCCACACGCAACACCTCGCCCTGCTCCCGTATCTTCTCCTCGATGGACTGCATCTTAGCATTGGCCGTTGCAGTGGCTTCGCTCAGCGATTGAGTGGCCGCCGCAGCCGCCGTTGCCGATTCTGTCCAGGATTCGGCCGAGTTACCTTTGACCGTCTGGAGTAGAGGTGTCTGTGCCGCCAGCAGTAGGTTTTCGTTCTGGTAAATCACCTCGCCCAGATGCGTGGTAGCCGGCGGCGGAGGCAGCGGTGGCGGTGTGGCCTCCGACTGCGTATCGTTCTCCTCTGAGGAGTTGGTGTAGTGCTCGCTGCTCTGGCGCGAGTGGTTCTCCGAAACGCCCGAGTCGCGGCTATCGCCTGGGGTAGGGGATAATGTGGGAAATATGGGGATTAGACGAAAGAAATTGCCACTCTTTGGAAGGATTACCCATTGATAATTTAGAAAATATTATTTAATTAATCGAAATACAATCGAATATATTTTAAAATTCAATGAGATCATTCTAAATAAAATATTGATCTAAGAATATATCTAATGATTTTCAAGCAAGCTCTTTCCATCTAGTGGCATCCGTGTGGCAGTTCAAGAACCCAAATGGGGAAGCATCCGAGCCCAAGCTGTCATAGCTCCCTGGGCCACGCACACTAAACGGATTATTTATACTTAACCTCGCGGGGGCAGCTGGGGGCCAACCCCTGGCACCTTCCATGCTCCACCTCCCGTCACCTGCTGCCCCTTCTCTACTTGTGATTTGCTCTGTCTTTCGTTTTTATGCCCTATTGGCTTTTGGTATCGGTTTTCCTCTCCCATTCGACCGCTCAATACTATACTTAGAGACCATGGTATGGGACTCACCCGTGTCCGAACTGTCGCACAGTCCCGCCTTGATGTACAGCTGCTTCTCCAGTCGACGCTCTTCCTGCAGGAGCTGCGCCATATCCGGCGGCGGGGCCACCGTCAGCTCCAGATAACTCTCCATGTCATCAAGATCGCCGTCGGTCTCGATGCCAAGGAAACTGGAGCGCTTGTTGCGCAGCTCCTTCTTGATCCGCTTGGTGGAGTTCATCCGCTTGATGGGCGGAGATGGCTGGGCAGGTTCCAGCAGCTGTCCCTGCAGCTGCCGGCGTGTGCCGTTGGATATGGTCTCGTAGGTATTATCCGACGACCAGGTGTCGGTGTTATGCCCCAGACTGCTGTCCAAGCCATCCAGCTCATCGACTCGACTGTCGCGAACTGGAACTGGCGGCGGACTTTCGGTGGGCGGCGGCGGTGGTTTCTCCTTAGGCGGCTCCATCAGGCCCACGGGTGGTAGCGCCGATCCTTGACTGATTTCCAGGCCGGAGTAGAAGATCTCGATGTTCTCGTAGACGGGAACGGGTCGCAAATGCTTGGGGGCATCGTAGTAGGGCTCCGTGGCCTTGGGCACTTGATAGTAGGGCTCTGCTTCACCCGCCGCCGCCGATGCTGTTGGTGGCACAATGGGGGCTAGTGGTGGTGCTGTTGCCGTTGCTGCTGCTGCTGCTGGGTTGTTCTCGCTCTGATTGCTGTTGTTGCTGTTGCTGTTGGTTTGATTAGTGTTTTGATTATTCTCGTTATTGTTGCTGTTGCTGGTTTGGTTATTTGGAATGCTTCTCCTGTGACTCCTACGCGTCGCCGCCTGGGTCTGTGTGGTTATCGTCATCGTTGCTATCTGTTCATTATCTACTTCGTGCATAGATATAGTCGAGCTGACATTCTCATAGATGGGCTCTCGTTCCCCCTGCTTCTGCTCGTCGGTTTTATTTGGCATATCCCCCCCACCCTCTGTGTGTGTTCCCCCCTGTTCAGGCTCCGACTTTGGCTCCTGCTTCGAATCCTCCTGTTGCTTCTCGTTGTGGTGCTCCTCCTCCTCCTCCTCCGGTTTCTCTGCCAGTTGCTGCGCCTTGTCCATTGGCCTGGGTGTCGTCTCGCGATCGATTGCCTCGAGCGCCAATTCAAGAGCTTCGTTGATCTGTGGGGGCGGTATGAGGTGGGCGTGGCATGGCGAGCGAGCGAGAAAGCATCGAAAGCATCGTGCGTGACAGAGAGAGAAAGAGAGAAGAACGCGCATGGATCGCATGAATTTCAGTTAGTTTACACAAGAAAAATGCTGGCTTGCAAATCAAAAAGGAAAAAATCAACTAAAGATAAACAAAATTAAATTAAACAAACGAAATTCAATCAAACATTTACTGGGGAAAGACGAGAACGGAAACGCAATTCAAATTAATTGCTAAAGTGGGGCTTGCAGCAGAATATTTTACAAAACGAACAGAGGTATACTTTTCATCCAAAGCAGCTGGAAGGGCGATAGCAATGGCGAGTAACGACTATCTGTAACTTTCAGGGATTAGGAATACCTATATATGTACATACACTGCGCGTCACCAGATTAGCGCCCCCCTTGGTGTTCGCGTTTGAAGTGAAATATTATCAAAACTATTAAAGATTGAACTGTACAATTATTATCCAATATAATTCAATTAATTCTCTAAATAAAAACATATATTAGAAGCCAGTTGGTATTTGCATAGAATTGTATTAAATTAAAAACTAAAGAAACACGTTTATTTGGAGAAAAAACTGCGTCATCAGATTAGCGCCACCCACATTAACTTAACTTTTTTTGATGAAGTTCTTACAAAATACTATCTTTAACAATTTTATGTTTAAGTTTAAGCATTTTTAAGGAAATTTAATAATGGGTTGTCCCTCCCTTGTTTACAAGGACTTCACAAACTCGATTGGGGAGAGAGTCATACAAGTTTTTGAGATATTCCAACGTTATTGTTGTCCAGGCCTGTTTTATACTGTGAATTAAATCCTCCTTGGTAGCATATTGCTTGCCACCCTCCTAGCTAACCATCCCCAGACGTTTTCTATTATGTTCAGGTCTGGGGAGTATGGGCGCCACTCCAGGACACTGAGATTTTCCTTTTGAATCCATAGTTTTACGGACCGGGCTCTGTGGATTGGGGCTTAGTCGAGCTGAAAATGCTATTTCAGATTTCCAAATAAGTTTTTAAAAACGGGAAATGCAGTTTTTAGAACGCAATTGTAATTTTCCGCGTTCATCTTTGGGGTTAAAAACTGCAGTTCGCAGTTGCCGTAATAGGATATGGCTCCCCATACCATTACTCCTCCAACCCGACTATGTAAGCGATCCAGATGATGCTCTTCCTTGCGTAAATAGTGGAAATAATAATTATATCCGTCAGGACCCCCTAGGTTACATTTTTTTCGTCTGAAAATACGACGTTATGCCTCTCATTGGATCATGTCATATGCGTGTGAGCAAACTTTAGGCGGATTTCTGTTCGCACTTGGTTAAGGGGTGGTTTTTTTTTTTAGTTTTAGCTACTTTAAAGGGTCAGCTTTCTTGATCACCTTTAAAAAAGTCGATTTTATTGTCTTAACACTAGTTTTTTCTATTATTTTGGCGGTCGAGTCGTGGGAGTTGCACGCCTCTCGGAGTATAGCACTGCGATCTGCGGAACTAATAACACTGTTATTACCTCCTTTGTAATTTTTTCCATAGCTTTTCTTATTTTGAAGAAAATTTGCAATGGTTTTGCGATGTCTTCTCGTTTTTTCGACGATTTTGTGAAGAGAAAGTCCACATTCATTAAACGCTTCGATTTTCGATTTTTCCTCCGAAGATAAGATTGTTCCTCTGCCCATATTGTATGTCAAATTGAAGAAAAATGTTTAATTCAACAGCAAAAAAAAAATGGTTGCTGTGCTCAGCAAGTTAAGAAAGATGTTTAAATTTATATTTTGGGGGCGCTAATCTGATGACGCAGTTTTTTCTTCCAAATAAACGTGTTTCTTTAGTTTTTAATTTAATACAATTCTATGCAAATACCAACTGGCTTCTAATATATGTTTTTATTTAGAGAATTAATCGAATTATATTGGATAATAATTGTACAGTTCAATCTTTAATAGTTTTGATAATATTTCACTTCAAACGCGAACACCAAGGGGGGCGCTAATCTGGTGACGCGCAGTGTATGTGCAAAAATAAAACAGATAAGTTAAGCTAATTCCCAGGTAATCTCTTGGCAAATATAAAATAAATTGGTATAACCATTAGTTGTGGAACACTTTTCCAGGTAACTAAAACCACTTTGACTAGAAGAACAGCTAACTTCGGTAAGCCGATATTTGTATACTCTTGCCAATAAGACAAAAATGTATTAATTTAAATTTGGAGAGCTGTTCTAATTTAGTTTAGTGATTCCACTGCGTTACTAGCTTCTGACTGAAATTATAATACCCTGCAAGGGTATAGAAAATAATTGAATAATATTCATGATATATATATATATTCATGATATATTCGACACAATTTTATACGAAATAAGATAACATGATTATCTCAATATTAATTATAGATTCGAAAAGGATTCTCTTCTACCTTACTTGGAAATTAAAATTAAAAATCACAAAAATTAAGAGGCGACTGTACGGAGTTCAAGAACAACTGATTATGCAGTTGCCAAATTTGCTATTTTTAATAATATTCCCAAGTCTCACGAGGAAACCCCATCGATAAGGAAACCTCAAAAAATAAATACCTACGCAAAATGTTATCAACTGTTTCCGGTTATCAAAAAAGTCTCAAGAGATTCCAAGAAAAACTTGTATAAATTCCAGGGGAAGCACTTCAAATAGTGGTCTAAAACTGGCCGCTCACCAATGCTTTACGATCGAAAGAACTCAGCGAACTGGAGCGCTGCAATCGATTTATATCTCTAGATAGCAGGGGACCGTCCGTGTATCCCCTCTTTTGCGAATTATTTGCACCGATTATATTATTATTGTTATTGGGCACTATAAAGATAAGCCACGGAGGTCTTGCATTAGGTATATAGATCCGTATATACGACACTGTGTTTTTACGAACGAACCAGGCCCGATGAGGGCTTAAAGCAGACTGACAGCGTAGGCGGCCGAATCGATCCAAGCGATTCGCTTAGATAAAGAAACGTACGAAAGAATATATGTATATGGGGCGGAAAAACTGCGGAGACAGCACTCTCCAGGGTCTGTAGATGGGGGTTGATGGACACCCGTCGCCAAGCCCCCCAAAGTATGCAGGGCGGCGCTGAATCTGAACCCGGGAAACCCCACTAGGCGGATGGATGGATGACTTTTGGCATTTTAAATAGGTGCTAAGTGGGTAAAACTCGGCTACAACATGCAATGCAACTTAGAACGGAAACACAACGAGTACGGGCTACGAAAAAACCAATTAAAACATTACAGAAACGAAGCAAACAAAAGGAATTGAACGCAACAGGAACACAAAAGGGCACACAGGTCAGGGGGATTGAGAGATAGAGAGAGCCGCTTACCTCGGAAATTGTATACTTGCAACAACTTTTGCTGGCAGTAAGCGTGTAAACTATGCAACTGCATTAATATATATATAGATAGATCATATTTACATTATTTAGCCAACAAACGAGAGCGCAAGGCATGTAAGAGAGACATACGAGTTATGACAGTGGATGAATCAGATCAGAGATAGCACTATAGTTATGATGGAAATAAAGCCTTAACTAGGTAGCCTCAACCTCTGGCAATAGGTTTTGGGGATTCCAGGAGGGATAGATGGCCGGGTATGGATTATTTAGACAAGGGGAGAGCGATCGGTCCTTCGTTTCGTCCTTTTTTCCTTGGGGTGACTCTTCTTCTAGCCAAGAAACTAAACTCATTGCAGCCTGATGGATACGATATGATAGATCGTATTTCATTATTTTTACATACAATGTAATGTAATGTAATTCTACAACGCCCGTCAAGCAGTGCAAGCGTTTGCGTCTCGGTTAAGCGTAAATTTACACAAGCGGCATGTAAAAAAATGTAGTTTCTTCCTTTTCTTATTGTTTTTTAAATTGCAGCTCCAGTTTGTTTTCGATTTTAGTTTAGGTTTATTCATAAAATAGCACAACAATTATATCTCATTTGTATTTATATAATATTGTTCCCTCGTTTATATATTATTTGGTATGCTTTTGAGGTTTCTAATTATCTTTTTTGTGTATTAGCGCGAATCGGTTTCGATCTTCGTGTGTTTTCTTTTTAGTTTTTGTGTGTATGTTTGTGTATAAAATATATAACCATAAAACATATGTTTGACATTTCTCTTTACATAAAATCAAATTTGGTTTTATACATATAAATTGGGTTTAGTATAGATATAATAATATTAGGATAAAGAAAAACTGTAGCTTACGTAGCTTGAGCCCATAACAAAATGTCGAACATAAATCGAATAATCAAAAGTCGATTGGAAAATAAAACAAAAACCAGGGTTAAATAAATATTCTTTTGTGTAAAAAATAAATTCGATGAACGTTTTCATTCGTTGTTTTCGGTTGCAAAATGTTCAAGTTCGGTTGAATTTTGTGTCTAATATTGCATAATCCCCGAATATCTAGAGAGCCATTAGGTCATGGGGTGCAGTCGGTTCAGTTAGTTCAGCGGAGAGATCACATATCATCCGAGAGAGCAGCCACAGCTCCGCTTTTAAGATCTTTCAGATCCTGCGGGGCTTCCTTCTTCCGAAATCTACTTCGTTAGAGCGGCGGCTCCTGCTGCCTCCAGCTTCATGATCTCGTCGTCCAGCAAGTCGCTGATCTCCTGGGTCAGCGCCTGCTCCGTGGTGTTTTCCAGGATCTCGTCCGTGGTGATCTTCTTGCGTATCTCAATGTTCACGGGCGCCGGAGTCTTTGGGAGGGGCGGTGGCGCCGGCTCATCCTCCTCTTCGCTGGCCACATAGAACTTGGAGTTGTCCACGCGGACAAACTCGTCGGCATTGACCACATCCACGCCGCTCTTGGTGCTGGTCAACACCACCTTCTTCTCGAGGGTTTCGTTCAGCGTGGGATGCGGCTGCGGCTCCTCGTGGTGACCAAAGTTCCTGCGCAGGAAGTCAAATATGTTCTTAGTCTTCTTTTCCTTGACAGGTGGCGGTGCAGGCGAGGATGGGTTCTCCCGCAGTGGCTTGGGCGAACCGGGCGGGGATATCTCCTTCACCTTGATCTCGGTCTCCACCAGGTGGGTGCGCGCTATCAGCGGCTGCTCCACGGCTTCCGAAGGCGTAGCAGTGGGAGCGTAGCCCGCTCGGCTTATGGAGTCAGTTCCAGAGGCCGAAATACAGCAGGGCTTGGGTATGGGTATCTTGGACCTGCGACCCATTAAAGGAGTCGAGGGCTTCGATTCGACCGTCTCCGGCAGCGAGGTCTTCATCATTTGACTGCTTGCCAGGCGCTCCTCCGCTATAATCTGCTCGCAAGTGTCCATCAAGGCCTTGGAGTGGGCGGCCCGGGCACTACCGATCGGAGAGCTGGGCCTGTTCATGATCACGGAATTCTTGCTGGATCTATCACACCGCTTCACCTCCTCTTCGCTGATGTCCTGGAAGCCAGTGGCCGGCACTGGGGACTTTTTCACATCGATGCTGTCGCAGACGGGCTCCTGGGCCGGGGCCAAGCAATCGAGTAATCCGGCACACAAGGCGATGTCCTCCTGGCTGGGCTCCTCCTCCAGCTGCTGCCGCTCTTCCCTGGCCACTTGGGACTCTTTCTTTCCGTCACACTTCTTTACCAGGTCTTCGGTGACATTCTGGTAGCCCGTGCTGGGCAGCGGTGATTTGGTCACATCGATTCTATCACAGGGCGTCTCCTTAACAGCCAGCTGCTCCAGTCGCTTAAGATCCTCTTCTGCCATCTGCAGGTCCTTGGGTGCCTCTCTGTCCAGGAACTGCTGGCACAGGGCAATCTCCACAGAGGGAGAAGTGGGACGCGAGGAGACCATCTTGAACAGACTGGACTCGTTCGGGGAGCAGGCCTTGAGGGCTGGCATCTCACACGGTGAAGACGTGTGCAGGTACAGTGAATCGTTCGGGGCGAGAGGATCCAGCGATTTGGTGGCCTGAGGCGAATTCACCTTCTTCGGTGGAGAGTGCACTATCGCCTTGGTCTGACACACCACAGGTGCATAGTCCCCGGAGCTGCGATCTACCACGTCCAGCGAGGGCAGCTCTATCTGAGCTCGCTTCGAGGGCTTCGGAGAAGACGGTGGTGTGATCTGGGGAATGCGGCTCCTGGGCAGAGGCTTGGGCGACATAATGGGCGAGGTAACAGGGGTGGAATCACCCTGACTGAAGCAGTTGGACAGGGCCTTCACCGTGTTTGGTTTCGGTAGTTCATCGGGATGAACAATGGTCATGGGAGGCGCACACATCACCACCTCTGGCGGAGGAGTAGCCACCTCCTTGGCAACTGGCTGCTCAATCCTCACCGATCTCTTGGGCGGAGCTGGTGGCGTTGGTGGCTTGTCCAGCTGCCTTGAGTTGAAAATCTCCACGCGACCATTGATGCTAAATTGCTGAGGCGTGGACCCGGAGCTTGGAGGTGAGCTAACAGGAGCAGCCCTGGGACTTGCGGCTAATCTCACCGACTTTGGAGACATGGGCGGCTTGCCAAGGGGACGCGGTATTTGGGTGGGAATCGGGCTCGAAGGTGCTGGTATTGGTATTGACTGTGGTTGTGGTATGGATATAGGTGGTGAAGGTGCCGGGGGATTTATTGGTGACTGCTTGGTAAAGTCAAAGATCTGGGTAAACTGACCCGGCGAGGTGACCGGCTCCCCGACCTCTTTCAGATCGTCGTCGTTTTGAAAGGTTTCCTTGAACATTTTAAGCAAGTTGCGATGATGGACCATTTCATTGGAGGGCTTTCTACGCAAGTTACAATTGGGATTCGGATTTGGATTGGGATTGGGAGTGGGAGTGGGGCCAGATTTGGACACCGACACCGCTGAAGCAGCTACTACATCATCACAAGGACTTATCTTAGCGGATTCGATAAAATTGTTAGTAGAACTTACACTAAATTCCATGTCCCGCAATGGAGGAGCTGCCGCCTGATTGGCCGCTTGAATTGGAGCTGAAGCAGCTGACGACGACGACGGTGACGAAGACGAGGTCTGAGCCGCGGGTCGAGCCGGCGACGGTGGCAATGGCGATGGATTCAGATCGGTCAGCTCGTCAAACTCCGCCTCGATCTGGTTGACCGCATTGGCAGCCTCCTCCAGCTGACGCTCCTCGAGGGCCAAGGCGGCGATGGCCGCATTGAGTTGCTGCTGCTGCTGCTGCAGCTCCTCACTGGTGTCCTCCTGGATGCCGCTGTCATCGTTGGCGGATGTTGCCGGCGGCTCCTCTATGATCAGAGCTGGTGGAGCTGCCGTCGGCGGAGAGGCCACCGTTGTCTGGTGCTGGGCGAGATGCTGCTCCTTCTTCTGCTGCTGCTGCTGACGCATCCGTTCCTCCTCTCCTCTCATGATCTCCAGCTGGCGGGCATCGATGAGGGCCACCAGCGGCGGCTTCTTCTGCTCCTCTTTGGTAACGGACTGCTGCAGGCTGTTCAAGCGCTGCTTGAGTGGCGGCACCGGCACATCCACACTCTTGCTGGAATTGAAGGCGTTGCGCTGCTGCTCGAGACTCTGCATCCGATCTCGAATGCTGGAGATGTCGCCCGAGAGACGCTTTACCTCCGGCTTGAAGCCAGCCGGGGCTCCGCCGTTGCCATTCGTCAGGCGATCCCGCAGCACCACTTTGGGAGCAGCAGAGGCAGCTCCGTGAGAGCTACTCGACTTGGCCTGCTCGAAGATTTCCTTGCGCTTCGAGATGTCCACCTTGGGTACATCCACTTTCTGTTTTTCGACGCCCTCCTGCGTGTCGCTGGGCGAGGTCACCTCGAAGCCGCTAAGACGGTCCTCAATCTTGGAGCCACGCCGGGTGGGATATGCGATGGGTTCACCGTTCACCTTGCCATTGGCATTGGCATTGCCATTGCTGCTGGCCCTTTGAACCCGCTGCTTGTAGTCCTGGATCGCTCCCTCGTAGGTGTATTCACAGGGATCCGGAGAGCTGGCTGGCGCCGTGCTGGAGGATGTGTCGTATCCCGGCGAGGAGATGTACTCTCTGCCTGCTGCCTTGGAGGCATTCGATGTGCTCGCCTGGCCAACGGCCACTCCGTTGTTGTGGTTGCCATTGCTGCCGTTGCGGTTGATGTGATTTTGCTGCTCGTCCACGTTGCGGGAAGCTGCTCCCGCAGCCCCAGAACCAGCGGCGCCAATGGCCTTGTCCAGCTCGGCGGCATTGTCACTCTGCGGAAGGAACAAAGTTTGAGATTAGATTGCAATGTAAGAAGTGATTAGTGGAAGGAGCGAGTAATGGCCCAAAACTGATGATATACTAATTAAATTCAAGAGATTCTTTTAGAAATATTCTTATATTTATTATTTTAAAGACTTAAAAGTCATTTACGACTCTATCTCTCGCTATTTCTCTCACTTTTGGTAACAATTATTTGCCCTTCCTCAAGCTTTGTCTGCCTCTTATTTTACTTTCATTTTTCCCCCAGTTAATTTCCCTTTCTAGACTGAGATTCTTTCCGATCTTTTGACACTAAAACCCATTCCTAGGGGGTCCCGTGAGGCCATGAACTAACATAAATTTTCCACATTTTACGGCACTACATTTTACGGCCTGGCGACAAGCGCGTCTAATTGCTCAATCCGGAGCTCAATCTTTCGCTCAATTTCAATTTCAATCCCAATCTCCGTTGCTGCTCGACGCTTATTGTTTATTATTTATGATTATGATTTTATTGTGGCGTTGCTTGTGCGCGCATTCGATTAATAAACCATTTGTGTTTATTAGCCCGCGTCGCATCGCTTTGCTGGCAGCCCGAACACTTTCCAACGAGGCTTCATTGCATTGGCCAATTGAAAGCTTTGGATTTAGCGGCGAAACGATGGTAAATTAGATTTAATTGTTAATTTGTTGTAATTGCTTATAAACGCTGCGACAAGAGCTCACAGGAGATGAAACAAAATGGCCAAGAAACGGACTGAGAGAGTGGAAATCGTGCTAATGATCTTGGGTGTTACATTGACCCCCATTCCGCGGTACTTGGCTTGTACTCACCATAACACTATTATTGTCGTAATCCTCGGACAGGCTGCTCTTGCCGCTGGCACTGCTCGTCCCGATCCCCAGGTCGCTCAGATCATTCGTTTCATCCTCATTGTAGACGGCCAGGGAAGCCAGCTTGGCACGGCCCCGAGGTCCGCCCCTTTCGGCCCTGTTGAAGGATAAGAATTGGGTTAAAAAAATCATTTAAAATATATATTTCTAACAGGAAAGACACAGTTAAGGATATAATGTTATTATTGGAGTTTAGCGGTTATAGTTTTAATGACTCTCCCTTTTTAAGGATTTAATTCGGACTCGGACAAATTTCGGATATTGTACTTGCCTCTCCTCCATCATTTCGGTGAATGTCTTCGATTTCCGCCGCATGCGATCATGCTCCTCCAGCTCGAGCTTCTTCGTCTCCACCACACGATCGATGATGTGCTCGACACGTTTTCGCCTTGACGATTTCCAATTGTCAAGGTTCTGTTTTTGTGTGTTCGCCGGTTATTATTTATTGTTTGTTGTTTGTCACCGGTTCGTTCGGTTCGCATTGTGGGTCGTGTTTTGTTTTGGGGCAGAAAAAAGGTAGCGAAAGTTAGTATAGAAAACATCGAATGGGCAGACGTGTAAGTGTAAAAATTGTCGCTATATTATTCGCATTGTGGAAGTGGAGAGAAAAAGTTTCTTTTGATGGCAATTAAAAAGTTTTGACGCGACGCTGTAGCTGCGGAACTACGTGACAAAGGTGAAATGTTTCCGAGGCGCGTGAACTTCGCTCATTTTCGACTGCCACGACTGCTCGACTTCCAATCAAGAATTTTGGGTTACATTTTGCATGACTCAGAGAGATGTGCTATTGTTTAGATTTAACCGGGAGATTTTGCTATAATCTATGGTGAATTCTTCTGATAATTTCATTAATAAACCCGACTGACTCTATATCTGCTGGGTAGTGTTTTTATGACTAACGTCTGCCTTATTATCAATCATATCGGTGTTCTTTTATTTCCTCGTTTGCTTAACAGTTGTGAGAGCTTCCGGTGGCCAGCTTTGTTTGTTTTATCGATCTGCAGTTCTGTATAAAAATGTCTTCTTCCCCGTTCGGTGATTAACAATCTTTGGCAAAAAACAGAAGAAGCCATTTACACATTTTAAGACCATGAAACCGACATTTTCGACTTCCTTTCCCATCGAAAAGACTCGCAGTCACCCAGTTTGAAAACGCTCTACGCATTTTAAGAGGGTTTGCTTTTCGTTGTGTTTTGTTTTTTGGCACAAAAGTTATGTCTGGGAACATATGAAATTGCGATAGACATTGGTCGACCACTTCAAATGCAACGATTGCATCGCAATTGCTGATTAGGTAATGAGTTGGGTGGTACAGTCACGTCAAAGGCAGCATTTCGCCGGGGTTATGGCAGCGTCAAATTTGCATGTAAGACACACAGCACACAGAGCTGTGCAAAGAAAATAGAAGCGGGGGTAAAAAAAAAACTATCAACAAAATGTAATAGTTGTGATTATGCAATGCAATATCTTTTTTTGTCCGCTAACGGAGCGACGTGCACTGGAAACTGGAGCGGCCACAACTAGAGCCGTGTGCCATGTGCCATGCCCAAGTGGTTTCGCTTTAGTTTTGGCCGCGGCGATAACTTTTCAGAGGCCAGTGAAAACCAAACAGGAAAGGAGGCGGCCAGCTTGATGGTTAGGACATCGTAATACCCTCTAAAATACAACTAATCTCGATTGTTATATGGCTTTATCGATGGAGGTTCTGATCCTTTCAATATATATATATACAAACTTGTAACCTTTAAGTATCATAAAAATGGGTAATATTTAGAAATGCTAAAGAATCTAAACTCTAGGCATTTTTTGCCCCATGAAGTAATAATTAATTATTAAAAATTTGACTTTCTTTCGACCCTGTTATGTACAAGAAAACTACTTAATATCAGGGTATACAAATACCCCGTCTAAGCATTTACAAATTTGTCACGCCTTTGCGATCGAGTGGGAGTTTCTCTCTCGGATCGGTGTGATATATGATCCGGACTTACGTTCTGCCACTCCTCGGGCTCCTCCTTCTTCACCTCCTTCAGCTTCTTGACCTCCTCGGCCTTCTTCAGCTGCTGCTGAGCGGTCTGGTATAGGTTGCAGGGCTTGATCTGGACGAACTGCATCGGATTCTTCGAGGGGGCTGGCGGCGTGGGACGCGTCACTCGCGCCTTGGCCACGTACGATGTGGGATCTGGCGAGGTTGCGGACTGCAATTAACGATAAATGCAATAAAATTTGTAATTAGCATGAATTGCTTTCAATTGAATGGAGTTGGAGCCTGGCGAGAGGCAGAGAGGGAATCAAGATCGAGATCGAGAGTCAAATGCAAATGTCAGCAGTCCGATGTCCAGGGTGTGGAGAGTCATTGTTATTGCTTCCATATTTACCAAGTGTGTGTGGGCAGCCTGTGCCTATATGTGCTCTTAAATCCTATTAAGTATTTTGCTTATTAAGCTGGCAGGCGAACTGCTGGCACTGTTGCCTTGAACTGCCTTTAATTGCATAAAATATTCAGCGACGACTTATATGGACATTCTGATTGGCTAAATACTTCAGCCAAGCCAAGGAAAACCTTGGGTCCTTAAGTGATTTGTTTTGGCGAAATATTTACAATATTCGAAAGTTTATGTAAGCTCTGGCGATGAGTCAGAGTAATATTTACGAGAAGTTCGGAAAATAAGGCCCCATTTTAAACTGTTTTACGCCATTTGTTTGATTTACTGCGTTGTAAACTGGAACTGAGTTAGCTCGAACTTGGAATAGGTTTAAGTGTTTATTCCCACTCTCTTTCCCAAACATTTTGAACAGCCTACGAGGCACTTTCAAAATTTTATGTTCTTTTTCTGTTCTATTACTTTCCGCTTTCATCTATTGTGTGCTTTTACTTTTCAACTGTTGGCTTCAGAGGTTTTCAGCCGTATTTCAAGTGCTTTGACCCACCAACCCACCCACATATGTATGTACCTAAGCTATGTAAGTACGAGTATTCATGTCTGTAAGTGGTCTATAACTCAGCGTAGCAAAAGTCAAGCGAGGCTTGGCCACCCATCCATAGCTCATTCTCCGCAAATACTTCCGTCAACAAAAACCGTCTGGAACTCAGAACTTCGATGTGGAAACCCAAGCCCCAAGAGTGTTCTTTCTAGGAAAACAGGCCCTTAAAGCACTCAGCCAAAAAGTGAAAACTTAGTTTAAAAAACAGAGAGAGAGAATAACCACTCACTTCTCAATCAGTCTCTTTGTAAAGTGATATTCGCTCTATATATTTAAATATACATACTTAACCCTCTGCCAAGAGAACCCCAATAAATCTTAAGCCTAGGCCTTTAACTCACCGATTTCTTGCCGCAACCGTTTGTGTCGCTACCATTTGTGGACGTGGCCGATGTGGACATGAGGTCTTCGCTGCCCTCCAGCATGACATCCTGTTCGGTGGCCTCCATTCTGGTGTTGAATGTTACTGCAACCTGTCTCTGGGCAACTGTCGCCTGGCGCTGGCGCTCTCCGTAACTTCCCGTTTGGGCTTCTTGTGTGCTTCGGACTGAGATGAGGTGAGAGATGGGCTCTGCTCACATGGCAGCGGACTCCTACGCGGGTTCTTCGGCCCCTAATCACTGGCTCAGCATGTCTCCGCGCTCGAGAATTGATTCCTACTCAGATGCGATGCGCCACCACCCACGCACATCGGGCGGGGGCCACGGAGGTGTCCGATTTCATTAGCTGCAAGATAACAGAAACACATCATTGAGTACCTTGAACGCATATTATTAAAAAAGCTGTTGGAACTTGAGTGCCGGATTCACCTGGCAGCCATCAACCCCGACCCCATGGACAGGTGTCGGTGTTTAGCTGAGCCAGTTTCTGGCATGGCAGATCCGTGAAGGATCTGTGGAAAAGTCTCTGGCATTTCCTCAACTGCCAGCTGAACAATGCTCGAAAAGTACAGCGTGGAGTTCAATTAACATTCATCAAAGTGCATCCATAAGAGGCTTTATCTAATTGTGCAACTTGTGTCTGAGTGGATGTGGCTCTGCCTCTGCCGCTAGCAGTGCCATAGCTCTAGCTCTGGCTGCCGCATCCACTTGCCTGGGTCCCACACGCTGGTATGCGGGTCAATCTTATAAACTTCTGCCACAGTCATCATCGTCATCGTGTACATCTTACATCCCCAACCCCATCGCCATCCATCCACACAGTCATCCGCATCGTTCGTCATCCATCTGTCTGCCTACGACTCTTCCCATTCCGTAAGTTTTCCCCATTTTTCCTGCCCTCCATTCACTCCATGTGACCCGGTATTTTTTGATCGTTTTGCTACGCTTTTCATTCCCTACTACTAATTAATAACTATTAAGTATTCTGGCATGCTTCCCCAGCTTGTAATCGAGCTTGTTTATTAATTTTTGTGAATGCAACGCTGCATGCTACTTTGAGTCTTTCCTCGACAGTGGGTTCAAAAGGTTGCGGGAAAGGCGGGCTACTGCCGTCGGGAGGAAGAGCGCTCGGACCTGTATCTGTCGTAATTATGAGGTTAATATGACAGCTGATAAGTATTAGGTATGCCCATGGCTTCCTGTATTATGGAAAGCAAACAACAAATCGAAACTTGAGCTGATCATTAGGAAAGAGTTCTCCTGGAGTCTTGATAAATTATCTGCAGTTGAAGCTGAGTTTTCAGTTGGGATACGAAATAGTAACATCAATTTGTAATTAACCAACGTTTGGTCGCAAAACTCCTGATTCGCCTGAATTGCCACAAAGATCATGATTACATTTTAAGATCTCTCTGTCAAATTTGATCAACACAAATATGCCAACATTTTTCAACACTCCCGTCGTGTTGAGTGGCGAAGACAGGCACTCGAGATAGAAGACTCGTCGGCGCAAAAGACTCAAGATGGCACGAGGCTAATCAACATGGGCTGTGATCTCCGATGCTGAGCACTAGTCGTTGTTGTTGATGTTGTAGATTTGCTAATTTGCATAGAAAATGCAGTGAACAACAAACAACGCAGGCATTAGATCCAACAGATAACTTTAACTGAGAGCCAGCAACAATTAAAGCAAAACTTTCAAATTGTAATAATTAACTATGTGCCCGGAGGTTTTAACCCACTGCAACGGCTGCAATGTCTATACACGGTGGGAAAATGCTTCAAAAATGTAGAAAGAAATTTTATAAAATTAATTTGAAATCTTTTAAGCTTAAACTTTAAATATTCTATTAACTAGAATTATTTGGTTAACTTAAAAAGGTCGTCTATAAAGCCCTTACAAAAATGCATTTAAATATTTAAACTTAGCTAAGTATTCTCACTATTTTCTTTTAGTGTTTTCTGCTAGCCTAATGACAAAAAAAACACGGCGACAACAAGCCAACAACTTCAATGGATAACTTTAATGACCAGGCCAACGACGACGTCAGCAGAAAATTGCAATAATTTAAATTAAACAGAAAGCCAGAGCTTGGCTTTACCTTTTACATAAAAATAAAAACCCACCGACTTTCCCAAGCGTGGCTTTGCTTGCCTCCGAGTCTCGACGCATTAGCAATAATTATTAAGCAAGCAAAATGATAATTAGATAAAATGGCTCTAAAAAAATCGGCGTCGCAGCTTATCTCAATGGCGCCAATCGCGAGACCAGACGCGAGCCAAGATCGCGACTCAAGTCGAGGCGGTAACATTAGATGGATATGTCTTAGCAGTAACCCCAGCCCCGTTTTGTCGGCTTTCAGTTATAAATTGTATCAAGATGTGTTTCGTAGGGGCCCAGGCGCTGAATTAATTGATGAAATGGCGACTATGATGATGGCAGAGTCTCGAGAACCGAGAAAGAGTGAGAGATATTTGCAGAGAGGGGGAATTCTTTGCGTAAATGCCTCGCAATTGTCTCTTTGCCGTTGACTTTGGGTCTGTGTTTTAGCTAATTAGCAGCAGCAGCGGTTAGAGCCACTTCAAAGCCGCCGATTGCCGACGTCAAAGAAAAGCTCCAAGCCTCAACGATTCGTACAGAGTTGTGTTTTAGCGGCAAACAAGGGCAAGGCTTTGAGGGATCTTGGCCTGGAAGTATCTATTATTTTGTAAAGAACCAAGTATTAAAATGTAAAAATTGAATTAGGGAACTATTAGTTGATAGTCACAAAAAGTGGCTAGGTTTTTTGATGGTCCAAGAAGACTTCTGTTTGTGTTGAACAAGGTCAAGACAAAACAATCTTAAGCTTTAGCATAATGGCACGTTTCAACTCATCTAAGCATATTGATGAAACACTCCATAAACTAATAATAATTAGTGGTTTTTTTTAAGTTCTCAAATTCTTGTTTATACCAAAAAACAAACCCTAAGTATTTGCAAATATTTTTAAACTATTATCAGACCCATCCTTGGCCCCATCTCGAGATGAGATCTTGCTGGATCAGCATATTACAGGCACTCTATCACAACAAGAAGCTTCTTTGCTCCGCGTGTTTGCCAGCGTCTAATGCGAAAACAAACAGATATCTGTGGCTCTGGAAGAGAAGACCATTGTGTGCTTGTTACTTGAAAGACGACGGACAAACAATAAGCAGAACGCTCTGTAAAAGCAAAATATCTAATTAAATATTTATCAGGGATTTCGATCTAAAGAGGGGCAAACGTATTAGCTTATCAGCCAAGTAAAATCTAGATTATGGAGCAGTACAATGGGCCGGGCCTGTGTGTTGTTTTCCCCGGAGTCCGCAGGGAAAGCAAATAATAACTGTAGGTACTCCGTTGCCAGCCGCTTAGATAAGCAACTCTACGCTAATGATCTGCTGAGCGGAGCGAGTGCATTAAAATGGAGCCGGCGACACTTTCGAGTAACCGCGATTCGGTAACCAAGGCAAAAGTGGAGCAGCGGGCACAGCTGACCAGCTGGAAAGTGGCATTGTAATAAATGATTAACGTGACTTTAACTTAAAGTTGGGCTTCAGCCGTTGAAAAGTGTGAAAAAGAAAAATCACACAGTGGAGTGGGTGGAGTGGGTCGGCGCTGGAAAATATACCACTAGAGGTGGAGGATAGTGGGCAGTGGGCACTCGGCACTGGGTGGCGGAGACGAGATGGTGTCAAGCTCTGTTAGCTGCCGGCCAGTGACACTAATGACATTCAAATTGTTGCGCCAAAAGAAGCCATAAAAATAAAGCAAGAAAACCCGAAGAAAACAAATCAAAGCGCGAACCGAGAAAGTGCCCGCAGCACTGAGAAAAATGCATTTAAATCGATCAATAATTTGAATATAACTTTTGTGATAAGGTTCCAAACATTTTTAAAATATTTTAAAACCGATTTTAATAAAGGATACAATTGGTATAGAGATTAAATTACATATAAAATATATCATCTTTAGCTCAAGGCTCTTTGAAATCACCGATTTAACCTAGATTCTTCCTCAAAAAAGTCAAATTTTTCACACATTTCTCTCTGTGTAGGTCCAAGTTCCCGTTTCAATCTGCATTCCCCGAACCCGAATCCGATTCACTATCCGAATCCGAGCTCGAGGCGTGGAATTGAAAGTGTCGCCGTTTGTTTTGTGGTCGCTGATGTGCAGCCATCACTCACGAAGCCGAACCCACCAGCCCACCAAGCCACCTCCCAACAGCACCACCACCACCCCCTCTGGTGGGGCTGCGGGCTGGCTAATAAATCGAGACGACGGCCGTTTCGTGCGCTTCAATGAATACTTTTCTTCGTGGCCACAAGTTACGTGCATCCGCGAGATATCAGGCACATTAGGCGACAGGCCGGGCCAAAACATATGTACATGCACACCATCCACGGGCATTTCAATTTAAGTCTCGTTTTCACTCTCCCGGGGGTTGTGTAATGACAGACGAGGGGTCAAGTGATGTTAGCCAATGAATTATTTGTTAAAGGAATGGGATTGTTTATCAGATCTTTAAGCCTTAAGATCATCAGAATATGAAAAGTTTTGCTATAAAATGATAATATATATTGCCACAATCACCTGCAACTTCATAGGTTCTAGTAACAAATATTCAAGACAATTTAATAATACATTTCAGCAATAAACAAACTATTATTCAAGTGTATATTTTTGCCTCAACATTGAAAACAAATCAAAATTGCCAGCGAAAAGGAAAATTGCCAGAGTATTTGTATAGATTCCGTGATAAAATGATTGAAATGTACAAAATGCATATTGGAAATCTATTTTAACCCTTTTGTTAGAGCCACCACTCTTATTTTTTTCTATTTGGCCCACTCATTTTTCGATTGCAATAATTGAAATATCTTTCAAGCGTGGCCAGAAAACAACAAAATGGAAAGCGAAGTGTGAAGTGAAGTCTCGAATGGGTTTTCAGTTCGAGTCAGAGTTTTTTGGTCTTGGTCTTGGTCTTTGTCTTTCGTTGCTGCCTACCTTTCCAATCTCGGCAATGGCAATCTCTGTATGTTAGTGGTATATCATTGTACATAGCTGGGCAATTATCACGGTGCCGCGATCTGAGCGGCGATCTCAGAAAAACATACCCAGCGCGAACTGTTCGACAATTGGACACGCAAAATTTTCAGTTCATTAACATTTCAATATCGATAAGACCGAAATGCACTTTCGCTCCAACGAGATACAATCGGTGGCAATTGAAAAAACGTAGCTAGTACGTTTGTATCTGTATCTGGAAATCGCCATCTGAATCGGTGAGTTACTGCGCGGTAGCGGCAGCGGCAGCGTCAGCTTATGTTAATAATAGTTATTGACTTATCGTGGCACATTCTTCTTGCGCTGAGTTGCAATTTGTAGCTGTTTGCCAGTGACATGCATGTCTCTATCTTTGCCAGTACACAGGCGAAAAATATATCCATTTGATAACCTTCTCAAGCAGCTATTAAACATTCAAGTTAAGGCATTTTTCTTGCTGTGCAGAAATCTACTACTAACTCTATCCGGAGGCAGAAAAGTTTGCCAAATCAGCAGGAAAATTGCGAAAAATCAAGCAAATGAAAGGAAAATCAAACAATGTACGGCACTTGCATTCTAGCGGCAATTTGATTTCAATTTCGTAGCATTTGTATCTGTATCGCTCAGATACAGTTGCATGTTAGGCCAACTGCCGTCTGGTGCCTGCAATTGCCAGCAAATTGGTTTGCCATCTGGACTGTGTGTTTATTTTACTTTTTTTTTTTTGTGTTGTTGGCCACTGATCTCTGAACTCCGCTCGCTTCATTAGCCCCAAGACAAGACTGGAAACCCCAGGCCCAATGTCAGACAGTCAAATTTCTTCATTAATATTAGCGAATATAGCCGCGGTGGGTTTTATTTAATCAATCCCTCGACCCTCGGCACACGCTCACTTTTCTGCCTGACCCATTTCGCGCGGTGAAAAGTTATTTTATTTGCATTAAAAATGAGTTACATGTTAAAAATTTAAATTCGTACACACCCACCAGAAGTCAGAACCAGAGCCGCGGGACACGCCCCACAGACCAGCCCCAGAACCGAAAGAACTTACAGCAACAAAAAAAAAAAAAGAAAAGGTTGCCCGAGAATATTCCGAGGCTGGAATTAAAATTGCATACATGGATAACACGGTTTGGATTTATAAATCGAGTTTGTTTCAAGGCGTGACGGAATGCTCAATTCGATATGCCAAAGTGAAGAAGCCAAGGGAAAATCAAATAACTTCCAGAAATAATTTGCCACAATTTGGTCATGCATTTTTTTTAGTATGAAAATTAAGCCCTGTAGTTAAATATTTAAAATCCTGATTAAAGCAAATTAATAACATTATTCAAGATAGGATTACAAAATGTCTCATTTAAAAACCACTAGTGTCTTAATAGATTTTATAGATAACTTAAAAAACAGCATAGAGTATTTAGGTTTCTTTATTCTACCTTCGGTGCTTGTATAATATTGGCTTTGATCTTTCAACAGTGGGCTAAAAGCAAAAACAAACTGACGCATGCGTAGGCCCATTTTTCATTGTTGTTAAGGTTTTGAGGCTAATGTCGTCGTTTGTATGGGGCGAGAGTTCCCGCCGACCGAGTCCGGTGGCCAGAGCAGCTGCTCCAAGCCGAGTGGACCGAGTTTAAACAAAATGCGGATGCCATGCACCACCCCCTTGAAACCGCCGGTGGCTCTGCTGCACATGTGCAGAACACATGCAGCATGAAAGCGAGGCGAACTAAACTTATTTTCGTGCGCATCGCTGGCCAGGCAACAGAAGCCAACGCACACCAATTGTTTGGGTCCATGATTTCGATGCCGGCGGAGTGCTGGGGGTTCTCTAAATTGGCTGGCGGGGTCCACTGAATCAATTAATTGCTGCCGCCATTCTGATGAATTAGCTTGATTATTTATTTTCGAATATATACTTATTTTGTAGCTCGAACACCAAAGCAAAAGTCATTAAAAAGCTCAAATGTAGATCAAATATCAATCGGCATCATGAGAGCACGGCTAGACTTTGTGGTCTTACTCCTGGCTTTTCTCATTGTCCTACAACCCGATTTTATTGTGAGTAATACATTTCTGTTCTGACACTGTGCAAAAAAAGAGTACAATTTATTACAGAGTCCTTCCAGGTTCAAGTTCACCAATTTTGTTTGCGATTCTGTTGACGAGTCCGTGCTTTTGGTGCACACGTGTCGCCTAAAGGCAGTTCGCAGGGACAAAACAACACTGAACTTCAATGGAACTCTCCTAAAATCAATCAACAAATGTAGAGTTCATGCTCAGATTTTCAAGAGAGCCAATGGCTTTAAGCCTTGGCTTTACAACATCACCATCGAGGCCTGTCGATTCCTGCGAAAACCCTACGAGGCGCCAGTGATATTAGTTTTCAATTTATTTAAATCATTTTCAGTCTTCAATAAGACTTGTCCCTACGAGGTAAGTTTGTGTAGAATCTTTAGTAATACATAAAAATAATCAACTATAATTTTTTGAAGGGTTCAGTATATGTAATGGGATTTTATCTCATGGCCGAGCAAATTCCAGTGCCTCTTCCCTCTGGCGAATATTTAATTTTAATTAAGTGGTATGTTAAGGACTTAATGATGATTTCGACAGGCATCTATTTCTCATTCGAAGAGAATTTGACATGATGATAAAATAAAACAGATTTGGAATACAAGTTCAAGGGTAATAAACACTGATAGTTTAATTATCTTATGATTTTAATGTATTTGTAATTGGTCTTTGTCATTACTCCCAACTAATCGCACTTACTAAAATGATTAATTAAAATGATCATTCAGGCAAGACTTTAGTGAACGCATTTTGTTTAAATATCCATTAGGAACAGATCAGCGCGATGAGAACTATAGGAAACGTTGTACCACTCCTGGTTTTATTTATGGTGTTTGAATCTGGCTCCGTTGTAAGTCACTATCTTAAGTATTATTTGCAGTAATAAAATTGTCCTCTTAGCATGCTTCCAGATTTAAGTTTACCAACTTTGTTTGTGATTCACTAAATGAATCCGTGCTTTTGGTGCACAAATGCCGCTTAAAGGCAGTTCGTCGGGACCGAACTACACTGAACTTCAATGGGACTTTGCAGCAAACAGTTAATAACGTCCGGGTGCACGGCCAGATTTTCAAGAGGGCTAATGGATACAAGCCGTGGCTCTATAACATCACCATAGACGGCTGTCGATTTATGCGAAAACCCTACGAACCAGTGGTAATACTCGTTTATAACCTATTTAAACAGTTCTCAAACTTCAATAAGCCGTGTCCCTACGACGTAAGACATTCCAGACTTTCAAATAACATTAAAATAATTAAATTATTTGATTTTTAGGGGCCAGTCTACGTAATGGGGTTCCACCTCCTGGGGTCACAGATTCCAGTTCCACTTCCTTCTGGCGAATACCTAGTTTTAATTAAGTGGTATACCGATAAGACACTAATAATTTCCACTGGTATATATTTTTCATTTGAAGAGAATTGGCAATGACCCCTGGGTTGGCATTCCTTAGCTTTGTAATCTACTTCACAAAAAGGAAAGTGATGGCTTTAAATCAAGTTATATAACTTCTCCAAATAAGTTTAATCAAAATTTACTTTACAGGGCTCATTTTCCATCTGAAGTGGTTGCAAATATTTATTTCAAAAGTATTTCTTCATTTTTCAATTATTACCTTTTGTATTATTCAATGACAAATGTAATAAAAATTGTTATGCATTTAGGTATTCTTTCAAGTTAGTTCACTTTAAATTGTAAACAAATAAATCTCCGGAGCTTCTAAAGAAGAAATACCCGACTCAAAGGAATCGTGCTTGTGAGGAGAGTGCCTTAATCATAGAAAAATGAGTTTGCATGTAACTGGTATCATATGTATCTTTTTTATTTTTAATAAGTTAGTACTTTGAACCACATGCAATAATTACAATTGGTTTTAATTTTTTGCTTGTCCTCTAATAAGGCAAAATATAAACCTATTGCAATTAAAAAAAATTTAAATTATAAATTTTAAATTTGAATTTTAGATATGAACGATTTAAAAGTCATGCTTGATTTCATGCTTAGTTTACTCAGTGTTCTCAGACTAATGATTCTGAATTTATTGTTCATACGATGCGGTTCTCATATTTTATATGTGTTGTCCTAGCCGCGTTTCTATCAGATAGATTGAACGTAAGTTAACTAATTTTCAGCATGAAAAAAATAAATAAAAAAATATCATTTTAGGAAGCTGTAGTTTTCAAGTTTACGAACTTTGCCTGCGCCACCTATAACGAGTCCTGGTTTATTTTTCACAACTGTCGCCTCAAGGCCGTGGGTCGGAACTAGAGGTTTACGCCGATGGTTAAAGGCATCGGCGGCGGCGTAGAGGTCAAAATGACTCGGCGGCGGCGGCGTAGTAGTCAGAAAGAACCGGCGGCGGCGGCGCGTCAAATAAGGCAAAAAGGCCATTTTAATGAGTTATTTTTTTTTTTTTAAGTTTTATAAAGAACAATGACACTGAAGGCCGCGCTGAAGCTGCGCCGATGCCGCACCAGCGGCGCGCCGCGGCGCGCCGTTATTTTCATAATTTGGCGGCGGCGCGTCAAATAAGGCAAAAATCGGCGGCGGCGGCGGCGTGGCGCGGCGGCGTATATGTCTAGTCGGAACAAGGTCATACTCAACATGAACGGGACCATACTGCATCCGGCGCACCATATCATAATGCATTATCAGGTTTTTAAAAAAGAAAGTGGTTACAAACCATGGTTACTGGACAGTCCAATGGATGCATGTCGTTTTATGCGCAAAAAATATGATCCATTTGGGAACATCATTTTTAATCTTTTTAAAGATTTTTCCAACATTAACCATACTTGCCCCTACATGGTAAGTTGCTTCTTTCATCGTCATCATATAAACGTATCTAATAGATTGTTTTTTTCGAACAGGGACCGCAAATTGTGAAAGATTTTTATCTGAGACCCGAACTTCTGATTCTTCCATTTCCAACTGGCGATTATCTGCTGGCTCTTCGTTGGTATTTTGACAAAAAACTACAATTTGATACAAATGTAAGTTTTGTATTCATAGAGGACCTTGTAAAACGCAACCCCTAATAATGAGAAATAAGATTGTGTTTTATACGCAGCATGTATTTCACAATTTTGTTAAAGTTATTAAAAATAAAGCAAATTCATATAAGTGGAAGGAATAATAATTTAAAAAAATTTTATTCTGCTCAACCATAAAAAACAAGACAGTGATTGTCCCATCTATCAGTCCCTAATAATTATACAAAAATTGCAATCAATGCAAGTAATATCAATTGGGAAATTAAAGCGAACAGGCGATTCGGTCAGAGATCAACAAAATTATTTTCAATGGGGTCTGAATTTATCATTCTGGTATTTTTTGGACAGATTTTAAATAATTGTAAAGGTGGAAAAATATTTAAGACAAAAAAGTAAAGAAACCTATGGCTAATAATCATTGATCACTGATCCACTCAGTTAACTTTTTTCCTGATTTGCATCTTTTTAAAGAGTGTAGAAATACAAAAAAATATACATATATATGTTACCCAAATAATAATATTTTATCAACATATTTTTTAGATTTTTTTTTTAATAACGGATGTTGTTATTATTTTTTGATTGTTTTTACACCATAACAGCGCTTGTAAAAAATTATAAGCGGAAGTCGTTGACCACTTTTTTCGACATAAAACAAAAAACGTCAAAAGAAGTGAAGTAATAAAGTTGCGCCAAACACATTGAGTTTGAATATAGCTGAGATGATCGGAGGTGGTTCCAATTAAAAAGTGTTTCGTAACTTTTAATAATTAATCTTTTTTTTTAACTTACCAGTTTCTAGAGTAGTTATTGTCACGGGTTTCAATCAGATCTGCAAGAAAGCAAAAATACACATTGTAATATGTCAAAAATTAGTAATAATAAACTTAGACTGCGTCTAACTACTTATGCTGTTGAGAATTTTCAACGACTTAAAACCAGACTTTGGAGTCCGCCTAAAGAGGCTCTAATGGAATGGCCATTGACAGTTATATACCAGCATAAACAACCGCACAAAAACCACAAACAAAAGATAAACAAAACTCAACTGCTCGCTCCAAAAGAATACAGCCGACTTATGAGGCAAGCTACCAATTTTAGGCATATGAAATCGACATGGGAGAAGAGGCTCGAAGCGAAGGATGGTAAACAACAAGAACAAGAATCTAGCAAGCGGCCAGTTACAGATTCAGATTTAGATACAGATACATTTGAGTGATCTCTTTGGCTTCTAACGTAAGCGAGAATTCTCGAGGTCAGCCACTTTTGTTATGAGACAGCGCACAGCCGCAAGTACACTGAGACAAATTGGTTAAATAAGATATAAGTCCAACTGATACTTGTGAAAATCAAGGAAGCAGGCAAAGCATCTTCAAGAACTAGTCACCCTTTAGATGCTTTTTCTGAATCAACTCAGACATGCAATGCAACATAAAATGTTTGATAAATATATTAATTATTTTCTCTCTGTGTAGACTAGACACGTACACATATAACATATACTCTCTATTCTCGGCCACTCTTGACCAACATCTACTATCATCTAAGAGCTGGCTCTGTCCGGTTCTTGCTTTTTGCCAGAGCTGCTGGCGTTGCAATTGTAACTTTGTTGGTGGTGCTGTTGCCGCTGCCGCTGTGTGGTTTTTACTTAATTTACTTTACTGTTATGTTTTTGCTTTCCGCTTGTTAGGCAAGCCAAGCAACAGCAACCCAACAGTAGGGGCAGTCCAAGCAATCCGAGCGATGCATTCGCTTCACCGAGGCGTTGGACGAGTGTCAGATACTTTTCGGCTCTGTCTGTTGGTTCTGTCGTCATACACTTGACATTTCTTGGGTGTGCAACGGCGTGGCGTGGGTCAGACATCGTTTCATAACCAATCCATTAATAATAAGAAGCACAGATATTTATAAATAAAGGCAGAGGCAGGCCGAAATGCCAAAGGTTAATGCCAAGCCGATTGCCACAAAAGCAAATCTGTCCGGTTCTCCACGTATTTCGTGTCATTACTACATACACCATTTTTGTAGTGGTCAAAATGTTGTAATTTTTTCGGTTCCACGATTATGCAATCCACACTTTATGGTGCGCTTCGCTTTGGCCATTATCAACGCCATAAACAATTAGTGCAAGCTCAAATCAATACCGATTTCTGTTTACCTTTATTCGGGTGTCGGCTTTACGACTCTGATTTTTATTGAAGAGTTTCAGATAGAAGTTATTACGATCCGCCATAAAACAAAGAAGACGCTTTGTGTCCCATTGACACAGTTTGCAGTTTATGAAGCTTTATAGCTCTCCTGGTCCCATATTCCATATACGCGCCAGCGGTTGGGCCCGATGCAAGGCTGACCTCCTGATAGGAGCCTAGACGAAGGCGAAGCCGAGTGCCGGTGACCCAAATACGCTTAAGCCTTTGAAATGGTCAATAAAGTTGCCAGTGATGAGGTAAAGGAGATACGAATTATGGATGCGTCTGTGGAAGAGTGCGAAATCAACACAGAAGATGCACAGATGTTTGAAATTCCCAATTCAAGGAATTCTAGGATGCTCTAGAAATACAGCTATAGTTTTTTAAGCTTCTTAAAATTGGTCTAGAATTTTTAGCTACCGAATCAGAATAATTTTATTTTTATATTTAACTAACTCAAACCATATTTTTAACATGACAAACACCCTCTTGTGCCCACAAATCCTTAGAAGGATGTCGTATTTTTGAGTCACTCTACCAACTTTTCTCAGCTTTAAGTTGAACAAGCATTTACAGCTCGTAATGGAGGGTAAGCCGATGCTTTTGACAACTTTAATATGCTGGCAAGACCGTAGATATCGCTGTTTACTCTGAAGGAAACTGCGGTTATGAACGAGGGACCAAGAAAAACTCCACCAGGGATCTGAGACAAAAGGCGTGAAGCCTAAACCGATGATAAGTGCCTATAATGTCTATGAATATCCGGCTGCAGGCAGACACCACGAGGGACCGCAGTGCAAAGTAGTAGACAAACAATGTCAGCCCAAAGGATCCGCTCTTGTAAGGAGGGGGCCCAAAGAGACTAAGGGGATTGTCGGGAATAAGCCGCCCGTGGAAGCGAAAAGGGTAAGGAACCATAATGACAACATGACATGCAAAGTTTTGTCAAAGCCCAGACGGGCAAACAATGTTCGAGTTGTTGGAGGAGGACGAGGACGAGGCTGAGGACGGAGGTGGATGGATGGTGATGATGATGAAGATGAGGATGAGCCGGTCGCCCTCACAGACATAAGTAGCCAATGCGGCTGGATGCGGGCCTTAATCAACTCAGCGGAGAGCGGGGGCGGTGGTCCCTGATTCTTATTTGCTTACTTTTTTTTTACATTTTCTACATTTTTTGTTTAGCACGTTATATGAATAACTAATTGAGAGTGTACACCACAACACGTACGAAAGACACCCCAGGCAAGAATGTGGACATGCACTGAACTAAAGCTATTCCAGTTTGTAATATATATAAAACTTATAGAACATTTTAGCAAAAACTTGTGACTAATTAGAGGTGAAATATAACAATAACTTTTAGATTAAGGGGGGATATACATGTAAGCGGTCAAAATTTGGCCATTTTTCGTGAATTTTTTTTTATAAGAAATAGTCAAGCAATCGTTCTGAAACTTTGGATATAGTTAAAAGTAAAATCAGAGATGATAAAAAAAATTAGTTATAACCAATATTTTACAAAATGGCGGATTTATGGAACATATGCCGTAGCGCCTCGAGCTTTGAGTTGCCGTGCTATGGACACGATAGAGCTCGTAATTCCTGTCCAAAATCCGTAAACTAAATTTTTTTGTATTCATTACACCTGTATCTTCTATTTGAACCTAAAAAACCAAAAAGAAATCAAGACAAAAAAATTAAATTTTGATTTGAAGGAAAAAATGCCATTTTCAGGTGATCAGTTTTCACTTCCCACCCTCTTAAAAAATAGTAATACTCAGTTTTATAACAACCATGTAGGTTCAAATAGAAGATAATTTCATGCTGATCATAATAAAATTTGATTCACTACGATATGTTACGTAGTTTTTTCTGAATCGTGTCCATAGCATGGGCAGAAATGCAAAAATTAGAAGCTGAGAAAAAGACGTTTAAAGTTTTTGATGTGCCCACGTTAACAGTTGTATACTTTGCTTGCATACTTAACTTGAGGCACTTAAAGTTGGAATTCGATGATGAAACTTACACAGCATATTCTTTAAGTAATAAACTATTTTTTAAATAAAAAAAAAATTTTGCCAAAAAAAATTTTGGTTTACATGTATATCCCCCCTTAAATTACTTTCTGCAAACCCTGTTCCAGTCATCATATCTGAGATTCTCGCACACTGCCTCCGAGCTTCTCCCGGTGCACCGCATCCATTAGACACATGTGTGCGCCGTGAGTATCTTCCACCGGGTGCCACGGGAGTAAAGCCTGTTGAGGGCGTTCTTTCGTTCCAGAGCCGACAAACCATGACTGGGCATAACAAGCAGCGAGAGCCAAGAAGCAACTGCCAACTACCAACAAGCAACTACACTCCGAGGTCCCGGCTCCACGAAGAAGTGGAGTAGGACAGCATCAGCAGAGGCATCGGGCCAGTTCAGTTCGATCTTCGGCCTAAACTGGTAGCACATTTCCTTCTTTCTTTATCGCTTTTTTTTCCCCCAGATATTTGTTGTATTATTTTTTTTTTTTTTGCCAGTCCAGGGCTGAGTCATCCTCAAGTCGGCAGTCGGCTGCCTGTGTTTTGCATTAGGCCAAGTTCGATGACTAAGCAGACTTGATTTCTGGTTCTCCCTTCTCGGCGGCGACCGGCATAACTTCAATGTGGCCGCATCTTGAGCTTGATTGCCGGCCTGCCAGCCAGCCGGAGCAGATGGTGTCATGTCCATGTGGTCATGGTTACCCGAAAGTCTGCGTGTGTGCGGCGTACTTGAACTTGCGCTGAGGTACAGCAAGATTCTTGGGTCAATGGATTTAAGGTTGAGTTCAACTGGAGAGCCACAGGAATTTCAAGGGATATGCTGGCTGGTTACAGAATCCCTTCCTAACTTGTAGAGATTTTATTTATTAAGAAACAATTTGTGTAAAGAAATTTTCCCACTAATCTAGTATGATTTTCATACATCGAAAGATTATATCTAACTGTTTTAGAAATTATTTTATAACCTATAGTAAATCGTATTTTATTCCCTTAAAAGAAAGCCTGTGGAGAAGTGAGTTGCAAAGGTTTTCTGTTGCACACCTGTAAGTAAACGTTTTTGGAGAAATTCCAAGTTTAAACTCATACACATTTAGTTCAGGTTTCAAGCTGAAGTGAAGCATCGTTCTATAATGTACACTTTTCAGTAACCCAACTGAACGGAACCAATTAAAGCCTGCCCAAGTCAAGTCGCAAACAGTTGCATCAGCCTGCACTTCCCCCCCTTGAAATGGCACATGTGTGAAAGATTTTAGGCAGGAGAAGCTCATAAAAACTATTTTTATTGCAGTTGCACATTAAATAAGCTCGTTAAAATCAAATGCATTAGTTAAATGTGCAAACAAAAATAGAGCGAGACAGAAGGAAATACGACATCTATATGTATATATATTAAGGCGAGGGGAACAAAGAATTTTTTGTTTGTTTGTTTATTTATATACTCTTCTTGATCAAAGCCAATGCTTGCGAAACCGTGACACATGGCGAAGGCCAGGCGATGATTAAATGCAGCTGAAGAAGAATAGTTTGTATAATGTATGGGGGAAACACAATTAAAACATGACAAGCCAATGGGAATTTTGTTGGTGTAGTCACTCAGAATTAATATTATTTACAAAAATATAAATGGTATAAGTCTGCTAATTTTAAAGAGTTTTAATACTATGCAAGACTTGCTACTTATTTCTAAAAGAAAAAAATCGTAAATAAAGCTATTCCAGTAAAAGGAAATTGAACCGTAACCGTAGGTGCTAAGCTGCCGTAATTAAATCAGAAAAAAAAAACGGACTTTGGCGCAACGGTTAATTTTATAAATAGGAAAGTGTAAGCCAAGTTATTAATTAGAATCAGCAATCAAGGCATGCATCCCAGTTTGAGAGTCACTGCTCCATGCCAACTACTGATTAGCTTAATTTCGAGTGATTTCCCCTGCGGATCGACAGATCGGCGTTGCCATATGGCCTATAATTTATGCTCGTTTGCTCAATTTGCCCGGCCACTTCCCCCAAGTTCCAGTTTTTTTCTTTTTTTTTTCAATTGCAATCGATACTTAGTTTCCATTTCATTCGCATTCAAAGTTCAGCGTCTCCCTCTGAGCACAGATACATTTACAGATACAGATACAGATACGGACACACAGATACACACAATTACCAACAGAATTCAATGAGTAGAATCAGCACAATGATCGTGCAAAATTAATTTCCCTTTAAACTACTTTTGTGTGCTGTTGTTGTTCTCTAATTCTTGTTTTTGTGTTCATTCCGTTTTTTGTTTTGTATTTCTTTTTGTATTTCCCAACTGAAGTGGAACAGTTTTGTTTCGCTTTTGCGTTTAGTGGGGCGATCGATATTTGCCGGTTTACGGCTTGACTTTTCACTTGCGATCGAAATCGATAAGGATTGATTTATTACAAATCATTTTTGTGCTCCGGTGAATGTAAGTAAAACTGGTGTGGTCAGTGCATGCAAATATGGGTGGCAAAAAGTTGTATTTGGTTAGAATGTTAGATATAAGAATGTTGTGGCAATCTTAGAAATACCTTATACTTTAGATTAGCAAGGAAAAATTTATATAAAGAGTTTATAAATTGATATGCAAGTTACAGAAAATACATTTTTGATATATCTAAACCCAACTTTATGTATTAGAATTAAATAATGAACTCTGCTTAACATTTTCTCCACTAAATTCTCTTTCCCTTATTCAATCTTACAATCTGGCAACTGCAACTTAAAGGTTTCATCCACTCCCCCACGAGTGTCATGCAAAATACTTGACTCTCATACCTTGAGAGACCCAACGAAGCATGCAAGTTTAGCTCCAGCCCCCTTCGTCCTCCGTTCACACGCACTACGCCCCGAAAAGGCGAAACTTTGCAACAATCGCGGCTTCATGTGAACAATCAAGTTACATAGATTGTATTGTATCTCAGACTTAATCTTTACCTGTTGCCAACCTGCCACTTGGTAGGCAAAAATCTCATAAGCGCGGTTACAGTGGGACATATTTAAATGTTACCATGTTCTTGTATGAGTAATTTCTATATTCTCCCACTAACGAAAATAAAACTAATTTAAGTTTGATTTTTAAGCTATTAATTTATATTAAATAAGATTTTTAAACTATACCAGTTCCCTGTGTATAGTTTGTAATTTTCCATAATATTTTTTCCATTTATTGTTCGCTGCGGTCGCGTAATCAGGGTGTAACAATTACGCGTTTTGAATTGCGGGCTACATAAGCTCACCGAAAGGCTGGGACGGGGGAGACTTATAGATACAAAGCTTCGGAGATACAAAAACATGAGAGATACAAAGATACGAATGCAGTGTTGGCTCCAAGCTGGCTTAGAGGCTCTGCCGCGCCCTCTCACGTCTTACGTGTTGGCCGTGCTTTTCTGTTCTCAGCGAATATGCGAAATAATTTTCGAATGCCGGAATCGCAAATGCACAGAGAAAAAAGTATAGCAAATATATGCAAAATAAATTGTTTATAAATTTGATAATACAATAGAAAGTATCCCTCGTATGCATATATGTTTTAATTGTAAATCAAATATATTTTCATTATCTAAATGCCATACCTTTTTTGTTACCGTGCAGGCCACTCTGCACTGACAGTATCTTAATGCCTATTCCCCTATGCATTATGGCTGGCATTTGTGTTAGATTCTTACTTAATTTCAGTTTTGTGGTTACGCTTTGCATTTGATTGCCGGGCTTCATGGTTAATTAAACGTCGGCCTGGCAGCGCCATCAGTTGGCCGTCAATTCGTAATGATTTCACATCGGTTATGTGCTGCGAGGTTTGTAATTTTATGCCAAAAACAGAATGATCCAAGCAAACCAAAAGCCAAATAATAAAGTTTGGCCGAAAATTGAATTTATTTTAGAATGTACATTTGCCCATAATAAATACTGTTCAATTTGGGTGTGCCTCTTAACGGCCACCCACAAAAGTATTGCCCAGCCCAGAGGAATTTTGAAAGAATGTGTGCCTAATGTGTGTACTTACGGGCAAATTGGTCAAATGGCATTTTCAAATGTGTTTTCCAAATTGATTAACTATTGTGTCGAATGGTCGTAAAAGGCCGACTGTGAATGGACTTATTGTTAGGCCTTTAAGTTAGCTTGTTGAACGTAAGAGAGAATGTCCTTGAAGGTTAAATTTATATAATAAATAGCGAACAAATTACAGAATTTTCCTACTAATTCAACAGATTAATGATGGAGTTTATCGTATAAGAAATAAAGTCAAAGATGTAAGATTTATGTAATGAAAATGCTTCATTTAAATTAATACTTAATAACTAAACATAATAACCATCTTGTAAGGCAACTATTTAAGCGATCAAAATCTCTGGTAATCTTTCAATTCCTTAAGAATTGTACATTCTATTACAAAGCTAATATATAAAAGTGTCACAAAAGAGCCGTCACAGAAGGCAATACCTAAAACAACTCTTACAAACAGCAACCAATTGATCACAGCCCACCAAATCCAATCGTGCAAAAAAAAAACTCCAAAGCCAAGGGAGAAAAACAATATTTCATTGGGAGACTAACCTTGGAGGCAACCCGAAATCGTTCTTTAAGACAATCCCACACTGCAGCGAGATCAAAGCGATTGGAGCCCAAAGATGACAACGAATAAGGCAATCATTCATTTAGCTGCCTGCCAAAGTCATTGCTAGACACCGTAGATACATATCTCCCAGCTCATACGGATGCTAACGAATCGAAAATGCGAAATGCAAAATTCGAAATTCAAAGACAAAGACTCGAGGCGCCAAAAAGAAAAAAACAAAATAATGGCAGGCTAGAAATTACAAAAAGCTAACGGAAGAAAAAGCTGGCAGCAAAGTGTTATAAATGAAGGAAATCAAAATAGGAAAACTGAAAAAACGCCTACATGATCACGAGGGCATTGCAACTGCGAATGCAGATGCTAACGTATCTACACAGTGGAAAAATACATAAATATAAAAGAATATGAGATGAATTTAACTGGAGAAAAGATGGTCCTTTCAGAACACTAAATTTGACTAAATTTTAAGGCAGCTGTAAGAGAAAGTTAAATAATTTTGATTAAATGAAAAGAAACTATAGAGGTGTAGAGGATTCAAAGGTACAAAAGAAACATATCACCAAGCCATCTCATTGTAGTAACTTGTAATGACAGAACGGCTTAGTGATTAGCCCAGTACCTGAGTCGCAGAAGAATATATATCCTTTAAATAAATGTATTAAATATAAGCTAAAATGTTTTTTTTTTTTTTTTTTTACTGTGTAAGCATTGATGAAAATATTTCATGAACAGTAACAGGAGTTGGGTTGGGAAATGGCAGCCCGGCAGCCAGGCATAGATCATTTTCTGAGTTATTTTTAAAAGAAAGCACGGAGCACCCAAAGGCAGAAAGGTGCAGGCAACCCCCACACACTGAGCTGAGTGTACCATTGTATCTTGCGTATGCGTTTAGAATCTATCTATCTATTGCGGAGCGCCTGCTCCGCCCAGCTCTATATATTTTAGCCCCCTTTATAGGAACATGCCTCCCTCTGTATGGGCTGGCTGTCATTTTGATTTCGCCCGACATGTGCACTGACTTTCATCTGGTTGCAGTTCGTGTGCCTTGTATCTTGTATCTGTGGCTGGTATCTTTCGCTGCCTATATGGAGTGCGTAGCTGTACACATGTAACTATAACGCTTTGTTGAAAGGCAGACTACAAGTACCGAGCTGAACTGAGCTGAACCGAACCGAGCTGGGATGAAGTGAAGTGAGGTAAGCTGCTGAGTTGTGGCGGCGACTCAACTCGGCTTGCATGTCAAATTAATTTCATTCAATTTAAATGCAATTTGACGCTGTTTCACTCGGTGCACTCACTCAGCTGCCTCTGTGATCTATAAGTATCTGTATCTGGCAGGTATGCATATGCGCCTGTATAGTACGTATAGTATCTGTATCTCGTAGCCGCTGATTCAACGTTAATGATGCAATGCGCCGTGTGAGACGGCAAACTGTGCGTTTTATTTTGATGCCTTTTGATTAACGACCCTTGGCTAACATTTTCGCGCGATTGAGTGGATGTCGGGGACTTTGTTTATTTTCTATATTTGGCCAGCTTACCTGTTGAAATGTCTTGACTGAGTGGGAGATTGGTCGAAGTGTTTTTCGTTGGGATCTGCAAATAGAAGCCAAAGAATGAAGGAATTAATTGTTGTCTTTTCATCACTGAATCATAAGTATTTTTAAAAAAGGTGAATACAATCAAAGTGTGTGACTTTTTATACTGAATATTATTTATTTTATTACTATTTATTTAAAAAAATCAATAATATTTCAATAAAAATACTACCATATCTCATCGCTTCGCATATGAAAAACAAATACATTCTTAGTTAAGTTAAAAGAAAACATAAGAACCCCATATTTTCTTACAGTGCACAGTAAATTCACAACAAATGATAAAGTCCATTAATACTTTAATGCCCATAATCCTAGCCAGCAGCGATCGATTTAGGAATTAACAATTAACCAAAACAGGCAGCAAAAGCCGCCACCAATTTGAGCCTTAAGCGACCATAAAGTCTTAGCTTCTTACAGGCTCGGGGGAGGCGGTAGGAGCACGTTAACGCCTCTCCCCATGGGGCCAATGGTCATCAGAAGTTCTCTTAGAGCTGACCCATAAAACGTTTACCGCTAAAGACACCCAATAATCATTTAGTAGCAATAAAACTGCCCAAAGACAAAAAAGCGAAAAGGCAAAGCTTGTATCTTGGCTTTAATTATCAAAAAAGAAAAAAAGGTGTAAGCCTCTGGACATTAATGTTGATGACAACAAAAAAAGAATTATAGAATATTTTGTAATGATATTTTGGGGTAAATTATCTTGAGTCCGGCTTGCTGATTTATGAAAGAAACTTACTCAAATTAGTGCTAATGATATTCAAAAAGAGTTCTAACCAGGCTAACTCAACTGTTCCACTTAGAACTGGCCACAACTTGCATTATCTTCATATTCTGTCATTGTTTGGCTAAGAAAATACGAGGAGAAATTGTATTTTTCTTGGCCGGCAAATGACCGCTGACAAAAGCCCAGAAAAATCTTCACACTCAGCTGTGAAAACTGAATGTGAAAACTGTACGGTAATTTCTTTGGGGTTAAGATGATCTAACGCTAAGATTTGAAAGCCAGACGACTGAGAAAAACACCTGGAGCCACAAAACAATTTCAATTTGGGCCCCTGAAACATTAAACACCTATTTTCCTCAACCTTGTGAAACCTCTGGGTTAACAATTTAGTCTTAATTGCTCTTAATACATCGAAATGCATTCACCGAATTGGCCACACGCTTTAATTAGCTATGTTTGCTCTACTTTTTCCCTCCACAAATCATCAGCTAGCCAAAAAATTAAAAACTTTCATCATTTATACGATGATATAACAACAAAAGCACCGACAAAATCGTACAATTTATATCCATTTACAGCTACGAGCAGAAAACACACAGATATATTATGTCTGCGCACGAAATTTGCAAAACAATCAATTGTCAGCGGGAATGGATCATTAAACTCTCCAAACACATTCGCAAATTTATGCTTGACTTTTTAACAGTTTTGTATAGGACAAAATTATGCTAATTTGTTGACTTTAATTTCAGCGTTTGTGTGACTTTGAGATTAGCATATTTTATTTTACTCTGAATATTTTATCTCTGCAGTTTGTTTCGCCAACGTTTCAATGTCAATACAGATTTTTACCGGCCTTAAATAGTGACAAATATGTTTGGTGTGTCAAAATATTTAAATGCAATTGTTGGCTATTTTTAAAATGATGACGCTTCGACCCTGAAAATGAGAAAGTTCTATGGAAAATATAGGCGACATCGGACTTTTGATTTCAAATATACCTATATTTAGGCAGGAATGCTTTTCGTGTTTGGCACATTTGTGTCACATTATCGGTTCACATTTATTAATAACAAGCATACGCCCCCTCGGCCCTGAACTGAAAGCTTTGCAAAATTTAAAAGAAAAACAGACGGGGGAGAATCTATTTCATTCATTGGCCAAAAAGTAAATATAAAATGGCTCGTATTTTTGCAGCTGGCCTCGACATCGAATTTTCGGGTCTCCGTTCCCCCGCCTTCAGTACGTTTCTGTGTAAACAATTTAGCACTTATGGCTTTCCTTTCTGCGTTTAATTAATAAATTTCATACATATATGTTTGCCCCTTTGGCTGGATTGTTTACAATTCAGAAACGCTGAGGCGCAGTTCTTAATACGTAGCAAAATTCATGCCGCCTATAAGCCATTTCACACTTCCACAAAACGAACACACATCCAGGCAAAGATCTCGTTGTTTGGTTCGCTTGTAAATATATCTTTTTTCCCCCATATGTGAAAGGCAAAATGCTAAAATGGCAACGAAAGATATGTATTTTTATTTTCATACATTCCATACTCATTTGTTGCTTTTTTTGTGCTAATAATTAGGTGATTTCAGGCCCGCCTATCAAGATGCTTTCAATGTGAGAGTGAAAATTGTGAAAAAAAGAAAAACAATTTATATTTATAACATTTTGTTTTAGAGAAGAATAATTCTATTGGCTTTTCATAATTTTTAACTATACTTCTTTTTGGAAGTTTGGGTTGATAAGTAATCTTGTTTCATTAAACTTCATATTTAAAAGAACAAATTAATATTTAATTATCGTTTACTAAATTTATAGGGAAACATTTTCCTTTTTATTTTGTTCTTATTTTTCTCTTGGCAATGGTTTAAGTTCAATAGTAGTTTTCTTTTAGGGTTTTGCTAACTTTTTGCACCCCATTTGAACATTCGAATTTATGGTCTAATTTCGTCTAATGTTCCTGCTTTTTTGGCCTGGCTTAAAGGCTAACCACTTGCCATCCAACCACTTGGCCATATAATTTACAGTTTGTCTATAATTTATGTACATGCATAATGAATTAGGGCCAGGTCTGTCGGGGATGGAGATTCTATAGCCTAATCCAAACTGATACTAAGCACAATTAACATTTTTATATAATTTCGCAAGGGAGTTCGCCTGAAACGGGTTATGCTAAAGCAAACTCTATACATTATTTTGATTGCGTAATAAAACACCAAATTCTGTAGACAATTTGGCTACCCAAAGCGGCCAAAAGCTTATGTAAACTTGTCGCTGTAAAAAGCATTAGCAATTTGGCAACGCTCAGAAGCTTCTCGATGGGTATGAATCAGAGATCGGAGATCGCATGGTTCATTTATTCAGCTAAACAATCAATGAATGCGGATTGTTTTCGTTGGCAGTAAAACAGCTGCAGTGTATTATGAACAAAAGTATTTGCGGTATTTTGTCATCTTCTCAGCATCTGAATGGTTTATTTAATTTTAGAAACAAAACACAATTTGCAGGAAAGATTCGCCCAGCGATGACATAAGCGAGCTATTTAAATTGTGATTTTTTTCGATTAAAAAGAAATCACGATGTGGCAACACAGCAGACACACCGCTTTTATTTTATTTCGCCTCGTTAGTTTGTGGCTTTTTGTGTCCCTGGCACTAATAGAAGAAGACAAAAGTTTGCATGTTTCGTTATTGATGTATTTTCTGCATTATATTGCAAAATGCAAAACAATAGAGTACCGTGAAATCCAACGATCTCGCACACAAGCGAATAATTGGAGGCGAGCAACAATTGCAAGTTGCACTTGCAACATTCGCACGCACGCACAGCCTATTTTTTTTTTTTTGCTTTATTCGACGCTAATTTTCTCTTAATTACACTTTTTTGCTCAGCTGTTAATTTCCTGTATTTAATTCATCGGAATTGGTAATCTCAGTTTTCGGGAGAAGTTCGATTTAATGTTGGGGATGTCCGTGGGTTTCCTGAAGCAAGACATTAACTGCAACATTTTATTGTTTAAAATGTTATGTTGTGTCTTGTTAATTTTAAAATAATAAGCTGGAATCAAAATTAGTTTCCCAATTGATTTGATGAGTAACCACGTCGGATGTTGAGGAAGGTCAGAGATAGAAGCCTTTAAAGAAACAAGACAGCTCCTTTTTGGCTAAATTTCTAGTGAAATGGGTTTATCTGGGCTTAAGTTATTTGACTTTCTGCTAGATTTAATTAAAAATTAAATATTACTCTCATATCACCCACACGAAACCCATGTGTCCAAGAAACCACCTAAAGCCATATTGTACTGCCTTGATCGACTTCGTTGTGGCCCTATCAACTAATGGCCAGAAAGCTCCTTTGAGTGTCACCATAATAAGCCAAGTTTACTGCTCTCCTCTCCTCCGCAGACGGTTCAACAGTCGCGATAAGCCAGATGCTGCAACATTGTAGCTACTATTGGCCGATGCGGTTGCCGGTATTATGGTTATTGTCGTTTCTTAGCCACAGTCATTACGGCTGGTTGTTTATTTTCTGTCATCATCGGTTTTTCGGTTGTTTTGACTGTTATGCTACGACCATCATCATCGCCATCTCCATCTTCAGGGGAGATACTCCACTACATGTATTATGCTGACGAGTGCATTGAACCCTTGCCGAAAGTGATTGTTTGGAGCGGAGATGATGGTCATGAGGAGAAAGAGCAGAGACGACGACGACGACGATGCCGAGGCTGAGGCTCGGGCTGAATGATTTCCATTGTTCACTTGGGCTCATCCTGGTCACAGCTTGTTTTGGATACATGTCTGCGCATTATTTATACCAATTTATGACACGACAATGATGTTTGAGCGTTTGATTAGCAAAAAATAATGAAAAAATTCACAGAAATGTGCACAAGCAGTACAAATGCTTTAGCAAATTGATGGGCCATCTATTATCTATAGTAGGGTTTTAAATAAATATTATTAATAGCCTTTAGCATTATCAAATCGTGATAAGATCTCATTGTCGCCTACAGAATTAGCATTGAGGTTGCCTTGTTATTTAGGCATTCATAATGCAAATTGTTTTCTGTTTAGGTAACCAGTTTTTGTCAAATAGGAATTTGCTGTTTTATTTAAATTTAAAATATGAGACCACCCATAAACTTGATCTCTAATATTTCAATTAGTTGAAATATTAGAATTCAAAATTAAACTTTTGAAAGTACACATTTCAACTTTTCATTGCGTGCAAAGCTAAATTCATAGAATCAAGCCAGGTCAAATACAAAAAGTCCAAAACATTTCCCCCTTCATTTTAACCTTTTTTTTTGGGCTCACAAAAAAAGAGAGACGGAAAAAATCCATTAGTGGCCCGAACCAACGAGCCGAGCAAAACCCAGAACACTAACCGGAAGTTTACAAAAGTTGACAGTTGATCGTTCGTACAACAACAGCAGCAATTCTCCTTTTTTATGGTTCAGTCAAATCAGTCAGGCATATAGAACATTGACATATCGGGTGAGATCGCAGCATGCCACAGGCAGCGACAAAAAAAAATGGGTTGGAAAATGGAGGAGGCCGAGGGAGGGGCCAGAAGGGAAAGGCATATCGATATGCAAAAACCACAAATTAAGAAAGCCCTCTCTTCCCACCCCTTTCCCCAAATGAAAGCGGAACTTGGCTGGTTGGCCGGTAACCTAAGACAACATCAAGAGAGAGAGGGAAAAAAAATCAGCAAGAGCCCCCAAGACGTAGACAAAAGCGCATAAGTTTCCGTTGACCGTTAATTAAAGCCACAAAAGACAGTAGCATGGCCTGGTACAGGCACACACACACACTGGTACACAGGGAAAAATTCTTCTACCTATTTCTGAACGGAATGTTAGAACAATGACTGTTCTCAAGCAGAAGTTGTGGTAAAGCAATCTATTATTATAACGAAATTACTTCGATCAGTTTATTTTAAACTCAACCTTGTTTTCTTTCCAGTGTACATATGGGCCACATAAATTTGTTAGCGCCTTGACACAGCTGCGTTAGAAAATGCAACGTCAGTTCGACGCAAAACCAAATGCGATATAAAGCCAAAATGGAACGGCACGCGCTCCAATTCGCCCCAAAAAATAAAAGGAAACCGGGAACACTAGTTTGGCATAAACATATACATATAGAGGTTTCAGGAGATTACTGGGATTAATGGGGGAGCTACGAGGGAGGGTGCAATGCACGGCAACGCCTACCAAGGTTGCAGCAATTCTGCGTCGGCGGCGCCTCTAACTGTTTGATTAAAGATCTAGCGGCATTCACTCTCCGACTAGAAAGTGCATTTAAGCTGCCAATGAAACGAATTTGGAATACCCTACAACGGAATTACTTACTATAAAAAAAATTTAGTTAAAGAAATAATAATGATTTTTAACTTTATAAAGTAAAAGCTTATATGTAACTAATAAACTTTAGTTTTTATAAAGGCCTTTGGGTATTTTGTTATCAAAGGCTATTTTTTGTTATGAATACATGAAACCCTAAACCCTAGACCAACTAAATTGATTTTTGTTTTAAATATTATTTTCAAGTGACAAAAACCACCACTAGCCATAGTTGATATTACAAATATAGGGTATGCAAAACTGATGCTTGAGGAGAACGTTTTGCGGCAGCTGTGCACAATTTATGTTAAATATCGTACAGCCGGCAACAAATCTGCAACAGCAGCAGCAACAAGAACAACAACAACAACTGAAAAGAGAGTTGAACATTGAGCGTTGATGGTTGAATGTTGTACGTTGAACGTTGCCTTTGCCGCAAGAGATGTCAGCTGCTGGGGCTGCTGCTTCTACTGCCTTCCAGACCCGGGCCAAGGCAAAATCCAAGCAAAAGCCACATGGCGTTGGCAACATAACACGCATATGGAGGAGAAATTGTGCCAATTTGTTTGTGCTTTTGTTGCGGCGCCGTTGCAAAGGCAAAAGGCAAGCCGCAAAGCGACAACCACCGACAAGCGACAAGAAGTGTCTATATGGCGGCATTATTGATGATGACAGAAATGTGTCGTTGTTGGAAAATGCATTTTCTATGCGCAGCTGTGCCCGAAATGCATCCGATGCCGTTCGCTTCACAGCCATGAACCTCGGCTCAGACCTCAAGTTCACGGGCCAAGAGACCAACCGCCAAGCATCAGCCGCCAGCACATTGGGAAAAAAGGAAATAATGAAATCGGTCAGCGATGTGCTTTACCGGGTTTACCAATATAATACATTTTTCAAGCTATATAGATTTATCAGAATTTGATAAGGAGTAAAGACTTCGTGTATACTTTCTAAACTATTCAAAAGGATATGATATATTAATTTCAAGATAGACCTTTTTTCATATTTTCTCTCTCTGCAAAATCAACCGGTTGTTGATTAAGCTAAATTCGCCTTGGGGATCGCGTCAACTCTTCTCTCTCACCTTCTTTCCGATGGGCAATATTTATGCCATGCATTAATTTTCATGTCTAAAAGGGTTTAAGGCGTAGAGCCGGAATGACCTTGTGCGTAAATTTTAATCAGCACATCCTTAAAAAAAAAAAAATAACCTGGAGACTGGACTGGTTTGGTCTGTTCCGTGATCCGTGACTCGTGACTCATCCGCCCAGGCAGCTCAAATTATAGCCAAGTTAAGATCTTCGCATGCGGAAGATGCTCCAAAGGGAGGACGGACCAGACCAGCAGACCCAGCATCACTTTGATGGACGGACATAATTGGGTTACAGGGGAACGGAATCCCTGCAACTATGCAGCATATGATATCATCTCTCGAGAAATTCTTTAGAAAACCAGAGAGCAGCAGAAAGAGCGACTTCAAGCTAAAGTAAAACGCCCACAGTCGCCCGTCAACCGCAAAAGAAACCCCGTCATTGTCATCTTCATCATCGTCATTAGCAGCAGCAGCGGCAGAAGCAGCATCAGATACGGATACAGATACAGCAATGTGATATAAAAATTAGCAAATTGTTATTTTTATAATTTAATTGAAACGCCAACGAGCCAAAAAGTGCCAGAAAGCCAAACAAAAGGCAAGAGCAGCACACGAGTCGTAGCCGAAAAATTATGCAAATTTCAGGGCACAGCCAAAAGCACAAACAAAGAGAAGACATCTGAAAATTAACATGATAATCTTTACTTCTTCAGTTCTCATATTTGTAGTGTTTTCTGTATCTGTATCGGAAACGTACGCTTCGGCTCCCAGCCCCGATATATAGAATGGTGCACGTTTGGCTCAGACTTTCGTATGCGCATTCATGCGAATATTCAGCGCAAATCATTCATGCGATTTCGGCGTTTCCATTGCCATATTCATTCGCTTGCTCTAGATTTTTACTGAATTTGATAAAGAAATTTATTGAAAAGAGAGCGAGATCCATTTAAAAACCATTTCAAACAGCTTAACCTCATAAATTGTTAGCTTCTTGCTAAAATATAAAATTATTCGTAAATCAATGATGGTAGTAGTTAGTAAGCCAATGTTTAAGCCAATCTCAGAGCTCTAAAGCTCCACAAATTTATGTTCTTTGTGCTGGAACCCTTTCTCATAATTGTTGCCATCTCCCAAGACATAATGTGTGAAAACAAAAGAAATAAATTCAGCAAAAAAACCAGAAACCCACTCTGACTTTTATGCAATTTAACCATCTGCCAACACCATCCAAGATAAATGTTTCTTAAACCACTAAAGCCGCACAAAAAAACAATGAAATCTGCATCCGAGAGTGAGAAAACAGAGGAAACCCTGCGTCTTGTCAACTTGCATATAAATTTCGTTTGGCCATAACCAAAAAGAGGAACTCAACAAAGCTGAATGTATGTATATAAAGTGGGTAATAAGCGCCATTGCGGTTTTAAACGACCCAAATTCGCAGGGCCTAAATTTAAGTGGAAGAAACCCAATGTCAAAACAGTTTAATGCCACAAAAAAAAAAGTAGGTGGTTAAGTGGAGAGAACTTTGGTAGCTATCGGATGGTTCCTCCGAGAAAGTGCAACCCACCAATGTTTTTTCCATTTCCCGAAACTCCAATTTATCAATTTCATCTACGGGAAAACGCATTTGACTTATATAATCCCCTAAACCCGGCGAACTCGCGGGCACTTGATGCTTCGCCAGCGAGTGGGACTCATCCACAACCACAAAATTATTATTATTATTTTTATTACAACTAAGCCAACGACGAGTGCCAGAGCCAAGAAATATGCGTGGGAATTGAGTTGAGAAAACTTCATGTTTACAAATATATGTACAAGCCAGGCAAAGGCACTGGCAATAGCAATAACGAAAAAGATGAAAACGAAAAACGTAAACACAAGGCAAAGTCTGGGGGCATCAAATGAAGTTGAACAATTTTGCTACTGTTTGTCCCGAAGTGTAAGGTAAAGTGCCACCTGAAGTGGCCCGAGATCCGAGACCCGAAGAGGCCCAGCCACCAAAGAGTAGCAGAGTCATCAGCGCGTTTTGTGGTCGTCATCATCGCCAATGGGCCACAGACCTCCTCCCTGCCAAACCCCACACAAATATTCCTGGAGCTGTTCTGCCTGCTCAGCCACATAATCTCATCTCTATTCCTTTGGCCCCCGGAGACTTGACCGTGAAATATTATATTTCATGGGCATGCATATTTTATATTTTAATTAGGACTTGCCCGGTCTAAGCATGAAAACACTTTTATTACAACGAAAATTAACCTGGCGAGCGCGAAAAGCGGTAAGATTATAAAAAGGTTGCAAAAAGGTTACTGGAGATTAAATGAAAATTTGCAATGAAAAGCCAAAAAAGTAATGAAGGCGCTGAGAGGTGTAGGAATTTCAGAGAAATATGTATTGTTTTAATATCTAACATAAAAACTTTGTAAAATTATATTTTTTCTTTTAAATAAATTTAGTTTCCTTGGGTAATAAATCTAATTTTAATCAATTCAATGATCACTTCAAATGAATATTAAATAAACCTTTATTTTTTTCAAATTTAACATATTTTAGAAATTTTTAAAAATACAATTTCCTCTCTCTGGGTGGCTAATGAACTCATTTGACCAATTCCGCTTTCAGTTTTTTCTTTCACGGCTTCCTGTACATGTTTTTGGGCCTGGCTCAAGAGATTAGAATAGCCTCTTCCGTTCCTTGTTTCACCCAACTAACACAAGGGAAAGGGCTCAAAAAAAATAAAACCATAAACGTCTACAAATTCTGAGAAAAAGTCTATGTTTTTGTTTTCAGTCTCGTTTGCTTTGGAAATTGGTTTCTGTCGGTGATCCAACAAAAAGCGCTTCAGGCTTTTTGGGCTGAGAAATGCGAGACAAAAAGAGCTACTGCTAAACATTGAAAATAAAATGAAACCCACAAAAAAACAAGAAAAGAATCATCCGCTTTTTTTAATAATACAACTGAAATGAGTTGTGTTAAAGAATCAAAAAATTATTCTCTGTGATGAGCGCCTATTCAAACGCTAAAAATGTTCCTCAAATTATGATTGTTCGCCTCTCCAACCTGTCCCATGTCCATCAAAGTTTTCTTCACATTTGACTTGGAGAGTTGACTTTCGAAACACGTGTGTCTCCAAAGACACAAAAAATTATTATTATGCATATCATAATATTCATCGCATCGTAATCTAAAAGTAAACCTGTGAATATGTCATTCTTTTATGAACAATTTGTAGACATTTAAATGCTCAGATCGTAAATCTATAGAAAGTCCATGTTAAAGGGATTGGATTGGGGTTAAGTCAAGGGGGAGCCCACGAAATTATCGACCTGCTGAGCGTTTTACGATTTGACAAAGACAAGTATGTATCTCGGGAACGGACATAAAAGAGATGTTTTCCGAAAAGAAGCGATAAACCGAATTTAAAGTCAGATGATGGTTTAAGAAAATGAAATGAGTATCCAAAATAGAAAAAAGGTTATAATTATAAAAAAAGGATCTATAGGTTTTACGTATTAATTATTATTCTCATTTAAACTGACTACTCTGTTATTATTTTTATAATATACATAGAACAAAGTATATCTTAGTCACAGTTTTTAACTTTATACCCAGAAATTCCTTCCTTTAAAGTGGGAGTTTTTCCTCTATGCAAATTCCAATGCCCAACGGGAAAATAAAAACTAAAAAGAGCCATTATAAATTAAGTTGTCCCAAAATGTCGTCTTTAGCGCCAAATGAAAAATACAAAAACAGAATAAAAATGCGCATTTCCCAATTTTCAGCTTCGTTTTCACTGCGTTTCCACACGAAAAAGCCGAAGAAACGGGAAGAATTCCTGTCTGGCTAAGACAGGGAGCTCTCTACAAATATCTTGGATATGCATGAGTATATATATATATATATATATATATATATATAGCATACATATACGCCTATATATTTATATAGAACCTATTTTCATCTAATTTCTTTCATTTCTATCCACATGCCTTGCTCTATTTTTGTGAGGCGCATTTTTAGCGCTGTTTTCGTCGCCGTCTTCCTCTTTCTATAACTCAATTTTCATTGCATTTTCATACTCCTTTCCCTTTCCCTCCCTTATGTCTTTGTCTTTTATCTATTTGGCTTCTTTTCGGTTTTCGGTTTTGGTTTTTATGCTTTTTTATTTGGCCTGCTCCATTTTTGTGTACTTTGTTTTCGTTTGCGCTTGTCTGGCAAACATTAAAAAAGAAACAAAAAAAAAAAATCGAAATAAAAGCTTTTTCCCCATTTTATAATTTTGGGGCAGTGTAAACGTATATAGTTTGGCATTCTTTTCTTTCCATTTCACTAATTTAAATGGTACGCTCTATAAAATATTCCTTTCATTCGCCATAAATTGTCGAGAATGCAGAGATGCCGTGCACTTTGAACTGGCGCTAGGCCATTAAAAAGAAAAACTTTATATTTGGCTTACAACTGGAGCGCATAAAAGTCTGACATCTGATTTATAGCCAATCCGGGTTATCTATGATTTTCATTTATTTTTATTAAGAGCAAAAAATGCACTGAAATTTTGAGTTGCTACAAAAAAAACGTATTTCTTATATTTTAAATGTATTCACCCATAAATCAGCTACTGTTTAAGCCCACAATCAGTTTATAATCGTTATATCCCGCTATCAATTGAAAGGCTTACATTATAATCGTGTAAGCTGCTCACCACTTTCTTTATCCATAAATTATCCGAAAGCAATGACCAATTAATAATGTATAATTCAACGCAGCACAGTTAACTTTAAGGGTGTGGCAAGAGATACGTGAAATTCCAGTCAGTTCAGTGAGTAACATTTGCTTACATACAAGTGTTTAAAGTTTAAACAAATTGGCAATCGGCTTAAAATGCACGTTTTAGTTCCGCCGAAAGAAGAGCCAGATATTGACTTACCATAAAAAGCAGTTCAGCCTTGCCGCCTCGATTTTTTATGGCCACATTCAAGCCTGAAAGATAGATAAGAAAATCAAGAAATTTATTAGATAAAAGAGTTCAAAGTCATAACTGAAGTTAAAGAAACAAAAGAAGAATTTAAAGAATTAATCTTTTGGATTTTTATTTAGTAATACAGATTATAAACCAAATATACTTCTTTCCAGTGATAGACTAAGGCGAATTTACTTGAAATGTAAAGCCTAAAAAAGTTACTTTGTGGAGAAAAATATTAAATATATTATTAGTAGCCCCATTAATGTCCGACTCGAACAATATTTTTGCAATAAATAATATTCAGATTTCATATATTTTTATAAATATTTTCAAAATTAATTACAGACTGCATAATTTGCTTAGCCAAAAATGCGTAGCATCACCCTCGGCAGCTATGCAGGCGATTTTTAAATTTTTACACAGCCAAGAACTGAAAATTCCTTAGGATCAGCCGGGCAGGGCGAAGCAGCATAAAAATAGTCACTAAATTCGCTATTTCTGTTGCTGGTTTTTGTTCATTTGACAGCTCGGCAAACGACAAACAAATTACAGAAAATTATGCAGGCAGCAGGGTCGCCAGAGTCGGGGAGATAAGTATCTATGGGGGAATTAATAATGATTGAAAGCCTTGCTGTTGGATGGGTTCGTTCTCAAACAATTAAAATTGATGAGGAGGAGAATGGAAGGAACTATTCATCAAATTGCCACGGGCTAAAGCCAAGCAAAAACCAAAATTCTCGACAAATCTGCAAAGAAATATTTGTTTCTTCGCGGTTTCGGTTTCTGTCGCTTTATTGGGGCCGTTCTCCCATTCCCATCGCCAACCCCATCCCCATCCCCAACCCCATACCCACACCGATCCACCTCGGTCCAAGTCTTCCCAGGCCGTTTCAATTAAGATGAACAAAACTTGGTCGTCGTCATTTCGGTGTGCTAAAATAAACATTTTTATTGCCCGCATGGCGCCAAAGCGAAGATGTATCTTGTATCTTGTATCTGGAAGCGCAGCGCCAATGTGAAAAGCAGAATTAAACGAATTCGCGGACGAAAGATTCGTGTGGCCGTGCAATTTATTTCAATTGCCGGTTGCTAATAAATATGCAATTAAAACGCACAGAAACATTTCTAACGCACGCAAAGTGATTGAGGAAATTTCAGACCGCACAGCGATCTATCTACTCCCAGATCCATCTTATATACAGATATTGTATTCATTTGAAGATCAAACGCTGGGTGAGTGATGTCAGCTCAAAGGGTTGGGATCATTTACCTAATTGATCATAAAAAGTCAACGAGCCGTGCCGAAAATATGCAATTCTAGAAGATGACAAAAAACACCAGACACTTGTAGAATCTCCATTAAAATAGGAAAAACTATTTATCGTCTTAATAATTAATCTTTCAGAATTATGCAATACGCTTGACAGAACACTTTCCCCCTCTTTGAAGCACTTTTAAAATTAATTGACAGAATGAAAAACCAACTTTCTATAACCAAATAACCCAGTTAAGACCCAATTCAATGGCACGTATCTGGAGATGGGGGGAACCTGGGCAATATGGTCAGGCGTCTAGAGAGACTTTCTTCGTTTCGTTCATCAAAAATCCATAAAGCCAGCGAGACATTTTCACCAGAAGAATGGCCATAGAATGAACCGATTGTGTCCGTTGATGTCTGTCTTTATTCATATCCCCACCAACCCCCTAAATGTCTGTATGAAAAGTTAATCAAAGAACCGAATGCCCAGGTAGGCATACAAATTAGAAAACGCTTTACAAAAATGCAAACAATTACAGAAGTCGGGGGAAAACTTCGTGACAAAATTACTAATTGTGTCTAAATAAGACGAAAGCAAATAGAGACAAGCCCGACTGATGACGAGTTGAAAGTTGTTCCTGGCGTTGCTTTGTTATTATTTTTATTTCTGTTGTGAAGAATAACAAAAATAAAACTACAGAAATAGCAGACCCAGAAGAACACAGCCGAGCCATTAAGTCAAAACAAATGTATGACATTGCAAGCTCATCGAGACGAAAGCTGCATGGAACAAAGAAGCACAGAATGTCAAGTGCATTTGGCTTTGGCTATTGCTTTTGCCATTGGCTTGATGGACAAATGGTTTCTCTTGTCTGGCATAGCTTTCCATACTATAATTTACAGCTTTACAATTGCATTTTACCATTATATAGTTGGCTTTCAAAGTCGCATTTGTCGATAACATGGTTCTTGGCCTTTCATTATTTACGAGCTCACGGAACTAATAAAGGAACGTCTATACCTGCCATATACTGGCGGTTTATGGTGAACAAAGAGGAAGAACTACGAACTACTAACTCTAATTTATATTTTACAACCGAACAAGTTTGCAAAATAAATAAAAATTCCTTATAACAGCAGTAAAATAGAAAGATCTACCTTAAGCCATTCCCTATTTACGGGGGCCCCCAGAAACTTATTTTCTAATCTTGCACTGCAGATAAAGTAATTTCGCCATGATTACAAACTAACAAATGACAAAGCAATGCATTGTGTTTGTATCGACGACAAAAGGCCGTCATTATAGTGTGCCCTAAGCCGGTTAAGACCCCACAACCAGTTAGCAGCCGAGGTGGTGCACTAACTAATCACACCTGACTGAGAGATTGAGTAAGTAAACTATGTCAGGTTCGACAAAGACTACGGACTGATAAGCTCTAGAGGTCTCCCCAACTTTCAGTTGGGCCGCCAGTCTATAAATAACTCATGATTGTTGATTTTTATGGATGGGCGCAAGCGGAAATTGACCATTTGGTTAACTTGGCTCAAAGACCTTTGACAGTGTTGGTCAATGCAAAGCAGCTGCCAACTGGGGAGTGGTCGTTCCCCTCCCGCCACGACAACGATGATGATGATGATCAATGGCTGGTCATTCAATTTTGTAAGCAAAGCGTAAACTGATTGTGATCGAAGGCTGCAAGCTTCAGTGTAAGGCCTCACCAGATTGCAGACTGCTGCAGTCACTGAACTTGCAACAACGCCAGCAGGATGAAGAGCGGTAGATGGCCAGGGGCGGAGCAGGGAAGGAGGTGAGCGCACAGGCAAGGGAGACGTCAAAAGGCCAACAAACGCGCACACATACCAAGAGGCGGCACACATGGCCAACATTGTCTGGGGGCCAACTAATAACAAACAACCGGCTTTTGCAGCCAGGCGCGAACAGAGAAAGAAAAGAGTGTGCAACATGGTATTCCTGGGACTTGGAACTCTACCAAGCTTAATAGTTAAAATAATCATATTTTCTCCAGGGAGTTTTGTATATTCTGCATGAAATATTTTAAAAATCAGCTTCGGAAAAATCAATTATCCAAAGAATATATCCTTTTGCCATCTTAATTTACTTAAACTTGCTAGTTTAGCTATACTTTTTCAAGTGCTTGGACTAATGGAATTCCGACTGTATCGGGAGAGAAAGAGTTAATGGGGGGAGGTGTGAGTGAAAGAAAAGTTTGTTTACTTTGGTGGCAGCGATTTTCGTCTGCCACAAAACTCGTTGCTGGGCATGCGCATAAGTCACTCCCAGTTGATGGTTGCTGTGGCCTTAGCTGTTGCTGCTGCTGTTGATGTTGCTGCTGCTGCTGCTGCTGCTGCAAATTGCGCGAATTCCTTGGCAGCCAAGACAGAGCACATCTGTCGTCACATTGGGGCAATTGTCGCTTCGCAACACTGCCTACCCTGGCGAGGTGAAGGCCGCTCCGAAAACCCGATCCAAACTCCACTCTCTGGAGCTGCTCGAAGCCAAGTCTCCAAATAATTGTAAGGCCCGCATCCCGGCGTGCGGATTTGAGCCAAGAGCCAGCCGCACTCTCGGCCATAACGAATTCGCCATAATGTGCATTTTATTAGATACCACTCCTCCACTACCACACCACCCCCTCCCCCTTCTCTTGGCCAAACTCCACTTAACTCTGAGTGCATTTTCCGCTTGAACACGATTTCATTTAAATTTTCCTCAAGCATTTTTTCCTTGCCCTTTGGGGGCCTTACTTTTGCCTGAAGGAAGGAAATGCAAAGAGCATGGCTCGAGGTGTTGGATCTTGGCAAATGGCTTAAGGTTGTCAGCCGGCCGTAAAATACGTGCGTTTTTCCAGTTTCGGTAAGAGAGCTGGTCTTACGTAGTGGCGAAGGAAATCACTTTATAGCTCCTCCAAATGATTATGACTCCCTTAGGAGGACTGCAGTAGGATTACAAAATGTATGCAGTAATAACTACGGTAATATTAATCAAGTTAAATGCTTAATAGAATATATTTAAGTGATTTTATAATGGCTTTAATGATTTTAAATTATTTTAAAGAAAAAAGGAAATCATCTTGGGATGGCTCCGCTGCCTGAGAAAACTCTTAAGTTTTAAGTTAAGAAACAAATTCAAAACAAATTCAATTGTTACATTTTATAGGGGTCTTTCAATTAGCTGTAGATCTTCCGTAGGATGCTCGCTAGAGAGCTAAAAAAACTTCCTATCTAATCGGATACATTTTAGTTTGTTAGTCGCAACTGCAACATCCACATTCACAAGGCAGACAGACAATTCCGCTGCCATTTATTTTATTTATTCGAGTTGCCTGGCTTTTCGTGTGGCAACCAAAGCCAAAAGTAACCGCAGCGGTGAGCAAACTGGCTCCAAAGAAATAAAAGTGAAATCTTTTCCCAGAGAGAGAAATTGTTGCATTTAAGCAAAATAAAGTCTCTATTAAGTAGGAAAGTGTTTATTTGCACTGAATACGATACGAGGAGTAGGCAAACAATTGCTCTAAGGTACTCGGTACACTCAAGTATATACAATATCAATTCGGTAATCGGAACCCAACAGATCGGTCACTGTTCGTCGAAACTGTGAAGTAACCTGAACCCATTTATCAAAAATTAAAAAACAAAAATAAAACAAAAAGCGTACGACAGGCCTAAAAAATTATGCGTTAATTAACATGGCAGCTGGATAGCGGATAAAGGCCCGAAATACCGAATGCGAAGGTCTCTCGTGGGGTATCTGGTTTTAAGGTTCCCCCTAAATCGACTTTGACATGTGACCCCCAGCCCCACGCCCCAAGTGACCTTCGCAGCACAACAACAACAAAAAATAATAATGAATATAAAAGACAGCGGACATTAATTTAAGCCCCAATTCAATGCTTTAATTGCGCTGCAAGAGGAACGAACAAATTGATCGATCTCATTTTTGGTCACTTTTATTATTGCAATTCTTAACTAATCGCTTCAGGCAGTTCCCCTTCCTGGAAATTTGACGTAACAATCGAAAAATGTCGGTCAACCACTGGCATATAAATTAAATGAGAACAAAGAAATATTTTCGCCAAATTCCTACACAGAGATAGCGCACGAATTCAATTATTGGCGATAGCTTATCAAGCGAGCACAGCAAAGAATTCCTTCCAAATTTGTAGTATCCATTTAAAATACAGAAATTTAAATAAGTGTTTAAAAATCAGCTATGATTCTTAAACAAACAGTGCAAAAATCATCACTGCAAATCGCAGGTTTCAATACCCAGCATTCGCTCGCTTGATTTCCAATTGTTGCACCTTTGTGTTCCACTCCAAAACAATATTGACTTTGTTAACAAAAGCCTAAAACGAAAAACAAATAAGAAACTTAATTGCTACAAAAATGTAAACAGAGAAATGTTTTTATTTCACCTGAGAGGAGAGCTTGGGGCGTTGTGCCGCTAAACAAATAGACAACTTGACGTTCTTTTGATAATTGCTGATAAACGTTGACGCTGCATTATAGGTACTATATATGGACCCAGTCTATATGTCTAGCCGGACTCCTCTGTTGACTCTAATCAAGCGCCCTCTCGTATTCCGTAAACACACATATAAAATCCGATTGAGGCGCAGTTCGAGGTGCAATCAGAGCTCTATATTTGCATAAATGGGTGACTGGACCGGCCCGTGTAAAAAATTAAATATATATACACAGCTGATAAGACTGCCTGAAGGTTGCGAGGTGTTAATAATTGCAGTATTTAAATGAGATCGCAGAAACAAAGGTAGGAGGCATAAAGACAGAACAAAGATAACCCAGACAGGGCCTGGCAAAGGGTAGTCTAAATATTTACCTACTACATCCAAAGGAGAAAATGTATCTACCTTTGTGGAGGCAGTGCACATCTTGATATCTGCTCACATTTCATCCCGTTTATCCACTCACTTTAACCTGCTTTTATGCCTGGCGTAATACATTAAAAATTCACGAGTTTTCCGTCATTTATTTCTCGACGGAAACGACTTATATACCAGAGCCCAACTTGACGCGCTAAGGCCGCAAAAAGAACTGAGCCATTTTTCCGGGACGGAAGCATTTGGGCCAACTGATAAGGCCCCGCAAACCGACAGAGGCTCGTCCTGAAGTTGGGCAAACAGGAACATCGAAAGCCATTGCCATGCATACTTGGGGGACATTTGACAAGCACCTAAAACTTGGCAATATCTGTAGATACATATATAGAAGTATATGTGTATATGAATTATATAGGTCACAAGCTGTCGTCCCTGCTGCAGGGATTGGGAGTGGGTATATAACTTCATTGCACTCGTTTTTTGCTTCGGGAGCGACGCCCCGAACGGGGAACAGCTGTTGGTTCCCATCCCCTAACTGCTCTGTTAACAGCCTAACAGGGGTGGGCTTGGGATAGGTTTATCGGGTGGTTAAGGGTGGTTAAGTTTACATCGAAATGTAAATATTCCCCCATAGGAATTTGAATTCTGTACTGAAGGGCTATGATAATATTTTGAATAAATTTAAATATTCACTAACAATCGTGGAGGTGGTTATATTTTCGAATATATCTCAAACGTATGATAAATATACACTCAAAGAAGAATAAGGAGAACTTGGAGCGGTATGGAATGTGTATCTTATATTAATGAAATATTTAAAACTTAATAGGTTAATCACTGGTTGAGGGTGGCTTACATTATTTGGGGTAATACAGTAACTTTATAAATTAAATAGCTGTACTAGAACTGTTTCTTTTATTCTGTGCATTTTTAAGCTCTGTTAACTTGCTACTGTTATTCCACACATTTGGATACAGAACCCAACCAACTCTCAACTTTTGTGCGTTATACACACAACAAATGCCTGTGGCAATTAATTTTGCCAGTGCTCTTGGAGCTAGGTCAACAGTTTGTATTCTATATACATGGCACTTATATACAAATTTCACACTCACACACACATATAAATATGTATATATAGGAATGTATCCTTTGAGTGGGTTGCTGGTGAAATAAAAGCTATCAGGCAACCATATTTGACAACTGTCTGAGGGGAGTTGTGAAGCCCCACAACTGCAATAAGCCAAATGTTTATGTATTTAAAATTTTCAATTAGTGGCATACACATCCTTGGGGACATTAATGAGTTCAGTTTAATTCTTTAAATTATTTCCTGTGGCAAGGGGGAATCTTTTCAAGATCATAACTATTAATTCAAACCGACGCTAATAAGATGATCGCCGCTCTGATTACGAACCAACAAGTCCAACTCATTAAAAATCGAACAAATCTCTTCTCTCAAGGCGAGCCATTAAATCAAGCTTCGAAACTAATCGCGCTTTAATGATAAGCAGCCGGCAGAATCCCAAAGACCGAAGTTAACAATCAGGTTGCATTTTAATTATACAGTATAGTCACGAATACGAACTAATAAATAGGCATTGGGCGCCGTCAATTTACTAGATCTTGATAGGAGCTCAAATTGTCTACGCCCTGGCTCAAAATTCAAAAGGGACCAAAAAAAAGAAACAGTTCTAGGGAACATCCCTTTTTTTAGGCCAAGCAAACAGCATGGGACACAAGAAAAAAAAAGTATAAACTTTATACCTTTCTGTTAAAACAGTTTGACTATGAATTATTTAGTTAATAAATTATTATACATTTAATTTTGTAACCTTGTTGGTTTACTTGAAAGTATTGAACCGTAAGAAAAACTGTCTCTTTAATACTCATGGTACTCTATTTATAATTTAAGTACCACAATTATTTTTCTACGTGTATTGCAACTGAACGTCTGAAAAGAAATCACCCCCCGAGGCATTTCCGTTCGTGTTCATTGAGGAAAGCGGGAGCGGGAAAGCGGGACGGACAAAAGAAATCCCAGCGAGGGCGAACTAATCCACAGGCAAGTGCATTTTCCATTTTCCAGATCTGCGTGCGTGTGAAAAACTGAAAATGGTTGGAATAACAGGTAAGTTAATAAGCGAGCTCTGCCACCGCTACGCGCCGCACACCGAGCATTTTCACTAAATACCCAGGCATTGTTGTGCCGGTGACGGTGACGTCGGCAAAAGACAGTCATGAAAAGCATGGAACATCAGTGGAAAATAAAACAATTCGTTTCGCAGCAACAACCCGACCATCCAAGTGGGTTCTACTCTGCCGTACTTCACACACACAGCCGCTTCCCGGAGTGGACAATAAACATTTTGTACAATAATTGCACAAGTGTCACTTGTGCTTGGCGGTGGAACAGGTAAGAGACAAGCCCAAACTGGGCCCAGAAAACTATGGTGGTGGTAATACGGTGTTGGCAGTGGCAAGTGCTTGTGGGCGGTTATGAAAGACTGGAGAGTAAACCAGAAATTGTTACGAAATCGGATACAAGGTGCCCCAAAGAAGGGAAGATTCAAACCATTAAGTCAATCCCAGATTGAGTTGAAAATTAATTAATTTTAATTTCCTAAATCCTATATTAGATTACGAGAAAGATCAGTGATTGGCAAGAAATAGACTTATAGGTTATTTAAAACTTAACACCTAGGGTCAAACTCGGGAATTTCATGGAAACTGCCAGAGGATTTCACTGAATTCCAAGTACTCTGACTCTCAGTATTCATAAAAGTTCAGTCATAATAGGGGGCAAACTTACAAAATATAATGAAAATGCAGCGTTTCCTTCTATGTAATTCTGATTACCTCAACGGCCAGAAGAAAATGGTTCAGGAGGAAAAAAAATCTTGCAAACACTTTCAGTTGAAATGTAAAAAATACAGCAGCTGAGAAACAAAAAAAAAAAACAGACAAAAACAACTCCACGACAAATGGCCATAAAAAATGAAAATTGCAACTTTGGAAATTATGCGGCAAACGAGTTTTGAGCAGCAGCGGCGCCAATTTTCCACGGGGAGTTTTCCGTGGAGCGGAATGGTGGGCGATGGGGTGCGAGGGAAAATGCAAAAAGCTGCCGGGGCACCCTTTTTCCTCGGGTTTTCCAGCTGCCGCTGGCTGCGGCTACTATTATTTGTATCATTAAGAAGCGCTTCCGTCTTGCAGGCGAACTGAACTCACATAAATTGACGCACGAGGCGCGCAAAAACAATAAGATGGGAAAAGCATAAACAAAACAGCAGCAGCAGCAGCGGAAAGAAAAGCGAAAAACAGACGGCAAAGAAAATAACCAACGTCAATAGAAGAGGGAAGCTACACAAGAAAAAATATTATCATTTTAAATGTATAATTTGTTGTTATAATTGAATAAAAACAGTTGTCAAAATAAAGAATATCGTTGATGGTCATCTTAGACCTATGATTTTCAATCAATTCCAATATGAAAATTGAAAATTACTATAAAAACTTTCTTTCTGTGCAGGGGAGCTGACTTTAAGGGGAGGCAGGAATTGATTTTCATGTGTGGGGCTTGGAAAAACTTATCCGCTTGGGGAAATGCTTTTGGATAATTGTGTAATGTCCCCGAACCTCGCGGCGTGGGAGCAAGGCCCCCACTCTCCCGACTGCCAATTGCAGCAAAAAGTGGCCAACCACTTGAGAGACTGTCACCCGGAGCGATTTATTACGGCTATAGTGGGTGGCACTAGAAACAGAGAGCGGAAAAAGCTTGTGGCCACCGGGAAACCTTCGAATGCCGCCACCCTACACTTGAAAAATTACAGAAATATAAATGAAATTGTAAGACTAACTTGAAAAGTGATTAAATACCTTTGGAAGAGTTTTAAATTTAGCAAAATATTATGATTTAAAAACTTTAATCGTACTAAAGCTCTTTAAATGCGTATGCTTAATATTAAATTTTTAAGCAAAGAAAAATGACTGGAACTTATGCAACTCCTTCCCAATATTGTGGATAGTATAGAAATTGGTAATAGTTTTTCAGCATTATCAAAAGATTTCTCAATACTTTTTTAAAGCTTCCCAAGTTCAGATTAGGAAAGTTTTACTAGAGAAGATACACTCATTTTAGTTGGAGAGTGTCGACGGGCGTGTGTAATCTATACCGCTCAATTCGAATGCCTTTCTCCTATTCCATCCCATCGGATTCCATACTATACCTAAACCATCACCCAGCAACCCATCCGATCTGATACAATCGAATCCAATCGCCCTTGTCAGCGGATTTGTTGCGAAAGTTGGCCCGGCCGCTCGAAAATCAAATGAAGCATGAAGAGACCTGAAATATTAGCCAAGTGCTCGGCTGGCGAAAAATGCGTCGCCCTGTCGCACAACTAGGCAACCCTGGCAACTGCATTCCGCAAATGCAATCAAATCAACTTTCCAATGATGGATTTTTTCTTTCGATTATAATTTAGCCATTTTTTCTTCGTTTCTTCATCTTTTTTTTGCCATTACCTTATTAGCTAAAAACCTGTTGCTCAGGTGATGACGATGATATCAAAAATAAATGACCAGGCGCCTAAACGCAGCTACATAGTTTAAGTGCTGACGATATTTTTTGGCATGCAAAGTGAAAATGTCGGAGGAAAATCAGACGAACAAGCAGGCAGGCACAGAAACTCGTGTCAAATGTGTGAAAAATGTTTTAAAAATATATTCGTGAGGTATTGGCAGTTTAAGGGAATACTCAAAACGCAAAACTATAAAATCTGTGAATAAATCGGAGAAGTATACTCATAATAACCGGAGGTAAGTCCCTGAATCTAGGTTTTACAATACTATATTTCGCTGTTATTGTTGTATTCAGTACAGGAATCTTTTAGAGCTGAATCAGAAGTCAAGCTGAATAAAATTATATAACTTAAAGAAATATATTTTACCTTTGCATCCATAGTTTAGGATGTCCTAACGAGAAACGCTAAATAAATAAGCAGGTGCTTTGAAAAGCAACAGAAAACGAAACCTAAACTTTTAGGGAACACGATACTAAAATATTTACTCAAAAACAAAACTCAACAAAATATTTATATTTTTAGAATTCTCTGTTAGTATAAAATATTGCAATCTTTGTGTAGACTTGAGCTTAATTTGATTTTTTAAATAAGTATTCGGGGTACACCGAATTCAATGGTAACTATTACAACAGTAAAGAAGTATGTACAAATTGTAAATTTTTTTTTTTATCAGGGTTTGTTTGGCCTGAAGCATGAGGATTGTCAAGACCCTTAATTTTAATCATCAAATTTTTATTAATTAAAATTATTAAAACGACATACTCTTTCCATTTTTAGGCAAGTATTGAAAGAATGTAAAGATGAGGTATTTAACGAATAATTAATAATCCACATCACTTTATAAAAATTTAAATATCGTAACAAGTTTTAAGCAAGGAATAATTCAAAAATAGATAATCGAAATATTTTAAGTTATTTAATTAATTTTGTGGTAAATATTACCACCAATTTCAAGTCAGTACAATCATTATTATTTCCAACATTAACTTTTAGTAAAATATCTTTTAAATTTTATTGTTTTTGAATACTGTAAAAAACAGTACATTTAATAAAATAGTTCATTATTGTTTTATATACTCACCACACAAATTCGAAACTGTTTTATCTATTTCCTTAGCTGCTGCAGTGGTTTTTTACCAAAAAAAAATTGAGATATGCAGGTTACGAAAATCACGCACTCTCAATAGAGTCCCAATAGTTGTTGTTGTTGTTTGGAGCTGCTTTTTTCAGGGGGGACACAACCAAAAATCATTAGAAATTTCTATACGCAGACGAGCAACACGTACACACTCACACCCTCACACACAGCATCTCACACACACACAGGCAGGCGAAAACGCGAAGCAGAAAAAAAGGAACGGAAAACGTGTTTGTTGTTTGTGTACTGTTGTTAGAACTGTAGTTGTTGTTTTTGTTGCTTTTGCTGTTGGCCACAAGCGACAGTCGCTGTTGTTTGCTGGCTGCCCCTTGTATATGTAGTGGTTTAAACTGGTATTGGGTAGCGGATAATAATTTTCCTCTATGTCGTAAAATGTGCAACAAACTTTAATTTCTGTATATTATTCACTTTTTTCCGTTTCAGTTTTCCAACAAAATAAAAACGGCACTCACTCAACACTCACACACAGCAAATAAGGCAGCCCACACCCACACACACACGCAGACAATAATTAGACCGCCGACAAATTCACAATAATTTCCATTAAACAGGTGCAATAATTTCACAGTAATTTCAATTTAACGCGATCGAAAACAAATAAAAGATTCTGCGAACCACGCACTAACCCGAACGAGAACCAAATATTGTTCACTTTTCTTGTATTTATTTATAATTTACCGTGCCAATCACGAAGTGGCGATCATCCGCAACTCACAACTCACGTCCGAACGCGGCAACATTTAGTTATTGTTTAATTTGTTGTTAAAAGCCTCCTCGGGCAGTGTGCCCAACAGGTTTTCCGTTTGAAATGCCGAGACTCGCCGGATATATAACGGTGTATTTCTACCATGGCAGCTGGGCACACTAACATAACAATTTTTATACCAAATTAAAAAAGGGGAAAAGACCACAAATAAGACTTTAAAATATAATAATACAAATAACAAAAACCAAAAAATATAAATTTAAAGGTAGAAAACCCATAGCTTTTTAATTTTATTTCAAATTGTAAGCACTTTACTTTAAAATTTATTTAGGAGTACTTCCTAAGAAGTAAGATGAAAAATAAATTATAAAAAATGAACATGGTCAAGATTACCTTTTTCATAATCGGCCCTTATATCTCAAAAATTTTAAAATATGTTAACAAATTAGCATAACCTTACCCCTAATTTGATTGAGTTAGTGCTAGTTTAGCTAAAATAATTGTCATTATTTTGTCTAAAATTCAATTCCACATTCAATACATCTCGATAGACTAGAAATTTAATAGAATTAAGCTGTATAACAATAAATGGTAGTTTTATTTTGCATAATGAACTAGTGTTCGAGAAAAGCTAAAATCAGGCTATTATATAAATTATTTATAAATGTTTATCAATGAATATCAATATCAACGATTATGTATTTGGAGAATATCTTTGGTAAGGGGCTACTCCTTCAAAGCCCGCAGATCCGGATACAAAGCTCCGGCATTAATATAATGAGATTCCGATTTGCGTAAGTCGCGTTTGTAGTCGCTAACCACAGCCTCTCCCGTCCGTTTGACCATCTTCTTGGCAATACCTTTAGGGGTAATGTAGTTTACGTTCTGGCTGACTACAAAGGCATTGCCCACTGCATCAAAGGTTCCACTGGCCAGATTTCCGGCCCGCTGTCCGTATCTAAAAAAGCAATTGTTTGTATTGCATACTTTTAGTTGTCATCAAAATATTAGATTGACTTACTTGTGCTCAATGATCTTGACGGAGTTCTCGCTGAGACTGCATCCCAGAATCTTTGCTGAAGTCTCCAGGCCATCAAATACGGTACTGACTCCTTCGACTGCTCCCGCTGCAATGGTCAATGCGCCTTCCATTGTGCTGTTTGCCTCGCTGCTTTCGTAGCCGAAGCCTTTTTGCAACAGCTTTGATCCCTGCTCCTGGATGTGTGGAGCTAAGTAACGACCCACGGCCATTGAGGCGGTGCCCACCTTCCCAGCTATCCAGCCTGTCATCCCAGCCGCTGCGTGGGTCACTTTCTGGGCGACTTCCACTGCAGAAATTAAAAGACAATAAAGTTTATATACATTACTTCCAAATTGATACTCGATTAAGACTCACCTGAAGTCTGCACTGAGCTGGGCACCTGGGTAGGAGCATCGGCCGAGGCGGGGGTCATCTTGGAGATGAGATAGGGAGTGCTCCGCATCATGAGCCCACCCGTTTTCTCGGCGCCTTTCACCAAATTCCGGGCAATGAAATCAGCCGCACTTACAATGTGTCTAGACACCTGCTCCGAACCCGTAGTGGTATCGGAACCGAGGCCTGCACGTTGGGAGGTCGGAGATTTCAACTGCTCCACCGTGCCAGCGAGCACAGCCTCCAGGAGATCAAGGAAGAACTGCTGCAGATCCTGCAGCTGCTCCTCCTCCGATTCCCCGGCTGTAGTGCTCAGTGGACGTTGGCCTTCCTTGGTCAGCATTAAGCCAAAGGCATTTCCCGGCTGTTGGCACTCCATATCCGGGAAAATGAACGCTCCATACTCGGTGCGATAGCAGTTGGTGATCGAGGGTACCAGTGGGTACAGCCAGATCATTCCCGGGTCCTCGTTCGGCATGGAGCATTGGATGAAATAAATTCCACTGAGGTACTTCCATTTTCCGCCCACCGTGCACATGACCAGCGACATGGTGGAGGATCCACTAATAGTGGTCACAGCTCCACTAGCTTCAATCCTGTAGATCTTCACCTGGGCACGGAAGAGCTCATCCAGCTGGGCATGGGAGTCCCGAACAGCCAATAGTTCCCGCAATCCGGCAGCCAGCTCCCTGTAGGTTTTCGGTGTGCCACTGGCATTGGTTATATCGTAATGGGTGGAGGGATTCTCTGCCAGCCATGGCCTGCCAGCATCCACTACCGAGCGATTGTCCTCCTTGGCCTCCACGGCAGTATCGTCAACGGGTTGGTTCTGGGATCGGAGCACCTTCATTCGATAGCTGACCTCTGTCTTGGCGCTTTTTAGTTTTTGGATAAGGGCACAGGCGTCGTTCCATTCCGTCTGCACTGCGTCTATCTCATCAGGCAGGCCAACAGGGATTCCGAAAGTATCCTCTATCATTTGTAAGGCTAGTGCATAGGCATCGATGGCTTGTACTTGTGACCCCTGCTCCTCGTGGTTAATGGCCAGCTCCACCTGGGTCATAGCTGCCTTGTATGCTACTTGGATGCGAGCATAGGCCTCCAGGAATTCAGTTTCCTCCGACATTATGGCGTTGAGTATCTGAAATAAATAAAAACACTTAGTTTTAATTCAAAGAGTTGGTTTCCGGTGGTATGAACCGACATGGTGACAGAGATTCATCCTGGCGATCTGACTAACGTAGGCAAACTAAAAGGGCCAAGAGCAATCCACTTTTCCGACCAGCGGGATGCGTCATCGAATTGGTCAACAAGACCGCTGCAGCTGCGTCTGCTCTCCTCGGAATCTCTTGAAATTTCGTGGGGACAGCAGCAGCTGCTGGCGCCGCTCAAAATTGAATTGTGGCCAACCAAGCGAAATTGCTTCCGCTCTTCTGCGTTTAATTCCATCCGATTTTTCACGCCCACCTGTTGCACTCACCTTTGGGATTTGTTTTCAACTGAGATTTCTTCTAGTCGCTGTGCTGCGATTGGAACAGATACAGATCCGTGCACTTTGCCCACCAAGTCACCGAGCTAAAAACAATAAACACGTTCACTTTTTATATTTCGTCACGGATTTGATTTCGCAACTTGGTTACTTACATTACATTACATTGCTTATAAGCCTGATTTTTCCGTTTCTCGCTTATGATTTTGTCATTCTTACTAAAAAAAGTAGCTTAAATTCGTAAATAGTATAAACAAATTAGCATTATTTATTCAAGTTGTGGAATTTCTGCGTCTTTTTCACTTTTGTTTTGCTTTTATTTTTCCTTGCGACTCGCATCAGATGTTCAGGGGGTCTGCGCACGTGCAGACTGGGCTGACAGAAAATCATCATTCTTTTAAGTTTCAATAAATACAAATTTAATAGCGGTTATTTTATTATATAAATATCAAGTATATACATAGATGGTCAGAAAAATCATAAAAAATATAAACTTTGTTTTTCAGCATATTTTTATTTTGAAGATGTGCCCATTTTTATACCTTTGCAATTATAATTTTACTAGAAGTTTGCAATGCTGTAAATATGAAATTTCGCATATAGTCTTTTGATTGTTTTCATTACTGTATATTTCCGGATCAGACGACTATATCTTTTAGTTGTCATAGGAACAATCAGACAAATTTTAAATTTCTTAGGCTAGAATTTCGATTTAAATTTTATGAAAATCGGACGACTTATCTTATAGCTGTCATAGAAACCATCTTTAAATTAAAACAAAAAATTAATGGCTTAGTTAAAAAGATCGCGAAATGAAAAGCTATTCCTTGAAATCTATAAAAAATACTATAAAAAAAAAAATTAGGTCCTTTTCTCAAATATTCCATAAATATATACGAATTTTTAACTACCTATTTGCCGGAGTTAGATAGGAATATCTTATTATTCTTATTCTTTCCGAATTGTGGTGTTAATTTAACTATATCATTAAACTGATCGCCATGAAAATGTTCAAAAACGTACTTACTTTAATTAAATTAGGATTTGGGAAACCCATAAAAGCATTAAGTGTGCAGAAGGCTACTAAATTGACGTACATATTTACATATGTTATATGTTTCTTTGAATATATTGTATGGTAGTCACATCAAAGAATAATTTATTCCAATTAATTATTCGTGACCAGACTTTATACTTCTTTTTTTTATGAACACAGTCGTTTGTTCTACCACAAACCTTGTAATAACATAATGGGTAACGCCATAGAATTTTTGTTTTATGCCAATTTATATATTTCTTATATAAGGTTTCTGGCTCTACAATATTTATGATACCAAATGAAAAATGCGGACAAATCAATTAAAATTTCGTTTGACGTGTTATTTATTTCGTTCTTATCATCTTTTTAAAATAAAATATTAAATGTTATTTCCTTTAAATATTTTTGGGATCTATAAATTTAATGCCAAAATTAAACTTTTCGGTCGATTCGGACGACATTCACATCCTGTTCTTTTTTTTGTTTCGTTTAGAGGGAGCAGGTGGCGGCCGTGGGGGCCGAATATACACACATATGTATATACAACATATGAAAACTTGAGTAAAGAAAATATTCTATTGGAATTTGTGTGTGATGTTGCAATGGCCCAGGGATGCGGTCCATCATACAACATGTCAAATTCTAAGGAGGCGCAGACTTTATTCTTCGGGAGAGAAGATCTTTTGATTGAAATCACATTATATATAGAATTATATATCCCGGATAACTCTATCGTACACATATATATATATATATATATATATATGTAAGTATGCGTGTATGTTTTCTTTTTTTTTTTAACGAATATTTCATAATGCATTTGCGACGCCAAAGTCGGTCATCAGATGAAAATAATAACGATAAACTGGAGCTTGCCCAGATCGGGAGAGCCACAGAGTTAGCTTAGGCGGTAGCCACGCTCGCCAACTCCCGATAGGCATCCTGCAGGGCCTGCTGCTGCTCCGGACTAAGGGTGCTGGCACAGGCCGCCATCACATCCGGATTGGACTCCACCTGCTTGACAATGGTGAGCATACGGGTGCCTATCTGGCTTTGTGCCTCCACAACCTTGGTGCAGAAGGCCTCGGCAATGATGGAGACAATGCGCGGCAGATTGCAGTTGTTGGCACCGAGGATCACCGGGTGATTGCCCTCGATCAAGTCGCACAGGTAGCCATAGATATGGACGGCCTCCTCTCCATCCTCGGAAACGGGCAAAAACGAGAAATACGTCGCAATCAGCTCGTCCACGTTGGTAAGCGCTGATTTGTTGTACTTCAGGATCTTCGTAAAGGCCGAGATCGCGTTCTCAGTGGCATTGATATTTTCAATTTCGCGGGACTTGGGATCGTTGATGATCTGCACCAGCAGTGGAATGATCTGGGCGCATGTCATTGCGAACTGTTCGCCGGCAAACTGGCCGAGCATTCCGCATCCGTAGGCGGCCGCCTGGCGCACCTCTGGCGACTTATCGCAGACGTACTGCAACAGAGCTGGTGTGAAAATCTGCTGGTAGGGTGCGCAAGCAGGGCCGCAGAATTCTGAAAAAAGCAAGATAACAATGTGGTTTTAATTGGAAATTATAAACAAATCCAAAACATAGACACCTACCGATTAAATCATCAAAAACGCACACGCCCCACTGGTGATCGGCTGCCGATCGGCTGGGATCCAGCAGCTTGACAAAGTGCTGTGCCACCTGGTCAAAGGCTGGCAGGAAATTGGCCTGATTCGTCTGGAAGAGGGCGTGCGTAATGTCCACAATCTTTGACAGAATGTACACATCTGTGTCGTCCTGCTCGGCCAGCTCCTCCTCGACTCCATCGTCATAGTCCTCTTCGTTGCGAGCGGCTAAACGCTTGTCTGCGCGCTCGAAATGCTCAACGACGTACTTGTTAATAATGTCGAGCACCTGCTTCATGGCTTCCTCGTTTAGGCAATTGGGTCCCAGGGTCTCGATGCACTTGGCCAGCGAGTTAAGCAGTTCTGTCTGCACCTCCGGCTCCGGCTCCGTGTTAATGACCTTGAGCAGCTCCGGATAAATGTACAGCCACATGCCCTCCAGATACTGCGGTCCCTTGATCTTGGCGCAGTCGAGGAGGTATGGCAACGACTCGGCTGCCGCCGTGCGGACGCCGTCGTGGAAGTAGAACTTCAGCATGGGCACCATCTGGCGCACCACCTCTTCGGCGTACTCGGCGAATCCTTCCTTGAGCTCCCGGGCATAGCAGACCAACATCTCGCAGGCGGAGGCCTTGTCATCCATACCAGCTGTGCGAATGGCAAAGTTCTGCTGCTCTCCGAGGTTGATGAAAGACCAGTCCACATCCCCCTCAATGTCCTCCACCTCGTCGTTGTCCAGCATGGCCACCTCTGGCTTCATGGTAGCCGTTCGCATGACTGGACCCATTACCACGGGCAGATACTGCTCGAATTGCTTGCCCAGGATCTTGCACATGCGAGCCCAGGCCGTGATCAAGTAAGACGTTTGCGGATCATCATCGGCCAGCTCTCCGCCCTCAGTGTGGTTAACCAGCAGCATGTCCATAATCTCGCCAGCATCGCCGATGAACTTCTCCCGGCCGACGGCCAAGCCAATCAGGCTGACACATTCAATGGTCTTGCCGCGCAGCATGCGCAGATCATCCGAGTTGGCATTCTGAATGATGAACTTTAGGCACGGCATCAAGCGATCGTAGTAGGCTACGAATTCCGCCTCGCAGGTATCTGCCACCGATGCAATGGTGGTCACCACCTGCTCCAACACAAGCTTGTTGCCCTTTTCCACCAGTTCCTTGAACTTTGAGTTGAGAATCGATTCCAGCTTGTCCATAATCCCATTCAGGTAGCGTGTCAATATGTTCTTCGGGCAGTCCTCGCTGAAATTGACCAGAGCGGCGCCGGCGTGAGCTTGCACACGTGGATTTTCCACATCATCCAGCAGGGACAGCAGACCGGGAATCACCTGGAAATGTTAAAGGTTAGTTATATTAAATTCTAGCATTTCGGAAAAGTTAAAAACAAATTTATATACATTGGTGATCAGGTTTCAGAGGTTTCTGTTTCAACACCTGGCATGGGAATAGCGAAATGGGATTTTAAACGAACACGGCGCTCGTGTGGAAAAGTAAACAATTTAACGGAATTGTGCACGAATCTTTGTTTATATACTTGCAAAACGTTTGTTTACAATGTGTGAATTGATTATTTACAAATGTGTACACAGCGTTTATAGCGACAAACTGCAGACAGATTTCTAATTAAAATTTACCAATTGGCAAACCATTTTATTACGAATTTACATTTGCAAATCGTTGCGTTTAGTATTCGGAAAAAATTAAGGCTAATAATGTATTTTACTCACCTGGCTGTGGAACTTCTTCTCGAATGTGGGTGCAAAGTCGGTTGACATTTGGCCGATGGCGTTGCAGGCGGCGTAGCGCACGCGGGGATGGGGATCTATCAGGAAGTTGAGGACTCCGGTCATAACCTCGTCCAGAATGGCCTCCATCTGCTTGTGGCAACCCTCACCGATGGCCGAGATGGCCATGAGGGCTGCAAAGCGATGCTTCCAATCGGCATGGCTCAACATCGCCGGCAGGGAAGCCATCACGTGCGGCAGGACAACCTTGCCGCCTAATCCGCACGCGAGGCGATCGAGCGAGGACTCGGCAATCACATTGTTATCACTGTGATCGTCGTCGTCGACCACATCGGTGGTGGACCAATTCTCGTCCTCATCCAAGTCCGTCATCATCTGCAGGACTAGAGGGATCAGGGCAACGATATACTTATCAGCCCGCTTCCGCACCATCGCCGGGGCATTCTCTGCCAGCGAGACCATCACCTCCAGGACAAGGTGGCGCCAGCTGTCCTCAAAGTCTTGTGAGCTGAACACCTTCATGCAGACCTCGAAGATGAACTCTAGCTGGGGGCGCAGGAACTTCGGGCAGTTCTCGGTCATGTCGATGAGAAGCTTAAGCAGGCTTTGGTCATCCTGGGCCTCGATCGTCTCCCCCGTGATATGGATCATGCGGGGCAGCATATCCGCGAAGTGCTTGTAAATGGCTGCTTCCTTCTCCTTGTCATGGAAGAGAATGAAGGCGCCCACGGCACGCACAGCCTGGACTCGCACCTCCGCATCGGAGCTGGCGTCCATACTCTTGGCCAGCATCTGCTTAATCAGCTCGATGTACTGGGCCTCCTGGTTGCCAAAGATCGAGGGCACGCTGGTAAAGATGCGCAGGGCCGATTCCTGCAACTGGGGATTGGGCGAATTGGCGCACTGGAAGAGGAACTGGAGGACATCCGGCCACTGGTTGTTGCATTCCTCGTCAATCAGATTCCTGGCCACCTCGGCCACCACCTCGCAGATCTTGCGTCTCAACTGGGGAGTCACATCCTGCTGCACAGCCAACAGGATCTGCTGTAGCAGCTGATTCTGGGACTCGGCGGGAATCTACAAGTAAAATGGACGTTAGTTTTGGAACGGGAACTATTTACTCTTTTTCGCTAACCTCTTTGTAGAACTCCATGAACTCAGTGGTGAACAGTCGGCGCAACAGCACGGCGGCCATCTGCCGCGCCTCCTCCGATTGCTGACCATTTTGGATGTTGCCCAAAAGGTGCGTCACCTTCAGCTCCCTAGCAAGATTGTTATAGGTCTCCTGTAATAATATGGAAAAGAATGGATTAAATAATTCGAATTTACAGTTTTTTACTATTTGTAATTTTTATATATTCAGGAATATTTTGTTTATTTTTTTGTATTGATCAATAATTAATAGAATTACGACAAATCAATTAGGATTAGTTTTCTCTGAATGAGAACAGGAAAACAAAGAGAACTGCTGGATTATGAACATGTGTATTTTTGGCACATAACTGGTGCCCCGCCACCAAGGTAAATAAAGGCGGTACCATAACTGCAGGTGGTTTCCGTGGGCGGCTGGCGCTCAAGGTCAGCGCTAAATGTGGTGGGGTGAGCTGGGGCGGTGCCATGTGGCGCCGGAATACAATCCGGTCGCCTTATCACCCAAAACAGATTGCATTTTCACAGACTATGTGTCATGGATTATTTTTGCACCTGCTCTTTGTTTCCGTTTTGCGCCCATCATTCAAATCAAAAATCATGTGGCGGCCATGCAAATTGTACAAATATCTTTTTGATTTCGATTTTGCTTTGTCTGCCTGCTTCGCACATCCCTCCTCCGCCATTCTCTTTCGCAAACGCTCACACACATACTAGCTCACTCATACAAGCGCCAGCAGGCCCGCAACAGCATGCGAACGTGAATGACAAAGCGGAGGGCGAAAACACGTTTTGTGTGTGAGCTGCGATGATTCAGGCAGAAATTCTGCCGAAAAATATTTGGATTGCCGGCCAATCCTCTCGTAGATGGCACGGCAGCAGACACGCAAAATCCGCCAAGTGTACTATGTGCACTTTCTGCAAATTGCGCATTGCAAAATCCGAGGGCCATATTTTTGACGTGCAGATCCCCCGCCCCACCCGCGGCCAGCGGGGGCAGGGCTGTAAAATGTAACACACACACTCACCTCGGCCTGCTGACGAACATTGTTGTCCGTGGACAGGAGGGAGACGAGGAGCTGCTGGAACTGAACCTGATCCGCTGCCATTTTATTTTATCTGACTTCAAATGAAACAAAACACAAGCGCTCCGTGAAAACCACGATTTTCTCTTCAGTGTCAGTCTTGACGCGACGGCGGCCGCCTTAAAAAGAGCAGAACAACTCTGTGGGTTGTCAAAACGTCGGAAACTTTCGCGCACTGCCCGCTCGCTTCAGCACTAGCTCTCGGAATGACGGATTCTCGGGTGGGGCGGGAGTGGTAATGATCGCTGTTGCTGCCTAATTAATTAGTTATTATTAATCTGATGCTCTATTTAATGGAATTCCCGAAGCACGCTAGAAATTTCGTTGCGGCGCCGGTGGCAACACTGCAGTTCTTATCGATAAAAACCGTCGGCTTTTGGCGGGCACGCGAACAGCCAAAGGGTTGCCCAATTCGAGATGCCACTTGGCATCCACAGAGCTGCCAGACATTCTTGAATTTTTTTACATATGTATTTTTACATTTTTTAAAGTCAAAATTAAGACCAAATATTTAAGAAAATAATGTAACGGATCGGAAAATTTGATTTTTTCCTAATTGTATTAGAAAAAAATTGAATATTAACTTTTTTTTTTTCAATTTTAAACAGCATCTAAAAAAACATGGGTACATAAAAACTATTAACTAAAAGTACAATTTGTTTAACTTTAAATTTGCAGAGAACACTTAAATAATATTTTCACATATTTTGCGTTTACCAAAGAAAAACCCAACATAAAAAAATAAATTACAAAAGACAGTTTAACAAGGTTTCCATTATTCGCCGTACAAAATCAATTTGTGCGAGATAAGGCATTACTGTATTACTGCTCCTGATCCTTGGCCAGGCGCTTCAGGTTTGTGAAGAGCCGCAAGGTAAAGTGGTAGATCATTTCGACCATGCTCAGAATGGAGAAGCCCATGAAGAGGCCGAAGATGCCGCCGCAATTGGCCAAGAACTCGGTCATGCCATACAGCTCCGATCGCTTCGAGGTAATGAACTGGCTCTGCTTAAAGTAAATGGACAGGCGGGACAACTGCGAACCGGGATACTCCTTCAGGAACTCGGTGTCGCCCTCAGCCAAAAGCATCTCCTCCAGATCGAAGTTGGCCTGCGAGATCTCGGTGTTGTAGACGAGCGACGTGCAGGCGGGCATGCAATTGCAGGCTGACTCCACGCCTCGCCAGTCCTCGCGTGCGGCGTTCAGTGCTCTTACCCTTTTGAACTCCCTGACGAGCAACTGCCTCTCCGCACGTTCGTAGCAATGGATTTTGTCCTCGCCGCACACCGGCATGTCCATATTCCGAGGCATCGAGAACTTGACGCATCCACATTTAGTCAGGGTGAAATTGGCCAGGCATTCCAGCTGGCAATTGGATTCAGTGTACACCTTGAAGAAGCGCAGCGAACGTTCCTGACTCAGAAAGCACTGTCTTCGCAGCGGATGATACTCTGCGATGCCCGACGACATGGTGATCATGCTCGGCTTCACCGCGATCAACACCTCCTTGCCCATGGGAATGCGCACAAACTGCTTCGATACCTGCGGCACATCGTCAGGGGCGTGGAGCAGCACCTAGGGACACGCCGGATTTTAATTGAAATTAAACAAATATAAATAAACTCCCACCTTAAACCCCTGCACCGGTCCTCGGCAGGCATAGTCCACCTCCTGTTTGAAGCTCTGGAGTGCCAGGAATATTCCCGACCTTGCGCCAGCGCTGAGAACCCTGGCCGGAAATGTTTCCACATCGCTGCTGTGCGCATAGCCGGATTCCAGCGTCCACGGAGAGTGCCTTGAGCTAATGTTTTCCATTTCCAAAACCTCCCCACTATGCTGGTATTGATACGTGTCCTCCCGATAAATTTCTGTGGCCCGCAATCCATTGAATGTATAGCATATGCCCTCCTCGGTAAGGGTCTTGCGGAAGAACTTCTCGCATTCCCCGAAACGGCTTAACCATCGACAGTAGAAGAAATATCTATCGAACTGTGGCAGCATCCGCTCGAGCACTTCAAAGTAGTCCAAATCATCACCGGCAATCAATGGCAAATCCTCATCAATGACCTGGGTATTGCATACATGCAGCAGGGTCCGGAACTCCTCCATCTCCAAGGCGCTTACATTTTGAGGTTTAAAGATTCGCGAGGCTCGCACGTCCTCGCTGAATTGGCTATACAGATCCGCATAGGTGGTCTCCTTGCCTTTTTGCTTCAGCACCCGCTTGGTTTCCGAGCACACAGTGACCGCCGGAAACGGGATATTCCACACGGGCGTCGACTTCTCGGCAAAGCTCACGATCACTGGCGTCTCCGTCCACTTAGTGTAGGCACTGGTAATCAGCATGGAGCAACCACAGATCGAGATGAGGAACGCGATTAGCCAGAAGATTCGCTCCGGTATCGGTCGCTGCCGCTCGCCCAGGTATTGCACGCCGTGGATCGAGGTGTGCTCGCAGTATTCCTGGTAGGTCACCATGAATCCCTCGCAGGCGGCGGCAGCTCCTCCGACGGACGAGAGCCGGTTCTTGTTCCTCTTTTTGGGGGTCAGATCCACACTATCCTCAATGTCGAAATTGGATACTGACATGCTGGTGTCCAGCCCAATCTTGGCGCGCACAAACATAGTTGAAAGGTCGCTTGCGAACAGATAATAATTATAAACATAAAAGAAACTTGCAAAGAATGCGAGAATAGAAAGATAAAAGAAAAATGAAATAGTCCCGTTACTGGCCGGAGTTGCCAGATTGTCAAGTTAGAGTATTATTACGTAAACACGTTGCTCAACACTATGTCGCGCATCTGGGGTCCATCTCTAAAGTGGGAATATTCGACTACTGCTCAACACTGGAAACGAAACTCAAATTTAACAAATTACGAATAATGGCTACAAGATGCTGCGTCTACAAAGATTGTGGGTATTACTACTCCGTCCACGGCTCTCCGGTAGCTAAAGGGGAATGGACAATGTTCTCCTTTCCCAAACAGCCGGAGAGGGTCCGCATCTGGCTTGAGAATGCCCAGGTGCATCCAAAGATTCCACAAAACCAGCGGTTTTTGTGCTCCAAGCACTTTGATACAAAGTTTATATCGAGCAACAAGAACCGAACACTGCTTGTGGGCGAGGCGGTACCGTTTCCATACATAAATGAGAAGGATACCGATCAGGACGAAGAGTGCTCCGCAGCGCAGGCAGACCTCTCCATTGAATTGAGCGACGAAGAGCTCGATGAACTTATACTGGAGGCAGTGTCCACATCAATGGAACCCAAAAAGGATATGGGGGAGAAAAGTAAGTGAACAAAATCATTGCCGCTAACAAGTAATGTTATGAAAAAACTTTAGTTGAAACCAACTTGGAATCGCCCGCGGCTAAACGCCCAAGGGAATCAACAAACGTCCCTCAAGTTGCGAGAGAACCTCCTAGTACGGAAATTTCTTCTCCTGCGGATTTTGGCCCGGACCAGATAGAAGCTATCGATACCTCCGAGGTGTCCGTGTTTCAGTTTAAGGGTGAGGAGTATGTTCAAATGTCGATGGAGTTTTATATGCTTGAAAAGCGGAAGATGGCCAAGCTGGTAGAAGAATACAAAAGGACTCTCCGTAGTATAAAAGATCAGGTGTCTAGGTTGGATCTCTGATACGATGACTCAGAAAACTGCACAGGGTTTAAGTTTCGTTAAGAAGAAGTCATTGAAGCCCCAAGCCAAATAGGAATAAGTACATATATATTTTCGCAAGATCTGTTTTGGCCTAGCTTAAAAAAGCCAAAAGAAATTTTTAAAATGTTTTCTTCACTTTAAGATAGACATAATAATTTTACTTACATTTAAGTTGTATAAAAAAATTGTAAAAAAAAGTGCAAATTTAAAAAAAAATCAAATTTAAACGATCCAAAAACTAATTAAATTTGTGTTTATGATCCAATAGAAAAAGTTTAAGCTTCAGAGAAAAATCTCCTGTAAAATACTGTAGCACTCTCCTTTCAATCGCTCGATTCCGATTCCGGCTCCAGCTCCTCGACGTCGCTGTCTACGTCGGGTGCATCGCTTAGGTCTTCCTCTGCCTCATCCCGATCCTGCGGCTCCTCTGGCACGCCCAACAGCAGACGCTTTCGCTGAAGCAGGGCCGACCAACTGAGACGAGTCTCGCACAGCGGACATTCTCCTCCAACTGGGATATAGTGACCGGGTTCATCGCCCAAAAGATAATTTGCCAGGCACAACATGTGACATGTGAGCCGACAAGTGGGATTCGTACAACCCAAACGAGATCGCTCCGGCTGATCGATGACTTGCATGCATAAGTGACACTCGGGAGCCCAGGCAATCGGTGTAGGAGCCTCTGCAGTCCCGCCTCTCTTCCGCTGCGAGGCGGTAATGGTAACCTTACCACTCACAATCTCAATTTGTTTGGGCAGCGATACTTCGAAGCCCCTCTCGTAGTCTGTTTCCAGCCAGCGAACTGTCAGAGTCAACCGATTCCACGGCCCCACGCATAGCATTCGACTAAGGATCCTAAAGTTATAGTCAAAGTGGGCTTCTCTGGGCTTTTTGCGCTTCAATTCCGGAAAGATCTTTAGCCGGGTGGAAAGTGATGGCTGCTGCCATGCCCACTCAAACTGAAGAGCCACAATGTTGTTGGGAAAACCGTGCACAATCATCACCATCTGCCAGGGTCCTTTTCGGCTGGTTTTCTTGGCTCCGCCAAAGTCGCAGCCACGGTTATGTTGTCGGATCCGACGTTGCGGGTTTACGGTGAAGCCCACATAGCATTTTCCACGGTAGCGTGGATCCAGGCTCTGGCTGCAGAGCAAATATACGCCGTAAAAGTGACCCTTCCGGGCAATGGCTTCCTCATCAGGCTCCACAAGAGCTCTAGTCTGGGTGTCTGTGAATTGTGAGAAAGCTGTGATTAATCTGGAGACGAGTGTTAAAATGAGCTGGGAACTGAAATCAACCAAAGACCAATCAACACCAAAAGGAGACATCTGCTTGCTATAAATATTATTACAGATTTATGTTTTAGCGCTCACCATCAGTGGTTATTGAAAGAGAGTAACAGAAAAAGCTCATCTGAGAACATTCAAACGAGGAGCTTATCCTTCTAAAGTATAATAAAAACTCGAAATGGTTAGCCTGCAATGAAAAAACATACATCATGCTCCTTCTTCTTAGACTAATTTATTTTTAAACTTTTTGTTTCCGGTAGCTAGTTTAATTCTAGTTTAACGTTGGCCCCTGTGGCCAAACCATTGATTTGTTGCTGCTGCTGCTGCTGAGAATTCCCTACTTGACCCTGGACAGACTGGGAAGCGGTGGTCGTTGCCTGTTGGCTGCCATCGGCGGTGGCAGCTGCGCCATTCCCATTGGGAGTTGCAGCTGCCGCTTCACCTCCCGTTGCTGCCTCGCCGCCGTTTGCCTGCTGCTGTTGTTGCTGCTGCTGCTGCTGATGGGCGGCCGTCACATTCTCGATCAGCTTGATCCGTTTCCGAGTGTAGTGCTGCCACTGCAGTATGGCCTGATCATCTATGAATTTGCAGCATTGCGAATTGACTATCTCGCGACGAAAATGCTCGTACTGAAGCAAGTCGAGGAAGTAGAGGCACATTGGGTACATGAGGTATTTGGCATAGTCAGGCTCCTTCCAGTACTGCAGATACTTTAGGTAGTTGATGAACGACTGGTCCTTGAAGAATCCACGCTGGGCGAGGACTGTAAAATTGAGAATTTTTTATTAAAATTGGACTTCAAGTTTCTCAACGGTAAACTTACAGTTAAGATAGTTCGGGTTGGACAAACACTGCACGAACTCCAGCTCAATCTGCCAGCGCCGCTTCTGCTGCTCCTCCGACTCGATCGCCGCTACAGAAAAGACATGGGGAAGCATTAGGATTGGGTGGAAAGCAGTTATCAGAAGATTTTTTGCATGCCAGGCGGTTGTGTCAGTAGATGTTAGTTTTTGCAATGGAAAAGTGCGCGTGTTTGGCGTGTACTTACTCTTACCCTTTCCGTACATTTTGGCCATTTTGGACTTGTTTGTGGAAAGGGTCTCGTTGGTTCGGTCTTTGCGTCTATTCAGTTTCGGTGTCGGGTTGGGTTTCTGGGTTTTCTTTCTTTCAGTGTGGTGCTATGTGGATGTGGCTGTGTGTTCTGGTGCACCATCGAATTTGTAAACGAAAATTCACACTAAACAAATAACACACAAATAAATAATAATAATAATAATATACACTGTGCAAAATGCAAGAACAAAATGTATGGGACGCGCGGCGAATTGAAGGGGGGGCCAAAGAACGAAAATAGCGAACAAAAAGCGGCTCGTAAAATGATCGACGGGCGGCGGGGCAATGGCGGCAGGCTGTCGCTCCTTTTGTGTTGGTGATTTCTTGTGGGAAAGCAGTTAAATTCAAGTTTTAATTCTGTCTACAAACCGTAGGAGTTCATTATAGCTGACGGCCAGTGACAACCCTGCTTTTGCGGCTGTCAGGGCGTCAAGCCAGTTATCTGAGTCCAGGGATGGCGTATTGACGATTTAGTATTTTATTTGGCAGAAAAAAACAGATTGCTCTTCGATTTAGGCGGCTTCGAGTTGTTCAATAAAATAAATAATAAAAAAATATTTTTGGAAACAGTTTTACTCCTCCGTAGAGCTCTTATTTAATATATATAAAATACCATTCCACATGTAGTTTCCATATAATTTATAACACGAGTACCCCTAATATTGGAAGCAAAAATATAGTATTTTTCTCAGTTTGTGGTGGACGCGTTAGGAAATCGGAATTCGCCTAATCGCCTGTACATTTGTGATACATCTTTGTTAGCAGACTGCGTGAAAAAACTGGAATTAGTGTGGAAAACATAGTTTATTGAAACCCATCAACGGCAAACACAATATTCCGAGGACAAATCACCATTATTCATTGATTTTGAGTTGTGAAAATCGCAACCAGAACTGAAACGGGGCGAAAAAGTTTGCTGGAAGTCCCAATTGCAGGCCAGGGAAAAGTGAAGCTGCGACGCAAAAGGCGTCGAAAAAGTGAGTAGAAAAACAATCAAATTTTCTTTATGTAATTCGAATTTTGTATAAATAAATATGACCCCAATTCCGGTAGTGATTCAGCCTCTCGCGTCAAAAATTTCATGTTGAAGCATGCTATTATTAGAATACAGTGGGGAGTGTTAAGAGGTAACCAGCAATATGGGGATACAGTCGAGGACAAAATAATATCTCCAAAATACAAATAGGAACATAAAACACATGTTAAATAAAAAATTTAGTTTTATGAGTTTGAAATAAATAATGCTGATAACTAATAGACTTTCTAAAATATTTTGTAGACTCACTAATATTAGCTAATGTAAAATAGGTATATATAATTCATTTTCCACCACTGTATTGTTTATAAGGGGTTGCTACTGTCTGATTTTCCACATGTCTACCCTAGCGTTGCAGCTGCAGATTTATTGATGGATTTTGCTAGGAAACCTTTGCGTGAGCTTAGCGTTTATGGCTGTCAGCTGGCATAACCTGTCCTTGAGCTACCTGAATATATCACATATCACATATCCTAGTTGCCTTTCTACCTGCTCGAATATAAAACTCAACGCATTTTCCTTTGACTTTTCAGTTGCAAACCAAGTTTCAACCCGGCAAGTCACCGATTTAAGCAGTTCAACTGTCGAAAAGGAAAAATTAAGAAAAATCACAGATTTTAAGGATCGCGATATAGAACACACACTCGAATAAAAATAATCATGGTGCACACTGGCATTTCACTGAACGAGCGCTTCACGCAGATGCAGACGCAGAAGCCGCAGCCGCAGGGACGCGGACGTAGCCGCTCCAGAAGCAGGAGCCGCCGCATTGTGGACAGTAACGCCGGGAGTCCGGGAGTTTCGGCGGCCAATTCCCGCTTGCTGCAGGAGTTCAAGCGTCGGCACACCGTCCAGACGGCCCTCAAGCTGAAGCGCGTACGTGTCTCCCAAACAAAAAACAAATATCCGAACATTACAAACACGAGCGGCAACCGAGCAGATTCCTCTAGTTGAAAGCAGTTGCTGGGATTAACCCTGGAGGAGATGGAGTCGGACATTGCTGTTGAGATAAATTGCGCCTTCTGCGTGATCCCCGAACCTTCTCCAGCCTCTCAGACTCTCTATCTCTCTCTCCTTTGAACTTGAACTCCAACACTGTGCAGCTGCGTATTGAAACCAAAAAATCCATCCACAACCTTATGCCTCCTTACAGAGAAGCTTACGGAACACGGCCGTGATCGGACGCGGAGTACGCGTCGGTGGCGTGAAGTCGATGCGCCTGGCGCCCAATGGAAAGCCCATTCGGTCCAACAACGTGACCCGGGTAGCAACGTAAGCATCTTCGACTATAATTGCGCTAAAGCAAACCCAATCAACTGCAACATCTCTGTACTTCTTCGTTAATCGCTCAGGATGCGCGCCGATCTCGTGGCCAATGGCAATATTGGCCGGAATCGTCGCAGCGGCAGCGCCAACCGCCGTTTACCCGCTTCTGGCGGAGGCGGTGGCGGTGGACTCCGTCAGCGGCTGGGACAACGCCGGCCCTCTGTAGGCGGCGCTGCAGAGCGCGTCGAGCGCCGTCAGCGACAGCAGCAGCAGCAGCAGCAACAGCAGACATTACGCGGACGCTCTCGTTCAAGATCCCGTTCTAGGCTGCCGCAGGCGCCGCGGGTAGAAAGGGGTCGTTCCCAGAGCCGTGGACGCAGCAGTGCTGGGCGTTCCCAGAGCCGCAATCGCGGTAACAATCGCGACCGCTCCGCCCAGGGGCGTGTCCCGGTCAAGCAGCGTCTTTCGGTCAAGTACCGTTTGGGTGTGCGTCCCGGTCAGTCAAATCAAACTAAGAACCCAAGACAGCAGAGGGCATCAAGCCAGCTTCGGGGCGTGGCCGGTGGACGGGTCGAGAAGCGTCGCAACGGCCAGAACACCCAGAAAAAGGGTATATCCGCCTCACTCGCTGGACGTCGGGGACCACAACGCGGAAGGTGAGCTAATAGGAAATTATTTCTATTAAAATAAAATACTGACAATGGTTTTTTTCTATTTCTTTCTAGATCTGCTACCAGGAATTCTGCTGCTGCTGCTAAGGGTGGCGGTGCTGGTGCTGGCTCCGCCCCCGCCTCCGCGCGGCGCTCACGCTCTCGCAATCGCGCTGCTGCTGTAACTGCTGCCGCTGTCGCTGCCGTTGCTACCACATCGGGCCGCCGGGCCAAGCCTCGCCAGCGACGTGGACGCAGTGCGGCCGCTGCCAAGGGCAACAACAACAACTCTAATAACAACAAGAATAGCAACAGAAATGGTAACACCAACAAGAATGGCAAGGGAAAGGCGGCCAATAAAGGGAAACAGGGCCCGGGACCGCAGCAACAGGCTCGCCGGGGACGCAGTCGTAGTCGCAAGCCGTCCACAGGTAAAAGCGTGAAAGGTGGCCAGGAGAGCAACCGGACTGGATCTCTGGGCATCATCACTTAAAAACCAACATACTTCTTCCATTTTTTTTTTAATTCCAAGCCACAATTTGCTAATAATGTTTTACTTTTGTCCCCCACTAGGCAAAGCCCAGCGACCAGAAGTGAAACGCGAAGATTTGGACAAGGAGCTGGATGTGTACATGTCCACAACCAAGTCAGAGATGGATTACCTGCTAAAGTAAACTGAAACCGGTGGATCAGAGAAGTGAGCCACTCGGAAAAGCGAGTGGAACTTCGAGAAGGAAGAATGCAACCACCGGATATTAGGCAGACTATGTTTCTCTTAGCATTAAGTTTTCGCATAGTTAATAGTTATATATTTAAGCAGATCCATTCTAACATTTAGTGCTCTCGGAGCGCGCTTTTACTGATGTTTTTGCGAACAATCTTGAAGTTTCCGTGTACATACAATATGGCAAGCTCTCACACTGAAAGTAAATCTAGCCAAGATCAATGATATTGTTAATCGCCTTTCCCGAAATACAAATTAATCATTGTCCAAACTAAGAAATCAAAGACAATTGAGTTTTTATTGGCCATTGCTAGGGGCGGTTTGGGGTTTGGCTTATAGCAGACGTCAGTTTCAAGCAAAGAGCAAACAAAAGGACCCTTCCCCCTTCTCCTGCCGGTAATCGACAATTACTCGAAAGTGTGTGCAAACGATTGGAGAATGAAATGTTCCCTGGGCAAGTCGCAGCCAATACTTCAGTCTTCTCTTTGTGCAAACCGAAGATAAATCTATTTTGAAGAGGAGGTGTTTTATATATTTAATTTATATATGCTTATTGGTTTTTATGTCAAATGCAATGGTATATAAATATATTATTTTTATTATATTTATGTACAAAAAACAGGGAGATAAACGGACATTTGATTACAAAGATCCAACTGACGATGGAAAGAGCAGCTCAACTCTGTTTTATGTATAGTATATAGGGTAGGGAACCGATTTGCTTGACAATAACTTTATCTGTTAATATTCTTTTATAGTCTGTCTATCTTTTCCCTACCACACTGAGGGTAGAAATCACCCCTTAGACTATTTTAGACGACGAAAAAAAAAAACGGAAGCATTTTTCACTCCTCTTTAATCCGATTTTTTTGTTTCCTTTCTTTTGTCTTTGCTTTCCCGTCTCCTTTTACCCCGAGACTTAAGTGAATATTTTTAATTTCTGTGATTGATTGCAGCTCTAGGTGGTGATGAAGGGGTACCGGAGATTGAGCTTGGAACTTTAATTAAATTTTTCCAATCACGAAACTCCACGTTGCAATTCCTTTTAGAAGGGCTGTCAATTTCCCACTAACTCAATCTTAATCAGAGCTCGAAGGCTATTAACTACGAGTAGCTAAACACGGTCAATGCGATTAGTTGTCAATGCTAATCAACCGCAGCAGGCCAAACACACCAATCCGCCCGTCACTCATCACCACCCCGGAACTGGGGTGTCCAGCAGCCACCATCCAATATCACCCATACCACCCGAAAATGGAAGGCAATCCGCTAATTAACACAAAATGGTCATTTGTTTCGCTTGCTAATTGCTTTGGCCACGTTGAGGGACGCGTGTGGATATCCACTGTTTCCCCTCTGGGATCCTTTGGCAGTCGTCGTCATTAACCCTTTGTCGCCTGTCAGCTGTTTGAAAGCAGTTAACAATTTATAAGCAATTAGCAAATGTTGCTAGGCCCGCCTAATTAGACAATTCAATTCCAAGTTGAGCACAATTTATGATAGAACCTTTCGCACTTTTTTCCCCGAGACTCAGCCAAGGGTTTCTCACCCTTGGGTTAATCAGGGTCCAGCAACATGTTGAGTCAAGACAGCCGTCTTTCTTTTTCGACAGTATCCTTTTTATGAGTTTGCCTTAATTTTGAGAATAATTTCGTGAAAAATACGAGATAAATTAGGGCTCTACATATTAGTAAAAAAAAGTTCAGAAAACTTTACTTTTAAAAATGTCTTATTCCGGATAAAGTAAACCTTTTATTTCTCATGAAAAAAGTACTAAAAATATTAAAAAAGGGTTAATATGCTGTGTTAATTTAACTTTAATTTTAATTTGACATTTTTGTCGCTCGAAAAAAAAGATGCCAACACTGGTCCTGCCTTCAACATCCTTTGTTGCCATCAAAGTGAAGCCCTCAATTTGTCAGCCTTGGCAGACGTGAATGGCTCTCGGGGCTCGGAAAGTAAATAACTTGGCCATCAGCGGCTAACTTGAGGCTGTCGCGGAGTTGATCTCGGGGCGTGAACATGGGAATCTGCCTAGCAACGGAGGGATGGCGAAAACCAATTTGACTAATCTGCGCAGAGCACACAGAAAAGGTGGCAGAGTCCTGACTGGCAGGTGGCAGCGTCTTTGGTCCTGCGTCCTTTCCTTTTTCAGCTTGCGGATTACAAGCCGGGAAAACCATTTTGCGGTAGTTAATTCGCTTGCTGTATGTCTAAGTTAAAAACTACACAGCTGAGTGGTTTCCAGACACTTGAAATAAGTGGCTCAAATGGATTGTGAGTTTCGAATGCTGGATTCGATTCTATTTCTTTTCGTTATAATTTGAAAAAATATTAATTAGCTTTATAAATAATAATCTAATTTAAATACTAATAACAAATTTAAAATTTCAATTGTTTCAAAACGAAAAACAATGCTGTCTACAATGGATCTTAAATATAGATATTTACTTGTAAAAAAAATAAACCAGATAACATCATTTCTGGCAGTGTATACTTTTCCGGTTTACACATAAATTCCAATCAAGATTTCTTTTTTGCGTTGCATAAATTTGTCTTGCTAATGATTCGGAGGTGTTCTCCAAAAAGGCTTATTCAGGCTCGCTAAATTGGGAGCAACATAAATCCTTTTATCAATTACATACATGGCTGCCGAACAGGTGCCATAAGGGTGGTGGGTGGTTGCTGGCTTAATGGCACGTGCGTTGGCAGCAAACAGCAAACAATGAGTGCAAGAACAACACAAGAAGCGTGCCAAAATCAACAAGAACGAAGTCATCCAGCTGTCCATCACACATACGCCCCGTGAGCCACGGTTTCTGGTTGCCCTGCTACTTCGGTTTTTCGGTTTGTTGGCTTGCTATTTACCCGCAGACGACAAGAATCGACTTTCCTGTTTGCCAGTTCTTCTTCGTAACTTCAAATTCTTCCTATCTTTTTAACCGTATTTCCATAAACTTTCTTTAATTTTTCTTTAACTTAAATAGGTGAGCAAAACAAGTACTTTTTCCTTCAATGTCAAAGCAAATTTGCCGGCTGACATTTGTATTGTAATCAGGCAGTTTGTGCCAATTGTCTGTTGGCTAATGAAGCGGCAAAGTGCTGAATGACAGACTGTCTGTGGCACTCACATTCACAGACAATACATATATGTTAACCCTCACCCTCTGAGGGCAAAATAAATACATAAGTGGAATACCGTTCTTGCAAATGTGTGCTTCAGTGAACAATTGAGTGATCAGCAGTTTGTTGTGCCTTTGCTATGATTTTACGCAGAAGGAACGAACACAATTCCCTTATTATACCCTTGCAATGTACTATTTTCGACTTTATAAAGTATATTTAAAGGCAGCAAACTAGTCTTATCAGTTTTAAAGCTAAGCATCTGAATGACACTTTTTAGGTAGTATGTATGTACCACCATACCTTATGACTAAGAATGATTGTTAAATAAAAACAAACAAAATTATAATTTCGTCTTCGAATTATTTCTTCGTTGCTAAGTGTAAATTTTTCAGTCATGCTAAGGAATGTGCTCCGGAATGCGCTCAGGAAAGCGCGTTGCCTTGGCAACAGCATTATTCGACATTCTCGGGTCTTCGAAGTAGTGTAGCCAAGCAAGTGTGGCCGCTGCGCCGGCGCAATGAGAGTTGAACATGATAACAGAACAAGGACAGAGGGCAAAAGGTTAAAGTGGCGTTATGCCGGATTAGGCAGCAAAGGCAGACGGTATCTTCTAGTTCAATAATGACCGAAAAAAACACAGTTCCCCGACATATACATATGTACACTCAGCGATTGCACTTAGTATTATATAAGAATTTCCTTTTTAGTTATACGAACATTGCAAGATTATTTCTTATACCAACGATAGGAAAAATCGGTAAATGTATAAACAAGTTTTAAAATATAAAATGAACAAATTAAAATCTATCGATCTGTATTAAAATTTAAATTACTGAATATGAATATCAATATGTAGCTGCCAATTTGTATAAGAATGTTGATTAAATTTTAATTCTCAACTTACAGACTTTAAGTGGATATAAAATTCGGCGTCCCGAAGTTAAATTCCTTTCTAGTTGGCAATCATTTAAATATTGAAAATTGTCGTATTGGCGATATATGTACATATGTACTTTCGTTTCAGAGACTTGTTGTCCAAATTATATATTAAAAAAATTGAATTGAAAATTGATTTGAATAAATAAATAAATTAAGTATATGGCCCCTACAAAAGTCACACTCCTCAATTCGATTTTTCACTTATTTATTGAATATTCAAAAACAAAGGAAATAAAGAGATTACAAAAATGTATAGACCTTACAATGAAAATATATTTTTTATTACTTATTTATCACTATAATAATAGATGTTTAATTTGATTTTTTAAATTCTATTTTTTAGTAATTGAGTTACTTGAAGAATAATCTTACTTTTACTTGAATACATTAATGGCACTTTGGTGTTTATTACCATTCATAGCGGTATAAATTGGAACTTTTAAGAATTTGGTTTATAATGAAGCAATAATACTGAATGGTAAAAGACTCTTATGTGCTTACAAATATATTTAAATGAAATATATGATGAAGTATTAAAATAAAAAAATTCTTTCAATATTTTTTCATTGCTAATTCGACATTATATAAATTTAAAATATATGTAATAAAATTTAAGGAGATATAAATATAGTAAGACTACATTTATTTATTTGTCGAGGGTTTGAATAGTTTTTCTTCTCATGATTTCGAATTAAAAACAGCCTCTTTTCTCGGCTTGTATTTATAAATCCTTTTCCTGTGGCTCTGTCCTTTGAAATACTTAAAACAACCTTATTTTGAAACCGCAGCTTTAAACGATTTTGGGGAATCTTAAGTACAGGTTTCGGGTCCACTTCCATCAGCTCCACGTGTTTGTTAGCCTGAGGTTCATCAGCAATGTAGACGAGCGTGGTTAAGATATCTGAAACCGAACACACATACATACATTTAAAGACTCTTTTAGACCCATTTTTTCTGCTTAACATATATTCACTTCTGGTGGATATACTTGTATATTTCATTAAATAATTATCTTTTCAATAGTTCCATTTAGTTTCTTGAGTTGAAAACATTATGAAAATTAAGTTCCCACAAATTAAAAATGCTTTAAAAATTTTTGTTTATGCAAGTTCCCACAAATACACTTCACCAGCACAATCACATTTTATAAGTTTATGTTGATTTCACCATTTTGCATCATCTTACCAGCTTCTGGGAAAACAGCCGCATGTCCAACTTAAACTCCAGCTACTGATCTTTTCTGCCGGCCGGCCGAAGATGATTTAAGATCCTCCGAATGGCAACTGCGTTCGGCCATGACATCACGTCGCGCCGGTTGTTATTGTTGGTTATATCTGGGCGGGAGTCGAACTCACTCCATTGATCAAATCCATTGCGCCTGCGCACACATTTATGGATGTAGTATGAGTGGCAGCGTCTACTGGTATGCGTATGGTTTTACTTACACCTGTACACCACATTCGTCACTGTGTTGGTACCTTCCATTTTCTCTTAAGTTTGTCCCAATGAGAGCAACAATTCCACCACACAGTCGAACGTCCATAGCTCCGACTTTCAGTATCTATTACAATAATGTTTTAGGGATTAGTTAATTTTAATATAAACTCTCTTATGTTTATATTTAAAATTCATTTAAGACATCACCTCCATTAAGATTCAGATTATCTTCATTCTAGAGACGCCCCTTTAGGAAGGGACTCCATTTTTGAGATTAATCATTATGTGCCAGGTAGACTTTGGCAGAAAGAGAAACCTCAAGGTGGTAATGTATTCGTGTTTTTAACTGATATTTAATATTTTAATATTTTAATTAAAAACAGGGATTAGGACAATGACTTTAGTACATTTTGTATAGCCAAGAAATATATAAATTTGTAATAAAAATTAAAATAATCTAAAGGCTCTCTGACTCTCTTTTAGGGAATGAGAGACAGTCTTTATGGAAGGAATTCAAAGGGAACGTAAAACCGGTTTTGGAAGGAGAAATATTTTTCTTTATTTTTGCCAGTTTTTTTTTTTTATGCCTAAACTTGTTTTTCATTTGAGCTTGCGCCTCGATGCAGTGGAATTGCATATAAAAGGTGGAAAAATAATACGTTGTTACATTTAATTTTATTTATTTAATAAAATTGCTATGCATATATGTCAAATATTTTCGGTGGCTTAACAAAAAGAAATATTTCACAATCTAGAAATAGAAATTTCACCGAAATCTTTTGTCACTTTATTATTATTTTTTGTATGTAGAAATTAACTTGTTTATCTTATTTGTAGTATTCTTAATATTCTTAAATAAGAATGATACCGTTTTGTGCCACTGTGCGTTGCTTGTGATTTCCTGTTGGCAGGTCTACCACTTTTTGGGCCGAACATGCTCTCATACCCTTAAGGGGGGATATACATGTAAACCAAAATTTTTTGGGCAAATTTTTTTTTTTGTTTAAAAAATAGTTTATTACTCAAAGAATATACTGTATAAGTTTCAATATCGAATTCCAACTTGAAGTGCCTCAAATCAAGTATGCACGCAAGGTATACAAGTGTTAACGTGAGCGCATCAAAAACTTTATACGTCTTTTTCTCAGCTTTTAATTTTTGCATTTTTACCTATGCTTTGGACACGATTTACAAAAAACTACGTAACATATCGCAGTGAATCAAAAAGGATTATGATCAGTATGAAATTATCTTCTATTTGAACCTACATGGTTGTTATAAAACGGAGTATTACTATTTTTTAAGAGGGTGGGAAGTGAAAACTGATCACCTGAAAAAGTCATTTTTTCCTTCAAATCAAAATTTAATTTTTTTGTCTTGATTTCTTTTTAGTTTTTTAGGTTCAAATAGAAGATACAGGTGTAATGAATACAAAAAAATTTAGTTTACGGATTTTGGACAGGAATTACGAGCTCTATCGTGTCCATAGAACGGCAACTCAAAGCTCGAGGCGCTACGGCATGTGTTCCATAAATCCGCCATTTTGTAAAATATTGTTTATAACTAATTTTTTTTATCATCTATGATTCTACTTTTAACTATATCCAAAGTTTCACGACGATTGCTTGACTATTTCTTGTAAAAAAAAATGCACGAAAAATGGCCAAATTTTTACCGCTTACATGTATATCCCCCCTTAATAACATTTTTTTCACCATGCTTTAACTGGGCGGGATAAATTTGAAAAGTGCGCGGACTTCATACGAAATATTAAGGTAAAGGCGGAGCCATTTTCCTATGCGATTTAATATCATTTTCGTTACAAAATTAGCCTTTTAACACGAGCGACTTGTTGACTACTAAATTTCTTTGACTTAAATAAGATCAAGTCAAGTTAGCTGCTTCAAGTTGACTGAAGTGTTATATACCGGTCTGTCAACGTTTCAAGTTTTTAGTGAGTAATCCGAATTGATTAAATTATAATAAAAAAAACAAAAATTCCTTTCAGAGAGGTAAGATAAAAGAGAAGATTGGGCCTTTAACTGCAAAAACTTTCGCTAAAGACGCGCCTTTGATTTTTATAAAATCAAAGCCGACTAGACCTCGAGTCTGAAGAACTTTGCAAAAAGCTGTACCTGTATAAACCATTATTCGTCTCTAAATTTCACAACAGAATTTTTTTGAGTTGAAGGCGCAATCGTCACTTAAATCTTACTTCATTGAGAGATATTTTGATTTGAAATCGAGTCTGAAGAACTTTGCAAATTCTTATCAGGATGCTAACAAAACATATAAACCAACAATAAATTCAAGGTTATCTCTTTCGTTGTTTAATTCGGTGTAAAAATCATAAGTTTTTAAAATATTTTTGTGACGAATCGTTACTGATGGCTTATTAATGGCTAATTACATACTTCTTTATTCTTGATTAGCATCAAAAGCCGTTGCAATCTTCTTTCATCATCTTGAATTTGTTCACTTGGCTTTCCAAGAAATTGGTTAGATCAACAGAAAATATACTTAAAGAAGCGAAAAACAAGTATAAATAAAAATGTATAAATTTGTTTAAAATGAATAAGGACTTCTTATTTATTTACATTTATTAATCTTGTTTTGTGTTTTCTACTGCAGCTGTTGGTCTTGTTGCTGTGGCTGCTCTTGCTGCTGTTGGTCTTGCTGCCGTTGCTCCTGCCCCTCCGGCCTTTGCGCCTGTTGGCCAAGAGGCCCATTTGGCAACATCTGATTGGCCCTCAGTACCCTCTCGCGCCAGTCATGGATAATATGCTCTAGTTCACGGCGTTCTCGTTCGCGGAAACGGTCGCGTCCACCAAACTCCACATAACACATCTTTACATAAACCATTTAAATAAATATACAGCAAATATTAAAAATGTATACAAAAAAAATATTAAATTAACTTTGGTCACCTTTCCAACTTCCTTGTCACTTTCACAGTTAAACTGAAGTAAGGATCAAAGGTATTTTGATATTTTTAAAACCACAATTTGAAATCTTTATTTTTGCCGATTTTAAAATGTGTCAATATCGGACGGCTATATTTACCAGTTAAAAGTTGGAAAAGGTTCTTAAATTATTGCTTATAGAACTACAACATATAAAACACAAGTTTAATTTTAAATTGAACACGAATAAATTTATTTTTAGTAATATAAAATAAAATGTAAGCTTCTGTTAAAGTAATTATTACCTATATCTAAAAAAATTCCAACGAACTGCATCCGACTTGAGATGTTAATCGAGGCACTTGATGCCGCAGGACATGGAAAGTGCAAGAGTAAACAGTAAAATGCCAGCGATGCAATCAATTTCACGGTGAACCAAGGACTACACCAAGGGATAAACAACAGTCAGTCAGCAGAAACTTAATTGTTCTTACCAAGTTTGTTGTTGTCACTCTTAGCACTCTGCGACGTCTGGCTTTTGTGTGTCGTCTTAGTAGCTCGAGTTCTTGGAGCTGCTAGAGTCAATGTGATCCCCAGATCATGATGTGCAACAGGGGAAATTTGTCCTGGCAACTGCAACTTAAAGCAGTCGTTGCCAGCCGGTTTCTGTTGCCAGCTCTGCGATTTTCGCTTCAGTTCACTTGACAAACAATGCGAAGATTAAAGACTTGGGTAAGTGCATCGACTATTAGATACCCGGTGCTCAGAAAGTCAGAGGAAATGAAATTAATAATTATTACTGATGTTTATCAATTCAATTTGCCTTTTAAAAGTGGTAACTGAAATAATTCCTTGTTCTTAAAAAATTAAATATATCTTCTAAAGGCTTTAAATGCCTGTGCTCTGTATTTCTTGGCAATTTCAAGCATCGTGTATAATAAAATCATAAAAAACAGTGAGTAGAGAAATTCGGGGCACAAAAGTTTCGTCGTTGGCATGGGCACCCATAAAAGCATTCGAATTGCATTAAATTCATGACAATAATGCAGTTTTCATGGCATTTATGAGCGGCAAACACACACAGAAACCCCACCATTATTGAAGCCAGCGACAAAGTTTAATGCGCTTGTCAAGTAACCGAGGCGGACAGTAGGGGTAGGATTTCTGTTTGTGCGGGTGGAAAGCTGCAAGGGGATGGGGTTAGTGGGATTGTGACGTAAAGCACTTAAGTCTGCCTTACACTCGCATATCTTGATTAGATACGCCCCAGGCCTGACACATTGAGGTTGCTTCGAATGTCCTCGTATTCGTCTCCTTCTCGAACATGGCATGAGTTTTCGCCTATGTATGTGGTCAGCGAAACTCAATTATTGTCCATCCTGGACTACTAAAGCCTTAGATCGCAAATTACCGTCACTCGTTGTATTAAAATTCATCATTGATTATAATCTCACTACCATAATTTCAGTAAATTTTTAGATCATAGCTTAGTTATATATCAAAATAGTACCCAAGTTTCAGGCTTGAAGGTTTTCTCTGGCTCTTACCATTCACCTTTTAACTTTCCTCTTTATAAAAATATATTCTTCACTTTTTCTTTCTTATTTTTCATATTTATTTATCAAGTATTGCAATTCATGTTCTTTAACAGTTAGCTTACCTACTAAAGACAGACACCTACGCACAGGAAAAACTAAAGGAACAGCAAAGCTGCATGGACATTTGGAATAGGCATCAAGGGTGGGTGAGTGGGAAATCAAATTCCTTATTAGTAGAATTCGGTTCAGGGTCTTAGCTTGCTAACGACTACTAAACACAGCTGCTATGGGTAATTTCAATGCTTCTTTAAATCTAATCATTACGCTTCCACATATATTTGCTTAGCTCTAAAATACAGCGATCACTTAAGCTAAAGAATGCTGGAAATATGGAAATGAAACACAGGTACAGTCACTTCATCGTTGCACTCACTAACTCACTCTCTAAGTCCTACTTTTTGGTGCTCTTCCCCTTCCCCCGGCATACAAATGATATGGATGAGATTTAAGTTTAGTATTCCGCTTTATAAGTAGTTGCTACAAAAGTCGTCCAGTTGATTGTGATTAGTTTTTGGTTAGGTGAATCACCCTGCAGTTAGCAAGTACAGTTGACTCCATTCGATTTGCTCATTAGTCGGTATAAATTCGTATTTTATTTAGAAGAGAAGGATGCGGCCCATGGTGGCTCAGCACTCGTCGTCGGTGATTGTGTAGCCGCCCCGAAACTCGCTCAGTGGCGTCGCATTCGCCGTCGATGGCGTCATGAGGGGCGCTCCCTGGAAGGATATGGCCAGAGGCAGGGCCGAGGGGGCGCACAGGCTCAGGGCGCCTCGTCCTTCCGTCACGGATCGGAATCGCAGCGGGCGGCCAGAACTGCAATGGGATGGCAATAACTAGGTTATTGGCTTTTGCTTTTACAAGATATTTTTTTTTACATAAAAAGGATTCGGGATAAAGCCCACAAGCAGACATAGGAAAGGTTAGGCATACGTTTTTCAATTCATTCAGGCATTCTTTAAAATTTAATTGAAAATCCCTGTTAAGAATTACTTTATTTCATTGCTAACCGAAAATTATTTAGAACCACTTTGCTATATTAAATTTCTCCTTCCCCTTGCTTGGCTCTACCATATTCTCCCTAATTTATTTGGACAGAGCTCGATGTCTAATCGCTGTTCATCCATTAGCTGCCACACACACACACTGCCTCCAGAAGCAGCATTGATTTCAATGCCAAAATACAAATCCCTTAAAATCAATCATACGTCACGTTGCACATCAATTCCCAGCCGAGTGCACTCTCCGGAACAATAAATTGTTCTCCGATTCCCATTGACCCCCAATCCCCCTCTCTTCATCCACTGCCGACTTTGGTGTTCAACACTTACCGTTCGCAGTTGCACTTCAGCAGGCGGATGAAGGCCGCCCGGAATGTGCGATTGAAAATGGTGTAGATGATGGGATTGATCGTCGAGGATACGTAGCCCAGCCAGAGACAGGTGTTTACCACGTGCTCGGGCACCTGGCACTCCGGGCATGCGGCAAAGATGATGTTCAGGATGAAGAACGGTGACCAGCAGAGCACGAAGGTGAAGAACACCAGACCCAGCACTTTGGTGGCCTTTTGCTCGGTGGCCACCGCATTGGCCGACAGGCTGTTCCTCTTGCTGCGATTGTTTAGGAAACTGGAAATTGGAAAGTGTGAGTTCCTTCAAAATAATTTTGAAATTAACAATTTTTGCTTAACAAAAAACTCCTCAACCTTTCTTATTGGTTTAAAATGAAAGTAAAATGATTTTTGCGGTCGCTATGGACATTTATATATAGTCTTGTCTTTTATTTTTGGAATGTAATTAATAATTTCGAGCATCACTTACCGCAAATTGAGCGTGGGCGTGGCCACGCGGTTTAAAGCAAATTTAAAGGGACGCATTTTGTGGCGCTGCCGTTCATCAGGCTTCGAGGCCGTAGGCCTCACCTGCTCCAGCTGATGATTGCTGCCAGCTCCCTGGCTCTGGTTGTGGCCCAAGCCCTGTCCCTGGATGGTGGCAATGTTCATCATGCCGGATCCATTGCCCCCAGGAGTTGTACAGCTTGGTGTCGCAGCAGCTGAGCCATTGCCGCCGCCACAGCCATTGCCACCTCCTCCTCCAGATCCAGAGCCACTTCCACCCCCATTTCCATTTGTCGGGTAACCCAATTGTGGCTGAGAGATGCTAACATGCACAGAGGCCCTTCGGTTTGGATGGCTATCGAAAGAAGGAGAACAAGAGTTGCAAAATAAGAGTAGCAAAAATGGAGTATTAAGATGATCGAAAGTTAAAAGCAAAGAAACTAGTTGCGCTTAGTCGCCAAATAAAAGAATATTAATGATCTTAAAAAAAATCTATTAATACATTTTTTAATTGCATATTATTTGAAGAAACCTATTATTCACCAACACGAATCTTGGGTTATTAAAACATTAAGTTTTACTATTTCCATATATATTTTTTTTGTAACTCAGAACTAATTTGACTCCAAACACATTTTATACCTCCTTATTTTTTGTATTATATATTTATTCTCTCTGTGTATTAAGAGTCGCATATTTAGATTGTTTTCTTTTTCGTTCAGCGAGTGTTTGATATTAGATTTGAGTCTTTTGATTGCCGGGAACCTTCCGACACCGACACCAAACTCAACAGTTGATAAAATTGACTTTTAATGTAATGAAGGGCAGGGAAGTTTCGGGGGGAAAAGAGAGCCAAATGTAATGACTTTCAGTTTTTTCTCGGGTCTGAGGCCAGGCTCTGTTTGCATATGTACCCTTATTGGGCTTTGGCTTTGGCAATTCAGCTAAACGTTTTGTTTGCCAGATGGGCGGATGGAAATGGTGGAAAAACAGTCGGCAGAGTGACGTATTAAATAAAAGTTATGTTAGTGCTAAAGGAAAATAGGAAGGGATTTCACCAAATGCCTAGCCTAGAATAAAAAAAGCAAGAGAGTTGGCTTAAAGGAGGCTTGTGTGAGCATACACACAATTTATTTTTCGGCTAATTATTAAATTTTTTGTTAAAGAAAAAGGGATACATTGTAAATAAATATAAAAATAATATGAAAATAGGTTTTATTTTATTTACAAGAATTAAAAAAACAAAATCTCTACGTTCAGCAATTAAAAATTAACCCTTTGGTATTCAAGTAATACATTTATTCTTCAGAAATTTAGAAATTTAATAGCAAAAAAGATCATATTTAAGCTTATGCATGCATAAATCATAGCCTTTTAATATTACAATTAAATTAAATAAGTGAAAATTTGTCATGACATCAGATTAAGTGATCCCAACGCCGACAGCTGACTCCAAGAAACTTGGCGACAAAATGCAGATTGCTCCTTTTTTTGGAGGCCGACTATAGTATTGCATTTCTCCGCCCCGGAAGCCTTGCATTTGAAATGAAGGGGCGGGGGTACCGACTTTGTAACTGTTGCTGCCTCAGCGAATAAAGCATAAAGTTTTTCAATTTCTGACTGGCGCCGGCAGAGAGGCAGAAACATTTAAATAAGCAGCGCCCAAGTGGCGTCAAATGTCCAACTAATAATTTTGCAAAGCGAAAAGTTTTCCCAACCCCTACCCTAAACCGTTTTCTTTTTTGTAGTGAGGGTGGAAAAGTTGTTGCTTTTCAACCTGGGCTCCGGGCTCATTTGGAATTCATATATTTATGCGGAAACTTGCTCGTCGTCACACGCCGAAAATTTAAAAAAAAGGCAGAGCGCATAAACGTGACATTCATCAGCTTTTGCTTTTTGCCCAAGTCGAGGACTTAGTTCGCCTCTGACTCTGGTTATGCTAAAATTCAGCTGACAACCAGCAGGCAAAGTCATTTGCAAATTTCTGTGGCATTTTTGGCTGCACTTTGCTTTCACTTCGGATGCTTTTTGGGTGTCTTTTTTCTTTTTTGGGAGTGCTGGCAACAATGTTGAATGCCACATTTGTTCCATTCTTGAGGCTTCCCTTTTTGCATTTTATGCGCTATTTATTGTGCCCTGACAACAACAATGTGGCAGCAGCTGAAGTGGTGCGACAAACGGTTTCGTGTTTGCATCTTTTTCCGTGTCCCGCTGCACCACATGACGTATGAGTGATTTATGTGCGAGCGACCAGACGAGGCAAGCCGTGCCGAATTATGTATACGCCATGTTGTCCGACATTTGTGAATGTGTATTTAATTGCTTCAAGATATATAATTGATTGTTGGGGGCTTTGGAAAGGGATTGTGTTTACTCAGGCTTACATGAAGTGTGCAAGGTTTAAAGCAGAATATATTTTTAAATATTACAAATATTTTTAAGCCAACTCTGAATACGGTGATGGTATTCATTTGTAATAATTAAAGAATATGCAGTCTCCAATTTCCTTTATTCACTAGAAATTCTCCTCTTAAAGAGCTGTGTCAGAGGACACCAAAGGACCCTAAATCAAATACAAACATAACCGCTCCTGGGAGCGGTAGTTACAAGCCAACAGCAACAAGAAACCCGCTTTGCACTAACACTTGAAATTATGTAAATTTCCCAAAACGAAAGTAGTCGCAAAAGTTGCTCATAATGGCGCCGAAAGCTTCACCCCCTCCGCACCCCACAAAACTTTTGCCCGGCGGAAGGGAAAGTCTTGTAAAACAAATGTAATAAATTTAAAAGCATTGTATGCACAGGAGATAATCAACATGTTATTTGCCTTTATTATTTTTCGTTGTTTGGGGTTTCTTTCGGTCTGCTGCATTGATTGGGGAATTTGTTTTGCGAGCCCTGGACACGATTGCGATTTGTCATTGCTTGTGGTCCTGCGGTTGAGCCCACAATAGCTTTCAATTTCATGGATGATTTCGATTTGTGGTCGAGATCATATTCAAATTCAAAAGGAGAGTGCAATAATTGTGTTCCAAGTAATACTAATTAAAAGCAAATGTTTGGCACACTTACAAATTTAATTTGGTAAAATGGAGTATACATAAAATTAATATAAATAATAAAATAAAATAAACTGCGAAAAGAGAGAGCTTGACTTAAAAAATTAAAAAGACTCCAAGCTAGGTAAAGACAGATATTTAGGAGGTCCTTGCGTGCTTTAAACTTTGTTTAACTCTTAAATTAACCAAAGTTCTACTAGTCAGGAAGAAATTATACACATTTAAATGATATATAAAAGAAATATCATGGATAAAAATATATATATAATTAAAGCGTTTCAACAATTAAATAAGAGGATTTTAAACCAATTAATTAACGATAAAATCAACTTAAGTTACATTTCGTTTTCACTGCATTTTCTCTTTTATATTGACAAGGATCGGACTCATTTGCATTGGGACACCGCAGAGCTACTAATTAAGTTTTCAAGTGTTAGCCACTTACCTGTCCATTAGGTTGGGGTTGCCGCCGTGCTTTCGCCAAAAGCTGCTGGACTGCGCCTTCCCGGTGGAGTGACTACTGGAGGCTGGTGATGACGAGTGACGCAGGATGCCTCCGCCGGCAAACCGGAAGCTACTGCGAGCAGTCGCTGAGCCTTTAGTGCCTCCACCTCCTCCGGCTCCACTGCCATTGGCCACGTTGCGGAAGCTGACTGTTCCTATGCTCCTGGTGCTCGTTGTTCGCTGTTGCATCAAAGGACGTTCGGCCGCCTCCATGCCACCACCCCTGATGCCACCTGCTCCATCTAGTCCACTTCCGGCATTGTTAAAATTGCGATTGCTGTCGCTCATTGGCAGGAATTTTGAATTGCCGCTGGAGAAGCTGCTGTGCATCTGCAACTGTTGCTGGCTATGCTGTGGCCTTATAGTGAAGCGGCCGCCGAGCCTGGAAAACAGCAAGAGAAAAATGTGAGTACACTTAGGCAAAAAATATATTCTAACACATTAAAAATGTTTACATTACTTTTTAAGGATTGATAGAGAATACTTTATGAATATCAATACGAATGACTTTACTCCTAAATATCATATTTAAGATATTTAAGTAATTAGCTTAAAAACTGTTTTATTACTAAAATAATTTTTAGGAATTTAAGTATCTTATAAATGTGTGCAGGAATTTGTAATTTTATTAAAATACAACAATATAAAGGAAGGTTTATTAACACACATTTCATGGAAAAAATATAAATTTATTCAGTAGCTATTTCTAGTGAATCCTACTCTTAAATGAAAAGCGATGACCGTGCGAACTGGTGGTTGATTGAGTTAAGGCTAATTTGACGCGCTTGGCCGCGTTCCTATTAGCCTCCGACAGCCAATCAGTGGCGAAAATTGCCGCGTTTAAAGGGGAAAAGAGATTGACCCCCGGAAGTCTGCAACGGAAATTTAAATCCTCTGGAAAAGTTTGCAGCCAGATGAAAAGTAAAAGAAGACCGTTACATGGAATAATTTAACAATATTGATTAGCTGAATAGAAAAGAGTCTGCTGGAGCTGATGTGGATGCTTAATTAACAGGAAACTTTATTGCTTTACGCTATTCCATTGGCTCACTTTTTCTGATGTCAATAGCATTTCAGTGTCAAGGAAAGCTGTCTATATACACTCCGAGATATTTCCTACTTGTTTCCCTACTTTTTTCGGTTTACATTTTCACTATTTAGTGCTATTTGTTTTATATTCTTTCAGTGTGCTCACCTGCGGAACAGCTCGCTCTCCGGATGTTCGGCGGCAAACCTTGCCTTCTTTCGGAGCAGGGGAATGGTCAGGGCATAGGTGGTGACCATCATCAGCATGGGTATATAGAAGGCCACAAGGGAGCCAAACACGAAGAAGGCTCGATTGTTAATGACACAAACGTTTGGCTCGGGCATAATGTTCTTCTCGTTGACCAGACCTGAATGTTCCAGAGTTTGGTAAGTAAATTCTTGTTACTTTGCTTTGGCATACTTACCCAACACGGTTATCGAGCTGGAAACCATCATGGCCATCACCCAGACAATGGCTATCTTAATGCCGGCCAACCGCTTTGTGGATCGATGTCTAGAGCCCAGAGGATTCCGTATCCCTAGGTAACGGCCCAGGCTGATAAAGCACATGTGCAGGATGCTCGACGAACAGGCCAATACGTCGCAGGTCACGTAAATGTTGCACCAGGTAAAACCAAGAGGCCAATATCCTGGAAAGCGAAATTGAACAGTTTCGAGGAAGTTTAATAAATGTCAGGTAGTGCTGAGTTTCAGCCGAATAGAAGCTCGGTAGGAGACTCGCCACTTTTTATTTGATATTTGAAAGGGGTAGTTGCTTTGTAAACTCATATGGAGAAAACTCATCTCACATTGCTGGATGAAAAGGCTTGCAAATGCAGCAATGGGAAAAGTGAATAATACAGTCAATGTCAGGTTTTTGAAATTAAAGCCTTTACAAGTTACATTTAAAGCTTGCAGCTTAGCTGCGATTTTGGGATTAAAGAGGTTGGGTTAAATGGTTTCCTTAGGCACATATTTTGTTGAATAACACACCCATCACGTGTGATAATTTCCCAATCTGATGTGTCACATTAATTCGCATTCAATCCGTTTGTGGATCCTTTGCTTAACACTCGACTGACTCATTCACCTTGACATCAATAGGCGCCTGGTAATCCAGCGGGAACCAGCTTCGATGAGAACAGACCCAGCAAAAACTCAATTGCTGCCCAGGGGGGAGTCGAATTCAGTATTAATTAGTACAAATTGCGCTTAAATGCGTCGGGTGTTGCTGGATGTTGGGCTATTTGCCCAGAGACAGACACATGAGGGTCCTTTCCTCAAACAAAAGCAGACAAACAGGACACGAGTGGGCGGCTAAGGGGTGACCATCATCCTATTTAGTTTTATATGCTTGTCACTGACACACACACAGACACAGGCGGTGGATGTGTGCGGGGGCCCTGTCAATGTGTTTATTACGCATACGCCATGTGGTGCGTCGAGGTGCTGAAACAACTCGAGTGGCAGAAGCAGAAACAAATACAGATGCAGTCAAAATAATATTCTAACATATATACTATATAGAAATTTAATCAAAGATAGATCATGGTCGTTTTTATTATTATTTTTATTTTAAACTAAACTAACATCTACGTTTCATTTCCTTGTTAAGCAAATCTTGATTTCTCTACATGGTTTTTTCTGGATTTTAAAAATCTCTTTATACTTTAATCATCTTTAGTGAGAATAAGTAGAGTTTGAAATAAATGCTGACTTCTTATTAGGCAATTAAGCAACCTTATTCAATGGATGTTTTATAAATACAAAAAATTTAGATTTAAATTTCAGAAAATACATAAAAACTATTAAATACTATCATCTTAACCGAAGTTGTGCACAAAAGCTAGTAAAGCCAGGCCAGCTTCAATATATTTATATACTTTTGGCTAAGTCTGTGGTAAATTTGGTTTTATATTTTTTCCGACCACTCCGCAAATCCATACAACACTTTTAATGGCTTTGGCCTGCGAAAACAAAGCAAATGTGGCTACAAAAGTCTGTTTCGAGCTTGGCTTCAAAGTTTAGACGCCCCGAGTGTGGGACTAAAATAACTGTGCCTGCCCCAAACAATAACTGATGTTTATATAAACTTGATGTTAAAATAAACTAAAGGCCTCCGCCTGGCCCCATTATGGGCTTAATTGTTGGCAAAGGCTCAGGCAGATGTTTTTGTTATTGTTTGCTGCAGAGGCTAAAACCACACTTAAGGCTTTTAGTTACATTTAGTTTACTGTTGTCGTTGACTTCTCGGTACAAAAAAGCAACTAAAGAAAAAAAATAGAAAAGTGGAATAACAGACCTTGCCCTTAGTCCTGCGACTGCGAATGGGCCTTAACAGTGACGCAATAAGTAAACATAAAAAACAGTTGCATAAAATGCGGCGCGGCTAAAGTGCAACCGAAAAATAAACAATGGAGACGGCCAAAAAAGCTTAGAGCAGCGGAAAATGCAGAAAGTCATGGGACTTGGAAGAACTTTAACGAGGCAAACTTTCGTTTAATTTTGACTTCTATGATTTTTTATGCATTTAAACTAATTTTGGATAGCGTAAAAAATGCGGTAAATGCAAAGTAAACAATTATTTTGAGATATATTTTTAATAAAATTAACAGAATATTTTTAATCTGATATTTAAACTTTTAACTAAAATTGTTCTAAATAAGACCCCCTTAGTTTTTAAATATTTAAAAATATACATTTAGAATTAAATACAAAATTATACTAGTTTGTAAAGCTCTTTCCTTTTCGTAAATGAGACCTGTTGAAGGGATCTAAATCTAAACCCAGCGACTCGCAGTGTTCGTTCCCCTAACTAATGACCCAAAAGTAGACTTTACATTTATAAAATGCCAGCGCGCTCTGTGCGCAAACTAATGTGCTCTAAAGCAAAATGAGTTTTCCCCAATGTTGTTAATGTGCTTGGACTGGCACTCAATCTATTTAGATGCGATGAGTACGGTTTTGGGTTTGGTTTTTGGCTGGGGTCCTGGCCACGGCGATGAGTGCACGCTTAATTTATACCAACGTTTGATCTGTTTATGCTACGTTGGCTTTTCTTCTGCCTGGATAAAAATGCCAGAGAGGGGCGGGATTTTGTTTTGAGGTTTTATCAGTGTCATATGCAAATTAGTTTGAATATGTTTACCGAACATTTTACATATTTAAAGGGCAATGAGTCGGGATGCCGATATCAAGGTTTTTTTTTCGTTTTAAAGATTCCCAGAAAACCAAGATTAAAATTGGCTGGCATTAAGTGATTTCCACAAAAACGTGTACACACATTTTATTTCGCCACTCAAGTTTTTACAGCTGCACTGGAAAAATAAGAAAAGACACAAGGGAGAACGTGTAGAAGGAAGAAATAAATTCCTAATTCAAACCTCAACAAGGAAAGTCACGCGTTTGTCATTTTAGTTTGTTGCTTTAGCTGCTTTTGCATTTGCTACACTGATGAAAAAGGTTTAGCATATTTTTTAAGATTTATATTTGAAAACAAAGATAGTTTCTTAATTGTGGAAACGTTCTTGAGTTACGAACGTTTTTTGTTAATATTTTTAAAAGAATGTAGAATAAGAAATATCAGTTAAAAAACACTGATAGCTAAGGTCTAGGTATTCATTTCTTTGACTTCCTCGCTGTTTAAGTGTAAGTGAGCCATTGTGGATGCAGCCAACAAGACTAACAACTCATGACAATGTCGGAGGCGGAAGAGAGGGCGTGGCAGCGACTTGAGATGAACGGCGAGTGCAGAGGAAATGGCGTCGAAATAATTCATGTGCAAATGCATTAGTCCCTGACATGCATTGCCACTTGATTGCCGAAGTACCATAGACTCGAACGAGAGCCAAGTGGAAGATGAAAACTTTGATTTGAGGAAGTCACTACATGTCATATTAAGAGAAGTCCCATTAATATGCTACTGCAGTTGGTTCGATGAACTAAGAAAGCCATAGGTTTAATTGAAAATAAATATTGATAGTAAAACACTCTAGAGTAATTTTATAAACTTAAAAAAATACTTTAAAAAATATTTAAATTGAAATCAAGATTCGCATGGTTCATTGAAACCTGCTTACTCACCCAAAAAAGCTGGTATGGCACCCATGGGCATTACGAACAAACTGACCAGCAGATCGGCTATGGCCAGCGAGAAGAGGAAGTAGTTGGTGACATTCTGCAGTTTTCGATCCAGAGCCACCGCCAGGCACACGAGAATGTTGCCCAGGCCACCGGCAAAGATAAAGAAAACCACAAACAGGAAGAGCCAATCGTAGCCGTGGGGGCTGTAGTCCAGAAAGCTCCTTGTAACCCCCACATCGCTCGATGTGACTGCGGTGGAGGGCACTGCTGTGGTGGTCAGTGCCGTGTAGTTGGACAGAATCATGTCCAGGCTGGTGCTAGTGGCATTTCCCATGGCGAAGGTGTCGTTGCCGGGATCTATTAGCTCGGTGAAGTTAAGGAAGGACCAGAGGCCGTCTTGCACGTTGCCCAGCTCTATTTGATAGGCCTCAAGCTGGCTGCTGTTCGAGGCAGAGTCCCCCGGCTCAGCCTGGGATGGGAGGAGTGACTGCAAGTGGCAGAGGAAGGGTTCCTCTTCTCCCAGCTCACAGTGCAGCTCACTTTCCTCCCCTGCTCCGCTGCCACAGCTCGAACTATCACTTAGTGTATCACTCGCATTATCACTGAGGGCCTCGTTGATTGCCAGTCGAAATTGCGCATACGCCTCGTGTGGCACTCGCAACAGTCGCGCCTTCAGCCTCAACGAGCAGGTTTCAGACAAAGGACTCTCCCCATCGCATCTATAGGATGCCGTCTGCCCCGCCTCATCGAATGTTTGCCGAGCACACTGGAATGTGTTGTTGCCGCCGCTGATGATGATGCTGTTGCTGCTGGCGGCCAGGATGTTGCTGGCGGGCAGGAGGCTGCTGCTAATGCTGGAAGTGGTGCCATTGGTGTTGCTGCTTTCACAGCTAATAAGCGGCTGCCAGACCTCAGGCCGAGCCGCCTCTTCCAGGCGGCAATTGAAGTGTCGCTTTGTGAATGCTGCTGCCGTGTCACTTGCAGTTGCTCCTGCTGCTGCTGTCGTTGGTCCAAGACCAGAGTAGCTTTGCATCTCCATTTCATTCTAAAGCTGTGCGCCTCTCTCCACGTCAACAACAACTCCCTGAAGTGGCTGTTGTTGAGTACCGAATAATTGCCTAAAAAAAAAATATAAATTTTATCATCAGTTGGTTATTTACAAGAGATTACTTCAAGTTCTCCACTGGGAGTGTTTGCCTAACAACCACAATAGAGGCCTCATCTCTTTTATGTGGAAAACCCCATCAGCGATTAGGGTACACATTCTAATTAGAAAAAAGAGAGAAAAAACGACTGAAATTACAACGGAGTGGGTGTCAGTGTGCGCCTGTCAATAGATGACAGCTGAAGAGTTGAGCTCGATGGGATGCATCAGATGATGGAGATGTTGATGACGATGGCAGTGTCAACAAGCGTCGAATGGCGACTCGATTTGAATTCGCTTGAAATGGCACCGCGAACAAAGAGTCCCATGCCCTGGTACTATCCCCCTTACCTTCTACCCAGCAACACGCCCTCCAACTCCCCCTCGTTAAACAGCCTTGAATGGGGCTTTTGTGCTGGTGTCAGTGCCAAATTCAGCCGTCACCCACGCGCTCCTCTATTCCAATTTTTTTCTGTACTATATTTTGTTTTCATTGGCGGCTTGCACAAATTTGTTGTTGCCGTTGATAATGAGTTCCCACACTAACCGAAAAGTTAATTAAAAATTCTGCGAACCAGCAAAGATTTATGCAAGCACTGCGCCGGGCAGTTGCATTCGGTTAACTTCTGGGGTTGGCAGAAAACTAAATTTAAATTATGGCCGAAAACTTTGATGGAATATTGCAAGCGAATTTTGCTGTCACTCTAGGAACAAGGTCAAATGTTGGCCAGTAACAACTAAGGTCATGTGTCCTTAAGACCTTAAGTCCTAATATTAGGCTATTCTTTCTAAAAAAAATTAAAAACTTAGGGTACCAGGGACATGCTAGAGTTTAATTAAAATAAATGGAAGCAAACAAGATTAGATTTTAATATTATTGAATATAATAGGTCTCCTTCTTATACTAGTAACTTTTGCCATATCCTTCTTGGCTACCACTTGACATTACAACCAATATTCCCTCACAAAACAAATATGACGAGAGTGCGCGCGGCAATATTGTACAATCAAGAGATTGTATATGAATGTATGTATTTTCTAAAACTATTTTTTTTGCATCCACAAAGTGAAAAGGCACCGCCCTGGGATCTGTATTTTGGCTAGGACCCACCAAAAAGTGCACAAACTTGCCGGCAAGTGATTTGGCCAATCAACCGCGATAGTATGGAGGATGCTCTGGTTTGAGAGGGAAAGTAGCGTTATGGCCACAGGATGGCAAACACATATGCATCCGCCATGGCCATTATATACATTTTTTTTGGGCTTGCGTGGGAAAATGAACATTTTTCCCTTCGGTTAACAGTAAAAATGAAAATAAATGGGATGCGGTCGCTTTGTTTGGAGACCTCACTTGTGGGGGAATGTTTGGGTAATGTGATTTCATTGTTAAATAATAATAATCCTTGGAATATTCGGGTCTAGCAATTTTAAAGAAAAGAAATCCCCAGAGGTACAAAACTTAAATCAAGAAAAATGATTTATTATATTTTTTAATCGATAATTTCTTTATCATTGTTCATAGTTTTTTTACAAAATTTAAATGGTAAACTTAACATTTTAAACCTACAAGTAAATGCAAAGTTTTAAAGAAAAACAACAATGTTTTCATTTCTTTTTATAGTTTTTCAATCGTTTCTAGGGTACTTGTTATTCGGTCTTTCTCGGCATCAATTTATCTTTATAATAAAAATGCACAAGTTCTTGTCTTTTTTCTCAAGCGCCATGACATTCAATTTGACGCCTACTAAAGGGTTGTTTTTCGGTAGAATTGGACGCCTGCATAGCGACAGACTTTTAAAGGACCCCAAAAGTAGGCCAACCACACAGATGACTTTGGTAAACAAGGCTGGGGGTCCCCTTATGCATATGAAATGCGCTTTGACAGTGCACTTTCCGACTTAATTTGAGTGGCGACGAGGCGCCAGCCCCGCATCCTTATCCACCTTCACAAGCACGGTGCACGTACACCCACATAAAGTCTCATCCTAGAGCGACACGGCTTTAATGATGTCGCTGCAATTTAAAGTCGAGGGCTCAGGCTCTTTACTGACTGACGACGCGTAGCAACGCCTTTGTCTCGGTGCAAGTATGGCAGAGAGATACATTTATGCAGCTGAGAGCAGGACGAGTGCCATAATTATAGCCGCCTTGCTGATGTAAGTTAAAAATAATGATGTCGGCCTACGCTTCTTAAAAAATCAAATGCAACGCAGAAAAGCTGAATGTTAAGACCTTTAAAGCCATAATTTTTTCTGAAAAAAATTAAGAAGCTTAACCTTTACATCTTTAAGAAGGATTTGCCTAAAAAATTATATGAAACTAATTTTACTCTGTTTAAAGTTTCGTTTTACACAAGGCAAGCAAACAAGACAAGAAAAACGAATTCCAATATTGTATTCGAGTTGAAAAATATTTATAATATAATGCAATACATATGTATGATTGAGCAACATTTGATATTCTTTCCTCATGTAGGAAAGGCAAAGCAAAATGGGGATATGGCAAAGTGGGTAGAAAAACTTGTTTTCCTGCCAACTCTGCTGCACCAAACAATGCAAAAAGTGCAACAACAAGTACCAGGAAAAATAGCAAAAACAGGAAAGATAATATTTGCTTGAAATTCAATATTTGCTTTATGGTTTTTATTGTGTTTTATTGCTGTTCCTCGGCCGAGTGATGCGCAAAGTATCGGTTAAAGTGAAATACAACTTTTCCAAGTGATCTGTGACCAGCTCGGCGGCTCTCGGATCCCATCTTATTTATCTCTCCGAATGAGCTACCAACTGTGTTGACATTGTGTTTTATTATTATTGTTATTGTTATCCATGGTTGGTGTTGCTGCTGCTGCCACCGCTCGTGTGTGGCTTAATTTGCGGTTAATTATGCAATTAATTATTAACGGGGCGTTGCATTTTGCATTTTTCCACACCTTCAGAATTTTTCTCGGTTTCAATTTCGCTTTATTTATAGACAACATTTGATGACAACACGTTGGGATATACATAACTACCCTTTCTTGGCCTGTAATATTCAAGTAGGCGTATCGTATGGAATTACAACAAATTAATGACAGCCCAGCAGATATATATTTTGTTGTCGTAACAGAAAACCAGAGCCCTTGAAAAATATGATCCATGAATATGGTAAGCGAGAGCAACAACACTTTAATTGGACGGTGTTCTGCGTTTAGTGATTTGTCAAAAGTGTCGCCGGTTTCCCATCCCTCATCATCAATTATGCCATGTCCGACCATCAAGTGGCCAACAAGAATTTGGGCGGGAAACTTCATTAAGCGGCGTCTCCTTGGACATCCGCAATACGCACTTTTCCAGCATAAACGAAAGAGATGAGTACACCCAAAAAAAAAGGGAGAATGAGCAAAGAATATACATTTGTTCGTATTTACAAAATTTTGATCTACATTTATGTACAAAATATTGTAACCTTGTATTTCAGGGGATAAATTAGAACAAAAACGTTCTCTATTTAAAAATATTTGGTATTGATTTAAATTTATTTAAGGAAATTAAAGTTGTTTCTGTCTGTGTAAGGGGCGACGGAAAAGAATGAGAGAGGGAATGGGCACAGTTCAGAGGGAAGGATTTGGTAGCTGGGACTCCCCTCACTGGAAGTCTCGCCTGGTATGCAGTTAATGAAGAGAAATGGCCAAAAGTGTTTTATAAATGTTTGCCCTTCCAATTGCTTTGCCTTTTCCCAAGGGGTATGAAGCAAAATCATATAGGTTTTTGGAAAAAAACCTTTATAGGAATATTTCAGTTTAAATTTTTTTGTTTTTTTCTACTTATTTTATAAGTTTATTTTGTATAAAAAAAAAAACCGGTAAATACTATTGATAACAAAATCTAGGTCATCTTGGCCTAAAGTAATCAAATAATTCAATAAATCATATTCGGACTTTATGAAAAAGAAAAACACTAAATACTGGTTAAAGGTGAAAAGATGTTCTTTGGGAATTTTAGTGCAAAGAATACCCATTGAGAGATATATAAAAGCAAACATTATTAACATTTTGTGTACAAGTCTATTTTAAATCACATCAAATTGCTTATTTTCTGGTTAATTTTTAATAAAGTAATTTAAGTTACAACATATTAAAATATTTACGTTATTCATTTGGGTTTTTAATAGTCATTAAGATAAACCAAATGATAAACCAGTCTTTAATAAAGACATATTTCAATGGGCAGTTATTTTAAACATTATTTTTTTACCTATTTTATTTTAACTTTACTTAATCACAGCAAGTAAGTGTATTTCGAGTGCCGCTTTGCCAATTGCTATGCATTTTTAATGTTGTTTTATTTTCATTGCTCGAACACATAGCTTCCTGTGGCTGCTCTTGCTGTCTGGCTTTTTGCGGTTGTTTGCGGAAGTGAGCATCAATAAATTTTCGTTTTTTACGTTTTCGTGTCGGTATTTCAGTATTTTTGGGCATTTTTTTCGTTACTAGTCCGCCTCTCACGCATTTTTCTAATAACTTTCACGCTTTAATAGCGATGCCAGTGCTAAGATATGAAGCAATGAAACCGACGGCATTAACTTCTGAGCCCCCACTCCCATAAATATACGGGGGAGATATATGCCTGACCATTAATCTGACTGGCCTACGAATGTAAATGAACCCGAGGAGTGCACTAAAGTCGCCAAGAATGCCCTCCTAGTCTAGTCACCGTTCAACCAGATATGCCAGGCACGTTGCAAACCGAAACAAATGAACCCGAAACCGAAAGCGAGACAAATAGGCCAGAGTCGGAAAATAGATGAAATGTGCAGCGTGCATTGAACTGTGTGGCTTTTCACTAATATTTGTCATTGCATTTTCATTCACTTGACTGGCTATTATGGGATTATCGAAAACAAAGCCCTGAATATTTAAATAATTAAAATCAACTATAAGCTTAGCAGGTATTTGTTTCTACGACTGTGTCGGCATTAGTCAAATAGAAATAATTAAAATACACAAACATTTTTTGTTTTAAATATATATGTTTACAGTTGATGAGAAACAAAGGGAATTTTAAAACATAAATTAATTTTTTTATGTTAATTGAAATTGAATTAATTAAAACAAAAATACATTTATATTGTTGACAAAACATTTTCCTTGATTTATACCCCCTGTACTTGCAGTTAGAACGGAATGCAACAGGCAGTAAAAAGTATCTTAAAACACATCAACTTTTATAGCGCAATGAAAAATGTATTCATTTGAAAACCATTGCAAAACGAGAAACTTCTGATATCAACCAAAAAAACACTTGCTAACGAGGTGAGATACATTTTTCAATAGCACATTAAATTGTAAAAATGTGTCATATCGATTTTTTTATGATTAATGGAAACATTAACATTACCAAAAGTATTCTTGCGGTAATTAAGCTAAAACATATTAAAAATTTTAATTAATAAATAACAACAAATGTTGCTAGAAAACTGTTTAGCAATACACATTGGTGTTGTCAACTCAAAATGTGGCAAAAGTTCAAAGATTTAAGTTTCACAAAAACTTTATTGTCTAATAACTTCTATGTTTTTTATACGATTTTTCTCAGATTGTCAGAGTGTCTCTGCACAGGTTTCCTTATTTGATATCAATTAAAATTTAAGTCCAAAGTCCTTCATCGTGTTATACACAAACTTATTCTTGAGTCGAAAAAATATAAAAATACTTTTCATAAAAATATATTTTGTAAAATTCTATGTATCTTGCTACAAATATAAAATCAGTATCATAAGGTTTCATTTATGTATTAAAAAATAAGCATATATATCTTCTCTCGGCTTGCATATATTTTTTCACATTTGCACAACATGAAAATTGCATTTAAAAAACGAACGTCTGGCGACGCTGACAGCTCTCAACAAGCCGCCTAGTTTACTCAATAGTTCAATCAAAAACGCATCAGATATCGCAAAAATAGCGCCAACGATTCTGTCATTGGGCGCTAATAGCTGGCTGCACTTGACCTCGCAGCCACTTTACTTCGGGGAAGGGAGGGGTTTTCGCTTTCAAGTGGAGAAACATATATGGGATGGCTTTATTCTGTAGTCATTCCGCTTGGCTCAAACTGAATTTGCATAAATAATTGCCAAAACTCTGGATTTGCCTTAGGTGCGAGACTAATTTAATGTATAAAATCCAATTTCCCCTTCTGAATATGATGGCGGCAACAACTTTTGGCACTTGGCAGGTTTTCCCGCTAAACAGTATGTGTTTGGGTGCACATTTGTTGTGGAGATTTATGGCGAAAAGTGTGAGACCACTTTACAACGTGGGCAAAACCAAAAGGAATGGTTGTGGAAATCTCGAAAATAAGACTGGAAAACTTAAGCCGCCCGCAAGAAGTTGGTAAGATGATTTAGGGCCTTCCATTGCATGCAAAATGTTTTCTTTTGAAAGTCGAGAGCAGCAATACTCTAGAGCAGGTATGAATTTATAAATATATTCAACCAAGTACAACTATTTCAATATAAAATCTCAAGATGTTAATTATAGTTATAACCTTTAACTTGTGATCTTTTGTAAATAATAATTCAAATAAGGAGATTTGTTTTGAAATTCTAACGTGAATGGGCCTTCTCTCCGATCTGAGACACCTTTTATTTATATTTTGAATGCCCTGAGATTCTGAGGAGTGTAAAGCCCACCATGTTATGGTGCCCTTAGCCATGTCATTTGCTGGAATGGTGAGAGTAAGTTGCACTAATGCACATTGAGCTAGACATTGTGGCGCAAAGTAGTTCAAGGCAGTCGTTGAGCCCAAGACCGTATGGGTTCTGTGTTGGGGTTTTTCTTTACTCAAAACACCGCCCACTCTGGCCACTCACTTAGCAAAGTTTTTTTTTCGTCTGCAATGCGTTTATAATGAATCGCAGGACAGGTATGAAAGCGTAGAAGAGCGACACATTGCGCATACGCCGCGTGGTCCGCTGAAATAGTTATCCGCAAAAGCAAACAGAAAGTGGGAACAAAGAGCAACACATACGTACGTATACGTGAGCGGGTGAAGGAGCAGTCGGCGCGTGTTTGTTTTTTATTTATGCATGTTTCACTCTCGGGCTTTCATGCTTTTCACGTTGTCATTCATTTGTTTGACGACTCTTGTTTGCTGGCAATCAGCCAAGGCTAATAAAAGAATAAGCCGAATAAAACATTTAGGCTGCATGCAACTAATTTTTGTTGAGTTAAGCATAACGTATATAATATTTAAAGTGATTTTATTGAAACCACTGGCGTCCATGGAATTTTATATACAATTTGGCTGAAGATGGATGCCGTCTGACAGTAAAACTTGTGATCTTTAGTTACTTTCTCTGGGTTAAACGAAGAGGTTGGGCTCACCGACATCTCTAGGGTTCGATTTCATCTTGGCTATTTCCGAGTTCTGCTTGCCGAACACAAATTGGTTATATTGTTTGGCCAAATCAGAGCATTGCAGGGTTTCTTGGGGATACCGTTGGTAGCAGTTTATGACCTCAAGCTCAAGATTTCTAATGTCGCTAGCGCAATCCGTAGCCCACATTTTGGTCTTGCCGAAGAGCTCCTGAACTCGTTTCACGGACTCATCGAAGTGCGATTCCTCGACCTCTGATGAGCGCTTCTTCCAGGACTTGGCCACGTTAGCAAGCTGCACTTCCCTTGCCTCGTTCGGCTGGTGTTGTGATGTGTTGGCTGTATCGCGGATAGCTCCCGATTCCGACCTTTGCTTACATGTCTCGCAGATGTTCGTGGTTTTGGCAGTGGCCTGATTGATACGATCTGCCACATCACGGGTGATCTGGATGGGATTGGCCATCGGCACTGTCTGCGGCTGGCTGTTGCTGGCACCCATGGAGGAACATTGAAACTTTAACTATTTTTGGTTTATATTTATTTAGTGCTCTGATTTAAGGTTTATGATAATTTATGATGACATTTTCTGACCCTAAACACGAAGGGCTGTCAAGAGTCACAACTTTTTGATTTATTGAAGCAAAAGTTTGAGTGCTGATTTAACCCTTATCATTATCAAGTTTTTATAGTTGTATTTATTAAATGTCAAAACTATAGTCCAACTACTTAACTAAGAGATAGCTGTTACTATAAGGTAACTGTGTTACATTTTAAGAATGAAATAAGGATAAATAAACGCTCTAATTGATGAGGTATAAACAAAGTTATAAGACTTTTATCGTTGTATTTATCACAAAAACAAAAACCACTTTACATCACCCTGGTACTACCCCACCTTGGAAACCTTTCTGAAAAGTATACATACATACATATATAATGTATATAAAGTTTAAATTAAGCGTCCATTGTCTGCTGTTACACATGTTTTGCGACGCGCTTTGCTTTTTTGATGAGGGAACAACAAAAAAGTTAACTTTTCCAGCCATATAAGGTTGCAGCTTCACCATGTGCCACCTCCGTCCCCTGCCACGGCAAGTGCCCCTCCAACGGAGATACTAGACTCCCTCGTTTGCGGCGTCTTAATTGTGCTGTCAATCATTTTGCATATTTGCACAGATCCAACGGAAAAATAGATGAAAAGTGCGCGTATAAGTTAAACGAAATGAAATAAATTCGTGATGGTCAAAGCGGCAAAGCGGAAACACAATAAATTGTAATGGGAAATGAATTTAAATATATGCAAAATGTGCACAATGAGGATGCTGGATAAATGCGTTCGCGCAAACTGACAAATCATATGAAATCGCGGGAGGTCGCACATATTGAATAATGTTTATTGATTGCCAGTACTTGAATGCTCGTGAGCAATTTACACAGCAGCCAATTAAGTGATAAGCCGCAGGGGGGGGGGAGGGATGGATTTTCCGAATGCCCGTTTGGCATAAGAATGTTTCAACAATTGCTCAAAGTCAGCGAGCAAGACGATTAATTACCGGCGTCGGTTCATCGATCGAATGAATGGCAGGCGCCCAGACAACTTGCTGTTCGAGCCTTTTCGAATCGCTAACTAAACACACATTTTTTGCGTTAAACAAATTACAAAGTGTACGGATTGTGGATCGGTATAGTCTTAAGATGTATACTACCAAAGGCATATTTGCTATTTAAATTGTAATTTAATTGTATTTTTTTGTAAACAATAATTAAATTCATTATGTAAATAATTAATAATTTAAGGTTTAAGTTTAAACGATTATCTTATGGTCCCTTTTTTTGTTTACTTCTAAAAATATTATTACCTAATATTGTTTAATTAAACAAAAAGAAGCTCAGCTCTAATTGAAGGCTCTAAAATGAAGCCTTACTCAAGTTCTTTACATAGTTTAGTTTTTTTAGTTAAAACATATTAGGTAATTCTTAAGAATTTAACAAAACAAAAGACTACAAAAAGTTCTATGCTATTTTTAAACCAAATCCCCATTTTTTGTTTAGATTTATGCATCGGATTTTTGATTGGACCTACATTGTTCAAAGCTAAATAGAAAAGTTGTTTGGGGCATTAAATTTTTTGCACTGTTGGAAAGAGTCGTAAAATATACCACTTAACTGTAAGGCGATTATAAAGTCAGCGCATACGGTTGAAATTTATATCTGTGAATGAATTTAAATTGAATGCAGTACGCGTTTAGAGTTTTCTTTTTTTGTTAATTTTCTGGCTTGCCCGTATGAAATCCATAAATCTACGGGACCAGATAAATAGAAATGAATAAAAATCAGGCCCCCGGGAGAGATAAATGCTCATACTTTCGTCTGAATTTATTTACTTTTCTTGCCGCACGCCAAGTTGAGGCGATGATGGGATGGTCAAAATATTTAAAATATTTAATTGCCGCATAAAATATGGATTGTGTTGATTGAATCTTGATATATAGTACATGTGCTGATCAATATGAGTGAATCGAATTAATTTACTGGTACGAAATATGTTTTCTAAATCACTTTTTGTTATAAACAAACGGTTAGAAAATAAACAAAATGTGAAATGAAATGAAATCAAGGAAAGCTAAGGATACAACTATGAATGGATATAATTTGTATATAGTTAATATAATAATTTTATATTTTCATATATATTTCTGAGTTATTTTTTAAAGTCATTAAACAACCTTCTGATTTGCGGCTAACCTCAAGCGCAAGCAGAGCCCTTGAAACTCATTCCAAAACCCCCCGGGGTGTCATACACACACACACACCCTCAACGAATATTCCTTTGGCCAACCCGCAATGTTAATGGTTAACACTTGAGCCGAAAGTGTCATAACTTCTATGCCTGTTGCTGACAGACCCTCGAACCTGGCTTAAACACCTTAGACGCTGGAGAGAGCGACAAACAAAAAAAATTACCTCCAGGTAATCAGCGGCAGTTTATGTTCATTCGGTCCACTAAACTTTTACGGCCTTTCCACTTATCTGGCAGGGCAGAGAATTCGTCTACGGACCGCATGGAAATGGCTTTAGCTCCGTCTTAATGACAGCTGCTCTGATAGCCGGATCTGGGATACTTTCCTAAGGCCGGCATAATTTCGGCATGTCCTTTATGTCTCATTAAAACTTTACGCACATCAGCAGCAGCAGCGACAGCGCTAGCAAAAAGCTTAATAGTTTAATTTCCCGACAAGGCCCAAAAGAGAACAAATGGAAAAAGGTATAGAGGGTCGCACCCAAAAAATAAAAAAAAAGGTAAAAACAAAAGGTAACCAAAACAAAGAGAAATGGCAAACATTTGGTTTTCGGTTTCTTGGCAATAAATCTTCTTTTTCTGCTGACATGTGAGTAATCATGTGCGAGTTGGGGTTAGATCCCAGATAGGAAGTGCAAAAACCGAGAAAACGGGGACAGATTGCGAGATTGCGAGATTCCTTGGCTTTAAGTTAATTTTCGCTGGGTGACTTTGGTCCTGGATAAGCTCACGGATTTTTCTCATTCCCTTTGCATTACGGCCAATATTCTTTTTAATGCTGTTTACCTTTCGTTACAAATTTTTCTGTGAGTCACGACGCGGACCAGGGACATTGTGAACATTTGCTTTTAATTACGTAATCGGTGCAAGGTTTTCTCTTCCCTTGGCTTAGACGTGGTTCCTCCGTTGGCCCTTATTTGCAAAGACACGACAAACTCGATTGCGAACACGAAAATGTACATTTACACTTGCACACACACACACACACACCCAGCACGGGTGAAAAGCACTCGGAGCTATTTATTTTAATTAATTTGCATTTGTTGCGTGCTGTGTTTTCCCTGCATTTAACTTATTGTTTCACTTCAGCTTGATTAAACAAACTGACTAACTTTTACGTTGGGTCGTTAAAAAGTAAGGAATACGAGTAAAGTCTTGAAGACAATATTTGAAATTTATGTTTTTAATTTAAATGTATTATTTGGGTTCACAAACATTAAATTTATACATTTTTAAAGATGAAGATGATTAAGGTAGTTTTAGACTTCTTGTTTATCAATTCCTGTGCTGCTGTAAATTTTTAAAATTTTAAAGAATTCTAAATTCTAAAGAACGCCTCTTTCCACTTCCAACTTCAGTCAAATATGTTTACTTATAAATTCGTTCTGGAACAATTTACTTATTTGGATTAAGAGCTAGTGTCAAAGCTACTTACTTTTTATTCACAGTTTCCTTTGAGATAATAAATCCATTGGGTGCACAATATATTTAAACGTAAAGGTTAAAATATACCTTTTTTAGTGGCTATAATCTATATTTTTTTTTTTGGAAATGCCCCACATTTTGTTACTTAATATTTCACATTTTAAGCTTATAATTAGCTGCAGCTGCATTTATAATTTTCAAAGCTTTTTTAATAACTTTAACCTAAAGCCGCACATGTAAGCGAGTTATTTTATGATTGTTTGTCGCTGATTTTTTTTTATGTTTAGGTTTTATTTTTTATATAAGAACAATAGTTGAGAGCAAACATTTTTAAAAACAAATTTAAATATAGTCGCATTTTTTGCTTGCCATGAAAACCGTTGAAAATTGGTTAGCTTATCCGAAACACTTTATGAGTTTTTGTTGTTGCTTATTTATTATTTATAATTATTTTTGTTTATTTATTTTAAAAGTACTTTTTTGTATGTTAGAATATATTTTGGTAGGAAGCAGTGAACCCTCGGAGGCGAACCTAGCGCGGCGAAATTTCAAAACAAACTGACTGTGTGAATTTTCCAAACTGGTCCATTGGCTCCGACAGCCAAGTGGAAAACAGCAGCAGCCGCAGTCGTCGACGTCGTACGCTCTCTTAATTTTCCGCTCATCTTTGCGAATTACTCTCTGTTTCTCTCTCTCTGTTTCTCTGGTGTGGAACAGTGGGAAATTTTCCTGGGTTTGTTTGGGAAATTCTGCGTGGAAATTGCCGCTGTTCTAGGGGCTACAAGCACAGGGTGCGGGCAGTTGGCCACGTGCTTTGGCTCTATCTATGGCTGTCAACATTTGGTACGTGATTCTGGCACGGGTTCCCGTCCCCTCCGAATCGTGCGTATTTTATGAATGAATTATATACCTACAGAGAAGCGGAACCGAATAGAACAAATCATTGCGTTCTGTAGTTTGAGGTCCTAGGACGGCTGGCGCTACATGTATATTCCGCGAAAATTGTAGACTGGTAGCTTCCCAGCATAAAATTAAATGGAAATAATTTGATGAGTTTTTCGCTAATTTATGGCCATATTACTTTTCTTTGAATTGTTATGGCTTTCAAGTCAAATTGGGTGAATAAACAAAGTACATGCGTTTAGTATAATGGAGTTTTATTTGACTAAGACAAATATTATGAATAACTAGTGGCATTTCAATGTTTTGCATGTGTAATGCATGGATATGAAATTCGGATAATTAATTCTAAGCTTGCTACTGTATCTCAAATATGTTTTTTGAAGAAAAAGAGCTTTAAGAAAATTGTATTTATATGCAGAGCCTTTTCCTGAGCTAGTTTCAATAATAGGATTTTGGTCCCTCCCAAATTCAGTTTCCTCCCTGTGGGTTTCCTACTCCTCCACCATGTTGTGCTCTTATTTTATATTTTAAATGTAATTTATTGAAACGTGCACTGGTTGCCCCATAGTATATGAGGCCATTGGAAAGGAGCTCCGTGTGTCAACGAAGAATAAATACACAAGTATGAATACGAACACGAACATGTCACGGACGTGTCTCGAATTCTGCATGAGGGCCAACACCATTACCAATAACCTGCTCACTGGCCTAAGGATGTAAACAAATTCCGGTTGCTTTACAACGGTATTTAATAGCGAACACAGATTTCACCGGACTGCCAACTACTGAATCCTGCTAAAAACCAACTTTGGCACGTGGAAGGGATAGGGATTCGTATTGGCCAACAATACTGCTAGGCAAGCGGCCGTAACTTTTGTTGGCTCACTTGTGTGTGGATGGTCTATTGAATGTTGAGCCCCAGATCAAATCAAGGGGCGAAACTTATACGATACATCATCATGCACGTCACTTCTACGTGCCTGGCCTGTATTTATGGACAGACATTGTCACATCCAATTGCAATTCTGCGACAGTGGATATTCCCTGCACTTTCAATGCATCGCAGGACGTGCCCCTATTCACCATAAGGAACAGAGTAGCCATACAAAGTTCGATCTAGGAATTCGCTTCTTTGTATTGAAAGGAAAAGGGATATGTAGTTTATATATCTTTGGAAATAAAAGTCAAATCAAAAGTTGTATTATATATTGCATTTCTAAGATCAAGGTTCTCCTTCAACACATTGCATTGCAAAATTAAGTAAATTCCTGATTCCAATTTCAAAAAGGTTATACCTTTTCCCACAATCTTCAAACAGTCCCTGTATCTGTCATTTTAATCCCAGTAACAACAACCATTTTATGCGGTTGAGGTTGAGTTTTATTTAAACGTTTCTGCCTTGTCGAATAACCCGCACACAATCATTGACACCTTATTTTCCCACTTCTCTGGCGGTGAACTGACTCACAGATGCGGCGGCTTTAGTTATTCATTTCGTCATCCGACCATGTGATGCCGCTTTCGCAATCAATTTGAGAGCCAATTCCAGGCAGTTTCCATTTCAACTTACCACGAGCCTACCCTTTTCAAATAATTAAGGGAGGAGCACCGCAACGTCTGTTTTGAATGTCTCTGGTTTTGTTTTGTCTAGATATTTAACCGGCAACTGGTAGACTAATGGCCGAATGGAGACCTATTCAAATGGCAAAATGGTTAGCTTAATGGCGCCAGATGTTCTAAAGAGATTGCAGGGCAAAGTGCCAGGAGTATGGTAAAAGACATTTCATAATTCTAAGTAGCCCCAGTTTAGTAAATCAAGATAAAAAGTGGGAATATATTAAGAGCAAAAAACATAAATTAAGTAGTTAAGATCATTCAAGACAATTGGTTCGGTAAGTATAAGGAATTAGATGACATTTTTGTGAGGCAAATAAAATATAATAAAATGTACAAAACAAATACCTCTGTAAACCACTTTGAAATGTTTGAGCAGTTCTTTTCTGACGGTGCTTTGAGCTATTTTGTTGTATATTGTTTATATAAATATTTTCTTTAAAAAATTATATTCCGTTTGACATCAAGTAAAAGTTTTATTTTAAAATACAAGTTAACTTTTAACGAGTTTCATTGAAGTGCCCAATGTTTAGTACCTTTTGCAGCCATTTTAATGACCCAATTTGGGTTTAAATATCTATTAGGCCGTTAAAACAGACACAATTTTATAGGGAAACAGTGTAATCTTCTTCAGGCACTGTGCACTTGTTTTCCAGCGATTTTTTGCCATTTTGATGTAGTCAATTGGATACCCCAAAAGTTATGCCAAATATTTATTTAATAAGCTAACTGGCATTGAGGCAGACTGTGCAACAGGAACAAACTTGGCCAGCTTGCGCGGGCGTATTTAATAAAAAAGTTAAAATACTCGTACTTAGTAAAATACCGGCAGGCAAAAGCAGGATAAAGTTTTCTAAGGAAACGCAACTTTTTCTGAGGCGAAAATAGACTAGAAGAAGAAAATGGGAGGTAAACTGGTACAGGCATTAATTTGATAATTCCAAACACCGAGCGTTACTCATACGCCCCATTAAACAATCCCTGTGCGTGCTTGGATCGGCTCTTCCCCCCCCCTTTCTCTCTGTCTCTTTGAGCCAAATACAAAAGCATTTTAACTTGTGCTTGTTGGTTAAATGGCCCAAAAGTAGACAACGAAAACAGAGTGAAGTAGCTCAGTTTAAGCATCCTAATCATGGGCATTAAAAGCAATTGCTTGTCCTGTTGCACGATGCCTTTTATCTGCTCTGCTTGCCTTCAACCTGCAGGCTATTCCGCGGCATTATCGTCAAAGCTTAGTGTGAAAATAAATATTTGCATATTTGCTGTAATTTTGCTTTATGCCGAAAACTTATAGCTAATCGGCAAGACAATCAGCTAATTTGTTCAGCTAAAATTAGAGCCAAGTTAAGGGCGAAGACTTGTACATATAGAAATTGATGAAACTGTCAGTTAAGATCTTTATTGGGAAATGGAAAGCATGCAGCACGTATTGAATTACTCTGCCTTCTGGGAAATCCTATTTACGTAAAAAAACGAAGAAAGAATATCTGGTGATTACACGAAAAATCTATAAATAAGAAAATACTGTATTTCATATGTTTTAAATACAAAATTTAATAAATTTTTCTTTAGTTTCTATAATCTAAAACTCACCATTGTTATGTAATTTAACTTTAGTTTAGCATTTTCAAGTTTTCAATCTTGAATAAGGTACCAATCAGCTTCTCATTCCATCCCATTAAACCTGCCTTGGTTGTTTCTTTGTTTATATTTCACTGAAATTGTCCATGGTTAATTAACAAAGTTGCGCATTGAGAAGAGGAATGTACAGAATACAGTGAGTAAATGAAAACTTTTCCATTTCAGAAGTTAAATTACATTTTCCATCGGTACTAATAGCAGAGAGCTCTTGATACACAAATAATTAATTCATGTAGACAGTCAGTTTTTTAATTATTTGCGTTTCAATAGCAGAACAACAACAAAAAATAAGAGTCCTGCTCTGTATTTTTGTCGTGTATTTCAATTTCAATAGCAACCAATAAAAGGAAAAGGCAATAAAATGAGAAAACGCAGCGAAACAATGGAAGTCGATGGGTTTTGTATGGGTCTTCATTTGCATGAAAGGCACAGGAGCAACCGCAAACTCACATGCAAACGCCTCACACTCTGCATCCGTACGAATACATGTGCTTTCAAAGGACTATCCACAAATCCCCAGGCGAGAAACAGGACCAAAACAGAAATTCAAGGCAACACGCTATAAGAAACGAAAACAAATTAGGCTAAATTCAATGTGTATTAAATTAAATTGTTTTATAAAAAATTCAATGAAAGGCCATCTGTCGAAGACAAACAAAGGCTTTGTGGTGGGAGAATTGGAATTGGAATCATTATATTTTCATAACTTTTGAGCGGTCTTTATAAAGTAACTAACTTAAAGGGTATACAAATTTCGGCTTATATTTATTAAGCTATTTATTTACATTTTCTTTTGAAATTGAATTCGATTATTAATGCAAGGTGTGGTGATGGAAAAGACACTCAGGTGAGGCAGATATGTATAAATCTCGGTGCTCTTATAATTAAATTATGGCTTGAAAAGCTTTTTTCCTGATTGACTGAAATAATTATATTATCTAATTACAAAAATGTACTAGAAAAACATTCCATTCCAACATAATTTTGCTTTAAAGATCAAAAGCTTAACCAAAAATATATTGTTTGAAATTGCTAAAAGTGTTATTTATGAAAAAAAACGTAGCTCAGCCTAGAAATATAAAAAAATTGTATGAAAAAGATGGAAATTTCAATTAAAATTCATATTCAGCACTTTAAGATAATAAATTTCAGAAATAAGGTCTGAAATAAAAGAGTGCCCCGCAATATCCTTGCTGAAGAAGGGTGTTACCTTAATATAGTTGCGTAAGAAAATGTTCTTTCGCAATTCAGTTCCATTGTCACATACAATAATTTCCGGTTGGCAATTTCCGTTGACAAGTGGGAAATTTGCCAGGCAAATGGCCAATAAAGGAATGCGGGCCCAAGCTTCGCGTTGGATAAACGCGAGATTTCCGAGGGTCAGGAGTGGTGGAATATGTCCATTTTATTAAGGACCGAAAAAAAGAAAAAAGGTCTATCATATTGGAGCTAATAAAAAATTGTAAGAATATTGCTTGCTATAATATTTTCCGCGCTGTGGAAATAAGCAGGAGACCCCATAAAGGTTGACACTACAAGGACAACACTGCCACGGAAGATTTCCTGGCTCATGTGTTGGTCTCAATAAAATGAAAGTAGAAAAACAAATGTACATATAACATCCGCCTTATTGTATCCTCCGGCAAATACGTGCTTTAAACAGTTGAAAGGAGATGCTCTCTAATTTTACCTAGTGCTATATATTTTTGCATTAACCAAAGAATAAGTGGCATTGCCGCAGGAGCCAATTAGCAGCTGGGACTCCTTTTAGCCAAAAAGATAAGCCACAAACTCGGCTTCCAGTTTCAAATTTAATGAGCGCAAAAATGGTCAGGATAAAGTTATGGGAACTCAGATAAGTCAGGCAACTTCAAGGAAGTCCCATAAGGGTAAATTATTTCTAAAATCTGAGAAAAACTAATGACAAATTTTATATTTATTTTAGTTTGTGAACCGCATTTGTCACAGATTCCAGTGCCAGATTTCAGACGAAAAGCATACATCAAGTTAACTTGCTGTCAAGGTCTCCCTGGCTGGTAACTATCCCCAACTAGAATCCGCTTATCGCTCAAGTTTTCAGACTAAAAGTCTGTATTATACCGAAAAAAGCTCACCAAAGCGAAAGTAAATTTCGCATTATTTAATAGCCTTGTGATATGAGCGAACGTAACGAGCCAAGTTGGCCAGCTTTGTTACTGAATTTATGTGCGCTTTAATGGGTATATAAAATCTTCTGAAATTTTTACTGGTTATGGTTGAGATTTTTAGGGGGCTGTAAATTTTAAAGCAAAATTAATTTCAAGCGGGATTAACTATAATAAATGGAATTTGTTGTATTTTATCAGTGGTGTAAGTAATAAGGTTTAGTAAGTACATGTGAAGTACTTTTAAGAGAAGTGCCCTTCAGCAGGACAACCTCTTAAACCGACGTCTTGCTAGAATTTCCGCTACATTTATTTGCTTGACTTGTCCTGGATTTTTGTTGTTGTTCGTCTATAGCCAAATAATCCTTGTTTACATCCCCTGCTTGTTCCCTCTTCTGGCTTAAAGCCTTTGCTCCGCTTGACTGGGCTCTCTGACCTGCAGCTGAGCTCCTGAATTATGAAAGCGCATTAAGCATACGCAGCGTGTGACGAAACTAGCTGACTTTCCGCTGCAAAGCCAGCTGACCGCCGCACACGACCGTCATAAATAATAATAGCTTATTCTTTTTTTTTATTCCCGAGTATGTGGCGGCACTTCCACTTCCGCTTCCGTTGCCTCTCACAGGCCACCAAGAGCTTGCTTAATCACTTTATGGCTGCCAAGGAATGGACACGGGTGTGTGTGTGCCCGAAAGCTGGTTAGTAAAAATAATGGTTGACAAAAAAATATTAATAAAAGGAAAATGCTTGCAAAACTATAGTTAATTATATAATAAACAAATTTACTTCTCACAAATAGCAGAATTTAATAAGAGTGAAATTACAAATATTTCAATTTAAAGCTTAAATGCATGTCAAAGTATAAAAAACCTTAATTTTTATATAATATATATAAGCTTACATATTATGTATAGTTATTAAGTCATTGAAATTTTAATTTATAAATCTGCTCTTTTTTGTGAATAGAAAATAATGATTGTTTCATCACTTCAGATTAACTGATATATTCGATATTAAAATACGCAACTTTTGGACTTTATTTGTGGCCAATTAATGGTTTGCTTATTTAACTTAATTATTCGCTACCGCAGGTTAACAATTCACGTGTGAAGCCCACGTGTATATATTTAACCTCATATATGGATATAACCTTTCGTTAATGTTGTTGTCATTGTAAATTAAATTTCATAATTGAATAATGTATACGGCAAAGATGAGAAGATTTCTTTCATTCAGTGTATTCTCTTTTCATTAAGAGCTTAAGCGGAATTGTACTTAAAAGCACACAGTACACAAAAAAGGACACAAGAATGAATAATCAAGTGTATTGCATTTGCAGGATGAATGGACTAAGGACTTTTAATAAAATTACCTTGTCTTAAGATAAACAAATAATGAAAAGACTATTTTTAAAATATTTAAATCAATTGTAAACTGTATTCTGTAGCTTGAAGTATATTATATTTCCATTAGGATTCACAATTTAGTTCAAGTTCAAGCCATACTTTACACAAATCGTCTACTTTTCTTTCAGTGCAGGACCCACGCACACGGCTGCACGTACACTTTTTAATAACTTCATGTGTGGGACATAAAAATGATTATTGTTAATTTCGCAACTCGGCTGCGATAATGAAAAGTAAAATGCCGCAAATTGAATCACCGTGCGGTGTATTCATTTTTAATGCTCTTTATACACATGTACGTGGGTGATCCTTTGTATGGACCGCTCCTGCTGGTGTGAGTATCTGCAAGGTAATAAAATAAACCAGCGACAGTTTGTGTCGTCGCACATTGTTGTGTTGTTGTGCGGCATCCGTTCTGATTTCCCCAAGGCGCCCAAGTATATTTACCGGGGCTGGGGCGGGATTCCATAATCATTATCCTACATGCAAATGCTGAATGAATAAATACCCGTAGTTGTCCCCGTAAATATCAGCGAGACGTAAAAATATACATTTATTTGCATAAAGCACAACAAAAAACCGAGGGCAGGGCATGGCAGGGCAGAATGCAGGCGACGGATATGAGGCAGCCTGGCAGGATAATGCCCGTGCCGCATGATCCCAACAATAATTTAGCTGATAGCCCGGCCCAATGGCAAAGCTGCTGACACTGCGACTCAGCAGTTGCGCGTAAAATTAAAAGCCAATATGAGGCATAAAATCCGCAAACGTGGCAACCTCATGCGGGCATAAAGGACACACGGGTTACCCTAAGGACCCTCGCCACATACATTCATGCACACCCACTTGCACCATTTTGGAGACAGCATTATTGTATCGTTACAAAGTATGGCAACCGGAGGTGGTTGGGGGAAACTCTGGAAACAGGAGTCGCTTTTGATTGCCGCCTGCCACTTGATATCAACAGCGCAGGCAGGACCTGATCCAGAGAGCTTCGACCAAGTGATACTCTGTAACTCAAAAAGTTCTCATTTGCATTAGTTGTTCTATGTTTTTAATGATCTTCTTGAGTCTGCATTCTACTGATATTTTAATAATTGTAGTCCTGAGATATCAAGTTTTTATTAAGCAAATATCTTTTGTTAAAATGCTGGATAAATTTTCAAGCATTTAATGCTTATACTGCTTATACCCTTTAACTCGACATGTACTAGGTAGCAAAGCAGCGGAGCGGAGGACGCGCGCGTCTGCTGTGTGCTAGTATTCCCACGGGTTCTTAGACAATATTTGCCTAGGACACACACCTGTCCCCTCCCATCCTCCCATAGAGTTCAAAGCAAAGGTGAGGCATACGCTGGCGTATCAAATATTTGTACTCCGCGCTCCCGTCTCCGCAACAAGTTTAGTTATTTAGTTACCGGCATGCACGTACGTATATTTATGTTCATGTTTATATCCATATCGATATACACATGGGGATGGCATTGGCATGACATCCCACTCACTTAAAACCTGCTATTGACATTTATTTCCGCTCCTGTTGGGCGTATCTACTGAGTTATGGTGAATTCAATTCAATTGTCGAGCGAAGAAGAAAAGAAAGGTCAAGCGTGAAATTTCCAAAAATATTCATGGCAATCAGCGAGATGCACGTGCGTTATCTAGCCTTTGTTTGCTTTTATAATAGAATCAGGATTCAAAGAAACAAGAACCTATGAAAATAAATTTTTTGACTTGTCAAGGGTTTGTTTTATTTTTAAAGTTGCTATGGAAATAAAACAAGGAATTAACTGGGGCATATCAATTTTAAAAGGATATATTTATATTGGTAGGTTGTAAAAAAAGGAAGTATCAGTTGCTTTAATTGGAAAACTTCCAAGAAAGATATATATATAATACGATCCATGATATTTGAGCAGTTGAATCTCTAAGAGGGAAACCTCTTATCTCTTTTGAGATAAAAACACCAGGAACATTTACCTTAGAGCTTTCGAACTAAAAACTTCTTAATACTAACACTTTGAAAGTGTTAGAAAACTCGAATACTTCTCCGAAATTTATGGATACTTTCCTGCCAAACGAGTGGCTTACGAATTGCCCTCTTACCTTGATTGATTTTCACTCATTCGCAGTTTATCTTTCCGCGGCGGCATCTGCGCTGAGAGAGAGAGCTGCGTGCAGCACCTCGGCAGCGCTTTCAACTCATTCCAACTCCTGGCCAAGACCAGATTAACGCGTCGTCGTCTCCGGCAGAATGCCAGGTAATTTGGGCCGGAAAAGCGGGGGCGGGAAAATCTCATGCCGCGACCGCCTTTTAAATACTGTAAATAAGTCGGTGCGGATGATGTTGCTGTTGCTGCTGCTGCTCTTGTGGCTGGTTCTGCTGCCGCTTTAGTACATGTTGCTGATGTTGCTGGCGGAGGCAGCTGGCTGACAGGCTGAGATTTATTACCTGGCACGGGGCTGGCTAACGCTAATAGCCCGGGGCTTCTCGGCGTGTCTTGTTATTGTTTTAAATGCTTAAAAAATTCTAAGGAATCCAGCACGTGTCCTGCGAGAGCAGCAGCTGCTAATGTCGGAATATATTCCATGGCATCATGTGACGACGTCGACATTGGCCCGTTTCCCATTTCCCTCTTTGCCAAGTTTGGCATTAATTAAATTTCGTGTTGACTTTAAGACGCCCTTGAGGACGATAAGAGTCGATGGGAGAGGAAGAGTCGTAACAAAAAAAGATCCTTCCGCCTGATTGACAACTTGTGCGGTTCGCATTGTTCGCAGCAACCAGCTATTGTCTGTCATGCATTGTCTAAGTCCTCTCCAGCTGCTCTCTACATCCATGTCCTGGTTGCGCTGCGAGTCAAATTCCATTAACGAAATTCTTTCAAATATTTGCAAACGCATGCCAGCGATTACAGCTGAGCGGAGGGAGGGAGGCCCTGTGCGACTGCGTCTTCATTTTCATAATTTCGCATGCCAGGCTGCCACATGTGGCAGGTCTCAAGCGCCTGACGCAGGACTCGGGCCGAATCAAAGCAACAGAAACTTCCACTTATGCAAATTTCTGAGCTGTGACGAGGACAGCGGCACAGGCTCGGCGGTGGCGACATCTGCAACTATAAATCGCACACATAGTTGGAACGATCTACCAGTTTTTATACTTTGAAATTCAAAAATAGTTTTATATTTATTTTAAAGAAAATTCCAGGACAACCAAGAATACTATTAGCAACAAAATCTTTGTCAAAGTTGTAAAGAAAGATATAGAAAAGAAAATATAAATATTTGAAATGAGGTTTTAAAAATTAATTAATATATCCCACTCCTCCGTCAAAGAGTTTATACATTTTCAGGTACCACTGTGCTTGAGCTTTTTCCTTTGGCGTTGACATAAGACAAGTATGTGCAGCATATAGTCGGGCGCATTGGCAACTGGTCTCCTCCTTTCTCGGCAGCCGAGAGACAAATGTAATTTAAATTGAACAAAAACGCTAGTATGGCAGAGATAAGGAGCCTTGTGCACAAGACATCCTTACTGGGGCTTCGCAGGGATTATTGATTGAAAACTGCTGTCTGGAATAAATGAAACGAAATGGAATGTTTGTGCTGCATTCAGTATACGGAAAGTGCATGGAGAATTGGAGCTTAGGCTCAGGGAGAAGTCAAGAGAGCCTTCTGGGAGGACTTTAGTCATAGCAACCTAAATTATTCACAGGCACAAGTGTCAGTTATATAATTTTAATGCCACAACTCATTAAAAGCAGTCTCACAAATGTTGTTCGTTTAATTAAGCAAACTATAAGCAAAAAGGAAAACAAACACGAAGCATTAGTAATTGAATTGTCCGCAATTCGTGGAAATTGCTGCCAGCGTGCAAAAGGTAAAAGATTTTATTTAAATTCTAATTGGTGGCGTCAGCCGGGAAATCAGCACTCAAACGTCAGTTTAGTATTTGTCCCATTTTCCAGCAGTGTCCGCAATCATTTAATCACCTAAAATTGAAATTCATTGGATTTCGACTACCATTTGCGTTATTTTGCTGTCTCTGATACTTTTGCAAACAGTAAAGTGCGGGCACCTGCGGTAATCCAATGGCTAGCAGGGAGAGTATACGGGTATTCGAGTGGATTTGCATAATCAGCTGTAACATATTCCAATTAGGCACTTAATTCGAACTGTGCAAAATAATGAACGGGCGCAATGGCTGCGGGCAGAGATTGCATTTGGATGAAATATTCGGTCAACGTGTATTTAGTGTAACATTAAGTGATGGTGACAGTGACCTGCACAAATATCGATAGTGGGGAATTAATTTAGATATTTTTAAGCCAACGAATAAATTCAGATGAGGGGAAATAACCTAGATCCATAGAATAAACACACCAGGGACTTTAAATTTCCAAATACTCTCCTCCTTGTTGTAATTGTTGTAATCATTGAAAGAAACCCATTAATAACAATAGCTAAGTTTGAACATTAAAAGTCTGGGCTTAATTTCAACTTTAGCTATACTCAAAGATCAGGCTATCCATTGCTATAATTACAATAATGGAGGGTTATGCATTGTGGCCGGTCAAAGGGATTGTTCTGTGATATTAAAAAACCATTAGGTTAAAAGCTCTGCTTTGGCGATTTCGAGGAAGAAATCAAGCATTGAAAAATCAGAATAAAAAACAAACTTACAGACTTTAAGGCGCCAATCAGTGAACATTTTTTCCCAGACCTTAAAGAACGCAACCTTCCCCACAGCCCACTCCACTTTGACCGTTTCCTCTGGCCCTTTGAATCGTAGCAACTTCGTTGGGCTCGAGTGGTCTTGATTCCTGTGGCCATTTTTCCAACACATTCGGTTCATTCAGGCAGCTCGATTAGGGCCGGTTTCTCCTGTTTGCGTTCAGTTCGTTAAATGGCTTAAAGAGACAACCTTAAAGGTAGAATTAGCCTTTAAAGAAATTCATAAATATTTGATAAAGAAAGATTCTAAAAAAATGAAATTTAAATTGTTTGTTTGTAACAACTTTCAATCGGTGGCTGATTTTGCATTTATATCTTTCAACTTCTATATATGTAGTTTATTTGTCACAGTGTAGTGTTGCAGTGGCGTGCATTCAGTGTGTCATGTGCCATGGAGGTGGGGCAGTAGCCATTAGCATACTTGAGCAACTGCAGCATACATAAAATGCACTTAATTGTGCCTGGCCATCAACGTGCTGGCACTTGATGAGGGCTGACTGTGAATGTGTGGCCAACGCGGACAAAACAGAAAAAAAGAGTGTGGCAGACAACCACCCTGCCCGGCGCTCAAGGCCGTTTGCTGGCAGGGACACGCCGGCCTTAAATGTTTCATAACGGCGCTTGGGGCCACATAACAATGGTCTAGCCTCATGTCCGTGTGGCCATGTAAATAGCAAATTAAAACTTTAAAATTGCATGTCGCCACCGCAGCACGTTTCTCAATTATTTAAGTCAATTGCAGGCACTTTGTGCAATGTGCAAACCGCCGGCATAGCATAATGTAGCATAATGTGGCTGGCAAAAATGCAATGCACTTAAATGAAGCAAACGCTTTTCGCTAACAATTTCATTTACATAAATCATTCACACATCAAGGTGTGCAGGCGGTGATTCAGGTATTTGTGTGGGTATTTGCTGTTGCGGATGTGGCTGCTGCTGGCTGGCGGCCATTTTGACGGGAACACGTAACACGCCATGACATGGCCGAAATTATGATTTATGAATTTTCCCTTCGAAGCCTTCGTCTGGTGGTTTCAACTGAATGTTGGTTTGGGTTGTTCAATGTTTAAATTTCCCAAAACAAGTTACCTAAAGAGAAATAAAGATGAAGAGATAAGGCTTTAAATTAAGTTCATTTTAAGTAAGAACTCTGTTATGACTACTAATTGGCAGAGTTTAAAGATTTCATTTAAATAAGATCAAAATTAAGTATTTTTTTAAAATAAGAGTAAGAAGATCTTAAAGTAATATTTGTGACAACCTCTTCATAAAACCTTTGAATAAATACTTTGCTACCAATAAAACCATAAAAAACTAGCAATACTACAGCACTGAGAATTAAATAAATAAATAAAATCCTAACCACAATCAACTCGTTGTTTCGAGTTTACTGTAATTAAGGCCAACTGCCTGAATATTTTGTCATTCGAACATTTCAATTGTCCGGCTTTTTGACAACCACAAGCCAAAGCCTCGAACTCAGGACCCTTCTCCTTATACCGATTATAATTCACCGCACGTGAGCCGAGGATTCGCCGTCGGGCCCACACGTCCTGGCCAGGATTCATGCCGGGTAGTGCGGCTACTGGGCCAACTTTCCTGCTGCGAGGGAGATCGAAAAAGTTTTAAGCTTCGCTCCTGGCTGCTGTTCTTGTAGTTCACTATTTAGTTTGCGTCCCGGACACAGGCAGCAGCTCCTCTCGTCGCCGTATTATTTTAATGTGAAAAGTTTAATGAGTATGTAAATATTTATTGTTGTGCCATTTGCCGGAATTCTGGACGTGTCGAGTGCCAAATTTTTGACCCCCCGTATCACTGGTTTTTGCGGTGTCCTGTATCAACATTTAATTAAGCCGGACAAGGGAAAATATTTACCCATTTGTGCGTATGTTAATTGTTTAGACAAAAAACTAGCACAAAGTTTGTTGGGCGCCTTTTAAATTGTAAATTTTAGTTTTTGGACAATTTTCCTAGAACAATTACGAGGAAACTGGGCATTGTCTCTGTCAAAACACAAGCGAAACAATGCCAAAAAGAGTTGGATCTTTTTGTGGTTCTTGGACATTCAGAGCACACATCCTGGGCTCCAATTGCGGCTCTGTGGTCAGCAATTTTGAAATGGAACGACCTTGCCAAGCAGTTACCTTTCTGGCCGACACAAAACGAGTTGCATTTTCATTTGTCGGAGATTAGAGTGTCACAGAAACAAGGGTCAACTTGAGTAGGGGCACACTTGTTTTGCCGGAATTTGATTCAATGGGCTGGACTTCTGGTCGAACTACATTACGTGCGGTTCATTGCCAAAAACTTTTCCCAGCTGACCGGAGAATAAACATGGCCCTGCCTTCCAGCAAACTCGACACGTAACACGTTTACTTACTCTTTCACACTTTCCAAAAGCACAGACCAACACACCCACACCCAAGGATGGGCCACATCTTGCCGCAATAAACATTGACATGCACTTAAAAACTTTGTCGACAACTGCATAAATAAACCACCGGCCAGAGGATTGCGCCGGCCTCTTGTGCCCGGGAAAATCACATGCACACATTAGCAGTAAGATTTACGAGCCACATTCCAGTTGAGCATGGTGTATGTGCGGAAATGCAATTTAGCAGCATTTCGGAAAAATGGCTGCAAAATACAAATTACGACTGAACGGATTTCGGCGAAAGGAAACACGCACCTGCGGGAAAGTGGAGCCCGCAATGTTTATTAGCCACTAAAAGGAGGTTTAAGGGTGTTACGGTGTTTGCAAGTACACAGAGGTTTTTACACTTTGCTTTTTGAAATACAATTGGGAATTAATAAATATAAAATAGTATGCAAAATGTGTAAATTCAGAAACTTTCAAAGCTATCTGATGTCTTAATTTTAAATATTTATAGAACTGAAATACTCACGATGTTTTTCCTCTGTGTATTATTCAGGGAATTTGTCGCGACCCCAATGGTTTACGTAATTCACCCGACTTAACAGAAAGCAAGTGGAATGAAGCACTTAAGGGCTTTGCAACTTACTCCACCTTCCCAGGCGGCCCACTCTGCGTATACGTAATAACGGACTGTTTTGCCTGCAGCCTTTGCTGCTTCTTGTTTGCTGGCCGTAACAAGCCATTTAGTGGCTGATATTGCAGCTTATTACGCTTACCCAGCATGCAACGCTGGAGCATCAATGCAATTATGTACAAAAGCCCTACAATTTGACCTGAAATTGAATCGCTTGCAAACAAACCGCCAACAATGGCAACGCTAACAATTACGCCAGCTACTTGTTGCCCGAGGCCGAGCAGGACATTCGAATGTCCAAAGCCGGAATCTGTTGATTATGCACAAAGTTTTCCAGCGCTGGTCACTTATTAGCTGGCCTGGCAAAAACACTTTTAATGCCTTTTTAATGTGCCCCAAACGAGAGCGTTAATTGGCTTATACGGGTTGGGACTAATTACTAAGAGGAAAGTTTTGCTTAACAAATTAAATTCGCATAAATTGCTGGAAAAATGGGTTTTATATTTTGTATATAAATAATTAAAGAATTCTTTCAAGCTCAGTTTGTTTGAGTTAAACAAGTGAACAGCAGTAGTTGTAATTAGTGAAGTTGAGTTCTACGAAAGGTAAAACTTATTTGCTATTTTTGGTCTCAACAATATTACTCTTCTAAAATGCATCTTCCCAAGCAGTTTCCTTGAGGGCTGACTGCTGTCAATTTTGCTCACCTGTTGCGTTTGTTCACACTTTGTGAATTAAATTCAATTTATTTGCATACGACTTTTCTTAGAAATTCCCTTGCCAATTGCAATTTACCCTATACAGCAATTTACAATTTTCAGAGAATATTTATGCCTCTGCTATTGTAATATTTCATAATTACAAAATGTATTTAAAAGTGGAAGGCTTAACAGCTTAAAATAAATCAGAGGGAAATATGTTAGTAATCCACATGCCTGTCGATGGCAAAATCAGGATTTGTGAGCATATCCTAGATGCCAGTGTGTGTTTGCTTTTGTAAGTTCGTTAGGAATTATTGCACACAATAATTTTTGTTGACAGACGGCTCTCCGGAGGGCTCTTTGGCCTGTCTGAATTGAATTGATTGAATTTTGTGCAAATTCTGCACAAGTAATTGAATTTGCCTTTGTCTTCTGTGCGATGCATAATTGGTTTAGCTTGGGAAAATGTTTGTGTTTGCATTAGAGGGCGGCATTAACAAGAACTCTGTGCTTTGTAAATTAACTGCCGACCGCAAACGGTACTTTACTTTACATATATTTCGGCACTGTGCCAGTGTCAGGATAATAAGACAGGACATGGCTTCGACCAACCTAACCGACTTTAGCCATATAAGCCATCAGACCGCTGTCACAACTGTCCCGTGAAAATCCGTTGAAAAGTGCAAAGCGCGCGATAGAGCCATTGAAGGACAACTGCGAAAATTGTCAAGTGTGCACACAGGCGGGAAAAAAACTGGCTATGAAATGAATAATGTATGCGCTGGCGCCCATTTCGCCACCTCCATCGCCACCACCCCCCTAGACCGCTCCTGAACACGCTTTTATGCACAAATTACCTGTCACTTGTGCTTACGTGTGCGTGTAGTAGTGCACGCCTACACGCACACTCACACACTCGCTTGCGACTTGACTAAAAGTTTTTTTCGGAGGCTCCCAGGACTCGCAGGACCTGCTGGGCTAACAGGTCTAGAGAGCCGAAGGCTGGGAGGTTTGGCTTGGAGGTGCCAATGTGGCGGAGTGGAGGGACCGGGACAGACACTTGTGGCAGCTGCTCTGCCATAAATCTGCACTAACGGAGAGGGGTAAATTTATGTTCCGCATTTGCCGCCTGATGCTGGATCCCCCCTCACCAGCCTCTCCCCTACAGTCATCCCTCTGGCTGTGCAACTGTGCGTGCAAACGCTTAATTAACACGCAATCATCAAAACGGCAGCACACACATATTGTGGTTGTAGATGCACGGGGAAAATTAATTCTTTACTAGAAAAAAGAGTTTTGGAAGCTCAATTTAATGATATATTTCAATAAAGAATCATGTTCTTATTTCTATTTATTTATTAATTTTTCAATGCTTTTATAAGTAATGTAATAAGTTTTAGGAGTCGTACAATGTTGATGAATTGATTTCTGTTCCCTTTGCTTCAACCTTTTTTCATATCATTTTCAATCAGGGAATACTACAATCTATAGGGTTGTCTTAAAACTAATTATTTCGAACATTTGGTACAATTGTTTTAGCTGTTTTTTATCTAAGAACTCTATTTGAAGTTTTCGCACCATTTTATTTACATCTACTCTTTTCCGTGATGTAAAATGGATATAACTTGATCGGCTAAGACCTGGAAAGTCTTCTAAAAGTTAAATACGAAATTGAAATATATATTTAAATATACTTACATATTAATTTTTTATTTAACAATGAGCTAAACATTATCATGATTAAATGCTAGAAGAATGTGAAGTTTTTTTTTAAGTGCTTTTACCTTGGTATTAAGGCAAGGCCGTAAAAATCCATATAAATATAAGCCAATTAAGATAGCCGGTAGTGTGTAGCAAATGGTCCACCCGGCTGCCGGCCAATTGATATGAGCAATGAATACCAATGGGCCGGGCTCTGGACTTGGCTAACAGCGCATTCATGTCAATCCGGGGGGCGTGGCAGGTGTCGAGTGGCCGGAGTCGATGATGCCTTCAAGTGGCCGGTGATGCTATAAATAATTCTCAGAATTGTGGGCATGCATCGCATGTCCATCTCGAACCTAATCAAGCCCAACGGCACCTGGCGGCCCTTCGAGAGCTCTTAATATAGTTAAGTGCCTATCGGAGGGCGGGGGATGGAAACTAATATGCCGATAAATAATGCAAAATCATTGACCACATGTGGTTAGCCCAGTTTACTTGGGGCTTAGAGCTCGGTGAAGTCAAAAGGTTATGTCTAACTTGGATATGCGATGGGAAAATTACAAATACTATAAGGGAAACAATTAAAGCCCACAGAATATGGTTTATACTTAAAAACAATGAAAATAAAAGAAATAACAAACTAATATAATAATGGCTTATAAACATATTCCACTATAAAGTAAAGTTATCTAATAAATTTCTTTATCTAAAAATCATTGCCCTAAACAATACTGCAACCCAATACTGGCGAGCTTCCATTCAATTATTTTCATATTTCACAGCATATCAAATACAGTTTCACAACTTTTCCGAGGCATTCCAACCCCCTCGCTTCGCTGTTGATATTAATTTATAAAATTTCCATTTAAAAAAAAAGCCGAGGGAAACTTTTTCCCCTACAGCGTGTGCAACACTTTGCTGCAACTTTGTACTGCATTCAATTACATAATTCAATTAAAAAGTTGACAATGTAAACGGGTTGCTGGGGTCTGAAAATGTCAATGAACAATTCAATTAAACGCTATGCATACGCCAATAACGGTGCGAATGGGGCGAAATTTGTAGAGGAATATAGAAAACGAAGCTAGATATGGGAGTGGGTATTGTCGGCGTCTTTGGTTATGAACGGATATTAATGATGGCCTAGATCGGAGCGAAAAAGGAAGCCCCTGAGGGCTCGTCCTTAAGAGGGCTACACAAATCAGGAAACAACAGTGAACATAATTAATTATGCCAGCAATTACGCGTACAAGGACCTCAACCTGGCGGCACGTGCCAGCTCCGAGTTGGTCCACCTGACAGCGTTTGTATTGTTGACAAATTAATGCCAGCCTCGAATTGAATGCAAATCATTTATATAACACGCAGCCCGAACCGGTCAATGCCCATCAACATTAATTACGTTGACCTTTTTGATTGGTCCCGTGTGCCCGGTTTTCTCCTTTGGACCCTGCCATCATTGTCATTGTCATCCGCTTAGCTGATCCCGATTCCGGCCCGCTGCCATTTCAATTCGCCTAAAAGCTATGGAAATCCCTCCAAGAGCCAGCAGAAGAAGTCCGTAGACCGAAATCCGAATCAAGGCGAGTGTATTGGAACTTTCTCTTTTTTGTTCCGACTGCCGGGAACTTTTGTCGACAAGTTTTTGCCCTCCACTCCACTCATTGTCCTTGCAACTTGGCATTGGCATAATGAAAGTCTCTCTGTCCCCGGGTATCCAAAATATGTGTCCGGCCATTGGAAATAAGCCAACGAAATTTTAATAGTAAAAAATTGTTATAAATGCAATCAGCCAAGTGACAGTGAGAACTTTATGGCCAAATGTTCCTCGCAGCTAGTATTTTCCGCGTCTAGTCTCAACATTCTGTGGCGTCGTCTCGGTCCTGCGAAGGCAATTGCCGAAACGCTCCATATGCCGGGATACTCAATAGTGAAAGTCCTGATGTATGCATGGAAAATGGAAAAACGCTGCACACGAATTGTTGCGCATTTATTTTCATGGCTAACGGAAGCAAAGTACCGCCCAAAGGAGCTGAGCACTGAAAGAAAATCAATACAAAATGTGATCAGGTATTCGACTTTGAGAGCTGCTTATGTAAAGCAGAATATTTGTATTTAAATAAATACTTAAAATACCATTAAAAATATATTTAAAATTCGCTGATACAAAATATATATATAGAAGTATAATTTTTCTCTTTGTATGTCTTTATTACCCTGGCGATCAACAATATTCAAATGGTCTGGCTCGTAAGTGCAGGCAACTTTTTATGCATTCTGAACTCGATTTCATAACTTTATAATGTCCCCAAAATGTGGCGTTTTTCACATTTCATTGAAATAATAGTCTGTGGCTGTTGGATACCGCCTACCTGGAAGCCAATCAAAATACCCATTTCCCAAGGTAGATTGCAAAAGTTTTCACAAGTCATGGCAAACATGAAACTGACAGGAATATCTCCGCACATTCATACATCTATTACGCTGCACTTTGACTTTGACTTTGGCTTGATAAACATGGCACAGGAAGCAATTATATCTGGGGCAGAACAGACAAAAAAAAAGTATATAAATACATATAGAAAGCGTTCAGACTCCATCTCGGTGGCCATCAATGTCAAGGACACTCTGTGACTCTTGTCAGGCGCCATTTGCACTTACATTGAACTGTATTGGGGTCCTTTATGGTCATGCTACTCCTGGCCATTCGCAGGATACCGAAAAGAAGAGAAAATAAAGATAAAAAGATAAAAGATAAACTGCAAATGCGATACTGAAACATAGAATGAATGTTATATGGCTGGCAAAACTTTGACCTGACGCTGCTATATCTATTGATCCCTCAGTCCAGCGTCTGGCTGATTCGGATTCTGTGTGCACATGGCAAATTATAATCGTCTGCCAATTTGACAAGCCTATCAATTGAATTCCGTTTGGGATTCGGATTCGGATTCGAATGCCCAGTCCCCACACTATATCTCAATTATAGCGACCTTCCAGAGCCGAAATTACGGGCAGGGGAATCGCAAATTGTGTTTATTGTTACGTTTAGCGTGCGATTTCCGCTGGGTCAGTGGTCCTTTTATCCCCAAAGTTTATTTTGGTTCATTTACACGGGTGTCACGAGTAATAAAGTTATGGAGAATAACATGCTGATTGTCGGCTAATTGGAAGGGAAGTCCCATGGAGTGCTCTTTGTAAAGAACGCCAAGGTACTGAAGATTTTCTTTATGTTGATAAAGGGAAAGCCAAAAATTCCCACACTGTAGGGACTCAAAGAAAACTATTTTGTCCCTGCAGTTCTTTGTATTTGAAAGGAGTTGAGCAGCACGGAAAGAAGAAAGTTTAAAACGATTTTTAAATCTGTAAAGCATATTAAAACTTTTCGTATAAAAAATTTTTAATGTATATTTTTATGTTTCTTTTTGAAATACAAATCTGTATGTTTTCCAAAGCTTCTAAAGTTGTAGATTCTAGGCACCTTAAGTGCCTGTCCATTCCCAAAGCTATTAGAAGACTTGGATAACTGATGCCTTTGGGAAATTTTCTCTTAGTTTGCTTTTTCTTACTTGGACTTTGTTTTATGCAGTGAACAATATTACTATGGCTTGTATTATTATTACTGACTGACTATGTTGATCAAGGATACAGATATGTATATTCACAGTCGAATGGGACCGACTATAGCCCTAAAGTTATGACAATTTTAATACAACTAAGAAAAAGTTTTGAGTTTAAGGAAAGATATAAATATTATTACTGTTTTTTAAATTATTTTTCGTTTTTTTTTCAAATTTTCTTAAATCTAGACTCGCCTTTGGCTCCATTTTAAGGGCGAATATCTAAATATTCGGACGAAATTAGTTTGTTTTATGGCGATTTAAGGTAAAAAAAAGTTTACTTATACACATGTGTATAATCTATAAGCAAACGTAATAGTTTATATTAGGGATACAACAAAATAAAGTTTTATTCGAATCAGTTATGTCGGTTTTGGCAATTCTGCTCAAAGGGATATTTTCTCTTAAGCATTTCAGGTTGAAGCTCTTAAATACTGGTTTAGTTTAGCTGGGAAAATGTACTTGCTAACCAATTGCCATCCATTTGTATTTATGAATGGAACTTTTACGGCTTGCTAAAGGCTGCAGCATTGACGACCAAATGGATATTGGTTTATTGTGCCTGTCATGTTGTACTTGATATTTATTTAAGTTCTAACTATTGCGGAAATGTTTTTGAGAATCAATTTATTTCTAGAGTATGAGTTTGCTGTGGTCTTATTCTGAGATTTTCATTTTCAAAGCAAAACTAATAATGATGAAATTTTCGTCAACTTTAATTAAATGGTATTAAATTCTCGATAAAAGGAATATCCAAATGAAATTTTGCAGTGAGTTCCAAACTTTTTTTGGGATGTTCTTTTATTTCTTGGAGAGCTTCACCCCAGAAAAGTTTCAATCGAAAACATAAACAAAATAAAGTTGAGCCAACAAGTGAGTTTCCTCGAGATTTCCATCTCGTTGGCTTCGTCGAACGCTAAGACAATGTCGCTAAGTTGCTGCCTAAACTGTTGTGGCCCCGTTTCCCCTCCTCAGTGCCTAATTTTTATGGCTTGTACAGTTGCAGCTGTGCGAGGTAGTAAATTATTGTGCCGTGCAGGAATTCAGGAGGGTGGTCTTTGAAACCCCTTCTTTATCGCCCCGACATGGTGTATGCACAATTACGTATACGACATGTAGGCGCTAATATTTAACGCTGACCGCTGTCTAGTTGAGGACAGAACGTGGCCTGTCCACAGCATGACCCTCATTGTTGGGCCGAGTCATAAAAATTCCACAATGTTGATTTTAATATATCCTTAATGGGGGCCATAAAAAGAGTTGATGTCCGTAGGGAATGGTCGCAGATAAAGTGAACTTCATTGACTGGAGAATGCTCTAAATTGACAGTTTGTAAATTGTACATGTTTGAAAAGAAGTCAGTCTATTTTTATAAACTAGTATACAATTCTTAATTTCTTAATTTTAATATAAAGTGTTTTTTGTCATATTGTTTGCAAATATCGTAATACCCGCTTGACAGAGCCATTAAGAGAACTCCTTCAAATTTATTGAATTGAAATTGGCGCGTTAATTGAATGAGTTTCCTTTTTGTGGCCTGACTCATCTGGTTCATTCGCCAGCCATTCCATCAGAGAGCAACTTTGGCTTTTGAAATTAAACCAAAATCCGTCATTAGGCCCGTGCGGATGAAGGCTCTCGAAAATATTCATAAATCTATTGAGCGAAAGTCATTTAAAAAAGTTTGCCAATAATAAAGTCAAGGTGAGGCCGGTGGAAATGAGTTCAATATTAAAGCCTGCAGATAAGATACTTGACGGCTCACGGCGGACATTGAAACTTTCGCTATATAGGTATTCGTGTGTTCATGTAATGTATTTGTATTGGCCAAGTTTGGAGTGTCCAAAGGGGGAAGCAGCGGGATACTCGAAATGAGTTATGTGCTCGGCATGTAAAGCCGGTTTGACCAAAAGTTTTCCCAGGAAGTGTAAACATGTTCGCAGGTGTCGAAAGCTAAGCCAAGTTTCGGGCCAAGTTTTTAGCGGCAGGCAAATGGCCAATTTAATTAGTTTTTTCCTTCTTGTTAGTGTTGCCTTCGTGGAACAAAGGCCGTAAACAGTTTTCAATTTATTTAAGCGAAATCGAGGGACCGCCTTGGTTGAAAGTGAAATAAACGAAATGTAATCAAGCAGATGGTAGCCTTGCCTCCATTTCGCTTGGCGGTTAACGGTTAGCCGCATCTGCGAAATTAAACAGATTTTCATGCATTTTTACCGTCGCCGATCGAGTTAAAAAGTTTGCGGTTTCGTCTGCCATTTGGTCCTCTTCGATTTTTTTCACCCCTTACGTTTTTGCACATCCTACAGAAGGATAATTTCTCTGTTTTATTGCACGACAAACACAAAGTCAACAGCACAAGGTGTGCGGGAGGGGATGGTATGGGTAGAAGGGTAGTCCTGAGGAGGGAACTTGTCATATTGTTATGTTGCCCATCCAAAATATTTTCTTTGACCTGTGAAAACTTTTTGGGCATCGTTGAGGTCTGGGCCAACCTCCTGTTTAAAGGTCAGTTGGCCGGCAAAAAGGCTTCGGGCCGAAAAGTTAAACAATAAAATTTGGGCATGTGGAAGGGAAATGGTGAATAGGAAAATAGGGAAATGTAAAGAGGTTGAGGTGTTGTGATGGATTAGTAACGTTGACTTTTCCTGTGGCTTAGTCTTGTTTATAAGCTAAGCGTTTTATAATTTTTAAAAGGTCTTGGGAACAATTGTATTGCTTCTAGAGATATATTTTTTACACAAATTGTATCCTTTATATTATTACATAGCTGCCAATACTAGAACTTAGTTGGTCCTAAATAAGGCAAGCTTAAAATCCTAAGAGCCCCTACTAAAAGCTCTTTAAAACTTAAAGCTTGGGCAGCTTTTAGCAAACCTTTTCTGGTTTGGGTATTATTTATTTTTCCCTTAGATGGAAGTCCTGGAAAAGTGTATTAATGAGCTTTGGGAATTTTTTAAGCTCTTAATTAGATAATTAATCTTTTGCAATAAGCCAAAAGTAGTCAATTTCAATTATTAAACTATAAATTGCTACAATAAAGCATCAAGTAAAGGACCCGTTCGTTAAAGAAGCTATTTTTCAACCATGTATTTATTAGTTTTATAATAATAATAATTTCTTTTATAAGACACTTTAAACTGAAAAGCTACAAATCCCTTGCCCAAAGCAAGCTACTCAAGTTAATCGGATAACATAATTTGACCCAAAATCTGATTGCCCAAACTCACACATCCCTTCCCGTTCTCTTCTCTCCGATTATGCGAAAAGCTGCTCAAGTAATTAAAATGCTTTCGTTATTAATGACTAAATAGGCCTAGGCTGAGGCATATTTTCCGTCCAAGATTTTGCCTGGCTCAAATAAATTGCCGCGTCACAAAGGCAAAGCAACAGCGGCGAACAAGAGTAAATATTTTCCTGCCGCACGCACATAATTAAATTCCTATTAAATGCAAGAATCGACGAAGGCAGTAAGTAGAATATAATGGCATTTTAGGGCGCAGGCAATGAAACGCACAAAGCCGACGAGCGCCGACAATGGGAATCAAATTATCAACATAATGGCAGCCCGGCAGGAACCGAACCGAACAGGAAGGAAGACAGTTAGGCTCCATAGCCGTGTATACGGTGGTATATATACGGCTTGTTCATTCATAAAATGGTTTTGTGGCATGAGAGACGAGGACACGTGTGCTCAAAAAGCTTTTAGATGGCTAATTGTTCGGGTGGTAAGAAGACAACCAAGTATTGAAAACCGGGACTGAGTACCTATAAGAATTAATCTTCTTCAAGCTGCTGAATTCTGAGATGAAAGCCATGTTAATGGTATGTTCAATGCTATTTTATTTTTTATGAACTGTATTAAAGTTGAATGCAAGATGTTCTTCTGTGTTTCAAATGGTTTTTAATACAACTTCCCTAAAAACTTAATTTTATTCAAATAAATCTCCAACTAACGAAATTTACCTCCCAAATCCCTCAATACATTGCAATTAAACGTTTAAATAATTAATTATATAATCTATCTTCGCTCATTATCATTTGCCCAGCGCCAAGTGCTGCATTTATTTATCCTGTCCAATTTAAGCTCGGCTAACCACCAAAAGAGCTCAAGTGTGGGCTGCTAGTAGGCAGTGATATATTTACCGAATTGGTTTAGCGTGACCTTGGGGCTATATCAACAGCAAACGAAATCCTTGGCTGATAGTCGGGTAATGCAATCAATTACTTGATAATCCCCAAACAAAACTTTGCATAAACGAAACCGTGGACATACCACAATAACAAATCGAGAGGCCGCCCGGCAAGTCGGCAGGATTTAATAACAAAAGTCAGCTGTTCCGAGTCCTTTGCGCTCTCTGGCCAACCCATTTGCTCTCTGAAAGCTCGCGAAGGGCAAAAGCTTCTGATGGACGCTCATGTGGGGAAGCGGGTCAACGCTGCGTATGCGTTACGTTTCACTTTCGTTGTCGACGAAGTAACTCAGCTTCTTTCATTTGGCGGCTGCTGCGACCCAATCAGACTCGTCTCGTATCGCTTCGTTTCGATTTCAGTTTCAGTTCCCGTGCAAATCCCGAGTCGTCTGGTCGTGTGTCCGCAGCAAATTCGTTGAAATTCCAAAAACTCCGGCGCAAGTCGCGCGCGGCTTTCGATTTGTGCCGCGGCTTCTGGTTCTGCTGCCCCAAAAAGTAGGCAACGCGAATTGTGCAAGAAGTCCCCCACTCAAGTTGACTAGCAGTGTCTATGTGTGTGTGTGTTGTTTGGTGTTTAAAGCTTTAACTCTGCCAAGACGCAGGATTTTTATGAATGAACCACCCAGGCGGCAGCGGGTCCTGGTAATTGTGTGCGATGTGTGCGCGGTCTGAAAGTCAAGGCGTGCCAGGCATATCAATGGCACTGCTTGTCCCAGATGGGTATTAATGAGCCTGCCCAATGAAATGCAAACAATGTGAAACGCACATTTCGAGAGCAACTCGGCGGGTGGCTGCCTAAGCGATCTATGAGTGAATATGGACATTTTAACACACAAATTGTACCCCTGAAAGTGAAGATAAGTTATGCCGATGCATACAAATATCTAAGAGAGGGAGGCCCATAACTAGAATACATTTAACATGAATTTAATGAGCAATAAGGCTCTTTAAGCTTTAGGGAATTTCTTTAGAAAATTAAGGGGAAGTTCTGTTAGATACTTATTGAATTTGAACCAAAAATATATAGTCAAAACTTTAAGAAAACACTTAAGGGGCGACGTAAGGACAAATGCTGCCCCATATTTAGATGCCAAGCAATTTTAGCCAATATCCCTGGTTTAGGTTACCCAATTCCTGGAAATCTATAGGCTCTAAAGTAAGCCCAAAAGATTATAAAAAGCTTCTTTCGGCCCTCTGCCCTAATGTGAATTATTTATTTGAGAATGTCCCCGCCCAGCCGGGCCCGCAAAGTGTCACCCCTGTTGTTGCCACCGCTGTTGACCCGGCAAATACGTGATCAGATCACACAACAAACCGCAACAGCGGCAGCAACAAAAATCCAGAAGCGGAGGAAAATACCTTTCCCAGCCCCTTCAACTGGGCCGTCGCCATGGCTGCCATTAAAGATGACACACGCCAGCCGGCTGACGCCTGCCCACATTATGGGAGCGAGTACGCGTACTCGTAAGGCATTCCGATTTCAATTCCGTCTTCACAAACGCTGCTACGCACCGGGCGCCTCCCAATCACCCGCCCGCTGGGATTAATTGCCGAATATTTGTGTGCGGCAAGGCGGAGAAGTTCCACCCCAAAGAGAGAAACAACAAACAAGCAAAAAACGTTTACATTTTTCAGTGAAATCGTGGCAGCCATGAAGATGTTGTTGAGGGATATATGAGCCAGGGAGTCTACAATTACCAAAAGCCAGCTTCAAGAACACGGCGCAAGTCAAACGGTCGAATCGTTTTAATTGCCTCCGGCAGAAAGGATTTCCTGCACTCCGGCAGTGCGTGTGTGTGCGTTCGGGCGAAGTGTGCGCGTGTCGCAGACGGGCAAAGGACCTCAAACGCCAAATCTCCTGCCAGACAAGCCTTTTTGGGCTGTCGACAGCCCTCAAAGCGGCTTAAAGTCCCAGTGGCCAATAGCCAGTTGGCAGTGTAAAGTGTCTAGGCAGAGCAGACACATTCTCCTTCTCACACATCGAAGCCGGAGCCAGAGCCAGGACCTAGACCTGCTGGGTGAGTGTGCTTTGTAATTGTAGGCCACTAGCTTATGTTATGTATACGCCATGTCTCACAGCGGGCATGTGCTGGCTGGGAAGTCAGGAAAGTCAGCTAAGCACCTCAACACTGTGAAACTAACTCAAAGTGCACTGAGAAAATAAACCATGAGTTATTGTTTTTGTTTACTTTCTAAAGAGCAATAAAATACCAAATAAATATTCGAATTTTATATAGTAAAACCACATACCAATTTTCAGAGTTCCAGAGTTATCTATACTTTATTCTGTACTTTATATATTTTTTTCTCTAATTTAAATAATTAAATTTTTATTTAACCTAAGTATTTTACAATACATTAAGTTTAAGTGTAGCGAAAACGAACAACTCGTGGTTCTGCTTCAATTTGTAGCTATAAATTGCACTGAATTTCTGGGCAAGTCTCGCTTGGCTGCTGCTCTTGCCGCTTGTTAGCCAAATCAACCTGCTTGTTATGACAATGACCAAGGTCTTTGAGCAGCAGCAACTACTTGACGAAAAGCTCGAAATAAAATAAAATAAAATAAATAGAGCTTGGAGAACAAAGCCAAGGCGAGCGAGATACACGCGCAAATTGAAGCGACAAAGTCACACAAAAGTCAGACAGACAAATTTTTCAGAAATAACAAATGCGATCCCCACGGGACTGGGTTAGTCGATAAACTTCCTTCCTTCCGAACGGCAAACAACCAAATCGGACGGAGACATGTGGCAAACGGAATGGAAAGGTTAATAGAATAGAATACTTTCAAAGGACGAAATGCCTTGCGATTTGCATGCCACTTGGCAGTTAATAATGAATGAGTGTGGAGCTGGGTTCGAGCAGCGCTTATCGAATGGGACAAGCCCTATACTTAATGGCCAGCACGAGTTTATTGTGTTGATTAAGAGTTTGTCAAGGTGCCAGGCAGTCATAAAATGTCTGATAAATGTGAGCGCTGAGTTTTGAATTATTTCGTATTTGATTTTGTCTAGTCTAGTCTAGTCAAATGACTTTGTGGTCTACGGTTAAATTACGTTTTAAAGTCATTAGTTAATTGAGAAATAAATTCATAAAAATATACAATAACCTGGACTTGAATTTTAATACAATTTCAATGACTAATATAATAAAATATAAAATAATTTTCTCTTGCCCATTTGATGTTCGATTAAGGGCAATCTTTTCGCACAATCCAATGTATTTAACGGGTTTATCTTAACTTATTTGAATACAATCATTATTATTGTTCATGTCCAGCTCAGCAACTATCTGCTATTTAAGAGAAAAACATTCGCTTTAGGGAAATGGCTTAACCTTAGAGCAACCTTCAGATTTTCTTTTTAAAAAAATATATTCAAGCGCCTCCTCGGCTTCCCAAATGGCTGTAATGACGCCCATTAAGGTTTATCTATTAACCCAGTTCGCTGGGTTTTCTTTATACACCGAGGCAGCTTCCCTCAAGGCCGGGTCTTTAAATTAACCGACATAGTATGTGCGGCAAATATATCCTAATTTTGTTTGCAGACTCTTGTCAAGTGCGCCAAACTTCTAGCCGAACTAAAGCTGTTCCTCGCATCTATTCCCGTCCACACGCCTGTGTACTCCTCGCCTCCGACCCAAACTTTGGAACTTGTCGCATACGCGACATAAATCCAAACACATACACGAGCACTTTGCTCTAAGTATGTATACAAGGCCTATCCAAGACAAAAAGTTCCCTGGGAAGGACACTTTTTGTCGGCGAATTTCGGGTGGGCATGGTGGGCCCTCAAGTTGGAGCGCTTTACGAGAGGCTGTCAAAAAGCCAAGTGAGACATTTGTTTTCACTGTCTTTACAACTTCCGGCTTGTGGCTTTAACTATGCTAACAGTCCAGAAATTTGCATGGCTGCTCCCCCTGAAGTAAGCAACAGCATGCTGTTGGGCTTTAACAAGTTTTCACTAGACTAAAAACACACACATGTTCACGTCACATGTGCCATCAAGTTTATGTTGAACAGTGGTGAAAAGATGTTGTAGACTGAAATAGTTTCAGAGAGGAGAAAGCAATGATAATCAAGATTTAAACCGCACTTTAACTTGATAAATAATTTATAATTTATATTTAAAAAAGAATAAATATATTCAGGTAACTTTCAATGATTTTGGATACTTATATGTCAATGCATGTTTATATTGTTCCTTTATTATACTCAAAAAACTCCCACTGTACATTGGTAAGGATATAGCAGGACACCCTCTATGTGCGTATTCATTAGAGGGTAAGAAGACATTGCTCATCCATCCACACACTGCCGCTAGGAGACATCTGAAATGCACAAATCAATGCCACATTGTGTTCCCTGCTGTGTTTGCTTTTGTTCTCCAGTCAAGGCTTTGACGAAATGTTAATCAAATCCCCTTGGCTCGAGGGGCGGGTGAAAAAGACAAAGCCAACCCGTGACAGTGGCAGGAAATGAGTGCGGCCTACAACAATGATGTTTGCGTTGCAATCTGTTTGGGTGTTAAGTAGATTTATGCCACTCCATTATGCCATTCAGCATCGGAGTGGCCAATTAAAGGTGTCCTCTCCCACAGCCTCGTATCCCTGGCTGTAGGCCTTTAAAAAGCCCTCCTCTTAGCCAGCCAATAACCAGTTCAGTCCCAGAGTAGAGAAGGCATCCTTTTTGTTTAATGCCAAGCTTTTGTGTGAAATTAAAAGGTGAGGTCTGTGAAGCCTCACGAATCATGAATACGCATTTTCAGTATATTAAATAAAATACGTGACCAAATAAATGATATAAATAATTGCAAAAAGCCTAAGTTTTGGTCTTTCCTTCTTGGGAGAAACTTTACAAAATACAGTCAATTGTATTTGTAAATGAACCCTTCGAAGAGCATCCTGCTTGGCTTATCCTGGGCAACGCAAATCCCAGTCCCCAATTCGGGGTTATTTTAAAAGAAACTCGTTACTTAAATCAGGAATTCCAGCTAATGAAATGATGGGCGTGGCCCTTTTTGAACCTTCGCTTATTCAGCGTGGCTGCTTTTCATTTGACCTAAGCGGCTTTCCAAAAAATTTATGTTAATTCTTCCTTCTGGTTTTTATACTTTTCGTTTATTTTTTTCTGGGAAAATGCAGTAATTATTTCTCAGGGACCTTTAGTCCTTCCTGGTCCCTTTTCGGGACTGAAAATCAGCTGGAAATCGTTTATTAAATTTTTTATAAGCTGCCAAAGCATTTGGTTTGCCTTCTCCTGGCATTTTAACATTTATGCCAACACTTTTTGTTTGCTTTAACGTTTATGGTATTTGTATTTTTGGCCAACATAACTGGAACTGATCCGGGGGGCTTTGGGGGAAATTTCATAATTTTAAATGTTTATTTCGCATTTAATGAATTGGATATTTATCCGTTTTTTTTTTTTGCCTATAGCCGCATACATGCAGAGCACACAAAATGTTTTTGCCTCTCGTTAATTTATGGGTTTATATTTTAGTGCGGTTAATTTAAAACTTGATGATTTATTCGTTTCGCTTTTCTCTGGTTTTCGCTGTTTAGAAATTATTCAAATAAGGGATTAAAATATATTTATTTTAAGCAAAGTATTTCGTGCGATTTGACTGCAGGTTGCATAATAATACCCTTGCAGGGTATTATAATTTCAGTCAGAAGTTTGCAACGCAGTGAAGGAGACGTTTCCGACCCTATAAAGTATATATATTCTTGATCAGCATCAACAGGGGAATCTTTCTAGATATGTCAGGAAGAAATCGATTTTTAGGCCATTTTTGCAAAATTTTATAAGGGGTTACATCATTAAAATTTTTGATTTTGATAAAAAATTGAATTTTTAAAATTTTTAAATGAAGTATGCAGATTTATTAACTGTAGAAAATCTTGCACAGAACAGTTTTCCGATTTAAAATTAATGCTCTTTTGGTCGATTTATGATATTTTTAATTTAAAAAATAATCAAGAAGTTTTTTAATATAAAAAATCCGATTTTATAATACAAAATAATATTTTTCTTAGTCAAGGAATCATTTCCGACCCCATAAACCATATATATTCTTGATCAGCATTAACATGCGAATCTTTCTAGACATGTCCGGAAGAAATCGATTTTTTGGCCATTTTTGCGAAATTTCATAAGGGGTTACATCATTAAAATTAGCAAAAAGGGCCAAAAATTTTGATTTCTTGAAATTTTAAATTTGGTATGCAGTTTTTTTAAATTATTAAAAACTAACACAAAACTGCTTTCCGAATCGAAATTTATGCATTTTTGGCTTAGTTATGATATATTTTAATTGTTACCTGCAAGGGTATACAAACTTTGGCTGGCCAAAGTTAGCTTTCTTTCTTGTTTATATTTATATTGATAAAGAAAAGTAATTAATGTTTTTATAGGCCTAGACATAAAACAGGCTTTAATATTATTTAGAGTTTTTCTGAAAATATTAAAATGTATATTTTTTATAAATATATATTGATACAATGCTAAGTAGTAAAGTTGTTCATTTGCAAGTGTAGCAGACTACTTTTTAGCTTTAAATTTAAGTGTAGTCATTATACCCGTTACCCACAGGATTTGCATCGCTATTTGTTCATTGATTTTTGCTTATTATGTTCCTAATTTCCCAACTCAGATTATTTGTGTAACATCAGAAAAATGTAGGGAGCGGTTCTAAAGTTCCTCACACTATTAAGGTTTTTTATTTTGTAATTTTCTTGAAATATATATAAGATCTAGAAAACCCCTATAAAATTAAAAAAAATATATATGTCTAGTTTTAAAGTCTCCATAAATAAGATGAGAAACATTTGAAATGCATTTTAGTTCCCCATATTCATTGGTCTGCTTTTGATTGCAAACCGATGAACTCCATGACACTTTGATGATGGCTTATATTTCATCTGCCACAGATATATGTATGTATGCTTTTGTTTGCCGTGCGGTTTCCCACTAAAATGTTGACTTTAGACAACCGAGTGGGTGAAACATCGAAATGTTTTGCTATTTTGTTGACCCAGATATCCGTTTCATATTCGACACTCTCGACTGCATCTAATTCGCTGCCCGGCATTGTAGTGCCGAGCACATTTGTTTACTTCGCTCACACACAGGCGCACAGCCAGTGCAATCTGCTTTAATGCCATATTAAGGCGAGCTGAATGGAATTGAAAAATGGAAAACGGAGGACGCACACGTTCTCCCATACACACATGAATGCGTAAACAGTCAACAGAAGATGGAACGGGAAGGGGAACGGGGACAGGGAAAGCCGAGGAAAATGGAACGGAAGCAAAACAAAATTTTGTAAAAATAAAATCACGCTGTAAACAGACAAAAGAAACAGGGCAGGCGAGCAAAACAAAAACAGCGCAGAGGAATTCTAATGGAGTCTTAGTTGAAAATTCGAATGTGTTGGAAGTTCAAAAGGATATTCCATAGTATATTCATTCTCGTACCGAAGGAGCGTCTGCAGCTCTTTGTCTTTGCGCATTTGTTCCTCCGAAAGGCAAACTTTTTGCTAATTTGTCTTGTCAAATATGATTTAATGCCGTGACACGCCCACTTGCACACGCCCCCAACAACGCCCACTAACGAACTGAAAAGTATAAAGAAATGCCACGAGCTTAGCATTTATAGCAACAGCTTAAACACACCCATCCATGAAAACTCTAATTTATTGCGAATTTGTTTCAACTAATGACAAACGATGCCATTTGTTGTGCGAATGCAATAGCAGTTTAATGGGAAATTTGTTTTAGCCCGGGTAATTTATGTGGCCCAAAGGTAGACTCACTTTTAGACAACATTTCAGCCACATCCTTGAAGCCATTATCCTAGCGAGGGTTTCTAATTACATCAACTAATTAAGCGAGTAATAAGCCCTTTCAAAATCTATGCCTAAATAAATTTATGCAGCGAATATGATTGAATATCCCCCGGTCTGTGTACATGCCTTGATGTGTGATGGAAATTGAAAATCCATGTGCTTGTGTGCCACATGCACACGCATATATGTATATATAAATACATAATTATGCTCGTGGTTGTGGCTGAGCGATGGCCGTTGAGTAATAATGACGCCTAAATGCCGGTGGCGTATGCGTAATGCGGCGGACAATTGACGAGCATTTGTGTTGCAGCGAAAAGTTATTTTATACGCATTTAAATTACACTTAATGCAATTGCCGTAATTAACTGAAATATGCATTTAATGTTAATGAATTCTGAGAAGTGAAGTCATTTAATAATTGATTGCTTTTGCATGCCGGACTAAAGTTTTATTTCAGAATTAAATGAAAATATTTGCTTTAAAGTTGAAAGTGTTGTTTTTAATATCCGCTTTGGTTAATTTAATTTAAGGAATTTTTTGTTTGAAATATTAATAGTAACTTTTTCCTCTCGCTCATCGAGAAATGCTATTTCTTTCAAATTCGCATAGCCGCAGCCATTTAAACAACTTGATTTCTTAGGCATTACCTTAGCGAGCTTTGATAATGATAATGCCTGAAAATTATCACAGAGTTAGGTACTATACTTGTGTTCTCCCGCCTGAAGCAATTACAAGCATTCAACAAAATTAGGGTCGAAGCCAGGCAACAAATTAATGGAGTCCAGGCCGTGATTTATGCAGTCTGGGCAGGTGCCAGGCATCCAGCAGACTTCTAATTGAACACAGGTATAAAAACAGTTGTGGTCAAGATAATAGAATAATTAATTGCATAATTGTAATAAAGAAACCTTATATTTAGCTTATAAAAACAAGTTAAGAGCAAGCCATAAAAGTCATTTTAAAAGGTGTATCAATATTAAGATTTTAAGAGTTTGAATTCATTGTATATTGTCATTGACTTGGAATAATTTGCTAACTATATACTTTAAAAATATAAATTAATATATATTAATAAGAAATACTTTATCAGTTTTTGAAGTACTTACTATTATGATTCTAACTCCGTCTGTTTGTGCCTTGAGAGAGCCATCCATGTTTGCGGGGAGTTGGTTAACCTCGGCCACCTTGTTAGCCAGCCCGCCCCTGGTGGTCAGCAATTTCCAGGACACGACTTGAGGAGGCTGCAGAAAGAGGACGAAGAGAGAGACTTTGGCGCTGACGATGTCATTAAATGCGCCTAATTAGCGGAGGCCCCCCGAAGGGTTGAGAGCAAGACGATGCTAATGCTGCTTTGCAAGTCAACACAAATTAACATCGGCAAATAAATGCCTTTAATTAAAAACTTTCACGGAATCAAAATTGCAATCCTAAGCATTAGATCCAACACAGAAAGTGATGCAGAGCAGCTGGATAAGACTTGGGTAAAGCATGAAGGCAAACAATTTTATTTCACCAAACTGTAAACAAAGGCCAGAATCAAAGACAGCGCCAAGGAAAAGTCAAGCCGAGTTGGGGGCGCCATTTTCCAACAATTACGCAAGAAACAACGACTGGGGACCAGGACCAGGACCAAAATCAGGACTAGGCACAGGCCTACAGAGGACCCGGCAATGAATGAAAACGTAAATTGGAGAAAGCACGCTGGGAATTGGAGGAGGAAGTCTTTAAAATATCACAGGCAACGGCTTGGCCTTTCCCAATTTCACTTTTCCTTTGTCTGCTATTTCCACTCCCTCCGGAGCCCTGGTAAATTCATTTCTGGCTGACAAGGGCGGCCCCCGAAGAACGTGCTAGCTGAAAGTAAAGGGTTAAATGGGAAACTTGGCTGGCTCGAAAGTGTGACACTTGGCCTGGGCAAGTGCCGAAAAGGGATTTCCTAGTCGGGTTGGCTTATGTGTGCGAACTTGAAAGAGATATGTGAGATGCAAATGGGAAATGCGAGGCCAAGGCAAAATAAAGTTATTTAACGGCAATGGAATGAGCCTGAATAAAGCCCTCTCCGGATGGATATGGGTTGTACCGTGGGCATAATAAGTGTGACTAACTAGTGGAGCTCTCTTTAAAGGACCTTCAATTGTAGTTCAGCTTGCTGCGCAAAAAATCTCCCTCTTATCCATGTGATACTTGCTACAGCCTCATTATCAACTTTTGGTGAAATGTATTCACAGTGTAAGCCATTTCAGAGCCATAATTAAACCTGTCAAGGCCTTGACTGAGTGGTTTCCGCAGCATAATTAAAGTCACGCATGCGAGTTCAATGAACTCATTAAAATGCTGGGTAAACCGCAGGAAGCATGTCGAGTTGGAAAAATATTAATGGGGCGTCGGCTCATGACATACGAGTTGAATAGGCGGGGTATATACTCCTCAGATCCCGGCAGGAAGGCGGAAGACTAAGCCAGAGTGCCGCCAAAAAGTCATAAACTTGTCACACACTTTGTAATCTGAAAATGTGGTCGCCAAGGCATCTCTGCATCCGTATCCGCATCCTTGGAGGATCTCTCTAAAGTATCTCTCCGCATTTACCGACTCTTCCACTTGGCTAGCTGCCATGCGACTTGCCTGCTGATTTCCGCCGAAAGTATGAACCAGTAAACGAAATTCATTAGGGCCACTGCCGCTGGGAAAACACTTGAGGTTGTCTCCCGGCCACAATCTCTCTTAGGATACGCCCCAGATACACTCTTGACCATTTATTATCGCCTGCAATTTGTCAGTGTCGCACTCAAATTAATTCATTAAAGCCATTCAACGTGATTATGGCCTGCTCATTTAAGCGCCCGAAAGGCGAGGCTTCTCGTGTCCAAATTAAAAGTCGCCACACGTTGGCCGGAAATGTGCGACGGTTCCGTCAGTCAGTCACGCCGGCTTCAATGTAAATGAGCCAACTGGACACACTCGTGCATGCGGCCCAAACGCGTTCGTTGGCAACACTAAACTGCAAACTGCAGTGGCAAAGTTTGCGTGTTTAGCGGGCACGCCTTTACGCTTTAAGGGCCGCACTTGCCAAAGTTCGCCATTTGTTTCAATTTTCGCAGCTAGCTGCTTTTTTGGGGCTCTAATGCGCTTACATCTGGCCCAAAAACAATTTAGCCCATTCGTTCACACACACGGTAGAGCACATGAGGGCACACTTTTGGCCAACAGCTTTCATTGCATTTGGCGCTGCTTAGTTTTTAGAGGGGACCCCCAGAACCTTGCTCAACAAGTTTTACGCATAGTTTTACTGTATTTCAATTAGAAAACGGAAAGGGCAGCGTGTGTGTTCTCTGAACAATTTACACTGGGCTAATCATTCCTTAAAGAAATAAAGGAAAATAAAATATTAAGCACTCTGAATATGTGTTTTGCAAAGAACTTTTTTCTAAGATTTTCACAAGTCTGCTTCGGACAATGAAAAAATACTGAGCTGAAAACATTTCGTTACGCCCAGAGAACCTCAATGCACAAACGACAACTGTCCCATATGTCCTATGTATCCTAATCCGAAGGAGATGGCCCAAAGCCAATGGCAAAAACCCACACGCAAGAGAGCTAAATGAAATTAGTTGACAGCCAGATTGTCGCAGTAAGCCATTTCTGAAGTAAGCCGAAGAAGTTCTTGGCCAGCAAATAGAGGAAGACCAGGAGGAAGAGTCCTGAAAGACGTCAACTGCATGGCTCGACTGAAAATTCAATTAACCCAATTGGTTGAGGGCAGCAGCCCCAACACCTAGCCATATAATAAAAGCCAAGTGTAGCGGCTTTGAGTCAAGGCCACAGAGCATTAAAAAAGGCTTAGGAAACCCTCGCAAAAAGGGTTGTCGTGCCACATAAAAGTCATTAAAAGAGCGCCCGCCAAATGGCAGAAATGCAATAAAAATCGCCAAAGCCAAAACGGAACAGAGACAGCCAGCGAGGAAAAATACCAAGGAAAATTGGGAAACAGCTGAAGAAGGAAAAACAAATTTGTTGCGTGCGCATAATTAAATTTTTTTCCGAGACCTAGTGAGAATGTGAGAATATTTCGTGGATCCGAAATGAAATTGCAAAATGTTTATGGTTTGGGGAAATAGAAGCCTTCGGCTGTGTCCGCCTAAAATTTATGCGCAGGCCACGCTCAACAGACAAACAAACAATTTTGGCTGCATAAATTTCGAGGCTCTCGACCAGCACTTCGGGCATGTAGTAGACATATACGCCGCCGCGCCACGCCGCCGCCGCCGCCGATTTTTGCCTTATTTGACGCGCCGCCGCCAAATTATGAAAATAACGGCGCGCCGCGGGGCGCCGCTGGTGCGGCATCGGCGCAGCTTCAGCGCGGCCTTCAGTGTCATTGTTCTTTATAAAACTTTAAAAAAAATAAATAACTCATTAAAATGGCCTTTTTGCCTTATTTGACGCGCCGCCGCCGCCGGTTCTTTCTGACTACTACGCCGCCGCCGCCGAGTCATTTTGACCTCTACGCCGCCGCCGATGCCTTTAACCATCGGCGTAAACCTCTAGCATGTAGCTGTTAGCCAACTAATGAGTGGTTCAAAGGGAAACTCTTACTAGTGTGTGTTTGCGTTTTTGGTAGCTGCCAGCTGTGGCTTGTCACTTTGGTTAGTTAAGCCGTCAGAGAATGTGCTTGGATTTGCTAAAATAGAGGTCTCAAGAATATGCGATGTAAGGATTTAAATGGTATGGAAATATAGGGAATGTTATATAGGTTTTTGACCTTAGAAGATGATTATTATTTATTACTTTTATTACTTTTAGTAGAAACTGTTGGAATAAGAGCTTTGTTTTTTATTTTACGGAAATGTCACATACATATGTAAATAAAACCTTTTTCCTAATTAAAAGTTTATCCCAAAATTGCTTAAAAACAATTCACTGAATTGGCCAAAATTTGCCGTCGAAAAGTCGTAAATCGTTTATTATCGCATATATTGATAGCTGCTCGTATCGATCTATGGAAATGGAAAAAGGGAAAGCGACTCGAATAACGAAGCCAACGGATTCTGACTTCTCCTCCTTTATTACCTTTGCGAGGTTTAAGTGCCGAGCTCTTCGTTTCGCATTCCCCCAAGTCAGCGACTGAGATAAGCAAACACAGGCAGATGAGGAATATATACACATATAAAATATATATATCTATATATATATATATATGGAAAATCAAGGAAAAGGGGAGCTAAACGCTAACCAAATAAAACGAGAATAAAAATGTTAAGGAGCGAGTAGCAAATTTGGAAATTTTCGTCAAGATGCAAATTGCTTTTAAAGTTGATTTTGTTTGAAACTGAAGCCCAAGAAAGAAGTAAATAAATATGTATACATAGGTGTATTGGGTAATTTTTACTATGCAGCCTATAGCCAAAAATATGCGCTTGTTTCCTGTCCCCCCGTGGCATGGACTAAAACATGAGATCCATCTAAATATGTACATACATATGTCTGTACGTTTTAATCTGAATACATAGTGCTTGTGTTGTTGCTTTCATGAAAAGTTTGACATTATGAACACATTTCACTCTATCTGCGAGCTTTCGTTTATGAATACTTCTCTCCCATATATATAAATATATATATATACATATATTTTTTTTAGAATTTTAATGATGAATTTCAAGCTGTCGACGACATGAAAAGTTCTCTGCATTTTTATATAATTTGTATGAGCGTGTGCGTGTTGGAGAAGCACAAGAAAATTTGCATAAATTCGTGCAAATAATGCGATGGAAATTATTTTAGATTTTTGTTGCCATTACTGTGCTTTCTTTGCTTCTTTTAGGGAATTTGATTTTCTCCCAGGCCACATAAGCAAATAAAGTTGTACAGGCCCAAGTTTAGAGTGAAAAGACGAGGACACACTAGAAAGAAACAAGTCAGAAATGAGTTTAGCATATAACTGAATAATAAAATAATAATAAAGGAAAAATCCAAGTGAAGCGGAAAAACTTTTTAATAAATCTTGTCAAGATTTCTTTAAATTCTTTAAACTCAAGTATCCTCCAATAAGGAAAAATACTACTTAAAGATTTGTAAATTAATATTTTCTACAGATTCTTAAAAAATTTTTGTGTTTACAGTGCAACAGAAACACAAATGTATTATGTTGCAGAAGTTTATCATACCCATAAATTTTATTGGGTAATAATTGTCATGATTATTACGATTTTACTCAATTTTTACTTTAGATAAATAGCTCATACATTGGATATAAATAGTAAACACATAAAACTTGTGCATCAATCATTTGCAATCTCTCATGAATTGAAATTCCTACACTAAAGCCGAGCCCCGAGCCCTTATTACGTTCCTTTTAATCCTTAAATCTCACCCTAGTCCTTGGCAAGTACATTAAACTAATCCACATGTCTGCCATTGATTTAAGCCACGGTTATGCAAACAAAACTCATTAATGTCAATTGGCATTTACGGCGATCAAAAGCACAAGCACAATAACAACAACAACAACAACAACAACAACAACAACAAAAGTAGTACCCAAGCTAACGGCAAAACTTTTCTTGTTGCCTACAATTACAACACTCAAGGAGAAATCAAACAACAAGAAAAACAACAGCAACAACAACAATACCAGCCCTGAAAGAACATCAACTTTTCCAGCTAAAATGCGAAGAGCAACATTTCGTTCGTGTTGCGAATTTTCTGCAGACGCCTTCAAGTTCCAAGTTCATGCTGTTTTTTTTTTTGTCCTTTTTTCTCCTCTGCCGCTTGCGACTAATTTTTGCACAAACAACAAGCAAGGCGGAAGGAAAAAAACAAACCGCCCACACAAACACACACGCACACGCGCGACCAACAGCTGTAACGGTAATAAACAACAAAGCAGCAGCCAAAACAAAAATAACAACCACAACGACGGGACGCAATCCTTCCTTCACACTCTCACTCCCACTCCCACTCGCTCGCTCTTTCGCTCTCCCACAAGTTACGCAAGAGATTTTTGTCGCCAAAAAGTAGGCAACGGCAAGCTGAAAACGAAGGCAACACAGACAGGCAAGCCGCAGACTTCATACACTCGCAATTACATATATAGGAGTGATCCTCATATTTCCATTAGCAATATTTAATTTTAAATTTAAATTTTAATTTTTATATTAATATTATTCTCGTTTGAAATAATAGATCAGGAACTACCTGTCTTTACTACATATCTTTTAACATGGGAAGAACTTAAGTATATAAACCCAACTCCTTTAAAACCTTAACCTTAACCTAACCTAAACCTTAAACTGAGAAGGTCGTATTATGAGATTTTTAAAATCCAGCTCAAGAAATATAGGCCACAAATGTGGGTTATTTACCTCGTAGAAGAAATACTTATTATAAGTGATAAGGATATGGACATAATCTAATTAATCTTGTTATTATACTCTTGGGGGGTACACTAATTTTGGTCAAAAGCTTGAAACGCAGTCATTTCCGAACCCATATTTCGGTTATTTTAACATAATACTTTCAAAAAGGTTTAGAAAGCGAATCAATAACACTAAATGACCTTAAATATAAACAAAATAGAGTGAAAAAATAATGTTACATTCGATATAAATACGTATTCCTGTTGAAAAAGCTATTCAGATTATCCTGATAAATAATTTCCATGATCGCTCCGCGCTCTGTTTATTTGATCTATTATTTATCTTGTTCTTAAGTACAATATCCCCTGCAATCGCCCATTTTTACTACAAATACCCAGGATAAAAAATACAAAGATATAAACACACTGGCTACCAAAAAAAGAGAAAATGAAAAGAAAAACTGAAAATTTTTGCGCGTCGCTGCAAGCGTTACATGTGTCACTCGGTCGCACCCTCCACCACTGCCGCCCCCTAGGCCACACGACTCTGTCCACCATATCAGACATGAATAACTGCCGGCGTGGCACAAAAAATAAGAGAGCGCACCCAAAAACCAGCTCACACGGTGGCTGAAACAACGTTAGCGAGCGGTTGCTCTAAAGTTGGATCAGCAGAGTCCCCGCGGGCAGGTCTTTATGTAAGTTTCGCCTAAAAAAAACCCACATCTAGGGCACCACGAAAACCCGAATCCGAATCACAGATTGCAATCAGAACGATACGCAGGGCAGTAGAATTAAAAGTTTTCGGATTTCGTAAAGATTTATGCCGCAATTGCCCATGAAAGCCTTTAAAATGTCCTTGCCCTTGGTCAAGATTGCTTGGCAAAAAATGTAAAAATGGCATAGAAAAAATGGTATAGAAGGCCTTTGTGTGTATCCAATCAAATGCAATTCGAGGTGAGAACCAAGCTACAACAATTATTCCTCAAAGTGAAACCGTAATGTATTTTAAATCCCTTGTATAAATCTTGGTTGAGGCCATATTTCAAAAGGCATAAAAGCTTGACATAATTTCATATAATTTAAAGATGATTGATAGCGAAAAAATGTAGAAAATTTGGGCTCAGCTCATTTTAAATGGTCACATCAAAAGGTATATCTTGGATACAAGTTTAGACATCAAGAGATTGTCTTCGACTTTCCTTGAAACAGCAGAAGCAGCAACGAGTTGAAGTCGCTTGAATGTTTTCTTTCCATTACCTGCCTCTCCAAGGACATCGAAGCCAAGTTCAGACCCAAAACCAGACTCAAACTAAGCCCGGAGAAGAGCAGATAGCTTGGCTCATTCTCCATGAACCGCAATCAAGGTGGCAAGCATTGCCGCCGTGGGCGACAGTTCGGTTAGCCGCACTTAACGCGCCGAACTTTTTGGGTCTTGGCGGGCGATTTAAATTAAAATTAGTGCCTTCGCTGGGCGTAATTTGAGCCGACCTCAGAGCCCTCAGAAAACCCTTTTCCAAATTGACTCAAAATGAGATCTTCCTTAAAACCGTTTTGGTTTGCTTTAAGGTTAATTTAGATTTAGAATAGTTCTGAAGATTTTAATTTAAAAATATTAAATATATTTAGACCATTCTTTACATTTAATTTGATTTACTTTTAGTCATTTTACCCAGAAACCATTTTCATTATAAAAATGTATATTAAATCGAATCCCAATTTTGATTTTTAAATCAAATAGTTTGGTGCCTCTTCCTATTATACTTGGACACACCGAGAATAACACACTCAGGACAAAAGCAGCCCAAGGAGCCTGAGATGAGACGTTTGTCACTGTAACCGGGGCAACCACATAATTGAGTTATTACACTCACTGACAACACTGCCCATGGCGCATATAAATCTACTTCAACGAGCAGCAACAAAAACGAAGGGGAAAGGCGAAAATACTCGCAGTAAACAAAGACGATGGCGGTACTCGGGGGGTTGGGAGGCGTATGTGGCCAGAAGCGATGCATGACAATTTATGGAATCTCTTTAGGGGTAGATCAAGTCGCCACTGCCATGAGCTACAGTCGAAGCCACAGCCCTAAACTTTCTGCAAAACAATTTTTGGAGAGCAGAGATAGAGATGCTATGTCTTGTATCTCGCAGGCCATGCTTTATGGCCGGAAGAAAAACTAGATTTGGCAAAGGCATTCTAAGGCAAGGCCAATCCTTTTCAAAACAATTTAATAGTGAGAAAGGGGGTCCCCACTTTACCTAAGCTTCTCGACCCAACTTCAAGCATATTTAAAGATCTTTGTCGCACTAATTCAGGCTTTTGGCCAGAGAGAAAAATTGGGAGAAAAAAATATTTCCAAGAGCGTTTTCGGTAATTGTGATTTTCATAAAGTTTTTATTTTGTTTTAACATTTATTCCTGCTGTGAAAGCCAATCAAGCTAACTTTAAGTTTATTTTCTGTTGCTATAATTTGTAACTAGGAAAATTAAGAAAATCATTAATGTCCCTTCACATTTTCCAGTGTAGGGACAACGGAAGGCGTTCATAACCCAAAGCATATGATAAATAACACGAACACACATACTCCAGACACCTAACAGACCCTTAGAGTCTCTTTGGATGTGCGTGTGTGTGTATAGTGTTTGCTCTAAGTGCCACTCCCCCTTTTATCCTTTCACCCCCACCCAGCCCTCGCTCTCGCGCAATCCACTCCGCACATTGTTAGTTTGGCGAAGAAGAAGACGTCGACGCTTCCACCGCTGAACTACGACCTCCAGTCACGGCCCAATGCATATGTATGCGTATTAAAGATGCTCCAGATACCCACACACACACACTAACTGTCGTTTGGCCTGTGTCAATATGTATGTAAATAAGCGGGAAAACAAGTGGTTATAAATTTCCAAGGATGATGATGCCGGGGCGACTGTCGCGTAGGGCATTGCTTATACGCACCATCGACGCCAAAAGCCGTCAACCAAAAATATCGCATACGCACATACATGCACAATGAGAGTCTGGAAGTGTGTGTGTGTGCCCGTGTATACCTTAATAATAATGCCCCTAAGAAAGGACGTCGGAGCTACAAACTCAATAACAAAACGAAAATAGGCAACATGGCTCAAGGGGAGGGAAGCAAAAGGAAAAGGGAAAGAAAGAAAAATAAAATAAAATAAACGTAAACATCGCCGGGACGAGATGAGAGTGCCTAGGAACTGATGAGGCGTAGAAGGAGGAATAAAGTGCCCTCCCCATCCGAGATCTATCAACTATAATACAGAATTAAAGCTCATTTTTTTTCACCCACCCAGCCCATCATCAGCTTTTATGTCCCGCATCCTTGAAAGTTTTTTAATATGTTTATTTATATAAAACGCAGGGCAATGTGGCCACCGTTGCGTCGTCAACGTAGTTTATTACCTCCGTGGTTGTTGTTGTTTAGTCTCTCAGCACCCAAACCCCAGGTTGTCCACTACAAGTTTGCAGCTTTATTACATCGCTCTTAGAATGCCATAAAATTAAAAGCAATTCTGTCGTTGCAAATACTTTAACTTTCGTTATTTTCCTCCTCGTTGGCCTGAAAGGTTTTTCAGTTTGGTGAGATTGCATTACCGGTTACCCCTTCCAAGGCAGATGAAGAGGTTAAAAGGTCAAGTGGTGGTGAGGAGACTTTATAAGGCTGAGGGTCAAGTTTCAGTTTCATTAAGTGCATTTAATTTTTATTGTAAAATTTAACAAAGCTATTCTAAATGGTTTTTAATATTAATAATAAATCTTAATCTGTTGCTTCATTCTGAACTGTATTAGAAGGCTATGCAATCGATTAACTCGCCATTTAAGTAGGCCAACAATCAACGATTCTGGCCCGGCTCATAAGCCAAACACCATCCATCATCAATAATATAAACCCCACATGTGTGCCCGCAGCCCCGTTTTTTAACCTTCACACTTTTGACAATTACCCCCTGGATAAATCGACAACAACAACAACAACAGCCTCCCCATATCAATGGCATTGTCATTGTGCGGCAATTTGCGTTGCCAAGCCATCTCAAGACTCGGCGGGGCAGATTATTTATTTTGGCCCAGTGACAACAAAAAGCAGGAGCATCAATCATTTCCGGGCAATCGGATGACAATGCCCCGGGTTCCCGGGATGTGCCAAGAGGTGTAGTAGGCCCCCAAAGAAAACATCTTTTTTTAATATCCAAATGAAAGTTTAGATTGTCATGTTGATGAATTGAAATATTGCCGCACGAATGCGTTCCGCAGGTAATCAAGCATGAGAATTGCCGTGGGCTGGGCCGGAAGAAAATCTGTTCCCGGAATAGACAAAAGCCCGGCCTGAACTTTGCGCTTTAAATTGCTCCAAAGTGGCCTTTAATCAAGAGGAAGGAAACTGCAGGGGCGGAAAAGTAAACAAAGGCCAGAAAGAGTTGAGGAGCTTCAATGAAACACTAGACCAGAGGAATACGATATGTAAGCCTACAACAAAATATTTATTTAGGCTCAATCAATTTTATGGCTATTCGGTTTTTATAGCGACTGGCGTAGCTAAAAAATGCTCGCCCTGAATTATGCACAGCTTGGCGTATCCTCTTCCGCTCTGAGTAGCTCCGGGAAACAGAGAGAAAAAAAGGTTTTTATTTGCATTAAATTCTGTACCTCATTAACTTTATAATTATTTTAAATTTACTTCCTTTTTCTATATATAAAAACCTAGCTGCAATAAAAAGTAAATTCTAGGATTGTGGCTTAATTGAAATCCAATTTAAAAGGATTTTCACTCAGTGTATGTGTATGAGCCCAGAGTCGTGTGTGGGTGAGTGCTTAAACGCCCTTCAGTTCCAGAATTCCTGGCCCGTCCGATTCCTCGCGGTATGTTCGAAAAACAAAAACAAATTACATGGGCCTCGTTCAGCGAAGTTCGAAACAAAATAGCCGAAACAAATTCTACCTACGCTCGGCTACTGCCGAGGGCTTCACGAAGTTCGATCCTCATATTTGTTATTGTTTTCGATCTCTGTTCGAAGCAGCGGTTGCGAGAGTTCGTAAATTAGAGAGAGATGGAGATGGAAGGAAGGGAGGAAAGAAAATTGGTGTAAAAAACAAAGAGTATTGCACCGACGGCAGAATGACCTTTTTAAAATAAGTAGGAATATTTAAAAATATTAAAGATTATATTTAATTAATTTTTACGTATAAAATCATGTGGTATATAAGCACTTAAGAAAATGTGCTTTTGACTTGGCCGAAATGTTCACGTTTGATTATCAGCCCTTTGTGAATCTAATTACAAGGCATTGCCTTGTCGGCTATACCCTGACACGCGAGAATTTTCGGTCTTCGGTTTTGTCTTCTAATTCTCTTTGCATTTTGAGTTGACTGCTGTTGCATTCAGAAGTGTTTTGCGTATTAGTTGCGTAAAAATGAAATATTATAAGGTAAGTGGAACTTATTTGCATTCAATTATTAATTTTAATTGCAGAATTGACGATTAAAATGGATGCGACTTCAACCTAGACGGTGTGAATGGGATTTAGTACGGATTTACGAAGTTTTTTTGTCCAGTATAAGTTGGTATGTATAAATTTGTGCAAAGTACTGCAATTTACGATTTGACATATGTATGTATGTATTTAATTTACAGATAGAACAAGTTCCTTAAAGGACCCAGCAGCCGGCAGAGAAGGCTCCGTGACACGCAGTTACATAAATACATATATGTATGTACATACATATGTTTAATTATGCAGAAATATGTAATGCTACCAGAAAAAGTGAACATAAATAAAAATTTACAATCCATAAATAAATAAGGAATAAATTACATCTGATTTTTACTAGGAAGGGGGGATTTTTAAGGAATTTTCTATAGGTTTTCATCTGGGATTCCTGGCGGATTCCGCTAGCGAATCCCGCGGGATTTCTCGACGATTCCCGCAGGTTTCCTTGACGATGCCCGCCAGCCTTTCCCGCGGGATTCCTCGTCGATTCCTGCAGGATTCGAGTTCGAAATTCCCGGGGACTGTCCCGGGGGATTGGTGCGGATTCCTGGCGGAATTTCGAGATCCTCGCCAGGAGTACCCTATGTATGAAAGTTCCTCGCCGCGTTGTATGGACGGTCCCGCGGGATTCCGCGGGAACTTATCCCGGTGCCCGGAGGAATACTTCGGGAATCCGGGAGGAATGGAACTGAAGGGCGTGCATGAAAACGCCCACAGACAACACCAACACTAGCACACAGACGACACATCAACGGAAGCGCGTGCGTGACAGACTGTAAATGTCTGTGTGTGAGTTTGTCTGCTCTGCGCCTCTGTGTAAGTGTGCGTGTGCTAGCTGAACTTTTAAACTAATTTGAAATTTTAATTTAATTAATTTGTGTGCGTATTTTTTAATGAAAATGTCAGGGAGTCGGAAAGTTCCATCGCCCCTGGGCTCGGGTTGAACCCGGATGTCGGGGCGCCTGATGGAGGCTTTAAATAAATCATGACGGCAGGTGTGTGCACTGGAAAACCTATTGACGAGGGCCTGTCATCTAGCAAATTAAACAGGAAGACATAGGACTGGTTGAAGTAGAGAGTGGGCGAAGATGCTGAAAAGCACTTATTTATTTTAGGGAAAATACTTTGAATTGCGAAAAGTGCCCACTTTAAACCACAATTTAAATCTTTCAACTAAAAACTTTTAATGAGAAATGCAATTTCACTTTCCTGTTTTTTTTTTTTTTGCAGGCAACACCAAAAACTGCAATTTGCCAGCAATAGAAACACAATTATGGCAAATTCAAACAAAGCTACGTCAAAGTTCATTAACAACAATAATAGAGCGAACGGCAAGAGCGGCAACAGCAACAACGGCGACTGCAACATCAGGGCCAACAAAATGTAAACGGCCAAGTGGGTGGAACTGAAAAGGGCCCACTCAGCTTGGCAGTGGGCAACATCGGGTGGCAGCTAGCAACAACTACAATTGAATTGCAAGAATCGACGACAAGAGCAATCACAACGGCAACGGCAGCAACATCGAGAAACCAAGCAAACAAAAATACGCAACATAAATGAAGTTAACAATCTGTCAAATTGCTAAATTATTTCTGCTGCTGACAGCCTTCTTCTTTCTCAATTCCCCCAGAGCCGCCTCCCTAGCCTTCAGATCTTATCCCTCCTCCAGCTCCTTCGTCGCAACCTCCGTTGCCACTTCCTCCTTTGGCTTGTCCAGCTCCTCGGCGGTGAGTGTCCTTGTGCTGAAAGCGCCCAAGACAGCGACAGATTTTGCTGCAACATCAGTTGCGGCCACGCGGACATCCGCAGCAACGACAGCAGCAACAACAGCGCCCAGCAGCAATTCAATTTGGCCAACAGCAACACAAGCAAACAGCCCACGTAATGCGCGTGAAGCTGAACGTCAGAAACGTCAAAAGCAACAGCCCGCAACACAACAGCAGCAGAAGCAGCAGCAGCAACTGCAACATCAGCGCCCCCAGCAGCAACAGCAACACCAGCAATTGCAGCTGCAGCAGCAGCAACAGGGACAGCGCCGTCAGAAGCGACAGGAACATCTGAGGCTGGGCGTTTTAATACCCCCTACGCTGCACACGGATATGATGCATGTGCAACAGGGCTTTCACAATTTCCTCGACTTTTTCCAACTGCATTTGTCTAATGCCAGCGTGGATTTTCTACGTGACGTGGGTGAGTACAAGAGCCAACCCATCAGCAACATCCCAAAAAACATCCCAAAGCATGCTTGTTTGCCCGAAAATCCCTGCCGACATGCATTTAGACGTCGTGTTTTATCGATGATTTGTGTATGTGTGTCGACGGATGCTCAAGTTTCCTTATTTTTTTGTTTGGGCCAAAAAATTCTACACGAAGCGGAGTCGGCCAAGGGAGGCAGTTTATGAAGATGAATCGGAGCAATGTTTGCTTGGGGTAAATATTTACCGTCAGCCAACAGAGTGGAAGTTATGGGGGAACTTTGCTAATTGAGTGAGAAAATACAAATCAGGCGCAGGAATTAAATTTGAAGCTATCAAGATTCGAAGAAAACTTCTGCGGGAAGTGTCGCAGGACGAAGATGATTTAACTTCTTGCAAGTCTTCCGTTAACTCAATTTGCATGCACTTTGCCTTGATTTTTCTTCCATTTTTTTCACGCTGCCCGCCATAAATAACCCACGTTTTGCCCAAGCCCATTTTAACTAATTTAAGCACGTACTGCTTTTCCGGGAAAGTTTGAACTTTAATTACGATGCTGGTCGTGAATAACTTTCTGATACCATATATCCCTACCATTACTAAGCAGTCCTTTCTCTAAAAAGAAGAAATATATAATATATGGTAGCTCAAGTCTTTCCAAAGGTTTTTTTTAGAGGGGCAAGGAGAATAGAGAAGAGATTAGCAGCTGTCGTTGCTGGTACATCAATTACGAGAGTAATTGGACAACATGGCAAATACGCAACGCTGTCAATTCAATTGCAACACACAGAACGACCGGCATTCATGTGGGCTTACACAACAGCAACATGGGCTAGCGCCCAATCAATCCTAGCTCTCTTACATAATACATTATCCAACTATTTCCCAGGACAAGGCCCCTTTTAATTTCGCTCTAAGGTAGAATGCCTTGTGCCATTGCCAACGTTGGTCAGCAAATAAACTCGCAGACTCCTACATGGCCATAAATTGTCACTGGGGGCCGGGCAAGGGGGTTGGAGAAGCCGAATGGAATACGGCCATATGCAACTAGAATCCATTTCTTTATTTTGCAAAACATAAAAACTCGCAACAAGGCAAGACAGACAGGTTAAATTACTGCAAATGGAATTTATTTGTACGGAATGGAAATGTTGCGTTAGTTTGGCTTGCAAATTGAATTTCTTTGTCGGGGCACTTAAATCAATTTAGATGACTGCGGGAGCAGGCAAGTTTCACCTTTTATTTATGACACCTCCGAGACAGCGCTCTAAATTAAAGATATCAAATTTAAACTTTTCGTACTGACAGGCGGCAACTGCGAAATTGTTGCAATCGGCAGAAACTTTGGCGCCAAATAAGTGGAGGACAAAAGTTGGCCATGTGTAGATACCCGTGTTTACTTTGAAACTAACTAACTAGGAAGAGCCGAGCAGAGCGAAGAGAGAGTAAATTGAAAGAATAAAACTAATAGCCAGGCGGGGACTTTGGCAGTCGAGCAGGAAACTTTAACAAATGAAAGTGCCGCACTGAGTCTAAGCGAACTTTCGGCTTATCGCGATCTATGGGAAAACTCATTTAAGGAGCTAATCATTAGGGTCTGGCCCTAATGCGGCATAAATATTCAGGAACATAAGTTAAAAGTTGGTGCGCCCAAGTTTTTAATTTACAGCGACCGTTATTGCCCGGCCAAAAGTTCTTAAGCCGGCGAATTAACCGAGATCCTTCAAGAGCGGTATTTTATGGTTTTCGGATCCCCTCAGACATCCCAGTGCCTACGCCAGAATTCCCAGAGTGTTGCGCCGCTGTCAAGCACCTCCTTCGGTCCCGGGGCATGTGAATCGCCGGCTTTCATAACTCTGGCCACTTGTCGGCTACTTGGCCAGTTACTTGCAATGGCAGCCGCCAGCAGGCCATGACGAGAGCTCCAGAGAAGCCACTTGAAGTCGAACGATGGACAGGGGGCGGCAGCGAAACAGGGCTGTCGACATGGGCTAGCTTTGGGCTTATTTTTTGTTTTATGACTATTATATTGTTTGAAAATTTAATATAGGTATCCTACTAACCAAACAGAAAGGAATGAAATAGTTAAAGAAAGATAATATCGAAAGCTCTTAAATTTCTTCCCAGTTTGAGCTCACTTTCTTTCTGTTTATTTATTTATAATTATAATTTATATGTTTTACCTTAGACTAGTAAGCACTAACAATACATATTTGGCAGCACTAGACCGGGGCTAGGGACTTGAGCTGCTAATATTGCTGCTGTTGCAGACAGATTCCCGCTGCCTTCATCAGCAGTAACAGTTACTTCACCGCTTAAGCACAAGCACACCTACACTCGCAGAAAAACACACACACTCACCGAGTCAGCTTAAATATGCAGCAGTTTTTATATGCCACATAAAATGTTTCTCTTTCTTTTCTTCTTGCCTTGCACGATGATGACGATGACGACGGCGCACAGATTTAAGTGGCTTCATTAAATTACTCGAGCTGCCCAAATACACGAGCGTTGTAAAGACTTTAAATGCGGGCATTAATGTAGACACCGACGTGGACGTGGACGTGAACAAGGGCTCGAATGGCCGTGGGACTGGGAGTCCCAATGCGAATGTGAACGTTGACCCGCCCAGGCAGCCGCGTCAGCATTTGCAACAGGAGCAGCAGCAGAAGCAGAAGCAGGAGCAACATCATCATCGTCAGCAGGAGATCAGGACGAAACCGTTGTCAGCGGGCGAGGAGGCCCTATCCAATCGGTGGAGCGACGCCCGCAGCTTCTTGGGTCACTGTCATCAGCTGGCCGAGCAACTGGCACACGATTATAATAAGACCGTCGTCCTCTGGCCGTGCCCGCGAATGAAAGTGAGTACGTCCTTACACACAAAGGGAAATCTTTGATGGGAAGATAAAAATAAGGGCAATCATCGGAAGTTTGAATACACGTTCCTCAAATGAGCGATTCGATTTGAATGAGTTTCCGTGGGGTAAATTGTGTGTTCCGTCGAATGCCAAGAGATACTTATTTGTGTTTTTAGAATATATTTAATATGAAATTTTCAATAAAATATTTAAAAAAATATATAGCATATATAAAATTTGCATTCCACTTAAATCCCAAGCTTCCTTCACTACTCACAAAAATTGGCTTGTGGCGCACCCAAAACGTGTTCATATTTCTTGGATTAATATACATGTGAATTCAGGCAACAAAATGTGGTGTGTTAATTAAGCAGCAATTTAAGCCAAATAGCTTTGAACATGCCTAGAAAGAGCCGCAGGCATTTTGCAGCAGAATTTTGCAATTTGCCAGCGCAATTCTTCAAACTAAGGGAAAAGCTGGCAAGAGAGACAGAGGGCTAGTGCGCACCACAGAACTTCATCAAGTCAAGTCTGTGGCTGGGTGCTGAAGGTTACGGGAAAACAGGAAATGGAAAAGCCAGGCCAAAGGCTGAGTTTTGGAGGTGGCTGCGGAGAAGGCCGAAATATGTTGGAAAATTGCTTGATGAAAGTCGACGCTGGCATGAAATTACTTTTTGCGGCAAGTGTTGCTCTAGTTTCACCTTTCCGCCCCTGCACTTGGCTACACCAACAAGTGCCCAGAAGGATAACTTGCGAATCCAGAAGCCACCGCTCCCACTTCTGGCCAAACTGTCACACAAAGTTGTGCAACATAAAATTCAGCTCGTTACTTTTGCATATTTTTATGATCCCGCCCGGACTGGGTGCTTTGACAATTGATTGACAAGTGCTTGGGCGAAATTCTTGGCGAAGTTTGTTAACTTGTTGAAAATGCCAGCAAAGTTATTAATGAAAATCTGCGAGACCCGAAATGCACTGACATACTGTGACGGAATGATTGACAAACGGATTCGCTTCTGGCTCCCTGGCGAGCAGCACAAGCATCATGAGCAATGGCCAAATAATGAACTGCTGGCTTAGAGGGCCAAGATGGATGGGGTCTGGTTGCGAAATGCATATTATTTCCATGCAAATCAGGCGGCGATGATGATGTTAGTGACGACGATGTCCTACAATATTTCACATTGTTAAAGAGCCATAATTTCTGATTTTTATGCATGCCAATAGCCCGGCAATGGAGGCTGCCCTGCTGCTGGCGGCCATTTAAATCACTCACTGAGAGCTGCTGGTCGAGGCCATTCTGGGCACGTGCCACGCCCCCTTTTCCCCGGATACCAACGCCTCCAACATCCAGCACCCGACATGCCCCTGCAGCGACACATCACGCCCATAAAACTCGGCACAATCATAAACAAAAATGTTGCTTAGCCTGGCAGCTGTCTGTCTGTGTGTTCGTTCGTATGTTTTTATGAGCTCAGCTGAACTGAACTGAGCTGAGCTCAGCTGAGTTCGCTTTATTATCGGGATGGAGACGGAGAGAAATGCACATCAAGTGCAGCATGGCCGGTTACTAAAAGTGCCAACTACACGAAAAATGCACGATTCCTTGAAAGTACTACCGTCGCAGCTCGTGAAAAAGGGACCACTAAAGCGCCACCTAGCGCTGCATAAGTGCACCATCATCTAAAGCTAAACTCACTAATAACGCTCCTCCTTTCATGGATTTTTCCACTTTAATATTCTCTTTGCTGCCCGCAATAGTATGCTTCACAGTTTTATTCCTGCAGCTTATTTTTTCGCTTGACCTGCTCAAAAAGATTGTTTACTGCCGCTTTAATTATTTACCTTCCCTTATGTACATATTTCTCCTACGTGAAATGTCTCACAAAAAGAAGCAACTAATCCCCCAGTGAATGGCCATAATTAATTGATTTTTCTTTTTTGTGAGTACACAAATTTAATTGAATTAAGTGCGGAATGAAAGCGCTTTTTGCTGTCGTCTAATATAATTGAAGTGCCAGAGAAAAACCTCAACATTTGTGTCATCAAACAAAAAATATGGCGACTTTTCACATCGAATTGAATGGCCTCGAATGGTAAACCACATTTTAAAGAGCTTGTACATATAACATGAACAAAAATATGTACACAGGTCGCAGTCACATACATATAGATATAGATATATATATTCGACGGGGGGGTCGAGGCTCCATGACTTTTATCAATCTGGACCGCTAAAAACATTGTAGCGGATAAAAGTGTTTTTAATTGAAAAACAGAAAAAAACAAGGCCATGTTAGAAAGCACAAATACCATTGACGGTTTCGTTCGGAACAAGCTGAGCTGTTACAAGCCGATTATAAAAAAAGTATCTAGAATCCTGACCAATACATTATGTCTCTTTGTGATTAAAGCCTGTTGTCCCTATGTTAAAAAAATCATACTTTAACTGGTTCAGTAAATCAAATATGTACTTAAAATTATTCGTATGTTTTTTGGGAGTTGTATTATTATGACAATCCGTATAAATTCATGTTAGTTCAATTAAAAAAGGTCCTTTGCTGTCTAATAAAACACTAATAAATGCCTGCAGGATTTCTTTCTGGCTACAGTGTACGCACAACTACAGAAAGCCGTAAAGAAAAAAACCCTAGGGAACTTAAAACGGGTTAACAGCAAAAATCAGAAAATCCAACGGCCAGCCATGGCGACAAAGTAACAAAACGTGCAATTAAGTGTGATTTTTATGCGCCTTGCAATATTTATGCGCTGAAAGCGCAACAAAACTCGCCCATCCTGCGCCGTGGAACCCTTGCAGCTGCCCCTAAATCAGCGACACAACCGCCGCACCAGTGTTACAATTGATGCGATGCGCCCTTTGCCCCCCACTTGGATCCCTCCCATCGTTCCCATCGATCGTTCCCTGGGCGGCCTTTGGAGAGTTGGAAAAATTTGCAAACTGCCAGTGACTTGGGAATGCCCGCCAGCTCCCTGAAATGCCTTTAAAGTGGGTAGAAATTGGGGCATTGTTGCAGTGGTTTGGGTGGTAGAAAGTAGGGGGTGGGAAAAGACGGCCAGCTTAAAGCGATGGCACGGCATTACATGGCACAGAATTGCGTATACGCCATGTGGGCCTACAATGTTAAGGCAATGTGCGAAGTCATGAATGATTTTTTTATTTATTTATTTAATTTTGTAATCTCTTTCTTTTTGTCTTCAAAGTTTTAACTACAAGTTAATATTAAGTATGACTTTACTGTTGATTTTATTAAAATTTCTGTATATTCTCATATTTAATTAATTGCAAGCCTACCCACTAGGTTTCTCTAAAAAAAACCATTAGTTATAAATTTAATTTTCATTTTTGAATAATAAAAACATACTGTGCGCTGTTCTACAAGGCGCTTAGTGTATGCCACAATGGAATAAACGCTCTTACAGGCACACACTTACCCGCAATAACGCACCAGGAAAAACCCCCATCAAACACATTTCGGGCTTAGTTTTCCATAACGGTCATTGAATTTGAAGTGGCCGGGAAGGCCGAGCAAAGTTTGCCACCCAACTGAGCCCCGTTTTTCCTTCCATACAGCGAATATTCTGCCCAGATTCCCAGGACTTTTTTTTTCATATCAATTTCATGCAATTTACAGCATTTTGTAACTTTTGCTGCATTCTGTTAACTCTTGTGGTTTTTCAAGTAATGTTTGTATTGTTGCTGCTGTTTGTTCCGCTCGAATTGCTTAATACGGTAAATTGAGTTTGACCCGCACACATCTGAATATGTGAATATACTTGTATATACACAGAAAAGAATATAAGTTCAATGGAAACTATTTCTTTTATTTATTTTAATTTTATTTTGATTACTTTTGAGACTCTATTTATTATTTATTAAGCACTTCCCTTCAATTTGTGATGAACTACTTGAAATTGTGCGGTTCACTTTCCTCTGTGCACCATTGTTATCCTTGCAACCTAACTAATTCCCCACAGAGAGCTTGCAAACAGCTTAATGAAGATTAATGTTGCATTTCAATTGAATGGGGGCTCTGAAGGGGTGTCGAGGGAGGGACAGTCTTGAATCCCCAGGAGACAACTGGAATCGCACAGGGATGCGCTACCCGGCTACCCGGCAGCTCTGCATTGCCAATCTTGATCGACTTGGGCATTTATCTAACAATTTGCAGGGAACGCAGGCGAATCAAGTCACACGAGGGTACAGTCAAGTCAGAGATTGGACAGCATTCGGTTTGTCAGTCGTTCACTCATGCATGCATGCAGTCAAACAGTCATTCAGTCAGTCAGTCAGTAAGTCTGTCAGCCTGTCAGTTGGCCCTGCAGTTTATCATGGCAAAAGTGCGGAGCAAACACTTGGCATGTCATTCCATCCATAGCCATCCCAGCCCAGATCCAGCTCCTTTGTCCCACTGTGCATTTGCCTTTCACTCAATCAGTTTGACAATTGACAACTGCATGGCAAGCGGGGGGAGCGGAGAGCTGCATCAGTGATAACGATGGCATCCGTTCTGGCCAGGCACTGATATGACCAACTGCGATTGGGAGCTTGGTTTGGTATTTGTGTTTGGTGTCCACAACAATAAGTGGGTGGATGACTATGATTGTGTAGAAGTACAAACACTAGTAAATAATACGGATACCGAGTCTTTCAGGGTATCCCTTGCGGACACTTTTGTTGTTAGTTAAATCTACATAAAAAACATTTAAACTAAGCATAAAATTAACAACAAATATAGAATATACAACACTTTTCGACTGCATTGATCCTGGTTACCTATCCATAGCCATATCATCACTGGACACTTTGCCCTTGGCTGCGTTTCCTGCGTGTGCCATATAGTCGTCGCTGATTTAGCACTTGCTGTTCGCCTTCTCTAGTCGCTGGTGCTCCCGACTAGGCTACGTGTTCATGATTGATTGCTGTTTACGCGTTTCGACCACGGGTTCGATGGATTCGCGCGGAATGCCAGCGATGGGAAGTGTTCAAATTGAATTTTGGCACTTCAGCGAATCGCTTTTGGACTGTGTGCTTTTTTTTTGGCACTCTTGTAATTCGATTTTCGCATAGACGGAATTGCAATTTCTGCATGTGCTTTCCATGCAATCGAATTATATAAAGCTAGATGGCTTAAAGTCCTGCCAACACTCCAATAAAACGTGTCTCGTTCGCTCAGCCAGCTGACTAATCAAATTTTAAGCTCCTTTCCAAGTTGGCACTTTCCATTTCGCATAAATGGAAACTCCATTGTGAGTCAGCAGACACAAACACAATTAAGTGCAGCGTCCTGTATCCCTTTTTGCGCTTTGTTTGTGTTTTTCCCCAATTTCAGCAGAACTTGCAGCACCAGCTGTCAACGGTCCCACATATAGTGCGCACATATAGGACCACCTATCCCTCCCACATGCCCAAGTCATTGCAGCTTTCTAAATGCTTCGCAGTGCCACTCCCTACCCGGCGTATACGTAATATTTTGCAGTAAATAGCAAGGCAAATGGAGCTTTGTTTGCCAGCATCATCATCAACAGCGTGTGCTGCAGCAGAAGCAGCAGCGCCATAAGCCAAGGGATGAAGATGTAGGAGGAGCTGGTATTGGCTTATTTATTATGATGATGCCATGTTGCGGTCAATGCCCCGACTTATAATCAGCCAAATTTTTAGAAATATGCAGAAAATAGGGAGAATGATGAACAGAAAAGGTGATTTACATATTATACAAAATATATGGATAGTGGATTTCAAAGGGACTGTCCGAAAAATCAACTTATCAACAAAAAGATTCACTCGAAAATATACTCACCTTAGGGTGTTATATATACTCCATTTAACTTGACTTCGCCACCTCAGGAATTATAATTCCACTTATCGCACTGGACTGCAGGTGCCACATTACACATGCAGGTCAGTCAATCGCCTGGTACTCAGGTATTCAGTTGTATTCGAATTCGCATTCGTATCTGTGACTGAGTTTACTTTTGGGCACCGGTGTGTGTTCGTGTCGACTCCACACCTGTCTGCCGGTCTGCTGGTTATATTGATTTTTGATTTGCGGTATTCCATTGATTTTTGATTCGCATCACGCAAATTAAGAACAATTTCATTTTCATCCACGTGACTGTGTGTGCGTGTGGCATATTTGATTCATCTGCGGCAGGAAGTTAAGTGCACACGACACCAGCTCGCAGGACAACTGTAACCAGCAGGAGCAATCAGATTTAATTCCCTGTAAATAAAGTATTATTTCGGTGTTTGCGAAAAACATTAAGCAAAGATGCGGTGGTTTATTTATTTAGTTATATGTTGACTATACTTAAACCAAATCAGTACTTTTGGGCTAAACCTCGTATTCCTGCTTTAAGCTAACAAAATATCTATATAATATCTGAATGATTTATGATATCCCTGCTGCCATTGCAGCAGCATTATAAATTTACATTAAACGTGCATTAAGACCACTTGTTCCGAAATAAGCCAAGTCATCGTCGAAGTTTTAACCAAGTGCTCAGCAGATTTATTTCAGCAACTGCGAACTGTTGAATTTTCCCCCATCAAACGATTGGCCCCCTCTGCATATTCAAAGCTGGTAAATATTGTTTCCAAGCCACAGCTGTCGGTAGCTGAATAATCAAGCTCTTCCAGGAACGGATTTCGAGCTACGGCAGCTGACAATTAGTTGGCCAGAAAGATAGAGCAGGGATGAAAAATCGGGGCAGGAGGGGCTCGGAGGAGGTGACCTTTGAGACACTCTCTGGTGAAAGCCCTTCGTTACGCTAAGTGGCAGGGACATAAAACCTTTTTGCGCCGCTTCCCACATTAATTGCATTCATCGTGCGCCCTTTGGGGATGCAGCAATTTGCATAAAAATCATAATAAATTCAATGATGCTTATTTTGCGAGAAACCCTCTCGCTTCGCACATTTTCTTCAGTATTTTCAGTCCTTTATTTCGCCGGTAGAGCAGAGAGTTGCTCATAAAAAGGCAGGCGGCCCAAAGAGGTTGCCACTTAGGCATCGCTCAATTATTCATAAAGTTGGCCCAACAAAGTGCTGCACACACGTGGCCCAAAAGCGAGTGCTTAATGGTCAGAGCCAGCGCTCCGGGTCGGATCAGAGCCTTCAAAAATTAAATCGTTTAACAAGCAGTCAAATCACTTTATATGGGCCCCATCAGGTGTGGCAAAGAAGGTCACCTAATCCCGCCTGTCATTCATCTTTACTGCCTCTCTGGCCATAAAATATTATGAACTCTGTTTGCAGCTGTCACAGTAATTTAATTTACACCTGATACCTTACAAGAATTAGATATTTTAATAGCCCTTCACCAAACATAACTATTTATGAGTAAACCAATTTTGAATAGGTTCGAGGACACACAAGGCAGTCTACTTATTACGTCTTCATAAGGCTTTTTCAAAGTTAAAATATATTTTATTTTTGGTAATCATAAAGTATCCTTGATATTTATTTGCTTAAGAAAATAGTACCTATATAGTCCCTTTAATAGGTGTGTATTATTTATTTTTATACCCTTGCAGGGTATTATATAATTTCAGTCAGAAGTTTGCAACGCAGTGAAGGAGACGTTTCCGACCCCATAAAACAACATATATTCTTGATCAGCATTAACATGCGAATCTTTCTAGACATGTCCGGAAGAAATCGATTTTTTGGCCATTTTTGCGAAATTTGATAAGGGGTTACATCATTAAAATTTTTGATTTTGATAAAAAATTGAATTTTCAAAATTTTTAAATGAAGTATGTAGATTTATTAACTGTAGAAAATCTTGCACGGAACAGTTTTCCGATTTAAAATTAATGCTCTTTTGGCCGAGTTATGATATTTTTAATTTTAAAAAAATTAAGAAGTTTTTTAATATAAAAAATCAGATTTTATTTTTATTTTTTTTTTTGGCGAATAAAAAACATTTTATTCAGTTTGCTATAGAGTTGAAACACTTTAAAACACATACACAGACTTTTCAGAACCCTTGTAAGTGGAAGAAGTAGCGAGAAAAGAACGAGTCTCTTCAGTTAATTTATGTAAAAAGGCTTTCGCACGGTACAAAACAATGGGAGAAGCGCTTTTGGAAAACATTTTGGCAAAATACTGCGCACTTGGCCAGGCCAACGCCAACACACTCGCTAACAGACGACAATAACATGTAAATTTGGACCGTCTTGATCTGAACTAGATCTGTAGGTTGCGCATGCCGCCGTTTATGCCGCCCTGCTCGACGTTCCAGATGACCAGCTGGCCGTCGACGCCCGAGGTGGACACCTTGGTGGCACTGTCCTTGTCCCCGGCATACAAGCGGACGCTGGTGATGGCGTTCTGGTGAATTGAGTCCACCACCGTGTCCGTATTCTCCGTGCGCATGTTGCGGTCCATTGACTGAAAGATGCGCATGGCAGTGATGCCGCTGGACTCGCGCTTCTGCGACTTGTCCAGCTTTCCGCTGAGCACCAGCTTCCCATCCGCGGTCAAGCTGTATAGCAGAGGTACACAACTGTAGCCGGCTACCACGACGGAGGTTGGTGAGACCCACTCGCAGGAGAGGAAGGGCAGGTAGCCGATCCGGCAGCGGATCACCGTGTTCCCGTTGGTGGCATCCGCGATGCTGACGCAACTGTCGTGCCCCACCCAGCAGACCTTGTTGCCGTCGCTGGAGAAGCTCACGCTGTTGATCCAGCCGCCGCCCGACGTCAGCGAGTTGCGGAACTCGGCCATCAGCTGGCCAAGAGGCTTGCGGTTGCCCCAAGGCGTCGGAGATGGCGGTTCTTCAATGTCCTTAATGAACGCCGAGAAGACGCGAACCTTGTAGTCGGTAGAGCCGGCCAGCAGGAGCACGTTGTTCGGGTGCCAGTCCAACGAGGTGACCGTCGAGCGGATAGGCTTCTTGATATGCTTCGACACCCACCAGTCGTTCTCCGACTCGAAGTAGCACACCGAGATGAGACGGGCTCCAGATCCCACAGCAAACTTGTTTTCCGCCGGCGACCACTTGACGCAGGTGGCTGCCCGATTAATCCGCAGCAGCACCAGCGTAATAATACAAAATAATATTTTTGTAAGTGAAGGAATCATTTCCGACCCCATAAACCATATATATTCTTAATCAGCATCAACAGGGGAATCATTCTAGACATGTCCGGAAGAAATCGATTTTTTGGCCAATTTTGTGAAAATTGATAAGGGGTTACATCATTAAAATTAGCAAAAATGTCAAAAAATTTTGATTTCTTAAAATTTTAAATTTGGTATGCAGTTTTTTTAAATGAATAAAAACTAACACAAAACTGCTTTCCGAATCGAAATTAATGCATTTTTGCCTTAATTATGATATATTTTAATTGTTACCTGCAAGGGTATACAAACTTTGGCTGGCCAAAGTTAGCTTTCTTTCTTGTTTTATCATTCCATAAGTTTCAATCTGATTTAAGTTGAGTTTCTTTTATGCTCCGAGACTAATCCGAAGACTTGGGCATAGCTTTGTTGACTACTAAGAATATCATAATTTCTGTTACCATTTCCTTGTCGAAGAGCTCAGCTAAACCGATTTTAAAAGGATGCTTGTATTACAAATGGCAAAATGCCGGATGACCTCATCGTCGAGTGAGGACCTTTTGAATAGTTGCTTGGCATTAAAAAGCCATTTCCTAGGCAGGGCGAATACATAAAGCAAACCAGAATTACAGGAAACAAGAAACAATCAAACAAGCATTTCGTAATTCAAATCGAATTCAATTTGGGCGAAGGACTGCCGAGGAGCGGAGGAAAACTGCAGGCATTTGCCATGTGCTTAGGAGAGAGTGAAAACAATTTGGGAATGGCAGCACGTGCGAGTGTGTTTTGCATCTGTATGGGTTCCAGGATATGTATGTGTTGGCCAAGATGACAGCCATTTTGGACAGTCAGTCAGCCAGCTGGGACGCTTCCCTGCCCTTGCTTCTGTGTAACTTTATAGCACCTCAATGTTTGCTGCCACTTTGCCACACAATAAAAGTGCTTTCCTCCCTGTGTCCGGGTCCTGTTCGCCACTATCTCCGACCTTGTCTGGAGACTATCACCTCCTGGAATTGCAGAAGAAAAGAGCTGTCCGATGTAGGCCAAAACTTCATCGTTCGTCTGCTCTTTTGCGGCATCTTAATGGGTTTGCTGCAGCCGCATGTCCTGGTCATTTATCCTCGGTTAAATGACAGCGAATTAAGTGCCCGTCGCCAAAGTTTTGCTTTTCTCTTATTGCGTATTGATAATAATGACGGCCCTCAAAAAAAACGAACAGAATTCCGCCATTAATTTTTATCTGGCTGCGCCAGCTGTTGGTTATTTCTTATTGAAAATGAATAAGCAACCGAATTCCCTGACAGCCTCAAAAGAAACTGAACTTTACGATCCCTTTTGAACTTTATTTCGAGGAAAATGTATTACATTTACAGACTTTAAATACCTTGAACCTTTAAAGCTGTCCCTATTTTGGTCACTTCTTGATTAGCAAGAAGAGTTTAGAGCAAAGTATATATCTGCCATTAGATGAGGGTTAACCAGCATTGAAAACTATCGTTAGACCTCCATCTTACCCCTCAAAGTGTTGCCCTAATCTCATTGTCAACCCTTCAACAGAAATAAATTTAATAAGCCCTCATAAATAAATTCGTCCTCGCTATGCGTGTGTATATAGAAATGGCCACAAAAGACCAATTGAAATGTTTTGTGTGGATGTGCACACGCCCCTAACTGAATTAATAACATGTGAATAAGTTTACAAAGCTGTTATGTGTAGCGAGTTGTAAAGCAGCAAAAGATATACACGCACAACAAAAATATATATGTATGCTTAAAATATAGCTACAAAAGACGCCGCCTGAGTTGAATTGGGGATAAGCCAAGCATCGGATTTTGGCGGGTTTGAGACCCTGGAATTTTGGCCTCTGCGCCTTCGACAATCTGCCAAAGAGGCTGGCAAATGTCAAATATTTGCTGAGCTGTGATTAATGTTGATTCTTTTTTTTGGCGCTCTCGCCTCCTTTGCATAACATTTCGGCTGGGGGCCAAAAGCAATTCACCTGTGAATAAATGCCAAAGAACAGGAAGAAGAAATCAGGCAGGCTGGAGGGAAAAAGCGCAAGGAAAACTCATTTTCCGGCTGCTTGACAAAATAATATATATTTCCTTCCGCCAGCCAAATTAATTAAATTGATTGAACGTTAAACAATTTGTCCGAGCCATAAAACAAAGTCCGAACAACAAAGCTACAGCAGCGTCCCACTTTCCCATAGTTTCCTTTTAAATTTCCCAAGTGCACTTAGCCAGCTTCCAGGGGCGTGGCATCGAGGGGGCGCCAAAGGGGTGTACTTAATACCAGTAAATGCCCTGGTTGCAATGGCTGGTCACGTTGTGTCAATAGACGTCCGAAATGCACTTCGATGCCAAATTGTTGCAATTGTTTTAACAATTTGCCGCATTACGCCGCCCCTCTGTAGGAGCACTCTCCCTCTATTGTTGCCCGGTCGAAAGTTTTTCGAACTTTGGCACGGCTTATTGGTGGCAAAAGGACCAGCAAGGCAGGAACCAATAATTGTTAACAATGCCACTAAATTACAAGGGGGTTTCGGCTCATTTGGACTTCAAAAAATAAATCAAAATGCTACTTAATGCCAATAACACCTAGATATTGGGATAGAGGTAAGAGTCAGGTTAAGATATATGTATTCTTCAAATATATATTAAAAGTGTACGGTCAGTTGGCCAAAAGCTAATCGTCATTATGAGCATTATTTATTCTTCATAATGCTTAGGGATGAAAGAAGAAAAACAAGAAAGAGCAATTGTGAAAAATCATTGCCTAATCACATCGAAAGCCTTTCAATTTAGAAGCAACTCCCTCCCCCCAGCACTGGACCCTCTGATTGCTTCCGGTGTTGTTGTTGTCGCTGCTGCTTTTGAAATTCAATTTTGTAGAAAATTGTATGTGTCCAAGCTGCCTACACGTATTTTCTCAAACGTTTTTCAATTTATTTCGTCTGCCAAAATAATGAAGCGGCCAACAGGCCAACGGCTAACATCCAACAGGCAGCTGTCCTGCCGAACTCAAACTCAAATCATGCCGACAAATGAGTCTAAACAAAAATGAAAAACAAGTTGGGGGAAAAAAAGGTCAAAAAGGTACAAAAACCAACTTAAAGCTGGGTTCCTGACAGTCCGCTGTCTTCCATCGACGAGCTGAGCCTCCACCGACCCGGCGGCTGAACTGGCCCTTATCAATGCCAAGGGAAAATCGAATTTTTTCCCACCCAAGTTCCAACGAGCAAGGACCTTTTATGCTCCAGCACGACGATGATTACGAGTGGTAGGGGAGGGAAATACTTGTATATGAGGGGACTCGGCCTCGATTATTGATTGGAGCCAGTTGCTCTAATGCTTTGATTAAACATGATTGAATTGTCTATGGCCATGTTGCTTGGATATTTGTCTGATGGGTCCTACAAGCAAAAAAAAAAAAACAAAAATCAACACAAATCACGTCACCATGTCTAATCATTATTACTGATGCAAAGAAGTAAGTATGTAGAATATAAATAGTGAATAATAAATGCTTAAGAATGCTTTAACTTAAACACTAACTAAGATTCCTAGCCACAAGATGCACACCTTTTCCCATTGCCAAGTGTACATCCAAACCCCTCTGTCTCTCCCTCGGCATTCTTTAATTGCTTGAGCATTTAATTTGTTTCACTTTAACAAACAAGCCAGTGAACACTAGAGTGTTTAGATTTTCATTTACAGCCTCCCACAGAGACAAAAGGTGTTGCTGAAGTGGTGGCAAGGGCCAGGGAATGGGAAGCAACAGAGCCAACAACAGAATAAACACAATGGCGAACCCCTGGCTGGGGCCGGGAGAGAGTTATGTTTATAGGGTGGCCGGGGGCCGGGGGCCTGGGCCCCCCGACTTCCCAGTTGTTCATTTATGCCATTTCTGGGCCGTAACTCGGAAAAGCATCTCCTTGCGTGCGACTGTCTAAAATAGAACTTATCTCTCTCTTACAGATCTCCAGCAATTTTCTGCCATCATTCGAGGCAATTTCCCTGGCCGTGCAGAGTATTTCCGCCAAGCTGAACTGGTCGCAAGTTGATATCTATGTCGGCGGTAAGTTTTACCCATTTCCTTTCTAAACTTTTACCCAGCTTTTGGTTTTTGCTCCGCTCATTTTAATAGCCGATCACTTGGCATTTCATTTGCATTGAAATTGCTTTTGTTCCATTTGAAATTAAATTGAAATCGTAATGGTGCCGGAGAGTTTGAGTCAGTGATTAAACTTTTAAATGGCTTTCTGGCACCATGAGAACTAGGCGGATTTTATCAATTTTTAAACAAGTCTGGGATAAATAAGCCACAAACTTTAACGGCATTTACTAAACAATAGTTAAAATATATATTTTGTTTTTTTAAAGCTTATGCTATTATTGTTATTACAAAGTTTAGAGCTTTTTCTATTGAAATTTTTATTCATTATATTCAAAATTTATGAATTCAAAAAGGTCACAAGAAACTTGATCTAAACGTTTTAGTTTCGTAAAAATTTTTAGATTTAATTAGTTTTTAATTTTTGCTTTGATATACACTTTGGCTTTACATATATTTTTTTCCAGGAACTCCACCTTTGCCTATCGAAATTCTCAAAAAAAATTATAATAAAAACTCTCTACAAAGTTTAATCATTTCTATTTAAGCTCTAATGACTTGCGCCAAAAGTTTGTTGTTTTCTCGGCAACCAAGCCAACTATTCTGACTAATTTTCCCCGCTCAATTATAAGCGCACATATAAGAGGGAAGCCAACTAGCCAGATCCCAACCCATCGTATCCCACGGTATCCCAGGTCGCTCATTCCCAATTCCCATTTTATGGTTAGAAGGCAAAAGCTGCTTGCTTAAATGTTAAATAAACACATTTGCCGGAGGAGCCCGACGAGCGACAGATGTGGGCGTGGCTATGGCAGGGTCGCGCCCACGTAATGCCAAATTATGGGGTCGTCAGGAATTAGGGGGCGGAGGAAAGAGAGGAGGTGGCGGAATGTGGACAGAAGGAAGCTGCTCGTAGAGAAGTCTAAGTACACGTGTGCGTATACGCAATGCAATTAGTGGTGACATTATTATGATTAACACTGCCGCTGTGTTAGTGTGGGGGCAGTATGTGTGTGTGTCGAGTGTTTGCACAAACGCTGACAGGCACATAAAGATAGCGAGATATATATACTGTGGATATGGTGACAGGGGGCGGGGCAACGAGCAGGCGGAAAGAGGACCATTAAGTTGACACTGCCGCATTTGAAATTTAATTAGGTGGCCGCGGCAAATCAGGCGAACTATGTACCAGCCAGCTTTCCCTGCTTAAATATCTCTCATGTCGCCTAATTAGCTTAACTGCCAATCACACGGAGCCATTTAATTAAAGGTTAATCGAAAACAGAAGTCACTTGGCAAACATCTTCTGACAATTAATTTCGATTACTCAACGATTTCAATACCAAATAAGCACTGATGAAGAGGGGTCCTTGACAAATTCACATATACCTTATTAGTTTGTGAAGCTCTTTTTAATTTTATTTATCCAATATTTGTATGATATCAAATCTTAAGGTAAGCATATGAAGCAATGTCTATCTATGCCAGATCTCTCAGATCTATTTAAGATAGAGCTAACTAATTTACTCTAATTTTTTTGCAAGCAGATGAATTTTTCCGAGTGTACTTATCTCACTCTTTTTACCCAAGTGCCGGCCATTTCTCAACTGACCAAGTTTATTGACCTCTTGCCTCCTCTCCATTTATCTGTGGCAAAACAAAGCAGAAGAAAGTAAAAAGTGCAAATTATGTGACAGCAGCTGAGCAACTGAGAAATGGCATAAAAACAAAGTTATAAAATAAAAGCCAACGCAAACCGCAAACGCAGAGCTGAGACATCGGGGCACAAAATGTAAATCCAGAGCAAAACAAACAGAGAAACCTTACGCAAATTGAGATGTCATCGCTGGTGTGGGCATAAAGGAGCTACCGACCATCTTGGAGTGGGGCTGGAGAATCAAATGCCAGCTAATAAAATCAGTCAGACAGCAGTTAAAGTTCTGTGTTGGAATAGAACCAAGAAAGTAACCTAAAGATGGAGAAATCTTCAAGTGTACACCAAAGAGGGTAGTTTTGTGAGTTGTAAAAGTTTGAGGATAGTCTTTCTTTTATTAGTCAACGACATTTTGACATATTCTTAAGATGATGATTCCAAAACAGTCTATTTATATGCAGTTAAACTTAAGGAAATTATTCAAAAATAATAATACATTAAAAATAAATGTAAAAAAAAGAGCAAGAAAAGTTTCATGTTTATTTGAAAAAAAAATTAAATTGAAATACAAAAATCTCCCTTTTTGGACAGTGTTCTTCTGAAACTCAGAAACCCACCAGAAACGCACACATCAAACACATTTAGTATCCATAGAACGTGACCGAGTCAGATTCACGCCAAGAGAACGCACATCTGTGCTGGGTGAATGAGGAATGGAAGCGCCAGGACCCGGGTCTGAGGTCCTTGATGGGCGCTTAGTTGGCCAAACAGGAAGAGGAGGACGCCACACGCACCTCCTTTGATTTATGCCCCCATGAATCCTGCTGGGTTGCCTTAGGTGGAGACTGGAAACATTTTTATGAATAATGCTGCAACATCTTTGTCTATAAATAGGCCATAAACCGGAGGATGCTGCTGAATACCCACCCCTCGCCCGCAACTGGACATTAATCTCAAGTGTTTAACAATTAACGTGATGGGTCGGGCAGGCCGACTTTTGGGCAACGCCCATCAACATCGGCGCGGATTCGCCTTTATGACAGCGTAATTAGCGCGAGTTGCCGTTGCCGTCCGCCTATTTATGGTTTGCTTTACGCTAAGTGACAGCTAATGGAGTCGAAGGCCATAAAAAGGTGTCTACTGGCCAGGAGCCAGGAACCAAGAGCCATATGCCGGCGATTTATTGGCCCGGCTTTCACGCTGATTGGTTTGACTTTCACTGTGACTTTGGCCGTGTGATCCAAAAGAAAATTTCATTGCTCGTCTATCTGTATCTTTATCTGCATATCTACATATCAACAACAAGCCATTGACGAGGACCATGACAATGTGGGGGATCCAATCAATTGAACTGCTCAGAACTTGGCGGGAAACTTTGTGCTCAAAGATTATATCGCCTGCATTATGTAAATTGTGTGTACGCGCAAAAGCAATTTGCAACTTTAATTGCATTTCGATGGACTGCAGCAACTTTTTCACCCGCCGCCCCCATTAACAATGAAAACTGCCAAGAGTACAGCTGGAAAGTACTCGGCAAGTTTTTCCACTACCAGAAAAGCACACACACGCATATTAACATAATTATGTTAAAGTTCTGGGTTGTGTTTTTCCAGGCTGAAGTTGTGCCGATAAGGCTTGAAAATGCTCAATTAAATAAAAAGAAACTCTGTGGCATACATATCTTTCGTGGCAGGCGTTCTGGGTAAATGATGGCTTAATTTTTAATGTCCCTCCGGACCCAGTAAATGTGTGAATATTTTAAGTAATGTGCACCCAAAGTTTTGGCAGCCTTTTGGGTTAACACAAGTGCCGTTTGATGGAACATGTGCGGTGCCATCTGTGAACTGAAACTTGGTTTTGATGGAGGAACAAGTTTATGATGGCCATTTAATGGCAAGAGGTCGTCGGCTGGGACTCTTTCCCTTCAACTCGAATATAAAGCTTCCTCAGCCAGCTCGCATTTGGGATTCAATTGTTGACATCATTTCGCATGACACATGGCGCATGGCGTATGCCTATGCAAATGATATAACGTATACGCCACGTGCGACATGTGTTGATTGCATTTGGACGGAACAGGCACGGGCGTTCCGCGGCTTAGAGATAAATGGAAGCGGATCCCGTATGCATCTACAATCTGCTACAGTTTGTTTCCCCCTTTTTTATGGTTGTGGCCAATTTATTTACCTGCCTGGCCGTTTATTTGTGCTTCTGCGTGTTTTCAGCCACAATTTTTACCGTTTATCTTTTCGATTTTTTTATTTTGGCAACAACAAAGGGAGAAAGAAGCAACTTCCTAACTAGCCCTAACTGAGAGTAAAAGCGCTGCACGTCGCATTTATTTCGTTTACCCGCCTGGATTGCGACGCTCGGTGGGGCAGAATTGTGCGGCTTCTGTTATATTATGGAATTTCTAATGCAATTCTTCTCTTTTTGACTTATTTTGTTGGTTGGAAACCCTTTTGGAATGCTGTTTTTTTTTTTGTTGCCTCTGCTGTTGAGTTTCTGGTAAATAACAACGCTTGGCTGACCAAACCTGGTGGCTAACCCATACAAACATTTAAAATGCACTGTAGTTATGTATATGTGTGGCTACCAAGTACAGCAGTGGTCAAAATATTAGTAATTTGGTTTGCAAAGAATGAAAACCAAATAATATTTACTCTATTATTCTAAGAATATATATTTAAAAATTCTTAATAAAAAGCCATAATATTCTTTAAGTTCCGTTGACTTTGTTTAGTCCGATATCTGAGAAATAATATTTCAAAAATGCATTAAAATAGTCCATATTATGAAGGTGTATTACCCCTTTGATAAATAAATTGTATAAACTGGCCTCTTAAATAAAAGTTTACGTTTGACTGAAAGCCTTTATGTTGCCAACAACTTCAAGAAACGTTCAAGATAAATCAACGTTTTCCTATTCATTAGCAAAACAAAAAATGTTGAAGCTACCTTTTTATTTCGCCGCAACTGTTTGCGTATATTATGTCAGACACAGCTACGAGTGAACGCGCCGCAATTTAAATTTTGAGTCGAGCGCATGAATATTTAAATGCATAAAATGAAAAAGCACAAATGCAAATACGAGCATGAAGAGCACTCATCTGTGTTCACATGAGAGTGCCACGCGTGTGTGTGTGTGTGCGACTGTGAGTGCAGCAGACAGTTGGCGTTAAGTATGCGCTTTTCCTATGGCTTTTCCTGCAGCACTAGCGTGTGTGCGGAAAGCCTTGGCCTTGCAGGAGCAATGCAGAGGAATTAACCACACACGAGCTGAGTTCACAGTTCATATAGAAATGCGGATAATGGGAAATCCCTGCCATTGAGGAATCGCATCAAAAGGAGCTCGAAACAAATCAGGAGCAGCCCTCTGCCCTTCGGCCTTCCAGTTTAAACAGAACATAACAGAACAGCTGCAGCGGCTTATTACGCACACCCGCACACACACGCGACCGGGTTATCTTTGTCCCAGCAGTTATTACGTTTTGTTATTGTTCGTGGAAACTATGCAAATTGCCTGAAAATTCAACCGCACAACTTTGTCCTGAATGCGGCAGGGTTGGAGCTGGCAGGGGCAGCGAAAAGAAAATCCCAGTCGGAGTGCATATGGCTAAGGCTCACACTGAGCCATCGCAGGATGTCGTCTTCGGCCGCTCCCCAGTATACGTCTTGGCCCTGCCAGTCGCTGCTGCGCTGCGTAATTGCACAATTTTGCACTTGGGCAAACATGCACTTGCCAATCGTAGGAGCAGGAGCAGGAGCAGGAGCAGGAGCAGGAGCAGGAGCAGGAGCAGGAGCAGGGGCAGGGGCTGGAGCAAGGGCAGGAGCAGAAGCAGTTCACTACCTCCTTTTCACTCCCCACTCCTAGCTGAGCCATAAAGTTGCGCCTCACACTCGGGAAAATCCTTGGAAACACCTTTCTTTACTCGTAAAACTTTGACTTTAATTTAATAATATTTCTTATATTTTAAATTAATTCAAAAACTACTAAGAAAGCTAAAGTCGACTGTGTTCGACATGAAATATATTATATTTTTGTTCAGTGCACAAGCTTAACATCCCGTCTTCTTTCCCATTTTCTTCTGCTGCTTTCCCTGTACACGTGGCTGCCTTCAAGTTTTGGCAAGTTTTTCCAGCTCACATCTCAGTTAATTAGCGTGTTGTCAGCTGCATTGCTAATTGAGTTGATAGAGGGAAGGGAAAGTGGAAAAAGGAAATGAAAAGCCTGCCAAATCCTGGCATCAACCAGAGGCGTTTTTAAATATTTTGCTCAGAGAATACAATCTCTTTTTCACCTGAGAGTAATTTAATTTCGGGAGCTCAGTGAAGCTGCGTAATTGTATTAAATGCCTTTGACAGCGCTGCGTATGGGCTGTGTCTCATTAGCTGCTATGAAAATGCATGCTTTTCTACGGGTTTGCCCAGATTTTAGCCATATTTTTGTGTTTTTTCGATAATAAATTATTTTGCAGAGCCGTGAGACCGTTTCAGAGATCTGCCCATTGGCATGACAATGCGGGAAAATCTATTGGCGGAATAGTGCACTTTATGGGCTCAGCATTATACATGATCTATGAACCACTTGCCCTGCGGATATTAGTCAGTTTTATGGAGTCCCAAAGGGGACTGCCAAGGTGTACTTGTGTATGTGGCTTTGCCCTCTGAGGGCCATCATAAATCAAGTTCATTTATCCGACGAAAAAGGCAGTTGTGTATCGGGAAATGGTTTGCTACAAGGAGGTACCACCCGTGGGCTCTTCTGCAGTTAATCACTTTAATTAAAATATAAAAGAAACCTTTTTAAGCTGTTACGTTGACATTAGCGTCACGAATCTCTTAAAACCCAGTCACATCTAGAAAATTATCATAGCATGATCCATACCTTTCCATATATACTTTTTGATTAGTCAGATTTATAGCCTCGCCACGATGAATAACTCTGGTCGTGGAGCGGACCACTTCGACTTTATCCAGCGAACGGACCGGAAGAGCCTGCACACTCAGATCGGGCTACTGGTAGCCAAGGCGAAGCAAGTCAGTGCCGAGGAGCTGCAAGAGCGTAGCCAGAGGCTGAAGAAGATGCTCGACGAGGAGCACAAGCGTTACGAAGAGGAGTTCTCCAACACCGTAAAGACACGCATGAATGAGCGCAAGGAACACGTGAACGCCATCCAGGAACAGGTGGCCAAGCAGCAGAAGAAGTTCCTCGAGGAGAAGCACCTGCAGAGGATGATGCTGGACTGCTATGAGATTCGACAGGCTATGCGCCATCAGGACCTCATTGAGACTAAGATAATCCAGGAGGAGCAGATCCTCGAGAATCAGCGAAAGAAGCGGCGAGAGTGCCAGCTGGAGCAAGAGTGGTTGGAGCTGAATCGCCGACGGTGGGCCCAGTACGACTGCAATCAGGCGGACGAGGACTTGAAGCGCCAGCAGGTTCAGGAGCAAGTTAAACACGTCCTGGGCATCCAAGTGGCTGAGCACGAGGAGAAGCGAAAGGAGGCGCTTGCGGAGAAGTTGGAGGAGGAGCGGGTCATAAACGCTCTGCTGGAGGAGATCCGCCTGGAGGAGTTCGACAAGGAGCACCAGCCTGCCCCTGTGGATCAGCTGGCCTACCAGGCCGAGCTCCTCAAGGAGATTCAGCGGAAGCACTGCGCTCGCCTGGCCGAGTGGGAGGCAGACAAGGCTGAGCATCGGGCCTTCTGCCTCGAAACGCAGCGCCTGGAGGCTGAGGCCTATGAAAGGATTGCCCAGTCCAAGAAGGACCTCAACAGAGCCACTCTGGAGTACCTGGCCTATCTGCGCCGCATGCAGTCCCTGGAGCTGGGCATCGAGAAGATGATGGACGAGCGCACCGCCGACCTCTTCCAGCTGGACGTCTGCACCAAGGTCAATATCAAGGAAAGGATTCGGCTGAAGCGCGAAGAGGCCGACAAGTGCTACGAAATCCTGCGTAAGCAAATATGTGAGGACTACGAGAGAAGGCTCGTCTGGGATGCAGAGCTGCGTGAGAACAAAATGCCAGAGAATCGCTTCGTTCATCCAGAGGTCACCCACGAAATGATCATGTGCCGAAAGCTCCGCTACAAGGCAGACCTGGACGCCCAGATCGCAGAGATGAAGCGCATCCAGGCGGAGGAGGAAAAGAAGTTCGACAGTCGCCTAATGGCCGCCATAGACGATCCTGTGGTTTGCAAAAAAATGGCCAAGGAGATCCTGGACAGCGGCATTGATTACCTGGCTCCGCATCCCAACTGGCGGGTGCTGGCCTGCAATCCAATTCAATATATACCCAGAGCCCCCACCACGGAGCAGGAGTTCAACGCTCGAGTAGCTGCCGCCAGTTTGGACAAGTGTCATTGTCCCAAGGCGGCGGAGAAGCACTGCGGATTCATGGCTGACGTCGGTGGCTGGGACGTTCCTCCCGAGGGTCCGAAGCCCAAGGCGAAGAAGGGAGCCATTGAGGCACTCCCAATGACTCAGAAGCCCGGCTTCAGGAACTGTCATTGCAAGTTCGGCTAGTGCAAGTTCGCTGTATGCATTCTTCCGGCAGCATTCTGAAATTGTTTAAATGTTATATTCTTGAGGCAATTGTAAAATAAATTTAAAGCTGCAAGATAATATTGTGAACAATTTCATTACATTTTAACTGACCATTTTTAATGTTAAGTTTTAAATTTGTTTGCCGCGCACAATATGATTCCTTACCATAAGTCTGTGAAATTTACTATTCGAACTCAAAATACTATAATATAACTTCCCTTTAAATGTTGGTAAACTCCATGAAGTGACCTTATCCGAATCCCTTCTTAAGATTGCCCCTAGGACTCTTTTGTACCGCATTTAATTATACCCACAATCCTCTTCCATATCCACCTTTGGTCACAATGAATTCGGACTGCATAAGCAAGCCGCATACAAAACCCCATGAAAATGCTCATTATGAACCCAGGACGGGCTGTAAAATTGCACAGGGGGTGCATCAGGGAACAGCCAGGACACACATGACACCATCGCTTTACGTGCCACAAAAACGCAATTTAATTTCAACATCCGACAGTGTCCCCGGCTCCGCCTCCCGTTCTCACTCGCCCTTATTCAGTGCCTTTTTTCATTCTATTTTTCAGACGACAATTGGGGCCTAGGACTGGCCATAGCGGCCAACTTGCATGTGCCGTATCGCATCGAAATTGGCAGCACAATACGTGACCTGCATGGGCAGGATAAGCCGGGTAAAGGTGAGTAGCGCGTCTCCTGGCCACTGGATCCACTGCACTGAGGGCCATAAATAAAAATATTTAATCCCTTGATTGAGACAAAATATTAAAACATATTCGAAATGCATTTTAAACCACTTACTGTTTCATTTGTTTTCTAAGATAACTTTTATAATGTGAAGAAAATATTAAAACTTTTGCTCTGTGTGGCTTCAACTTTCAGCAATTATCATCACGGCCCCGCTGAACGATGCAAGCAATCTACGCCTCCTCTCCAGCATCGGACCCGAGTGGGCGCGACAGGAGCGAGAGCAGGAGCAGGAGGAGGTGGAGGCCTCGGGGCGTTGGAGGCAGCACACCAAAATACTCCTCATCGACATGGTGGCCAGCTCATTGGATGTCGAGCATCGGTTCTACAAATATTTGACACGCATTGGGCGGACGGAGAGGCAGGGGCAGAGGGAGGGGCACTCCGACCGGAATACCAGCTCCCAGTCGGCAATGGTGAGCAGCAATCTGTTGGTGCTGACTCTGCTAAGCGACAGACATCGACACTTTCTGAATGCGGCCGGTTTGATGGCAACAATGCAGAATTTTCGCACGCCCAATGGAGGCGGGGAGAACGGGAGCCACGCGGAACCATTGGCCACTGGCCGTCACAATGCCAGTCTGGACAAGCTGTATCCGTACCGCAACCTCGTCCCCCTGTATGACCTGGTTGTGACTACGGCAACGCAATCGGATCGAGTGGAAGAAATTCCCAAATATGATTTCGTTGTGCTGGACATCGTTAGGGATGTCCCGCTGGCCACCTACAAGTGGCGACCCCTGCTCATCCTGGAGAGCGACAGGCGGGGTTGGGAGAATGGGTCGGCGGCCGGTGGAGGCACCGGCTCATACATAACCCACTCCGTGCAGCCTGGGTACGATGAGTGGCTGCTGGTCAGCAGTGTCCAGTTATGGCAGTGCGGCGCCATCTGCTGGACCATAGTGGCCATTTGCGTGGGCCTGCTGGTCATCATCGTGGTGGCCAGTGTGGCAGCCGGGATTGCCATGAGGTGAGTATTTTAAAAACTGTATACGAAATACTATCAAACGTTCTATTAGTTTCTTATCTAACCAAAGATTTAAACGATTCTCCTTGGATTAATCATTTTGAAATGTTTAAAATATTTAATTTATTTCAAAATGGAATTTATGATTGCTTTAAAGTTTTTGGCTATGACTCAAGGCTAAAATTCCAGGGACTTCGAGGGCTGGAACCCACCAATTCGCATTTAAAATTCAAGATGAAACAACTGTTGTTGCGTAATTAAGATTCCCTCCGGGGTTCCCCTTTACCGCGGTTCTCCAAACTTTTCTCTCGCCTGCAAATATTCAATTAGCACGCCCGAAAGGCTGCCCCTCGTTCATCTTTCTGTAAATCCTTGTCCCACGCAATGGCCCCAATATCCTTGGATCGGGATCGGATTGGGCATAACGTATTTTTGCGCGTGGCAATTTCCATTCAGCCTCGCAGCTCTATTTTCCCTTTTTCCTAGCTACTGCCAATTGCTGTGCCAGTTGTAGTTTTCACTGCGAACATAAAATGTAATTTCGCTTTTAATTGTATTTGGCCAGATGATGTATTCAGGCATGGCCGGAAAATTGTTTAAATGGAAACAGAAACCAAACAGAGAGCAACGTAAAGAATTTTCCATCATATTAATCAATTCCAATTGAAATTTTTGAATCACTTAACCCACTTAGTATTCAGCTAATTGTTAATGCACACTTATAATAATTTATTCAGGCCAAAGTCAAACACTCAGCGGGCAATATGTATATATACCATACAGCATCAGCTCTGTTAATGTCAGATTTTAGTCTGCGGCTGCTGGAAATCATGCGTGGAAAATCAATACCCGACCGCACATTCAGCTCCCACTATTCATCCATTCAAGCCCGCACAATGTGGGTTCTATTAAAGCAAGCATTTAATTAATTAATTACATTCATCAAAGCGCCGCCTGCCGTTTGACATTTATACACAAAAACACGCCGTCAAGTGCGGTAGGACAAATCATTTACTGCTCGGCATGCCGTCAGAACATTTCCTGTGGCCCACGGGTGTTAACACTCAAACCCAGATCCAGATCCAGGCAAGCCCTCATTAATCGCAGCACAAATAGCCCGATTTAAGCTAGTTAACATCGCTGGCAACTTTAAACCGCAACGAACCGAGGGCTTTTTTTCACCGTCAGCTAAAATGCAACTCATGAAGTTTTAATTAGCGAGAGCGACACGAAACAAAACAGGGCAAAAAACAGGGATCCAACAAATGGACAACCAGCCCGGGAAGGACACACCTGTGCGGGAAAGGAGCAAAGCCCCAGCCGAGGCGAAAATAAAAAAGTTACTCTACTATAACGATGCTTAAATACCCTTGGGCGTTCCATTTGACAAAGTGCTGGGATAATCCGCGGCACACAAAATGGAAAAACAAAAGTATAAGCATTGGTGTTCCAGGGGGGACTTTCTAAAATTTGTGTGTACATTTTTTATATAAAAGCATTATCATTCACGCTCGACGAGCTTCCCTTAAACGGATTTTGCTAATGAGGAAAGAGGGATGGTTTCAATGTAGTTTGTTTAAAATGTAGAAAAAAAACATTCAAGGTTTTCATATTTCGTTTATTCACATCAACTATTAATAATATTAATATTTCATTTATAAAAATAAAGCTTGGTTTTGCTGAAAATTTTAAAATCCCTTAATTACTCCTGAAAAGTTTGAATGTTTTGTGGTTTAATAAAAATTCATTTAATTTATTCTCTTTACGTGCTTTAATATCTCAAAAATCGGAATAAATAAAATTCATAAATTATGAATATTTATCTAAATTATTTGTTCTTTTGATTTACCTTAAAATTGCTTCAAATCAAGCATTGTCAATACCCTAAAACTAGTTAAACTTTTACCCAGTTTGCCGAGAAGTTCGGCCATTCATGAGAATAGTGAATCCGCTGTCTGTTATTTTTCGGGTGGGCGGATCTGGAAATCTAGTTAACAAGCGACACACGTGGCCCAAAGAGTTTTTCCTGCTGAAACAGCGAGCAGCCCATTAATGCCCCTAATACACTTAACCCAACTTGACTCCGGCCACGTGGCGAACTTCTGGCATAACAATTGCTGCATGAATTTGCGGTTTCGCAGGCTCCTCCTATTTTTCCAGAGCTTCTGGCCAATTCGAGGTGTTGGGTGCGAGTAAGCAGGTAGTAGTAAAAAGTTTTTATGGTCCCAACCGCAACGACACGAGGGTCGTTCATTGGGGCTAGTGGGTTAAGGTATAGGGCTTCTGTGTTAATGGATGCAGATTGCATTGGCCGAATATAAAGGATCACGCTGTCCTGAAGTAGTGGCTAAGAATTTGCCTAATGGGATACCATAGATAATTGAGAGGACCTGCTAAATAGGTGAAGTCTTTGCCTATTTAAAGTTGAGAGATTACTTCAATGAATATTTAGTTTTTATTTAGTATCTAAAGATGATATATCTTTATATATAATATGTATATGTAAACTGACCTTGAACTATTTCCAGCTTCTTAAAAAACAAAAGTTAATGTAATGACTGAATTCTTTCAGAAACTATTTCCTGCGAAAGCGGCTGTCCAAGGGACCCAACAAGATAGTGCTCTCCGCGAGTGACTTTGTGTTCCCCGTGGATTCTCGAAGGGTAAGAACTTAGCTCTCAAACTAAATTCCATCTCTTTCTCCTATACAATACTTCCTCTTCGTTTTAGGTTGACGAGGGCATCGAGGCCATGCTCTGCTGTTGGCTGCAACAGCTGCAGGAGTTCGGTGGCCCGGAGGTGGATAAGCCGGATCTGCTCAAGGGCTCTATTGGCTCCCTAAAGAATCTTGGTTTCGTGATACCTGGAGCAGCTGCTCCGGGTAATTCTGGAGGAACCACCGCAGCCACTGTGAATGGAAAGAGTATATCCTCCGCCACGGGCAGCTTGGCCAGGCACAATCCCGCCCATCTGGACATGAGGGCGAGATACAATGGCGACCTGGTGCAACTCAAGGAAGTGCATATGAATGGATCCGCAGAGCTGCGAGCCAAGGCGATGGATCTCCTTGTGATGGCCCATGGTTTGAGGCACGAAAATATCAATCCACTAATAGGATGGCTCTCAGATCCCAACCGGACTGCCATGGTCTTTGACTACTGCTCGCGGGGATCCCTGCAGGACGTGTTGATCATGGATGAAATCAAGCTGGACTGGTCATTCCGACTGAGCTTACTCACGGACCTGGTGAGGGGCATGCGGTACCTGCACACCTCTCCCTTGAGGGTTCACGGAGCACTGACCTCTAGGAACTGCGTGGTGGACGCCCGGTGGGTACTCAAGATCACCGACTATGGTCTGAGCTCCTTCTACGAGTCCCAGGGGCTGCCACCCATGCCCAGGAGCGCCAAGGAACTGCTGTGGACTGCTCCGGAGCTGCTGCGCAGCATGAAGCACCACCAGCAGCAGCACCATCATCACCATCAACATGGACGCATCCAGTTGGGCACCCAACTCGGAGACGTCTACTCCTTTGGGATCATCATGCAGGAGGTGGTGGTGAGGGGCGAACCCTACTGCATGCTCTCCCTCTCGCCGGAGGATATTATAGCCAAGATCAAGAAGCCACCGCCACTGATACGGCCCTCTGTGTCCAAGGGAGCCGCTCCGCCGGAGGCCATCAATATCATGCGCCAGTGCTGGGCCGAGCAGCCTGACATGCGACCCGATTTTAACTCGTAAGTTTGTATATATAATAATACTAATAGATACAATATCTAATAGATCACAAGAAATATTTTAGTAAACGAGTCTTAGATATTTCATAATTTTCATAATTAAGAATTACTAATGGGTTACCCATTCCTTTTTTTAGAGTTTATGAACGCTTCAAGATGCTGAACCACGGCCGCAAAGTGAACTTTGTAGACACCATGTTCCAAATGCTCGAGAAGTACTCAAACAATCTGGAGGAACTGATTCGGGAGCGCACCGAACAACTGGACATTGAACGAAAGAAGACTGAACAGCTGCTGAATCGCATGCTGCCAAGGTTTGAACTTACAAGTTTTCCTATAAACTAAGCAAAACTGATCAAATAACTTATCCGCAGCTCGGTGGCTGAGAAACTAAAAATGGGCTTGGCCGTCGACCCGGAGGAGTTCTCCGACGTGACTATATACTTTAGCGACATTGTTGGTTTTACAACAATCGCTGCCCACTGCAGTCCCGTGCAGGTTGTGGATTTGCTCAACGATCTCTACACGATTTTCGATGCCACGATCAATGCCTACAATGTGTACAAGGTAAAATATAAATATAGTCTTGAGATATTATTTATGTTTAATTAACACCTAAATATTTTGCCAATTAGGTGGAGACCATTGGCGATGCCTACATGGTCGTAAGTGGGCTGCCCGTGAAGATACCCGATCACGCCGAGCAGATCGCCACCATGGCCCTGGACCTGCTCCACCAGAGTGGTCGCTTCAATGTGAAACATCTGCCAGGTGTTCCTCTACAGCTAAGGATAGGACTTCACACAGGTCCCTGCTGTGCAGGAGTAGTTGGTCTCACGATGCCGCGATACTGTCTGTTCGGGGACACTGTGAACACAGCATCGCGAATGGAGTCTACGGGTAATTGGAGCTCATCCCCATTTGGGCCATGTGTCACCAGAGAATTCTGTTTTCTCAGGTTCCTCTTGGCGCATACACATGTCTCAGGAGACAAGGGACCGACTGGAGGCCCGAGGTGGCTATGCCATCGAGCCAAGGGGCCTCATCGACATCAAGGGCAAGGGCATGATGAACACCTTTTGGTTGCTGGGCAAGAAGGGATTCGATAAGCCGTTGCCAGCACCACCGCCGATCGGGTGAGTATTTGTTAATTAAATGCTCCTTTCCTAGATTAAAGGTTTGATTTATTTATTTATTTATCTGTGAAGATGTCCAAATGGTTTATCAAGACCATTTACTTGCAAAAAGGATTATTTTTTTAAAACTTCTTTCGGTTGATATAAAAATTGTAATTAAATATTAGTGACGACTTTTTATTAATTGTTCAATTAATTTTTAATTGATTTATCAGTTCAGCTTTTACTGTCTAATATTAGTTTAGTTTTATGCTAATCCTTAATCTAATATCTAAATTTTACCATATGCATTCCTCCACCCTCTTTAGAGAGTCACATGGGTAGGTTTCCAAAAGCTACTCCACGATTATTTAGGTTTTATAATTAATATTTTAATAATCCCCCAGCTTGGATGAGTCCCTCATCCGGAACTCGATCACCCTCAAGGCACAGGCCAACAAATCCCGGACGAGCACGAACCCGTCTTCGTCCCAAAGCTCCTCGCTGGCCGGAGAGTCCGTGGAGGTAAAGGTGGAGATTACTCCGCCGACGAACGCTGATCTGGGCTCTGGGGCAAATCTGCCCAACTCGTACTCCCTGGACTCCAACTCCACCAACACCATCAGCCCCAACGCAACGCTGTGCCCGGAGTTCCCGGGCAAGACAACGCCGAGCAGTACAAGTCCCCAGTCCCGCAAGCTCTCCGAACTTACGCCGGATAATCTGCTGAACCCAAACAGCTTCAACCGGCTGCCAAACTCCACAGGAGGATCCAGTTCCAGGCTGTACAAGAAAATTGAGGAGATGATGGACCTCAGTTCTCCGTACAACCACTACAAATGCCTCAGTCCCAGTGAAAGCAACCTCACGCAGTTTTACGACGGCAAATACCTCTACGGAAATTCGGGGGGCGGGGCAGGAAGCGGACATTGCAGCGGACAGGGCAGCGGCGGCGTCTGCCCCGCGATGGCCGGAACCGGAAGCGGCAGCGGTAGCGTTGGAGGCGCTGCCCGCTTCGACAGCAAGCCCGGCTCCAGTCGCCTGCTGCGTCGCCAGTTCAGCTTGGATCGCGACGACCAGCAGGCGAAGGGAGAGCAGCAGCACCACCAGCACTCCCTGCAGGCCACCAACTACTCTTCCCTGGTGGCTAGTTCTGGTGCTGCTGCTGGCGGCGGAGGGACTGGGGTCAAGTGCTCCATGCTGGACATACCGCTCCTGCACGACACCTCCCGCAGTCCCAAGGGAACGCTGACCCGAGCCCATAAGCAAAACTCGGCCTCGATCACCCAGGATCTGGAGAAGATCGAGGAGATCCCGCTATCGCCGGCCTCCTCACAACACCATAGTAGCCTGGACAGCAACCTTAACCGCAGTCCGCCCTCGACGCTGGAGGCTCAGTCGCCGCCGCTGCCCTCGCTGCCGCCCTTGAGTCCTCCCCAGCTGTCTGCCCCCACATCACCGGCGCCCTCTCGAACCCTGAACGGGATGTACGCCCACAGTGCCAATAGCAGCCACACCAACCCCAATTCCAATTCAAACTCCAACGGAGTGGCGCCCAACAACAATAACGGGAGCCGATCCGGCCAGGAGCTGACCCTGAATGTGGAGCAGTTGCTAAGCAGATAGGGCACAATCTAAGACCCCCAAAAAAAGGGCGGCCGAACAAAGCTTTAGGTCTCATCCGAACCCAGTTTGAGTGTGTGAGCGAGTGAGTGTGCAAGTCGGAGTGAGTGTAAAATGGTGGCAATTACAAAAAGATTATGAGTAAACTTTTAGTTATACATATATTAATATTACTAAAACTATATAAAGGTATTATTATTTTCCCTTCTTTAAACATTCCATATGAAAGATCTTTAGATTTCGTTCTTGAAACTATTAAATAATTTAGTTTATTTTACAGTGTTGAATTCAAATTTTCGCTCCGATTCTTACCTAACTCAAGTCCTTAAAGTCTAGCCACCAGAGTGATGTGTGAGCGAGTATGTGAATGATTTGTCAATGTTGTGATGTGGAAAGCAAAGTACCTCAACGAATGCCAACTTGGTTCCAGCTGCAAATGAAAGTACAATTTAGTTGAGAATTAGTTCAAGTTGTGGTTAGAACCCGAGTCATTGTCCATTTTTCATAGAATGCATCGGCAAATCGCCAAGTCGAATACGTAGATCCTAGAGCCTACATAGATTCAATCAAATGAGTTCGCGTTTATTCATTTCAAGTTGCCAAAGTAGTACAAATCAAGGTAATTGATCTAATTATAATTGATTGGGTTTGTTTCATTGGATAACTTTTCTACTTGCTATCTCTGAAATTATTTTTTAATATTTATATATTTTGTTATTTGTTGAAGCCTTCTGGAGCAACCAAACATACCTTTAGAGTCTGATTTAAACTAATTTTAACTTTCCAATATGTAGATTCTCATTGTTCATTTTTCCAAGTTTCTTTCTATAAGTAAATAATGGTAACTTACCACTAGCTAAAACACTTCTTGAAAAGTATTAAACACTCTTAAGAAGACTCAAAGAAAACTAAGTAAACTCATTGCAAAATATCTTAAACTTTTATACTGAACCTGTCAAGTAATCATAATGACTACCTACATACTATTATGTGTATATCTGATCTGAGCATTCGGGCTGTTTCTCTGTTCCACTAGCATGGATTTTTCAATTAAACTAAATATATAGAGTATATAAAAAGCACATGGAAATATGTGTACATGATGTTCCTTTTGAGAATCAAAGAAGTAATTAGAGTTTGAATTCAGTCGGAATACTAGCGGATATTAGCGGATATTCAAACATATTTATCGAATAAGTCTCGCATACGTGAATTTAGTTTTCTAAAGACAATCGTTGTTACTTTTAAATAAACACAAACCAAGTAGGCGGGTGCCAATAGGAGATCGATAAAGGTTTGTCTCACTGTCTACGATATATGGTATATTTTGTAACCGCTCTACGATCATGATGTCTTAGCGTAGTCAAATTGTAAACTACTCCCATCAAGTGCATGTGTGTCAAGCATTAACTGAAGTCTATCCACATAGAGGAAATCAAACTAAAATATCAGTTCTAATATATATATATACCTACATATAGTCCCTAGTCCTAGCTAACTCAAGCAGAATGTAATTCAAAGCCAACTCAAACTAACCCACAAAACTTTTACAACTAACCCGACCTTAGACCTAAGAAAATCCGTTTCAGTCACACCTAATTATCCAATATTTGGTTTATTCAAAATTCATGGGTTATTGCGACAATTACCATGTCAATTAAGTCAAAGCCATACACTACTAATTCAGCAGATTAATAAAATATGTATTTACTTTCCTTGTGCCGTTCATGAATCTGTGAAAACCAAACACATTTATTTCGTGTTAATTAAGACCGCACTTGTGTGGCTGTCACTTGTTGTTTTATTTCAAATGTGAATCCCATTCTCCACCGGAACAACACATTTATGTGTACACAAATAAATAAATGCATAAACCTATTAAAAATCAGCATGATGTTCTTATTTAAAGTGTCGCAGACACAATACCGCATCAATTGTCTGACATGAATGGGATTAAATGATGCCGCGGTAAATCTTGCCCTTTTTTTGTGGAATTAAATATGCAGACAATTTTTAATTATTTTATTGTGTCACTTTTTTCACTCACTAGTTCATTGTGAAGAACAAAATATTGACTTTAATGGGAGCATTGTCAAGGGTGTGATTTATGAACAAATAATTGAGAAGTGCAGAACAAATACCAATTGTGTACATTTTAATTGCAAAATCAGTTCTATGCAAAATAAAATAATTAAATATAAAAAAATATAGATGGCCACTCTTTCAGCTCTACGTTGTATTGGCGAGTTATGCCATCTTATCTGAAAAACAAAGGCTTTTTGGAGAAACACAACTCCTCCAGGAGTACAAAAACAAAGTGTACACATTTTTGACCCACCATGGTTTAATGTGTAACAGGATTTCCATCATTTAACATCGAAATACCCAATTAAGACTACTTGGTTTCCTTTACAATATACAAAGTGTATTTTACTTCACACAACTCTCAGTTTCTTTCCTCTATCGCCAATTACGGCTTTCTTCGTTTATTGGAAGTGAATTTTCAGATATTCGTTTGGATTTTTGTTATTTGTTTAGGGTGGGCAGCCTAGGGAGTTGCTTCTTGGGCGTCATCCAAATAGTACCTAAGCAAATGCTATTCCTCTTCTTCCTTGTCCTTGCGATGTGACTTTTTCTTCTCGCTGCGAGTGGAAGTGGATGTCGAGGAGCTGCTGCCACTTCCTTTGCTGCTGCGTTCGCTACGATCCTTCTCGCGGGACTTGGACTTGCGGCGGCTGGACTTTTCGCGGGATCGGGAGCGCTCGCGACGCAAGCTCTCTTTGTCCTTATCCTTGTCCTTGTCTTTGTCCTTATCTTTATCCTTTTCTTTCTCCTTGTCCTTGTCTTTGTCCTTGTCCTTATCCTTATCTTTATCCTTTTCCTTGTCCTTGTCCCGCGATCGCTCCTTTTCGCGATGCCTCTCCCGTTCCTTGAAGTCTCGCTCCTTGCGCTTCTCCTCCTTTAACATATGCAGATAGTCCTCGAAGTACTCCTCGCGATACGACGAGTCCAAAGCTCGGTATCTCGGATCCGCTTCAAACTTCTTTTTCACGTCGTACCACCGCGTGTGTCGCTCGATGTCATGTCGTTCCCTCAGCATGTCCAGAAAATCCTTACGTAGCTGTTAAGGACATTAATCTGCTATTAGTTTAATAATATTAAAAGCTATCATTGACCCATACCTGATCCCTCTTCAGCTGCTTGTCCTTTTCGCGACGTCTACGCTCACGGTCGTCCTCGTAACTGCCACGATCTGCGAAGCAAACAAATTTAAAATAAATATAAACGCAGCTTTTACCTTAAAAATGGACTTCGTTCTTACCGCCCATGGCCATTCTCTGTGGCGGTGCCATGCCCATTCGCATTTGTGGAGGTCCATTCCCCCCCATCATCATTCCTGGAGGCGGTCCCATGCCTGAAATATGTATCACAAGTGTTAGCTTTGAAGAACCCTATACACAATAGTCAGGGACTCACCCATATTTGGCGGCATGCGCATGTTGGGTGGCATCATTCCCCGTAAATTAGGCGGCGGGCCGCCCATCTGTGGCGGTGGCACTCCCATTCCCGGAGGCGGCATTCCTGGCGGCGGCTGTTGCATGTGAGCATGGCCAGGGGTCAGTTCCTTGATACCGCTAGGCACCCAGCCTGCATTATCGTTGCCCCACTGCGACTCTTGGGTGGGTTCGTAACCATAATCGAAGGGCTCCGGCTCATGGAAGAAGGGCTCTTCGGAGGCGCCGGGTGGCGGGAAGTTGGGAGCCATCGGCCCGAGACCACGCGAGTACTCTCGGCACTCGGCGGTCATCACCTGAATAGCATTTTCCTTGACGCCACCGCCTCCTCCTCGCTCGCCACCCCTTTCGCTGCCCGTTGTGGAGATCGGCCTCGGTGGCCGCTGCATCAGGCCCGACCGTGACTGGTGCTGCATCATGGGCGGCGGCATTCCCGGCGGCGGCATCTGCATGCCTCCATCTCCACCCAATCCCACCATGGGCTGAATGCTGTGCATGCCGGGCGGGCCGATGCCCATGCCGCCATCTGTGAGGATGCCAATCGGAGTGCTCTGGTTAAGTGATACGTTCTGCGTGAGGCTGGCCAGGCCAACGCCACTCTCCGCCACCCGGAAGCGTTTCTGGCGCTCGCAGTAAGCGCGCCACGTCTCCTCATTGAAGCCGTAGTTGAAGTAGTCCGTGATGTCTGCTCCCGGCTTGCGCCACGGCTTCTCCTCCAGTGAATCGATGCTGAACTCGTGTACGGCCACTCCATTTATGGTCCCGGCGCCCTCAAAGTCCTCGATGCTGAACTTGCCCGCCTGGCCGGCGGGTTTAGCCTTGTCGCCGGCGGCTCCAGTGCCTCCAGCCAGCAGATTTGGACGCTGTTTGATGTTGTAGGTGCTGGGCGCCTGCTTGATGTCGCCAATCACCACGTTGATATCGTCGTCCGAGTCGTCGTCGTCATCATCGTCGGAGCCCGACCCGTTTCTCTCCCTTCTTGAACTGGGGCCATCTATCATTTCCCCGTCCTCCGGCTCTGGTGAGGAATGTGCGTCTGCCCGGTCCGCATCCCGATCCCGATCCCGATCGCGGTCGCGTTCCCTTCTGCTCCTGCTGTCCGTGGTGTCCGGTAGGGCTTCCTCGTCCTCCTCCATCTCCTGCGCGGGATCGTCAAACTCGGAGTACTCGGGCACTTCCTCCTTGGGAAAGAGCGGCGACTGTCCCCCCGCATCGACCCCGGACGCGGAGCCCGGCTTATCGCCCGCCACAACGGCCGCCAGAGCTTGGGCCTCTGCCGCAGCCTCGTGCTCCGCCGTAAGCGCGTCGCCGCCGCCGCCGTTGCCCAATTCGCCGGTAGTCGAGTCCGGGTTGGAGGTGCCGTAGAGCCAGCTGTCTTCGTTGGTGTCGTCCGCCATCTTCTGCTTCAGTAATCTCGGCCAAGCTTCAGACTCCTGTTCTTATAATGGTTATATTCCCAGGATTTTAGTAACAATTATAGTAACAAGTTTATGCTTAAACATAATCTTCTTCTCCAGTGTGACCGTATGATTTACCCCAAAAAACATCGAAATGCGCGAAATCCCAGAAAAAAACCGCGATTGTTGGCTACTGGCAACGCTGATTCGTAAACGAAAGCACTGGCAACGCTGGGTACTCACTATCGAAAACTCTGGCAGCCCTATCTGAAATTTGAAATGTTAGTTAACTTTTACCTGTGAATTTTGTCACCAGTAAATTTTCCATTATTAAAAATAAATATGGATTAGGGGCCGCAGATGAAATTCATAATGAAAAGAAAGTAAAAATAAAGTCAAAAAGGTAATATTTGTATTTTTTAAAATTTTTAACAACAATTTTACCTTTTCTAGCAAATTTAAGCATCTTTTCTGTTCTAAAATGTTTTACGTTTCTAAGAATTATTCTAAAAAATCAATTTAAGTGCGTCACCAACCTTACAGCAAACATTTTAGAAATATTTACTCGTGTACAAATTGTGGAAAATTGTGTTAGGGCTTGTTTTTATATTCCCCAGCGGTTTCTGGAGAACCCCAATATTATTTTGTTGTTGCTATATATTACCATGAAATTAAAATCTTCGTGATCAAGTCCCTTAGGGAATATTGCTACACAGAGAGAATTTAAATTAAGAGAATTAAACTTGGAATTTTCGAATATTTTTAAAACCATTATATATTACCTTGAAGTAAAACAAAAGAAATAAAACTATAAATAAACTACCCCTATTTATGGTTGTTTTTTTTTTCTCTGGCTCTGACTGGTTAAATATGTATTTTATAATAAGTTAAGAAGTTGCATACAAATTAAGCTTAGAAATATACCTATGTAGTTCTAGTTTGGTCAGTGCTTGAGCGATTCCCTCTGTATAGACCTAATCGCTCTTTGCGCTCTCTGTTATTCCCAAAAATCGCTGTCAAAAGAGTATATTTTACTCGGCCACCAATCATTGAAACTTAGTCCGCATTTCGTCTCTGCCGAAAGCGTTTCACAGCAGAATGAAGCTCTACTTGGGATACCTTAATACATTTATTGTGCTTTTCATGGTGCACTTATCGAAGGCGGAAATTCCCGGCTGCAATTACATGGAAACTGTGGATCTCTCGTTCAGTCCGCAGTTTCCAAATGGGTCCTACCTATACCAGGATAGCTTGTTAGTTCCTTTACATTTGACTGGCCAGTATGACTACATGGAGACGGAGAGGGGAGTCAAAATTAAAGCGGAAAACCACACGCGAGGATGTGTCTGCCACCTGAAGGCCTGTATCTGGATCTGTTGCCGATTCAAGGACATGCAGCCCAATGGCGAATGCACTGATGGTCTGATGGATAAACTAAGCGACATCAATCCCTACTTGAACGTGACTCTCCTTAACGGATCTGTGGTCAAAAGAAACTTGCTCAGCGATTTCATAGTGTTAAGAGATGCAATGCGCTTCAGGGATATTTGGAAGGAACACGAGTATACATTGTTCGAGGTTTGTTGTCACACCAGTCCTATGTTTCTCAGACTAATTAGAGATCCTTAGAACGGAAGTGCGTTACTCAAGGGCTACAACAGCGAGAAGCAGGCATTTAGGGGATATGACTGCCTGCACCCGGACCAGTTCAGTTCAGAAAACAGAGGCTCTCTTGTGGTGGCTTTTCATGAAAGCGTTTTCAACCAGAACCCAGAGACCCTGCAACCGGGAGCGAATGAGCGTGAGTATCTCCAATTAAGATAGACTTTTTCCTTTCCTTCATTATTATTCTTTTTTTTTAATCTTTTAAGTGATTTTGCTTTCGAAAGCATTTTTGATTCTGACGACAGCAGTGTATCTCAAGGTGCAGAAACTCCGGAATCTGCACGGCAAGGTCTTCATCAGTTACATGCTCACTATATTCATGTTTCTGCTCCATATGTGGCTGGTACACTTTCAAATACCCTTAAACTTTTGCGTTCTACGAGGTTCGTTGTCCTTACAATGAAAATATGATTTAAGAAAGACATTTAATTTTATATTTTTGACTACACTCGAATTTCAGGTTACTTTTTATACTTCTTCTCTATGGCCAGACGTATTTGGGTTTCTGCGTTGAGCTTTCAAATGTGGAAAGATTTTAAATCGATAAAACAAACTGAATCTCGAAATAGCTTTCTGGCCTACAGCATCTTCTCCTGGGGAACTGCGGCTTTCATGACGGGACTCCTTTTACTGATGGACCAGTTCTGGGATAACGATCCCAGCAAAGTTGGCTGGATATCTGGAGTTGGATGGGAGTATTGTGATTTAAAACGTGGGCTTTTACTATAGCTATGATTTGATTTACAAAATATTCACGAAAAATGTTTTTTTGATCACCAGGTTCGACTTGGGATACATTCTTTGTTTGGCCTCTTGTAACACTAATTTCACTAAACGGTATATTTTTTATACTGACTACCATTAGTATTATGAAAGTAAAAAACTCTCTGCTGTACTTTTCCGATCACAACAACAGCAAAACAAATCTCAGATCTAGAATGCATACGTAAGGATATCACTGAACCATAATACATTAGTTTTGATTAATCCTTAACCATATCATAGATATCAAATAATTATGCGTATCTTCTTTATCATGGATGTGCCCTGGGGCGTGCGCCTCATCTTTGTCTATCTTGGTTGGGCAACACTGGAAAGGATATGTCGGTACATCGATTATTCCCTTGGCATCATTATCTTCGTGTTGTTTATTCTGAAGCGCAGCACGATTCGGTTTCTAATGGAAAGGTGAGTCTTCTACAATTGACCAACTTTTGGAATAATCCTATTTATCTCAACGCAGTATACGGAATAGATGAGAATAAGAGAAGACTTTGGCCAGGCTGGTACAATACGAAAGGTTATTATATATATAAAATTTAAATTATTCATATACTTTAACACATACTTACATAAATTGATTGTAATAACTAGCAGTTTTTTGATAAGGACTGGGTGATTTATGGAGGTCCCTATGCTAATTAACGTTGATCATGGGATACATATATTTTATTGAACTATAAAAATTGTATAGTTGACAGCCAGTTTTCGATAAGGTTTCCGTAGAGTGCGGAATATTGAAACTGATGTTAACATTTTTTAAGCATTCAAAGTACTTTTGTTACTTCATTGATAATTTTCAGGGTGTTGACTATCCTCTATTATGATATTAGGGGCTGCACTAAAAATACTATTTTTATGGATTCTATGTTTTTTTTTTTTATTATCAGGAGAGCGGCGTGCCACCTCTTCGTCGCCCAATTTGAGTACCGTTGTTGAACTGGAGCGACGACTATTGAGACGTATTTCTGTCGGCTTATAACTATCAGAATAAAATAATTTTAGTAAAAAATTTGCAAAGCAGTGGAAGAGTAATTTTTTACTCTATTCTAGATATTGTTCTAAATTATATTATATTATGCACATCGAAAGACTTTATTATAAAGCTGGCATAGAAACGATCGGTAAATTAAATTTTGTGTTGGTAGCATCAATGGGTTACTCAACATTTTTTGGCAACATTTTCCTTCATCGAACCATATCCTAATTCTTTTTAGTTTCATCAACATTGCTTTGGTATCGGAAAATCTCAATTTATTAGTATGGCAATCAAATGGCGGAAAAACAAGGATAGGAAAAAATGACACACAAAAAATTCAACGATAAAAAAAGGTATGAAAAGGCACTCCTAGGTTATGGTACATTAAGACTAGCCACACCCGAATTCGGGCTAGATACAGAGAGAAAATTGAATCCTCAGCAGAGCGAGAGGAAAGTTAGGGATAGACCGAAGCGCATGATGCACACCGTAGCCAGGAATAGATATTTAATACAGAGAATAAGTAAATCATAGAAATATAAAGAAAATTCTGCCATTAATTATGATCCTTTGATACCTTACAAGAGCGATTTAAATGGATCATAAAACTAAAAGGTTAAAATTTCATTCCATAACGAATTGTAGAAAATAATGTGGGTGTTGATTTTAAATTCTTTTTAAAATTCCTAGCAGTTTCTGGATAGCCCCATTTATATTTGTATGTTTTTTAATACTGATATGGCTAATTAAATCGATAAGGGAATTTCTCAAAAACAAGTCCCCAAAGGAATAGTGCTACACCGAGAGAATATATGTTATTAAGCCGAGAATACAAATGTTACTTATGCTGAGAATTTAATTTTATTTTTAAAAACATGTTATACCACCATTCAGTATAAAAACTCTTGAAAGTGTTTCCTTATTTAGATATTCCCATTTTCCACATACTCTTGAAAAAAAGATTACGCAAAACGGCACTTGACGTATAAATAAATGAAACCAAGCAAATATACCTTTTGTTCATATATTTAACATGTATCCCAGTATCGTATCCCAGTTTTTTTGGCCAGTGCATGTGTAATTCCCTCTTTATAGACCTACTCGCCTTTTTCGCTTTTATGGTTTTCATTAATATCGCATGTTATTCTCAGCCCCCAATCATTAGGACTTAGTCCAAATTTGGTCTCTGCGGAAAGTGTTCCTAAGCATAATGAAGCTTTTTAATACATTTATTGTGCTTTTGATCCTGCACATATCGGAGGCGAAAATTCACGGCTGCAACTACTTGGAAACTGTGGATTTGTCGTTCAGTCCGCAGTTTCCAAATGGGTCTTACCTATACAAGGATAACTTGTTAGTTCCTTTTCATTTGACTGGCCAATATGACTACATAGAGACGGAAAGGGGAGTCAATAATAGTGCGAAAAGGCACACGCGAGGATGTGTCTGCCACCTGAAGGCCTGTATCTGGATCTGTTGCCGATTCAAGGACATGCAGCCCAATGGCGAATGCACTGATGGCCTGATGGACAAACTAAGCAACATCAATCCCTACTTGAACGTGACTCTCCTTAACGGATCTGTGGTCAGAAGAAACTTGCTCAGCGATTTCATAGTGTTAAGAGATGCAATGCGCTTCAGGGATATTTGGAAGGAACACGAGTATACATTGTTCGAGGTTTGTTGTCACATCTGTCCTATGTTTCTCAGACTAATTAGAGATCCTTAGAACGGAAGTGCGTTGCTCAAGGACTACAACAGCGAGAAGCAGGCATTTAGGGGATATGACTGCCTGCACCCGGACCAGTTCAGTTCAGAAAACAGAGGCTCTCTTGTGGTGGCTTTTCATGAAAGCGTTTTCAACCAGAACCCAGAGACCCTGCAACCGGGAGCGAATGAGCGTGAGTATATATCGCCTATTTATAAAGACCTTGTCCCAACCTATTTTTTTATTCTTTTCAGTCATTTTGCTTTCGAAAGCATTTTTGATTCTGACGACAGCAGTGTATCTCAGCGTGAAAAAGCTCCGGAATCTGCACGGCAAGGTCTTCATCAGTTACATGCTCACTATATTCATGTTTCTGCTCCATAAGTGGCTGATGCACTTCCACATACCCTTGAAGTTTTGCCTTCTACGAGGTTTGTTTTGAAATATCCTTATTTAAGTCAAACGTTTCCATTATAGTAAAAGAGGCATTTGCGAGCCCATAAAGTTAAATATTAATCGATCACAATCTATCGACAGCCAAATCAATCTATCATGCCATATGTCAAGTTTAAAGAAATCTGTATTTCAAATAAAATTGACTGTATCTGATATAACTAAAGAAATATATATGAGGACTATTAAAATATATCTAAGTTTAATAAATTTCAGGTTACTTGCTTTACTTCTTCCTTATGGCAAGATTTATTTGGCTTTCTGCCTTGAGCTATCGGATGTGGAAAGGTTTGCCATCGATAACTCAAGATGAATCTCGACATAGCTTCCTGACCTACAGCATCTTCTCCTGGGGAACGGCGGCTTCCATGACAGGACTCCTTTTCCTGATGGACCAGTTGTGGGATGACGATCCCAGCAAAGTTGGCTGGATACCTGGAGTTGGATGGGAGTATTGTGACTTAAAACGTGGGCTTCTACTAGAGCAATGATTAGATTTGAAATTCACGAAAATAATTTCGTTTAATCACCAGGTTCGACTTGGGATGCATTCTTTGTTTGGCCAATTGTAACTCTAATTGCACTGAACGGAATGCTTTTTATACTGACGACCATTAGTATTATGAAAGTAAAAAACTCTCTACTTTACTTTTCCGATCACAACCAGGCCATAACAAGCTCTAGAATACATACGTAAGAAAAAAACTTAAACATACTTCGGGAACATTGATTATTTCATAACCTAATCATAGATGTAAAGTAATTATGCGTATCTTCTTTATCATGGATGTGCAATGGAGCCTGCGTCTAATCTTGCTCTATCTTAATTGTATAATTCTTGAAAGGATAAGTCGGTACATCGATTATTCCCTTGGCATCATTATCTTCGTGTCGTTTATTCTGAAGCGCAACACGATTCGGCTTCTAAAGGAGAGGTGAGCATCTAAAATTAACCAAAATTTTGAAATAACCATATTTATCTTGTCGCAGTTTGTGGAAAAGATGAGAATAAAAGAAGACTAGACCAATACAAAAGGTAAATATGTATAGAAAATTAAAAGCTGGTTGTGTTTATTAACATAGAATGAATTTTAAAGCTCAGATTTTTAATACTTAGAAGTTGATTGATAAGGGCTGGGTGACTTATGGAACTAAATGCGTATAGGGGTCCGATTGCCAATTAAAGTTATCAAGGGATCAGTAAAAGTAAGTTCCCTGAGGACTTGAATACCAAGCTTATAATTTTCAATTTTATTTAATGACCAAAAATTGTATAGTTGAGCGCCGGTTTAATGCTCGTTTGTCCATTTCTACGCAATCTCGTCAATCTGTTTCAAAGCTATGCTATGAAACTTGGCAGATGTATTGTTTCTATTAACAACGACCTTAAAGTAATGCTACCATAGGAACAATCGAAGAAATAATAAATGAATAACTTCTTAGTGTTTTGAACATAGTATTTCCATCTCCTTAAAACTTATCAATTTTTTATAATTTTAAAATAAAGGTTAAATTTTATATGCAAATCGAAAGACACTCAAATTGTGAAACTAATAATTAATATAATTTTATAATTTAATAAATAAACATACATATTTAAGCGTATATAGCTAGAGATAACTGTAAATTCAACAATTTTAAAATGCTCTTTTTATAGCTACCAATTTATATAAAAATCTACAAAAATTATCAAAATAGAAATAGAACATTATTTTCGCGCATATGAATAATTTCAATCGTTTGTTATCGTTACATTTCGAATATTCGCGCCAATAAATTATCGTTATAAAATACGTAGTCATATAACGTAATTGGCATTGCCAGGTGAAAAATATATACTACTATATTAACAAAGGCGGGAAATTTCAAATGAGAATACGGTATTTTCAACCAATTGAATAAATAAGAAAACTAACAAATTGAACTCAGTTTAATAATGTTCTATATTGCATAAATGGCTTATATGTAGCCGTGTATTTCCTTTTCTTTTCCTATGTATGCAAACCAAAAATTAATTAAATTAATTAATTGAAGATAGCTTAAAACTCCTTTGGAAAATGTATCCATATTTTATATAACCTTATATAACGTTATAAACAAAAACACAATTAAAAACGTCAAAAATCCGTTTCAGAAATTAAGGCAGACGAATCTTACCTTGCTTTAATTCATTTTATTCCAATAACTGACCACCGTCAGAGTTGTCCTTCAATTCGATTCATTTCTCGCATAAAAAGCTAATATTTTACAAATAGTTTGAGCAGTTTCGTCGCAACCTTGCCCTATAAACAATTTAATGTCCGCTCACTTAACCTCAATTAAAGGTGGAAGATGGACACGCAATTCCATTCAGCTGCCTTTTATTTCCCGCTATTCAAGTCGTTTTCGCTTTTATGTTTATTAATTAAAAAGTGTGAAGAACAGGCCATCATTTACCAATCGAAAGAGATAGAGATAGCAAAAAAGAGAGAGAGACAGCAAGAGGAGAACTAGGTCAAATAAGTGACTTCCGGCTGACCGCAAATATTTCAATATCATTGGACTTTCCTCTTCCTCTTCCTTCCTGTTCATAGTTTCAAAATGGAGGAAAGTGAAGGATAAAAGGGAGGAGAAAGAAAGCAGGCGAGAAGAAATCATTAAAGATGAATCACTCGGTCTGTCGCCAGGTGGCGCTGCAGCAGCAATTGACTTTCTGTGCGGTGCACAAGGTCAAATGGCATTTATATTATTATGTTATTACCTCTGCCCCTCGCCAGCTCCCCCTTGTTTGCCCACTTGTCTGCTTTGAATGTCTTTGATGCGATTTGCTCTTTGTGTCCTTGATAAACATCCATTGATAACAGGCACACAATGGGACAACAGAGACAACAACAACAACATCAAAAATAACAGTTATTCTGTTTATGACACATCCTCGCTAACGGTTTCCAACTGTAAATCATTCTGGCCTGCATTAAGCTCACATTTTGTTACCTCCTTCTTCGCCTTTTGCTCTTTTGACCCTCGGTTTTAGTTGGTTTTGCAATTTCCTGCAGGGACAATTTTCACAAGGATTCACAGTTTCGAGCTGCAATTGTGGTTATTAAACTCGCACACAGACAAACATCATTACAAACATCCGTGTGGGTGCTCGGTTTTCGTGACCACTGAAATGGCGACAAAAATTTTAGTTGAAAAACTATTGGGTCAAGGACAAAAATGGGAATTAGTACTTTTCCTCATTTGAATTTTTAAATGAAATTCAAAGAGATAATGGAACATTTAAAATTACAAATATTCTGGAATTCTTAAAAGCCAAAATAATATAAGCAACTCAGAAAGCTGCAGTAGAGTGTACACTACTGTTATACACCCTTTGGGTACTTTTTGCTGTCAATTAAAAAAAACCAAAGACAAATACACCAAAAGTCTTTAAAGAGATGTATTTCTTATTTGTGACACACGATCGTGATTGACCCAAAATACAATCTCACTTTCATTTTTTGTATTTATAAAAAAAATGTCACAACAAACAATAATCTATAAAATACTAAGAAATTTTCTGTTTCCCTATGTTTTTTAATTTTTTTCAAATTAAAAATAAACTATGAGATAAAAATAGGACTTTTCGATATATACATTTTCCTTCAAATATCCTTGTGCTCAAAACTCAATGGGCTCCCAAGAAAAGGACATAATCAAATCATAATTCAGACTTATCTCCAACTATCATCCAAGGGAAAAATGCGGGATGAAACTTAGAATGTAGCGGGAATTCGAAAATAAACGACAATAATTGAGGCCAAGCGTTTTTGCCACGCCATAAAGAGCTTAATTAAAACTTGGCCATAATTCATTAGCGACCATGGCCGGGCACGTGAACTCCAGTCAGTCAGTCAGTCAGCCAGCCAGTTTGGAATTAAGGCGCTGGGTGGCAGCCCAACTTAGCCGACTTAAGGTTAAGGGACGTCCAAGTCAAATGTGACTAATTTATGTCATGACACCCCGCTTTAGGCTCCCTCCCTCCCCCTCGCAGAAGGAGTCCGCTGTCGAAATATTGCAGGACAATAAAGATAACAACGAAAGAAGCTTCCACACAGCGCCGAGGTTGCGTTGATTGCTTTGATGCGGCATAAGCAGCCAGCACAACCGAACATAAGGAGAAACAATGATATGCGGACTAGTAGATACTCATTAAAGATATTTCTTAGATAATTGATTTTATAAATAATAAATAAAGGCGAATTATTCAAAGACTAAATAATAGTAGGCACTAAAACTAAAAGACACCAATAAACTAATTTTTTAGACAAGTAGAAATTAATAAAGTAATTTTATAAAAATGTGAATATATCATATAATGATAATATTATATGTAAACATTCGGAATTTAAATGTATAAATAAAACTATTTTAATAACAAATCAACGCATTGAGCGACTAGACTTGAATACTTATGGTATGTTTGACTTTAAATGATAAAAACCTTCCAAGCAATACGTTCCTCCCTATCTCAATATATAATTATAAATTCAGTTCCATTATCCTGTAATTTAAATAAGTGAATTCAATACTCCCACGCAAAAACCCCACGCAGATACCCTGCAAAAAGTGTTGCCTACTGGGCGGCGCATGCGTTTGACATTCGCCGAACATGCAACATGGTGAACGTAGCTGCTGCCAAGGGTGGCGCTGAATGTATGGTGGGTGGCCTTCGTGGGTGGTGCCTGCCGGAGGATGCTCAGCCACTGTTTGTATACAAAAGGCGGCACAGCAGCAGTAGCGGCGGCAGGAACAGCAAAAACAGAGGCAGCCAGCAGCTGACGACGCGAATTCGAAATTCGAAAACGGTTATCAACAAACCAGGGTGTATCTGTGTGCGCGTATCTGTGTGAGAGACTACTGTGTGTGTGTGGGTGACTACTTGGCCAGGGCAGATGAAGCCCATCAGTTGGCGGCTGTTGCACGTTGCGTGCGGTTTCGTTGGGCTCCGAACTCCGTGTTACGTGCTTCGAGCTCTGAACTACGAACGCGCATCCTTCGGGTCCTCGAAAAATATTCAAAGTGCGTTCCTGTGTCGGCGACAGTTGTTGGCTTTTTAATAACACAGCAGCGAGTGGCAACTAGTCGCCACTACTATGTCCCGACTATCGCCAGGAAAAGTGTCAGGACCTGTCATTTACTATTTGCCATTGGAGGCAGTCGGTTGTCCTCGCGCATCTTCTCCTATCTCCAAATAGTGATCGGTTTAAAACTAAATTGGAAGTTTTTTTGAAGCAGCTTAAAGTGTATGAAAAGTAATACAAATATTAATAAACCAAAATAAATAAAAGACAATTCAATTCAAAATGTAATAAATGAAACTGAACCTATAAAGAGCAATTCAGAAATAAAATAATCTATTTGTTAAAATTATTAAATAAACTGAACCAACCAAAATTAAACAACTTTTTGAAAAACTTTTTCAACATGTTAATATGTGGAGCTACCAATAAAAAATAAAAAATATTAATATGGGCTTTGCGATGTGTAGTATAACGATCATAACTGTGCAGAAGCTTTACTATTAGTTTCTTCAAGAGAAACTATTTCGGTAGACTGTCTTATATAAATAATTAAAATAAAGTCAGGAACTCAAATAATATTTTAGCAAAGTGAATCTATATTTCCCAAAAACTTGGCAATAATTTATTATGCTAATATTCCCTTACGCAGTTTACACAATTTTAATGAATAAACGCTTTCGTGTGGTATCAAGTATACGCCTATTGGGCCAACGCCAACGATGGCACAACTCTTTTCCTGTTGCACCTGCTCCAATATAAGCCTCCGTAAAGGGGCAACATCAAAAACCACTTTATAATGCGATTTGCCAGAAAAACCACTTAAATTGTGTAATTAATTCAAGCAAGCAGCGCTAGACAGGAGCGAAAGGAGCATTGCCGAAGGGAAGCTCTGACAGATATAACCAAATTTTAATGAAAATAACTCAGAAGCCGAGGCGTAGGCGTATTCTGAATTCCCTTATGAAGGGAAATCTTAAAGTAAAATGTATAAATTATTAGCTAATGAAAGTTACAAAACAACAGAGCACAAAAATTCCATTATAACTAGTAAGAACTTAATTTTTGCAACTTTTTTTTATAAATGCAAATATTATTATTGATATTAGGGTATTACTTTTCCCAATATAGAAAAACCAAAAGGTGTTCTGTTGAAATTTGTTATGCATTGCCAGAGCCCGGAGCAGGGAAATGCTGCTAAGTACTTCTGAAAAATAAAAGAGAGGGAAACTCAGGCCAAGTTGTGCTGAGCGCATAAATTTTGCAGGCAATTTAATTGAAGGACTCTACAGAAATTCTTGGATTCAAGCATCGAAAGCTGAATCGCTTTATATGACGAGCCGAGATTCATTTATCCCGACACCGATATGGGCGTCACGCCTTGATATTAAGGACCTGCCCCCTCCTCGGCCGTTCAAATCCCGCTAAAACCGAATGGAAATAAAAACACGCAGCAAAAAATGAAATCAAATCAAATAAAATCAAATTATATGAGCAGCGCGGGCTCCTTAATACGCATTCCTTGTTCATCTCCACACTCCGTGTTCTCTCTTCTTTTAGGCAGGTTAAGCGGGCCGCAAATCCGCATCGCGTAATGAAAATCAAAGTACATAAATATAAAATTAAATGTCGTAAATAAAAAAATAAAAACATCAGGATATATAAAATATATATGTGACGGCGTGTGGCGACGCAACCCGCGAGACGACAACGCGAAATTTAAGAAACGTGCCACATTAAATATTAAAGATACTCAGAAATCCGATAAAGGCGAAGGGAGACCTCTAAGGGTCCGCAGTCTATCTCGTCCTCACGGCCTCTTTGGTAAGTTGCTAAAATTAACTTGATTTGCTTAGAATAAGACAGTAATATATGACTTTGAAAGGAGCTTTAAGTTTATTCATAAATTGGATGTTAAATGGTGTATTTTAAATATATAAGCCGAGAGTTGCCAGAAATCTGAACCACATATTCTTGATTCAAATAATTAAAGATAGAAAATTATTTAAAAATTCAATGTATTGCAACATTTTCTCTTCTGCCTTTCCCTTTAAAAGCCGTCCGGCTAATTCAATTTTCCGTGGGACACATTTTTTGTCACATACTGGGAAATTATAGGCACATCGTTAGCTAATCAATGAGCGGAACCGTGATTTATCAGCTCTTCTATTGATTTATTTGGAATGTCACTGGAGGCATTCCACTTCATTCCACCCCCGTGCCATTAACTTTTGTTTTTGGGCAACCTTAATGTTTACGAGACGGAAATCGTGGGGCAGCGAAAATCCCATAAAAGCCAAGTCCTGGCCATAAAACATAAGAGATGGTCAGACCAAAGTGCAACCAAAAAGGCAAAAAAAAAGCGCATATGGAAGACATAAACAGAAATTGCTCTTCGGTGTTTCATAAATAGTTTTATGTGACCCATCAAAAATGTATAAAAGCCGCATAAAATGCGTCAATGAATAAAAGCCAATCCAGAGTGGGAAACAAAAGGGAAAACATTGAATGATTTTGGATGGGGGAAATTGTATTTTGGTTTATCCCAGCAAAATTCTATGCAAATGAGTTTTCGGGAGCGAGAAAAGTCTTTCAATTTTTATTGTTTTCCTGCTCTTGATTTTCCTTCTTTTTTTGTTGTGTTTCAGTCATCTCTCCTGTAAGGACGCGTTGAAGCGCTGAAATTTTTGCCACACTCCGCCACAAACAAAACAAAATGAGAATGGAAAAAATGTTCCAAAGGGGGAAAGGGAAAACAAATAGAAAATGCCGTGAAAGTTTTATACGATTTCGAAAGTAAGGCGTGACAGGGGACCAAAGGGTTCGCCAAGTCAGTGGGAATCTGCTGATGAATGTGATGTCTGTTGTGGGGCGCCTTAATATGGGTTCATATCCTCTGTATACCATATCCACATACATGTTTTGTATTTACGTCCTCAGGGGCGGAAATGCAGTCATGGGGTTTGACTTATGACTGTAACCTTACGCAGCTCAAAATGGCGGAAATTATTACGACAGAAAATCTACTCTACGCCATACTTATATATTATTATTTCCCGCAAATATAGTTTCTCTTTTGGACACGTGCTTTGTGTTGCCAAAAATAGCCACAAACTTTTATCAACTGTCAATAATTGATAACAATCGCAGTCACTCGCTGCTCCTCTTTATCCGGCAATAAAGTTTATCGGTAGCAAGTGTGATTAACCTAATCAATGATGAGCAGTGAAGGAAATAAACAAATCGACAAGTGGCAGACAAACACAGGAAATGAAGGAAGAGAGAAAAAAGCTAATGCCAATTAATGCAGCCCCATGCGGGTGGAATCGGGCTGACAGGCATTATCATGGGGGTCATGGCTTGCAATCAAACAGCTCCACTCCTATCAGTCAGTCTAAAAATAAGCTAAATATATTTTCGGTATCTCTTAGCCCCCGAAACTCCTCTCTCCCCACAGTTATCAAGTTAATAAACGTAAAATGAGCTTGTCCCATCAACAATACTCATAACAATAAAAAGCCCTCACTCCGCACGTGAGGGAAGCATTTTTCCGGTTGTGTCGAAAGTTGATTTGGTTAGGAATTTGCGGTATGCTTATTAAGTTGTCAAGAGTCTTACGAACACAATATTTGATATCTTAGAATAAAGATGGGAATTAAATATATGGGCATTTCCACAGAAAGGTCAACCGCGGCCAAAACACTAAAACTTCTCTAAAATTTTTTTTTTCCAACATAGTAACATTAGGAAAAGGCCAATTGATTAAATTTGAAGGGCTTTATCATATTCTAAAACAAATTTCGAAATATTCGAATGCATATTCGCACAAACACGATTTTTCATTATTTTGATGAAAAACATCATAAAAATGGACCTGTTTTCTTTTGTTAATTACATCCAAACCGAGGCATTATGCTTTGACTGTTGTTTACTAAAATCACTAGAAGAATGCAAAAAGTCGAAATAAAATAGATATACGCTCTTCCAATTTACTTATAATAGTAAAAATTACATGCAAAGTATGATGAAAAAATATGTCGCGTGCGACATGTCGCGTGCGAATATGATTAAAATTAAATAAAAAATAAACTACGCTATATTTTTGCTTGTAAATTAAAGCATATGAAAGTCACATTATTGCATCATATTTTAAAATTTGTTTCATTAAAATAGTCCCTGCCGTTTCGTTGAAATCAGTGTTTAAACAGCTCGCCGCGAAAGTGACTTCTGTTTTTGTCGCGTGCGAATCCTTCAGTTTTTTTTAATTTTCTTAAAATTGAGCAAACTCTCAAACCAACATTTGCACCAATTATAGTCCTAGGCAAGAGCTATAAGTTAACATTTATAAAAATAAAAAAAATTAAATGTACCATACTTTTTTTTTGATTTGAATGCGTACGAATGTCGCGTGCGACATTATGGAAATGCCCATATATTAAAATATAATACAAATAATTAGGATCTTTACGTATTTTAGGTCTTTTTTGAAAGTAATTTTCTGAATCTGGAAAATGTACTTCAGGCTTGGTAATGGTTTTATGTAATTTAAGTGCTTCTTTAAAGTGGAAAACTCTTTAAGAAATTCGCAAAATATTATGTGAAACCAGTTACATTATCTCAGATTTTCTTTTAGAAGAGCTTTAGGATTTCCAAAGGGTATTTATCAGTGCGACTAGATCCTCTAGCATAAATTTTGTAGCTTGGGTGTTGATTATAATGATAAGTACTTTAACCACAGGCATGCAAATTGCCAGTAGGCGAACACCTTAAAATTTAACAGCTCTGCCTCTGGCCCACACACGCACACACTGACACCGAGTGGTACAAAAAGTGGGAGCTGAGAAAATGTCCTCAGGCAAATTCAATTTCGATGCCCTTGCCCTTCGCTTTCATCTCTTTATTGGAACTTTTCTAGTTCAGCACATTTGACACTTGAGCTGGTCTTTTCGCTCCCTGTCCTTCTCCCTCTTGCTGCTGCTACGTGTGTGTTCAGTGAGCCGTTAAACTGCTGACATGGCCAACTCAATCTCACCTTGCGGCAACGGCAGGAGCAACAGGTGACAGAAACGTGGCTTATTGAAATGTTTTCGACACTTTTTGATTGACAGCCTCGGAATGAAAACAATTTGTTATTGAAAAACGGCCTTTGTTGGTCGTTCTTATATTTCATTGAGATGAGTTCCGGAAATGGAATTGAAATTTTGCATTTCTCTTCTTTATTTTTAAGCTGGTCAAGCAGGAAAGTGATAGATTGGCGATTGCCTCTTTTGTTTGTGTCCTTAAGGGATCATTCCATGGCTTTAAATTAAAATGTATTAAACAAAAAACCTTGAAGAATATCTGTAAGCGTAGTTATTACGGAATTTAAACAGAACTTCTCACTAATTTACTTCAAGGTTTTAAGGCCATTAATCCCTGATGGGTCTCACTGCTCATTGAATCATGCAATTACGTAATTATTCAAATGTTTTGCTATTCACTTCATAAATCACCGAGTGCACGTGTCGATAATGTGCTCCGAAAATCGCAAAAATACAAAAGGAATCTGCGGGAAATCATGGCCAGAACAATACCAGAAAGTTTTTCCCAGACCCCGCCCCCATCTTCGGCCACACTTATTCCCTTAAGCCATGGCTAATAATCCGCCAAGGCCACAAAAATGGCCTGCAGTGGGCTGCTCCTATAATTCATTCTTGATTTCGGCTTACGTCCACTTCCAGCTTGGTGTTAAAGTTTTCCCCGGTTTTCCCACTTGGCTTCTGCGGTCCACAGATGTCATCCTCCGTCTCCCAGCTGGACTGCAGAATATCTCGTTCTAATTTGCATTTTTATGTCTGTAAGTGATATTTCCTTCGCACTCCGCCCCGTTCCTGTCCTCCTTCCGGCCACTATGTCTGGCTCTTTCGCTGGAATACGGAATTTTTATGTTCAGTCACATGAGTAAGTGAGTTTCGGGTGGCTTGTGGGTGAAATCGTGGCAAAGGCAGGCCGCTCTGCGGAGGAAGTTCTGCTGCTCGGAGTGATAAAGTCTGAATTATTAAATATACATAAATCAAGAGACGAGAGGAATGTAGTAGGCGGTTGTGGGAGGTTCAAGGAGGTACAGGTTATTACAGGAAGTGGATACTTGCTTTCAAAAAGTAGACTAATCGTTACTTTCCTTAAGAATGGTTTCTGTTTATGCTAAGTTCACTTTAAAGTTATTTTATGCAAACAAATTTAAATTATTCTACATTTGTTTGGGTTCTCTTTCAAAAAGATATACAAATTTATTACGCAAATCTCTTTAGGTATTTCATCCCATTTAAGAAGGTTCAACTGTGGCATTAAACATTAATACCGGTCTTGGCAGGGCCATAAAACTTTGCAAACTCCTCGACTCAGCCCTAGTCAAGTCTTTACCAAATCGAAGCCATATATCAACGGCATATATGCTGTTTATTGCAGATGTTGTGGCAGCCTGATTTGCATAATCAGCTTACAACTAATTAAAAGGCAATCAGCCGGAGATAAGGAGCATGCAAGATACGTGGTCCAGGTTCCCAAGGCAACCATCCCGGGCTGCGAGAGCGAAACACTCAACAAGCTGCCGAAATACACACATTTTCACCTGCTGCCTCCATCGCCATTTTCCTGCCCCCTCTTCATCGGCATTACCCTCCGTGTTCACCTGTTACTCGGAAAACCAGGACTGGCGGCAAGAGTGCCTGCCCGTGTCCTGACCCAATCAGTGCGGCAGAAAATGAAATTCTCTCTCGCTATAATGGAAAACGGAAATGAAGTCCGTGAATATGCAAGTTGTGGACTTGAACGAGGTCGAGATTCAGATCGGATTGAGACTGAAGTTGGAAAGCTTTGAAAGTTGATGAAAACTAAAGTCAATTTTCTGTGGGATGAACTAGGAAACTTTTTCTATATGATTGGTTCTAGGTGATGGATAAAGTTGGACTAAGATTGGAAAAAATAATACAATAATAAAAAGAACTGTTTAGTTTGTATTGAAGGATTAAATTATACAAACTAGCTTCGATTATTATTTAGTCCTTCTCTTTTCCTCTCTTGAAATTATATTAATGGTATATTATATATATATTGCATAAGATATTACCTATTACTTAAGCTTTGACAGAATTAAAGTACATTTTCACTCAATATCATTTCCTCAAGGAATCCTTTTCCTTGTAATTTTTATAGAAGGAAGCGAATTAGGACTTAAAACTTTGTGCCACCTTCCCTTGACCTTAATTGGAAAAAGGTAAATAAGGTGGCCAAAGACAAGTGAGAAACTTGAAAGAGTTAAAGCAAAACTTGGTCAACTTTGAGTGAACCAATGCGATTAGGTGAAGCGAAATCCCATTAAAAGTTACACAGCGAACAGAGTTTCCTCCTGGCTGCTGCATGGCCATTGAGCATACGCACCGTGTGCCCCAATTGAATTACGTATACGCGGCGTTGCCCAGCTAGAACTTAATGGATATGTGTGTGTGCTCTGTCTGGGCGCTAATTTGATACCAGCCAAGAGTAAACACATCCTGTCCGGGCCGGTGTCTGTGTCTGTCATGTTAATAGCCAAGTCCCCGCCCCGATTTCCCGCTCAAGTTCCAGCAGGCCCATTAAAAGGTCTCTAAACTCATATGCATTTGTCTCACGTGTCGGCATCCCGTTTATTGCCAATCTGATGAGTAACTAGGGGCCCGAAGCAGCGAGGGGGCGTCAAAGCCACGTTTGGCGCTCATTAATTTCCATCGTGTAGGTTTTTAATGAAGATGCGTGCCTGCCACAACGCAGAGCACACGCCGCGGAGCACGGAGGCCGACGGGGATCCATCCGACTTCCGTTTGGCGAAGTCGGGAATAATTTATGCTAAGCCAAAAAGTTAACCCGCCGCTTGTTAACCGTATTACGCCCGGAGCATCCTCGTCCTTGGGCCATGAAAAATAACCCAGCGATAAACAGCGCCAAAAACAAACACAGGCGCCCAAACTTTTTACAAAATTTTAAGCAGTTGACTTATTTCAATTATGAATAATTAGCGGGGCAAATATGTAAATGTACGCGATGCTTTGCAGTAATTTTGAGGTCATGAATTTGCGCTTTATTAAAATTTAAAGAAGAGAGAAAAAGGGTGTGGGGATTTTAGGGACTAAAAGCAAAGACATTTTAAAGATTTAGCGACTCCATAGTTACTCTAAAGCATTGCCAAAGAAGAAATACTCAAGACTGTCTTATCCATTAGGAATATAGTGGCCGAAATTCTATTCTCTGCCAACTGCTTAGCATCCCAGCAAATAAAACCTTTTCTTTTGGCCATTAAAGCAGCCCAGAAAGAAAAGCAAAGTAGGATCACAAAAAAAAGCAGGGACCGTTCGACCAAAGAAACGTAAAATAATAGCGAAAGTGCCCCTAAGGACATTTAAGCGGCTTGCCTTGAATTAAATTTTTCACTCTCAGTGCGAAGGGAGATGGAATTAAATGCCTTAGCAGAGCGAGGAAAAGACAAACAGGCAGCGGCAAATAAGTAAACAAACAAAGCCACACACATACCTATATAAGTATATGTATGTATGACATGGGAAAAGGACCAGGACCCACACTAAGGCCAACTAATCACCGTTGACAGTAAAACGAATGAAACACACACTGAACTGGACACAGGATAAAAACCTAGTGGGACAGGACATTAGGGGGAAAAATAAGCAGCGAAGCTGCACCCATACAAACTTGATTTTATAGCCGCCTCTGAGCCGTGTCTGTGAGCGTCCTTTGCTTCCTTTTCAGCATTTTATTTTCCTTTTAATTTAAGTTGATGCGCCAAAGTGCAAATAAAGCAAGAGATTTATAAACAGAACAGAACAGAGGGCACTTTTGCCCATTCCCTGGCAAGCGAAATATTTGCTCAGTCATAACAACCAGTAGGAAAACAACTAAAACTAAAACCGCCATTTCACATGAGTTCCCAAAAATAAAACAGAAACAAATAAACAAAGCTAACAAAACAATTTTGGCTGCTGCGAGGTTTTCGTATTTTCCAGGGAAATTCTCTTAGTTCTCCTTTTTTTTAGCCGCAACAAACAGAAAACCGCAAACGTCCCGGAAAATGTGTTGAAAGCAACTGTGTTTGGGTATTTTCCCCCACAACTTCAAATGAAAAACCAGGCTTTAAGTAAAATTTAAGGAAATGACAGGGCACGGTTTTTGAACTTAATTTGACAGAGATTTTCATCCCAATTTATATAATGAAGCTGCTTGCCTCAGCTGAGGGGGAAAAATTCAATTTTTGTGTCAAAGCGACAAAATGTTCAAAGTAAGCAGACCTTTGCCACCTTCGTCCTGTGCAGCTATAAATAGTTTTGAGTCGCCCCAACTCCGTTTATGAGGTTTATGTATACCCAGGAGCGGGCTCTAAAAAACAAGGATAATGAGCCAACATATGTTTGGTGAGCATAAAAACCGAAAGCCAGAACAAAAACCCAGCAAATGAAATCCAACCTGAGAGGAAAAGAGAGAGAAAAACGTCCCTGGCAAACAAAACAAATTTTCCGCCCTCGGGCAGCATATTTAAAAATGACATGCAGGACAAAAAAAGTGTAGGGAATTTACCAAAAGCTGCTTGTCAGCCTAACACAGTGGGAAATGTGGGTGCTGGTGGGCGGAAAAAGGAAAATGTGGATATGCGAGAGCAGCTAATAATATTTATGGGCGCTCATTTTAATGCCAACTGTCAACACGAGAGTAATGCGTGTGTATGCCCTTCACATGTGAGGATTCCATCCTGCAAGCGGGAAAAACACATAGCGCAAAAGTCCTGTGGAAGGCGGCTTAGGGCAAATGAAGGCGGGCTGTTGTTGTATTTAATTTGTAATAAAAATAAAGTGCACTTTTATGGGGCGAGACAGGCAGTCAGGTAAGCCAAATGAATTTGCTGCGTTGAGGAACTTTTTCCCTTAGTGTTATGCTCTTTATTAACTGAAAAGCTCAGCAAGCGAGGAAGCAGGTCCTTTGGTGAATGTAAATGAAAAATTAAACATTAAAGTCAATGGTGAAAATTCAGCGGCCACAGATTTTCATCTTTATTGTAATAATTTTCAGTTTAAAGCCAAAACCTGTGAGAATGAGTACAATATGCTTTCGTGCTTTAGGCTGTAATTGTAAGTATAATTTCAATATGTTAAGTATTAATAATATTTATAATAAGGCTGTGGTTTTGTTACAACTGATATAATCTATTTTTGTTTTCTTAATCATTATATTCTATTATAATATTATAATATATTTCCCTTAAGCGAAAAGCTACCTAAACAAAATCAAGGAAATTTAAATAATTCTTCTACCATATATTTTTTTATTTACTTAGGCGTTCTATCCATTAAATATTATTAGATTTACCATCACAAAGTTAGCATGAAGAAAGCTTTTCTTTTCTTTTTGGCTGGCAAAAGGCAAACAACGATTTTTCGGCTACTTTAAATTTAATTTGACTCAGAAGAAGGCAAGGCTCTCAGGAAAGGCAACAAGGTTTTTAATTCAATTTCAGCGAAGAGGAAGAGCCGAGGGAAATAAATGTATTTGGGATTTGAATTAGGCAATCTTTTAGGCATTTTTCTCAGGTGTTGCAATTTTGCTGCTGTTGCCGTATTTAAGGTCCTTTCCCGTCCTTCGGCTGTCGCATTCGGCTGGGAATTTTATTGGACAACATTCAAGGAATTCCAAATTGAATTACAGCCAAGAGGTCATTTAAATTTTGCGCTCAAGTTTAATTAAAATTGTTTCACTGGCATCTGTTAAGTGGTTTCAATTTGATTAAATAAGCGTTGTGGTTTTCGATTTCCTCTAACTATTTGACTTTCGGATTTTTCGCAGGATTCAGAGGAGGAGAAAAAGAGAAGTTGAAACATTTCCTCTTTACTTTTTTCACGCTTTTGCAAACAATCCTGACTCAAGTTTTTTTCAGGAGTCAAATGTTACAGGGTTTCCAAGGTCGCCCGAAGCCGTGACAGTTTCATTTTGTTTTCCTCGTTTCCTTCACTTTTTTTTTATTGATAGAAAGATATCACACAAAGCTGAGAAGGCTGAAAGCCGCCGAGCCAAAGTTTTCAACCGAAAAAGGCATTTGATAGCATTTCAAAAGTTATCGTTCGGCTCACGTGCCTGGGTGCGTACTTATGTGGCCGACTGTGTTTGGCATGTTTAATCAGGCAGAAACCATAAGCAAATAGGCAAATTGTTTGCAAATAAACAAGTCGGAAAAGTTTACGAGAACGGCTGAAGCCTAGAGATGGGGATCCTTTGACGACTTTTGTCTGAGATAAACAATTTTCCACAAAGGCCTAAAACCAGTTGGGAAGTGGGAAAAATCGTTTGATAACGCTGCCAGAAAATTCTCATTTCGCCTAATGCAGCCTTGATAACTTGCTGGTGCCTCTGTTAAAATTGTTGGCATCAAAAGCTATTTAATGTTCATTTTAATATCCTTAAATGTTGTATTGAATTGACAGTAAATTTGTAAGTGGTTTCGATTATTAAAATGGTCTTCAATTAGAGGAAAATTCTTCATCCTTCGAACTATTGTTAGGAAAACTAATAAATTTGCCATTTTTGAGTATAAATTATGTAGAACCACAATATATTCTGAATTAAATCACAACTCACGCAATATGATTTCTTAGGAAAATAAATAGTTATTAAAAATATTTTCATAGAAAACTGAACCACTCAAATATGAGGAAATGTTGCTATTGGTTTTCCCCAAAATCAATCAAAGCACAAACAAGTTCCACGAAACCCAGGGTGCAATATTCGTTTTTATTGAGCGCGAAAACAATTCCAAGTACAATTTACATGGCGACATTACATTTCCCCGTGGGATCAATTACTCGGCTCCCATTTTCTCATTACGGTCCATAAATAAGTCAATGAAACTGCGACTGACTGACGGCTCGACTGCGCCATAACATTGATGTTGCTGACGGACAACAATAGGGACTGGTGAGTTGTCATGCCGAATAAGATGAAAGACTTGTATTTGTTTACGGAGTCGCCAATGGAGTCGCAATTGATGCGTTAACCCCAATTTGGTTTGTTCAATTGTCAAATGCTCGTCGTCTGACTTTCGAGTGCCATCTCTCCTCCGAAATGGCCTTTGAGCCAGATTACTGTTCATTAACATACTATACAGGACTTTCAGGACTTGTCTGTCAACAGAATCTGAGCAAACAATAACAATAGCGTACAATGGCCAATGTGTGCTGGGTGCCGTCGGAACCCAAACAAGAAAATAAATATGCTTCGGTTCAGCATAAATAACCCACGGTTTCGGGGTGGTTCGAGACTACAGATGTTGACCCACATTCCACCGGATGGGAGACAGATTATGAGGGGCTCTGGAGAGCATAGGGAGAAGGTCCTTTGCCTAGCTTAAAGTGCTGGGCAAACATCAAGGCAAACAAGCGCCCCAGGGTCGCTTCAAGTGTTGGAAGAGATCTCCTAAAGGGGACTATGTGATTACAAGGCGGACCCATTGTTGAGCAGGTCTTTAAGAATTTATTTAGTTGGGCAAACGTCTGATAGGGTTACATTTCTGCATTTTCTAGGAAATGTATGCAGATAGATTATTGATATGATATGATTTATAGGGTCGGAAATGACACTTTCACTGCGTTTAATTTAAAAAAAAAACTATAAAAAATCAGATTTTTGTGTCATATTTGTACATTTAAGAGAATAGTAATTAACACAAATTTCATGGAGCCTGAAGTTTCCTATTTTGTTTAAAGATTGCTATTATAAAGCACTTTAAAGTAATAAACATTTTGATGCAGTGCTTGTAAACTTAAATGATGACAAGTGGTGTTACTTTTAAAAAGAGTTTTTAAAGCCTCGAATAAATTTAATAAAAGTCAATCAATAAATTCGAGCCAACAGCTCGGATGCAAGTGAATATAATGTATAATGTATAACATTGATATTTGATTTACCCGCCACAAAAGTTGGCAAAACAAAATCTGTAAATTTCGCACCGCAAAATATATTGTTTCGCTTATCTCTTTGCGCAATTTTTGCATGCTGCGATGGCTGCAAACGAATTGATTTTCCATTTTTATGCTTGCCTAAACGGAAAATTTGTTCAGAGCCCGAGAGCAGCCAGACACGTAACCAGTTTTCGGGGGCCTGGAAATTGCAGTGCATTTATTATGAACGAAGGGAAAACAGGAAGGACACTCATATCGGAAGAGGAGCCTATATGTTTATGTATGTATAAGTAGGGGCTCCTTTCGATTGTCAACATTGGGGTGCCGGAGGAATTGTTCATTCTGTTCCTTCCCGTAAGTTACATGCAAATATACACACAAAATTTACATATATATTCGTTTATGAATTTGTTTTCGGGTGAAAAGCTTAGGGAAATTGCTCGGGAACCTCTTAAAATTATATTTAAGGGAACAAAATCTTTAAAAAGAAGCTCCCATTTAGGGGAAAATTTAATTTTAAATTGAAGTGCTTCGCTCCTTGCTGGTGTATTTGTTATGCTAATTTTTATATTTTCGCGAATATTTCATCGCTGTGCCTTTGCTGACAGTCCGATTATGCAGCGCCACTCCACAGCACAATCTCTGCCACCCCTCAACACTTGCAAATTGCCAACGATACGGGTATTTTGTTTGTCTGCAAATGAATTACCTCAATTGTGGTTAGCAAATAGAACAATTGCTAAAGCACTGAGACCACAAAATGTTTGTGTAATGTGAGGTGAGCGAAATTAGAGGACTTACGCAGCACTAAATATTTACCATTTGTTGGCCAAAACCAACTGCCCAACGTGATAGTTGATTACTCCATAGAAATACAATTATTTAATGCTAAATTGCTTATTATTTAAAAAAGTGTAAGCCCGATTTTATTGTATTCGTATAACCAACTTTAAAACCTATTCTTTACTTCACTTTTGGGTGTTTGGTTACACAATTGAGTTTCTCGATTTTAAATGCTTACAGTAGAAACCGAAAAACCACTTATGCCTGCCTCCATCGATGTAGTAGATTGTGACGAAGTCACAAAACAGATGTAAATAGTGTAAATATATATAATGTAATTAATATTAATCCTAGAAGTTAGCATATTTTATAAGTTAGAATTTAAGTACATACACCCACACACACCACACACCACACACACACCGCACACACACCCACACACCGCCGGAGTTATTTTGCCCAAGAAGGGCCAAATTATATTTAAGACTGCAACGAACGTAAACATTTTTCAAAGACAGACTGTAGGGACCACGCTGAAGACATTTCCCCTCTCCGCTGCCGACGCGAACAGCGGCAGAGGCAGCGACATTTCCCCTCCGACGATCGTGCGTGTTTACGTTTTGATCGTGCTTATTTACATGCCGATCAAAACATAAACAATAACAATAACAAAGCCGACGGCCGAAAGCTGCGCTGCCCGGACATTTTTGGCAGAGACGAGGTGACAAGGGCTTTGCAAGCTGCGACCGCGATCTCTTCTCTGGCAGCTTCGAACGCGATCGTTACACATCTCTCCCGCCGCGGGCGGCAAGTCCTCAAAGGACACGTGGTTTTCCCCAAACGACTAAGTCCCAAAAGGGACACGCGAGTGCCCTTGCATATCCTGGCTGCAGGACACGTGTCCCAGTCCACCGATAACAGCGGGTGAGCCGGCTGCGAGCCATGTCAGAGTAGCGTTTACTGGAGTGTGGCGTAGGGCCAGGTTAGGGACGGCAGTCATAGGTTAGGAAAACGTAGACAATAATTAATTAATGTAATAAAGCACAGAAAATGAATTCAGAAATTTCATCGTCTTTCTCCCTCGCACCCACTTAAAACTCCGCGTTGTTAAAATTAATTTCTTATCGTGACGCGCGCCAAAGGGTTCCCCTCCCGCTCACTCACTCGCCGAGCTGGTGGCTGGGTTCTCCCGCACCAACTCCGCGTGGTCGCTGGGCAAGCTCCGGGCCAGAGCAGCGGGACGGGAGCGGGATTTGTCGCCGCTGGGTTCTCCCGGGCACAGATCTGGCGTGGGCATCGGGGCTGCTGGGTTTTCCCCGAGCTACGAGTTCATCGCCGCCGGCACGTGTCCACAGATTCCCCCCTCTTCCCTCTCCTTTTCCCTTCCGATCTGCATCTTGCCCGCCATCGCCGCTGGGTTATCCCGGGCGGCGGAGATTTTGCCGATCGGAAGAGTCGCCGCTGCTGGGCAACCGGGCAGGCGCCGGAAACGGAGGAGCACCTGGCCATCGCCAGGGTGATCGCGCGTTCTAGGTTTCCCCTTCCCCTCTCCCTTTCCCTTTCGATCTGCATTTTGCCCGCCATCGCCGCTGGGTTATCCCGGGCGGCGGAGATTTTGCCGATCGGAAGAGTCGCCGCTGCTGGGCAACCGGGCGGGCGCAGGAAAACGGAGGAGCACCTGGACATCGCCAGGGTGACCGTCCAAGATTCCCATTTTCCCGAAGCCAGAGTTCCCCTTTTGAAAACGAGCCCCTTTTCGCTGCCATTTTGCCCCTAGAAAATTCATTAAAAATTCGGCGTCCATGTCCTGGCCGTCTCTAAAAATATAAATATTTCTGGAGAGGAATCCTGGGCCGCTGAGGTTTACCCCGGCCTAAGACACATCCTTACAGATGGCGCCCGAGCAGGGACCGGTCAGGACAGCTAGGATAATTTTTTCAGTGGATTAAAGCCCCACTGGCCGAAAATCAGAAATTTTCTAGTAGAAAAATAATAAATAATATAAATTTTCGCGAAGGCAAAACAGGGAAATTTAGTTTCCTAAAGGACGGGGATAGAAAATTTAATGTCAGGGAATATATTTTTCATAAACATATTTTTCGACCAGAGCACATTCGTTTTTGCGAGTGTAAGAAATTTTCGTCCCGCGTGTCGCGACTTACGGTCGCCGGCAAAAATTTGCAAAAATACAGGAGAAAAGGGAATAGGAAAAAAAACGCGTGGTAAATTTCCATTGGTGCATACGCATCGTCGCCAAAACAAGCGGTACAGTTACGCCAGATTTCGTACAGGAGGAAAGGGAATAGAAAAAAAAAAACGCGTTGGTAAATTTCCATTAGTGCATACGCAGCGTCGCCAAAAACAAACGGTACACTCACGCCAGATTTCGTAGTCAAGTCACTGCCAGCGTCAACGCCGGCAGAGGGACGCTTCGCGCAAGCACACACACACGTGGCCCACACACATCTCCAGCTCTGCTCTGCCCGCGGCAGCAGCGTCGGCTAGCTTAGGCAGCAATATATACAGGGGACCCTCGCTAGGAGGGGCACACTTCGGAAGATCAACTCGTAGAACGCACTTCGCAAGATCATCTCATTACATACACATCGCTCGTAGACACTTCGGAAGATAAGCTCATAGAATACACCTCGCAGAACCACCTCGTTGAACCCTTTGAAATCAACTCGTCGCACTCATCGTCGTATCCTTTCACACATCGGGAAGATTTTCAAAATCCTTCAACCACGTCGAGGACACCCGCAAACCCTCAAAGAATCCTGCCGCCGAGAACATAATAAAAATTATAAAAATAATAAGGATTCAAATAAATAAATAATCCAAATCATAACCCGAAATAATAAAAATTAAATAAGCCAAAATATAATAAAAATTAAATAAACTCAAATATAACAATAATTAAATAAATCCAGACAGGATAATAAACCAATAATAAAATAAATCCAGGAATAATTTTATTTGAATAAAATAAAATAAAAAAAAAAAAAACAATAAAAATTAAAATGAATCAATAAAAATTAAGATAAATCAATAAAATTAAAATAAATCGAAATAAAATGAATAAAATGGGAAAAAAAAAAAAAAAAAAAAAAAATCAAATTTAAATAATTCCAAGTAAAATAATCAAATAAAATAAAATAAAATAAATACAAATATAGGGCAGACCCTCCGACTGCGAACGCTCTGACCAGCGAAGACCAACGACAGAGCCACGCTCTGACCAGCGAAGACCAACGACAGAGCCACGCTCTGACCAGCGAAGACCAACGACAGAGCCACGCTCTGACCAGCGAAGGGAGCCACGCTCCAACCCACGGGACCAGCCCGCAGAGCCACGCTCTGACCAACGAAGAACGACGACGGAGTCACACTCCCACCACGAAGAGCCATCCCCGGCACATCACTCAGAGCCACGCTCTGAGCAACGAAGCACATCGACGGAGCCACGCTCTGCCCAGCGAAGTACAACGACGGAGTCACACTCCAACCTCGATGAAGAGCCACCAATGGCCCACCATGCAGAGCCACGCTCTGATCAGCGAAGGACGACAACGGAGTCACACTCCAACCTCGACGAGAAGCCACAGACGGCAGCCCAAGGAGAGCCACGCTCTACCCATCGAGGGCAGCCAAGGGAGCCACGCTCCGAACTCGAAGACCAGCCAAGTACCTCACCTCGAGCACAGTTTCGAGACAGCATCACCAGCGACGGAGAACCAGCCGCCCTGTTGGAGACAGGCTTTGCCCGTGGCAGATGCCACAGCCGCGCAACGGAATCCCTTCCGTACCTCCACAAAACGTGTCCGCTTCCAGGATCACGTCGAGGAAACGCCGGAGCCAAGCCCGCCCCTATGCGGAACCGTCAATTCGGTGAGTCACCCCACAGAGGATCAAGTCTCATTCCAGATAGAGGAATCCGAGACGCCGGATTACCCCGAGCCTTGGGTGAAGGAGTTCCTGGACCAGGAACTGGCCAAATTTGATACTCTCTCAGGGGTATCACACATCGCAGAGCATCGCATCTTCATGCGCACCGATCGACTCCTCAAACAGCGACAACCGCCTTCAGCCCGCCTACCACAAGGCACGACGAGCCACGCGCTGCACAGATTCCGCCCCCACCGAGGCCCACCAGACGATGGACGGACAAGGCCATCCGCCGACTCCCGCCCCGGCGCCACAGGACACCGCATGGATGTACGGTGCGGGCGACGAGCTCCTACAGGCGCTCCACGGCGCCGGCCAAGCCAGCCGCTTCCCAGCGACAGCCTCGCCGACCCCTTCCGGCCACGGGCTCTACCCATCGAGGGCACCACCATCGACGACGACAACGTGGAGGAGGCGAACACCGGCAACCACGCCGGGCCCCGTCGGCCCTCTACCGAGGGGATGCCACCATTGGCGTCCCAGCACACCAGCCCCATCGGGCCATCACTGCTCCCTCTGGAAGTCGCCCACCACCGTGGCGATGAGGAGGAGGGAGTGAATCCGGATGAACACGCTAGACTACGGCCATCATCCGCAAGGGGAATGCCGCCCCTAGTGTCCAGGCACATCGGCCCCATTGGGTCACAACAACCCCCTCTGGAAGTCGCCCACCACCGTGGCGATGACGAGGAGGAGGTCCACCCGGGCGACACCATACCGCGTCCAGCACCCTCAAGGGGCATGCCGCTCCAGGCACCCCTGCGCACCGGCCACATCGGGCCGCAGGCACCCCTCCGGAAGTTACCCCTCCTAACGGCAATGATGAGGAGGAGGTGCCACCTGACCACCGCTTCGGACCCCTGCGGGTCAACCTCACGCCGCCCCAACGACGCGAGGCTCCATCCGGAGACCACGCACCCGCCGCCGACGCCGAGCACGGCGCCGGAGCGCACCATGGGCAGACAGCCCGACCAGTTCGTCCGACGAATCATCGCTGGACACCGACGAGGGAGCCCTCAGCCCTCCCCGCTGGGTGCCTGCCCCGGCGGGGTGGACCACGCCGAACGGCACGTTGCCGGCCGCCCTGCTCCACCGGATCCAAGGCCGACTCGAGACTCCTCGACGACGGACGATTCGAGTTCTGGAGGAGGATGTGAATCAACGCTTCCGCGTCCAAATAAATCGGAACGGCAAGGTAATCGCCACTCTCCAGCCCTCCCGAAGATGGGATGGAGTGTGACGAAGTCACAAAACAGATGTAAATAGTGTAAATATATATAATGTAATTAATATTAATCCTAGAAGTTAGCATATTTTATAAGTTAGAATTTAAGTACATACACCCACACACACCACACACCACACACACACCGCACACACACCCACACACCGCCGGAGTTATTTTGCCCAAGAAGGGCCAAATTATATTTAAGACTGCAACGAACGTAAACATTTTTCAAAGACAGACTGTAGGGACCACGCTGAAGACATTTCCCCTCTCCGCTGCCGACGCGAACAGCGGCAGAGGCAGCGACATTTCCCCTCCGACGATCGTGCGTGTTTACGTTTTGATCGTGCTTATTTACATGCCGATCAAAACATAAACAATAACAATAACAAAGCCGACGGCCGAAAGCTGCGCTGCCCGGACATTTTTGGCAGAGACGAGGTGACAAGGGCTTTGCAAGCTGCGACCGCGATCTCTTCTCTGGCAGCTTCGAACGCGATCGTTACACATCTCTCCCGCCGCGGGCGGCAAGTCCTCAAAGGACACGTGGTTTTCCCCAAACGACTAAGTCCCAAAAGGGACACGCGAGTGCCCTTGCATATCCTGGCTGCAGGACACGTGTCCCAGTCCACCGATAACAGCGGGTGAGCCGGCTGCGAGCCATGTCAGAGTAGCGTTTACTGGAGTGTGGCGTAGGGCCAGGTTAGGGACGGCAGTCATAGGTTAGGAAAACGTAGACAATAATTAATTAATGTAATAAAGCACAGAAAATGAATTCAGAAATTTCATCGTCTTTCTCCCTCGCACCCACTTAAAACTCCGCGTTGTTAAAATTAATTTCTTATCGTGACGCGCGCCAAAGGGTTCCCCTCCCGCTCACTCACTCGCCGAGCTGGTGGCTGGGTTCTCCCGCACCAACTCCGCGTGGTCGCTGGGCAAGCTCCGGGCCAGAGCAGCGGGACGGGAGCGGGATTTGTCGCCGCTGGGTTCTCCCGGGCACAGATCTGGCGTGGGCATCGGGGCTGCTGGGTTTTCCCCGAGCTACGAGTTCATCGCCGCCGGCACGTGTCCACAGATTCCCCCCTCTTCCCTCTCCTTTTCCCTTCCGATCTGCATCTTGCCCGCCATCGCCGCTGGGTTATCCCGGGCGGCGGAGATTTTGCCGATCGGAAGAGTCGCCGCTGCTGGGCAACCGGGCAGGCGCCGGAAACGGAGGAGCACCTGGCCATCGCCAGGGTGATCGCGCGTTCTAGGTTTCCCCTTCCCCTCTCCCTTTCCCTTTCGATCTGCATTTTGCCCGCCATCGCCGCTGGGTTATCCCGGGCGGCGGAGATTTTGCCGATCGGAAGAGTCGCCGCTGCTGGGCAACCGGGCGGGCGCAGGAAAACGGAGGAGCACCTGGACATCGCCAGGGTGACCGTCCAAGATTCCCATTTTCCCGAAGCCAGAGTTCCCCTTTTGAAAACGAGCCCCTTTTCGCTGCCATTTTGCCCCTAGAAAATTCATTAAAAATTCGGCGTCCATGTCCTGGCCGTCTCTAAAAATATAAATATTTCTGGAGAGGAATCCTGGGCCGCTGAGGTTTACCCCGGCCTAAGACACATCCTTACAAGATAAATTTGTAATAAACTGACATACACTGAAACGCCATTCCCGTTAAAGCTTAATAACTACAAGCTAAAATTAAGAATTCTCACAGTTTCCACACGCGTCGGCGAAGCCCTTTATAATTCACAAGAAGTGAAGCCTAAGGAGTGGGTGGCTTTCGTGGAGACACCAGAAAGTATTAGCTTCCGCATCCCTGAACATTCTTGTGGTAAGCCTCAAACTTAACTTAAGGGACCACGGACCTTCGTTTCATGGAGATTTGGCAACGGCGACTGACAAATGGCAGCGAAAGTATCGCTAATTTTTCGATATAATATTTTTGATAAATGACCTGTTTTACCCAGCTCGTGGAACGAAGGAAAGAAGATGGATATGGATGCTTTCCAGCTAATCACTTAGCGCGTCTCAGGCAGAGATTTCGCGGAATCCAGCCGCCGCACAGTAGCGCCTTTTCTCATTTAGCGTTGCAAAAATCATATCTTTTGAACCAAATAAGGTAATCGAATAATTTAAACGGCATTGGGCAGGTAATTGTTGTAAAATATATATATGTACTGCATAAAGTACCACGCCCACAAATACGCCTTTTTAAAGGGTATCAAAGTAAAAAAATAATTTTTTTTCAATGAAAACAATTTTTACACAAAAATTTTTATTTAATTTTTTATGTTTATTTTTATGTATTTGCTCAAATAAAAATAATTTGAAAAGTGAAAAAAAATTTTTTTTAATTGGAAGTGTAACCGCCACGCGCTTCAGTTAGTATATTTCTTGAAATGTATGAAATTGTGTCGGTATTTTGGTATATTTTACCCTGAGTTGTTTTGGTTTTTTGCGTTGCATTTCCGCAGACGCAGCTCGACGCAGCCGATGAAAGTTAATTCTGGTCCAGGAAAGATCCACGTAACTTGTAGTCATAGTGTAGTCAGTGGCCGGCATTGGCGTCAAAAGATATAGACTACTTTAGGCAGAAAAAGGTGAAAAAATGGACACCTATCAGGTAGCGATTTACCTGTAGAAGCCCAAACCAAAGTGTCGTTTTTTTTAGGTTCTTTAATAGTTTATGAATGTATCTATCATTTAAAGTAAAAACCATGACCATTGGTTTTATGGTTTTTTTGTAATATTACCTGAAAGTCGACCAATTTACACATTTTTTTTGTATGATTCAAAATACGAAACAAAGTTCAACTTTAAATGCTCATAACTTCTACAAAAAAAAATCTTAAAATTGATTTTATTGCAGATTCTGAATCCTTGTTAAATTTCCTGTCGAATAAGTATGGTTAAAATCGTTTTTGCGAACATGACTTTTTTGATTTTTGCAACGCTAATTGTTCGAGAGGCGCTACTGTGCGCCGGACACATTAATCAGCTCCTGGCTGATCAATCAAAGTTGCAGTCTCAAATAGCAAAAGAGAAAAACGTTCTCTTTGCGCCTTCCCCCAAACAAATGAAATGATTACTCTTTTAGTAAAATATAGTTTATACAACTTAATTGTAAAAGAAATTGTAAACTGCTAAATGCAGGAATTTTAAGTAACAAACTAAAACTACATACATAGTCAGATTTCATGGCTAATAATCTAAAGAGTTTCTCTGATTTCAACTTTCTCAAAATGTTTCAAGCTACTTGGATAATAAGTACGAAAGAGTCTTACCTGACTTCAGCTACTTACCCGCAGGTTTTACCCTTACCCTATTGTTTCGCAGAAAGGTTCTCAGGTGTTATGTCCGGACTAATGGCAAAGTAGTTTTTCGCAGTTTTCCTTATTTTGCGAGCTGCCTTCTCGACACTTTCTTTTCCCGCCCGTGTCCCTCAAAAAGTTCTTTACTTATATCTCAAACTTCAGCTAAGCTCCTTGTGTGGGTGGTTATTTGTTAACCAAGCAGCTGTTGCACTCACAAATGCGACAGACGGCATGGCAGGCAACATGGCGTATGAGCAATGCTGCGAGTAAAAGCTTCATGGCGTATGAGCAATTTCAAGAGGGGGAAGTGGTAATGTGTTGCTGGCTGATGATTGCTGGTAGCAGCTTTTCATCGCCTTAAGTTCAATTTTCATTCATTAAGGAAACCTAAGCTCAACCAAAATAATTTCTCATTTAACTTTAACTCGACCTTCAATACAGCAGGGAAACCCTGTAGTCCCCTCCTTGTAATAATCATAACTAATTAATGTTGCCGCCCCATCA